>NC_141689.1:245460736-246095736 GCF_964263255.1 Lissotriton vulgaris | reverse complement strand
AAAAGGAACAAAATGAGGGGGTATATTTTGCCATATGAATTATGATTAGTGCTGCAGAAAGAAAAATTAGGGCACAGTTTGAGTGACTTCTCAAACCCTCTTCAATTTCATTAAACAATTCTGACATACAGTCTCCCAAGATGGCCACCAGAGACAAAAGAGCCTAAATGTAGCCCAAATATCACCCAGATGTACCCCAAGTATAGCCCAATGACAGAATGTCCCAGAGTGTTCTAAAGAACAACTAGAGCGCTAACAGTCTTACTTATGACAAAAGTATGGCACACCAGAAGCCATCTTGATTGGAATGAAGTGGTAAGTCTGAAAACACTCAATTTAAAAAGGAACAACATGAGGGGGTTAATTTTGCCATAGAAAGTATGATTAGTGCTTCAGAAAGAAAAATTAGGGATCATTTTGAGTGACTTCTCAAATCCTCTTCTATTTCATTAAAAAAATTCTGACATGCAGACTGAAACATGCACTTTGAATACCAGCAGCAGACGTCCCTGGTGAGCAGTAGCTTTACTACAGTGATCTAATGTGCAACTAGAGTGCTAACATTCAGAATTTATGGCAAATGTGTGACACATCTGAATGCCTTCTTGATGGAACCAAAGTAAACAAGCATTGAAAATGCAATAGATCTCGCCCTCGTTTAAGTTAAAGCCATTCTGTTTGTAATGAGGTTGCTTTTTAGCTTTCCTTTTATTAGTGTTTTTTCAACTTTCATGTAAATAACATGCATCTGTATGCATATAAGTATATGTATGCATGCATTTATGTTTGTATTTATATAGATATACAGATGATATATGTTTATATATGTATGTATATATATATATTCACTGAAAAAACCATAGGCTACAGACCATATATAGTTAGGAATTAGCATTTACAAAACCTTGAAAATTCACTGAAAAAACCAAAGGTTATAGACCATATATAGTTAGGAATTCGCATTTACAAAACCTTATTTTACTCACACAAAACCATTGAAATTCCATATATAGTTAGTTGCACTAACTATATATCGCGCACCCGCAATCCACTGCTGATGATGTCACATATTACATCATTCATGACATGGTCAGTGACATCACTGATGACATCACTGATGACATCTCAAATGACATCACTGATGACATCACTGATGACAACATCCAGTGACTGTATGTTTCTGTAAAGTTAAAATATGTCTTACATATTGAAGAATGAGTGGATGTATAAGTGTCCGGATGAAGGATTTAGTAGGTGCATGACTGACTGTATGAGTGAGTGATTAAATGTGTCTCACTGAGTGCATGGGTTAGTGACTAAACTGTCTTAATTTGTGCATCATTATGTCTGTTGTTCTGTAAACTGTTGCATGTGTTGATAAGTAGCTATATGAGTAACTATATGGGTTATTGATTGGTTGCCCAAGTATTTGTATGGGAGACTGAGTGTGTGTGTGGGTGGCTGGGAGGTGTATGACTCTGTGCATAGATGTTTGAGCAGTTGATTCACTAGATGTATGGTTTCAAAAGTGCATGTGGAAACAGCTGTATGGGTGGTTGACTGTGTGCATGAGTGTATTGGTGAGTGAATGGATATCTCAGTGCTACATGTCAAAGTAAGTACATATGTAAAACACAGTACATGTGAGAGTTGACATATATAAATAACTGTGCATAAGAGCCAGTGAATGTGTGAGTGGCTGTATGGATCATTGTGAACTTGTATCAGGGATTGTATAAGAGAGTAAATATGTGTTAGTATATGTTTGAATAAGTAAAGTTTGTATAACTGTATAGTTGAGGAAATGGAGGTGTGATTGATTCTTTGCATGACTGACTAGGTGTGTGAGTAACTCCATGGATGAGTGACAGTCTGTGAGTGTCTGTTTACACTGATTGTATCTAAGGTTATATTAGAGTCTGAAGAGGTTCATCGTATTATCACATGAATGATATCAGTGAGGTGATCAGTAATGTCAAATGAGATGTCATCAGTGATGTCATTTGAGATGTCATCAGTGATGTCATCAGTGATGTCACTGACCATGTCATGAATGATGTAATATGTGACATCATCAGCAGTGGATTGCGGGTGCGCGATATATAGTTAGTGCAACTAACTATATATGGAATTTCAATGGTTTTGTGTGAGTAAAATAAGGTTTTGTAAATGCGAATTCCTAACTATATATGGTCTATAACCTTTGGTTTTTTCAGTGAATATATATATATATATATATATATATATATATATATGTGTATATATATATATATATATATATACATATGTGTGTTCACCAGTAGGTAATTATAGTGCGAACCAACCATGTTCGCATAGGAAAAACGTTTTTTTGACTTGTCTATAACTTTGGCGCAGTTTGACAAATCTTCACAAAGTTTTCCCCAAAAAGTGTGTTGGTGATTCTAGTTGTGAATGGAAAGTTTCAGAATGATCCGTCAAGAGGGCGCCGAGAGAAAAGGAGGGGGGTGGTGGTGGGGGTCAAAAAAGTATATTTCCTATGTTAAGTCACAAAGGTATTTTAGACATAACTACACATGGTTTCGTACGAGTGAAATCTGAGTCGAACTAGAACTTCCCTGTAACCTTTGGGTTTTTTTTTTCAGTGCAGTACAAAAATATATATATATTATACTCCATTCGCTGATAAAAGGGTGCAAAAATATTGCTGGATAACACACATGATAAAGTCACAACTAGTCAAGTTGATACCCCATCGGCTTCAGATGTGAGCACCCTACCCAGTGAAACTGACTCTGATGATGGGGGAACCGTAATGAGTGGTCTAAGAGAAGATCTGGACAATCTTACGTTGGCAGAAGAGTTGGATTTTTAGGAAAATGGAGAAAAACTCTGAGACCGAGGAATCCAACCACATTTCCAAACAGAGAAGGAACTACAGACGGCGCCAAAGGAGAAAATGCCACAAACATAAAAAGCAAGAGGCAGCAGAATTACAGGTGAAATAAACACTTAAATCTAATGATAAGACTGTCATCAACCTCACCAACATTCAACTCAGTCAGGCTGAAAACTACTACTGGCGCTTGACTTACCTATTGCCAGGAAAGCAATTTCAATTATTATCAAACAAGGATAGATGCTTTTAAATTCATAAGAAAACTCAAATTAACTAAATAGTATAAGATCAAACAGTCTGCAACTTTGAGCACTGTGGAATAGTCAAAAATCAAAACTGGATCTAATAATCTCCAAGTGTCTGCTGTTCCCCCGCTACGAACTCTACATGAACTATCTGAAGATGAATATGGAACCGCAAATTTACCAGTGGCTACACATAACCTATAGGTGAAGGAGGCATAAATCCCACAAAACCAATCAGAAGTCCCTTCAAACCATCTTCTACTTCTGTACCCATGATGCCACGGGATGCGGTGGACATCTTTCATGACAGTGTGATTGATGAGGTAAAAAGATAAACCGCTGTATGAAAACTCGACCAAATAAATATCAATATTATGACAAGCAATATTTTAACTTAATGACGAAATTAAGAACTAATTCAACAATAGTCATCAATAAGTCTGACAAGGGGGCAACATTGTCTTATGGCATAAGGATGAATATAAACAGGAGGCAAATAGACACATGACATTTTATGTTACAGAAAATATAACATGTCACAAGTTAAAATCATGATCAAGGCACTTAAAGAATAACTGGTGGATTGAAAAGACGGTTTAATATCGAGAGATGAATTTGCATTTTTACACAACGAGTTTCCAGTGATGCGGACCATTTATTTCATCTCGAAAATCCACAAAAATGTGTCACCAGTTCAAGGCCTTCCCATCATTTCAGTCAGAAAAGGCCAGTTTGAGAATACATCTCGTAATGTAGACTACTATATACAATAATTTGTTGTGGGCCTCCCCTCATACATATGTGATAGCACTGACTTCTTGAATAAGCTTGCCAATCTATCTTGGTCTAGAGAATACACGTTCATGACTATGGACATTACTACACTCTATACTAGCATTAAGAATAGTGATGGCTCGAAGGCTGTTGAGTACTATCTTAACAATAGACCTTTGGAAATGTATTGTCACAACAAAATGATCTGGAGGATGAACCACTGGTGTTTGCATAACAACTATTTTACATTTGATAATGCAATTTTCCAACAGCTCAGGGGTGTAGTCAGTGGGTCTTGCTTCTCCCCCAGCTATGCAGGTTTACATGTGGGGGTTGTAGGGAGGAGAGAGTCCTCAGGGCGGAGCACCATTCTGATTGGGTGACTCATGTGGTACAATAGTGGCATTATATAGATGATGTTTTTGTCATCTGAAAAAGGACACAAACACAAGCTGAGGATTTTGCTACTAGATTCAACTCAAACATGTTAAATTTTGAGTTCATTGCTCATATTAACAAAGTTGCTACCAATTTCTTAGACATGCATATCTATGTTGATCAGGATAAAAGTATATCTATGTTGATCAGGATAAAATCGAATCATGTCTTTTTCGTAAACCTACAGTGAGTAATTCAATTTTGCATGCGTCTAGCTTCCATCCGAGACACCTCATTAATAGTATTCCTTATGGGGAATTTCTTAGGATACGTAGAGTATGCAGTTCTGACAAAGACCTGGGCAAGTACCAGCAGGAAGCTAAACAAAGATTTCTTCTTAGAGGGTACAACCACAGTATCTTAGAACGGGCTATTAATAAAGCTGACCGCAAGGATAGAAAAGAACTGCTTAATCCATGCGATATAGCAAGTTCTTTAGAATGTAATATGTTGGATAAAATTAAAGACGAGAGCGATGCCACAGCTAAACTTATTACAACATATAGCAAACAGTCTAATAACATCAGAGCTGTTATCAACAAACAATGGCACATAGTTCTCACAGATGCCACACTCAGGCAAATTTTGCCAGACAAGCCCACATTCACTTTTCGTAGAGCACCATCTATGCGTAGCGAATTCGTTAAAAACAGTCCTGAGATTGATATTAAAACCAGTTGGGTATCGTCCAGGCATGGCTTCTTTAAATGTATTACTTGCCATGCTTGTAAATTTGGGATCAATAAGTCTTCTTACCGTACAGCCTTTTGCACTAAAGCTATTGAATTAAAAGGACATTATACGTGCAGAAAGGACTATGCGGTCTATGTTCTTCAATGTACCTTCGGCTTACGTTATGTGGGCTGCACTAAACTTCAGGTGCATGTCAGAATTTTACAACATTTGAGAGTCATTGTCAATTCTGACTCTTCGTACCCAGTTGCGAGACATTTCAAATTCAAACACAACAACAATTTAAATTGTATTCAGTATTTTGTTATTGAGTCAATGCAGGCACGCAAAAGAGGAGGCAATCGAGAAAAAACTTTACGCCAACTGGAATCCAAATATACATTGGAACTCGATATAAAAAAAACCTATGCCTATGGGCTTGAACATTAGTGATGACTTGCATAACGTTTTGTAATCACAGGCCTCAGTTTGTCTCTTCATGTTCTAGCACAGTAATGACTGAGTACATTGCCCTATCCTGCATTTTAATACCTCCTGATCTGCTTTTCTCTCTACACTTTTAAATAGTTTATGTCGACAACACTCTGCACATAGCAGTTTATAACAAAGCACGGCAAACACTTTAGCACTTTATTCAGGTAATCACTATAGGAGTTTTATGAGCATTTAATATATTTAAAGCCTTGTAAGTCTTTACGGATTAGTGAAGAGTAATCTGTATTTACAAATTCGTTTTACACCTTGGCTTAGATTATGGAGGACATGCTTATATCAATACTTCTTTTATGAATATTGATTTTATCAATAATGATTTTACATATATAAATTGGACTGTATTGGTGTAGGCAATTTTTAAACCTTTTTAGCTATTGGAGTATCTGTACATGTGGTATATAAATAACGGTATTGCATTATGCACTTTAATATCTAATATTTCTATGCTGCTAATAGTCTTTTAGGAAGACGATAACGGCAACCGTGTAAAAGTTATAACTGTTGGTTTGCAACGTATTAGTATAGTCAAGACTTGCGATTTTCCACATAATAGCAAACAATGTTTTTTTAAATTGCCTCTGATCCAGTACGTATACGAATGGATATGTTAATGTGATTTATAGAGCGCGTGACTACCCTAGAGCATCTCAGTGCCGCATGAATCGGGTAGAGGGACTGAAAGCTTACTCTTGTGGAAAGAGCCAGGTCTTAAGTTTTTTTCTGAATTGCGCTTCACTTTGAGTGAATCGGATATCTGGATCTAGACCGTGCCAGAGCGTGGGTATCAGATGAGTGAAAGACCTTCCACCCCACCTGGCTCTTTTTATTGTGGTATCTTTCATGAGGAATTTTGAGCTCGATCTAAGCGGACGATGGGGGGTATTAGTGAGCCACCAGATTTTGAATGAGTGCTGGACCCCTTCCGTGCATGGCGCGGTGAGCCAAGTTGAGTGACTTAAATGTGATTCTGGCTTTAATCGGGAGCTAGTGTCGTTTCTTTAGTCCGGATTTTACTGGGTGACGTCTAGGTATGTTCAGTAGAAGTTGTGCTGCTGTGTTCTGGACAATTTGTAGGCGGTTTATTACAAATTTGGGAGAGCCTAGAAAGAGGGAGTTCCCGTAATCCAGCCTCGAGATTACCAAGGCCTGGACTACTGTTCTCCTTGCATCTTCTGGAAGTAGGGAGATTATTTTCCTAATCAGGCGTAATATCCCAAAGCAGGTCCCGGATAGTTTTTTGGCCTGTATCTCCATAGTAAGATTTTGGTCCAGCCACATACCGAGATTCTTTATAGCTGGCTTGGGAGAGAGGGGTGATCCCCAGCTGGCTGGCCACGGAATTTGTGAGCGAGGGTTAAAGGTTTTTCCCAGGAACATTAATTCAGTCTTGTCGCCATTTAACTTAAGTCTACAGTCCACCATCCAGGATCCTATTTTCTCAAGGCAGGGGACGAGTTGCCAATGGTCTGAGTTTATGGTGTTTGAGATTGAGAAAACTAGTTGCGTGTCGTCAGCATAGGACACGATGGAAATACCAAATTCCTGGATAATATGAGCTAGGGGGCTGAGGTAAATATTAAAGAGGGTTGGGCTCAGGAAGGAGCCCTGGGGCACCCCCCAGGGTGCAGGAAAAGGGTCTGACTTGAACCCGGCTTCCATGCTTTGGATAGTCCTATCACTCAGAAAAGAGGCAACCCATTACTTTGCTGTTCCACCTATCACAGCCTCTTCCAGCCTCTGGATCAGCACTGTGTGGTCTACTGTGTCAAAAGTGGCGCTCAGATCTAGGAGCACCACTGCTGCAGTTTTTCCCTGGTTGAGGATAGCTTTAAGTTTTTCAGTGACCACCAACAGCGCTGACTCAGTGCTATGTTTGGGTCTGAACCCCATCTGTGTCTGATGGATGACGTTATATTCAAGAAAGGCGGAAATTGAGGTGTTGGCATGTTTTTCTGCCATCTTGCCCACTATTGGAAGGAGTGATATTGGGCGGCAGTTTGATAACTCGGCCAGGTCCATGTGTGGCTTTTCAGCTAAGGTTTAATAATGGAGTGTTTCCATTCCTTAGGCACTCTGCCTTTTTCAAGTGAGAGATTAATAAGGTTCCCAAGTTGAGTGAGGACGGGTTCCCCTCCATGAAGAAGAATGTGAGGTGGGGCAGGGTACTTTTAGCATGTAGGTCGGATTGGTACGCAGTACTACTGAATTTGACGTAAATTGTAAAAAAGGAGATTTAGTTGTGAAGGCTTGATTGTCACTGACCCTTCTAGCTGGCAGTACTAAGAGTAAGGAAACTTTCCATGAAGGGAAGGGGTAACGCATAAGCTGAGCGAGTACCACATTTAAGTACCAGGATGGAGGTGGACGTCGAACAGGAGGAAACATTCAAAATAAGCCTTTGAAAAATTGTTGCATTGTTCTTGATAAATACAAGGAAGTAGTTCCGTCCTAAGGGAACCTGGAGATGGAAGCTAAAAATACTTTCAGAGTGGAGTGAGAAAGCCCCAATCTGGCCAGATGAAGGAAGAACGGTAAGATCTGTTCTGTGTAGCTTGAATTGGATGAAGATTAGCCGACTGACACCAGGCACAACACCTTTTCCATTTGAGTTTGTAAGTTTTAACTGTGGGCGGCGCCCTAGCGCTGGCTAGATCCTCCTGACAATCCGCTGGAATGTCAAAATGGGCGAATTCAATGTGTTGAGGAGCCATGCTGCTAATTTCAAGGAGGCTGGGTCCGGGTGGCAAATTTGACCCCCTTGAAAGGTCAATAGATTTGGTATTGGTGGCAACTGAATGGGTTTGCACTCCGAGAGGAGGAAAAGTTCGGTGAACCAATACTGTCAAGGCCACCTGGGCGCAATGAGGATCAGGCGGCATGGTTGCCTCTTCATCTTTCTGATGACCTTGGGAACCAATGGAATTAGAGGAAAGGCATAAGCATATATCTGAGACCAGTTCATCGAAAGCACTTCCCTGCATGATTTCTTGTGGGGAATCCAACTTGCAAAGTGAGGGCATTTGCGGTTCTGATTCGTTGCAAACAAATCCAGGTCGGGGTGACCCCACTCCCGAAATACCCGATCCAGAGTTGGTTGGTGTAACTCCCATTCGTGATTGGATATTGCAGACCGACTGAGGTAGTCTGCTAATAAGTTCGAAACCCTGGAACGTGAACTGCTGACAGATTGATGTTGTGATCCAGAGTCCAATCACAAATCTCCTGCGCCTGCTGAGATAGTAGGGCCGATCTTGTCCCTCCCTGTTTGTTCAAGTAATGCATACTTGTTGTATTGTCTGTTCGAATCAGAACTGTGGATTCTTCGATGACTGCTCGGAAGGACTTTAAGGCTAGAAAAATGGCTCGTAGTTCTAACAGATTTATGTGCCCGTTCTTCTGTTGCACACTCCATCTTACGTTGATCGTCAACCCCTGAAGGTGTGCGCCCCATCCTTCCAGGGATGCATCTGTGGTGATGGTAAATCTTGGTACATCTGTCAGGAATGAGCATCCTTTTCTTAGATGGTCTCTGTTCATCCACCATTGGAAAGTCTCCTTCATTCGCGGAGTTATGCTGATCATGTCTTCGAATGACCCTGAGATTTGTACCAATTGGAGACTGAGTTCCTCCTGTAAGGGTCTCATTCTGAGACGGCAGTTGGGAATTAGAGAGATACACAATGAGATCATCCCTAGGAAAGACTTGAACAGCCGAATGGAAACTTACTCCTTTTGCAGAAGAAGTGAAGCCATCTTGTAGATTTTTAATTGCCTTTCTTTTGAAACGAAAGCCTGAGTCAGTTGAGTGTCTAAAGTGGCTCCCAGGAGAGACTTTCTTCGAGCCGGAATCAGATGAGATTTCTCGAAGTGACTGAAAGACCCAGAGACTGAAAAAGTGACAGACACCTTTGAACATGTGCTTTTGCTGTTACCAGATTTAGAAAAGGGGGGTGGTGATGAACAGAGTGTCTGAATTGAGCAGACCACTCTTACCCAGTCCAAAGATCAGGGCTTGATCCATCACCGTTATTTATCTCACTGCCCCACCCCAGCTCAGAACCTGGCTATATGCAAATCAGTCTGTCCCTGGCTCAGTGCATCATGGGAACAGGGCAGACTAAACTACCAAGCCAATTCTTCACCGGAAAGGAGACAAGCTACCGGGGACCGGTTTCTGGCATTTCAGCCGTCTTCGGCCCGGCTTGCTTGAATCCTGATGGAGCAGTGAGAAAGGGACTCATGTCTGAGTATACCCTGCCACACCTATAGTGGCTAAAAACGATTTAGAAAAGGGGGGTGGTGATGAACAGAGTGTCTGAATTGAGCAGACCACTCTTACCCAGTCCAAAGATCAGGGCTTGATCCATCACCGTTATTTATCTCACTGCCCCACCCCAGCTCAGAACCTGGCTATATGCAAATCAGTCTGTCCCTGGCCCAGTGCATCATGGGAACAGGGCAGACTAAACTACCAAGCCAATTCTTCACCGGAAAGGAGACAAGCTACCGGGGACCGGTTTCTGGCATTTCAGCCGTCTTCGGCCCGGCTTGCTTGAATCCTGATGGAGCAGTGAGAAAGGGACTCATGTCTGAGTATACCCTGCCACACCTATAGTGGCCAAAAACGATTTAGAAAAGGGGGGTGGTGATGAACAGAGTGTCTGAATTGAGCAGATCACTCTTACCCAGTCCAAAGATCAGGGCTTGATCCATCACCGTTATTTATCTCACTGCCCCACCCCAGCTCAGAACCTGGCTATATGCAAATCAGTCTGTCCCTGGCCCAGTGCATCATGGGAACAGGGCAGACTAAACTACCAAGCCAATTCTTCACCGGAAAGGAGACAAGCTACCGGGGACCGGTTTCTGGCATTTCAGCCGTCTTCGGCCCGGCTTGCTTGAATCCTGATGGAGCAGTGAGAAAGGGACTCATGTCTGAGTATACCCTGCCACACCTATAGTGGCCAAAAACGATTTAGAAAAGGGGGGTGGTGATGAACAGAGTGTCTGAATTGAGCAGACCACTCTTACCCAGTCCAAAGATCAGGGCTTGATCCATCACCGTTATTTATCTCACTGCCCCACCCCAGCTCAGAACCTGGCTATATGCAAATCAGTCTGTCCCTGGCCCAGTGCATCATGGGAACAGGGCAGACTAAACTACCAAGCCAATTCTTCACCGGAAAGGAGACAAGCTACCGGGGACCGGTTTCTGGCATTTCAGCCGTCTTCGGCCCGGCTTGCTTGAATCCTGATGGAGCAGTGAGAAAGGGACTCATGTCTGAGTATACCCTGCCACACCTATAGTGGCCAAAAACGATTTAGAAAAGGGGGGTGGTGATGAACAGAGTGTCTGAATTGAGCAGACCACTCTTACCCAGTCCAAAGATCAGGGCTTGATCCATCACCGTTATTTATCTCACTGCCCCACCCCAGCTCAGAACCTGGCTATATGCAAATCAGTCTGTCCCTGGCCCAGTGCATCATGGGAACAGGGCAGACTAAACTACCAAGCCAATTCTTCACCGGAAAGGAGACAAGCTACCAGAGCTTTCTGCTTAATTCAGAGACTCTGTCCCTCACCACCCCTTGTTGTAAATATTTTTGTCCACCCTAAGCGTGGAAGGGTATTCTCAGATGTGAGACCCTTGCTCATTGCACCATCAGGATTCAAGCAAACCGGGCCGAAGACGGCTGTAATGCCAGAAACCGGTCCCCGGGAGCTTGTTTCCTTCCCAGTGTAAGAATTGGCTTTTGTAGTTTGGTTTGCCCTGTTCCCATCATGCACTGGGACAGGAACAGACTAATTTGCATACAGCCAGGTTCTGAAACTGGGATGGTGCAGTGAGCTAAAAAACGGTGTTGGATCTAGCCCTGATCTCTTGACTGGGTGAGAGCTTTCTGCTTAATTCAGAGACTCTGTCCCTCACCACCCCTTGTTGTAAATATTTTTGTCCACCCTAAGCGTGGAAGGGTATTCTCAGATGTGAGACCCTTGCTCATTGCACCATCAGGATTCAAGCAAACCGGGCCGAAGACGGCTGTAATGCCAGAAACCGGTCCCCGGGAGCTTGTTTCCTTCCCAGTGTAAGAATTGGCTTTTGTAGTTTGGTTTGCCCTGTTCCCATCATGCACTGGGACAGGAACAGACTAATTTGCATACAGCCAGGTTCTGAAACTGGGATGGTGCAGTGAGCTAAAAAACGGTGTTGGATCTAGCCCTGATCTCTTGACTGGGTGAGAGCTTTCTGCTTAATTCAGAGACTCTGTCCCTCACCACCCCTTGTTGTAAATATATTTGCTGTTACCAGAGGCCTTGATAAGGCAGTCGTTCAAATATGGAAAAATTTTAATGCCTTCCAAACGAAATTGTGCTGCACTGGAGCTAATATCTTTGTGAAAACTCAGGGAGCTGAACGAAGTCCAAGAGGGAGTACCTTGAATTTAAAGTCCCAGCCAGCCTCTCTGAACCTTAAGAACTTCCTGTGCGTGGGAAGGATGGGCACATGGAAATAAGCATCCTGAAGGTCGAGGGTTGCCATGTGATCCCCTTCCGAGAGAAACTGGAGGATTTCTTGAAGCGTTAACATCCGGAAGGACAATTTTTTGAGGTATTTGTTGAGGGCACGCAGGTCGAGGATAGGGCGCCATTCTCCTGACTTCTTGCGTATGAGGAAAAATCTCGAACAAAACGCTCTTCCTCTTTAAAGTTGGGGAACTTTTTCTATCGCTGCTTTCCGAATAATTACATGTATTTGGGAGAACAGCTTCTTTGGATGAGCTGATGGTGGACCCTTTGGAGGTGAATTTGGAGGGGATTTGACTAATTCTAATGTGTGGCCCCTGGCCACTACATCCAGGACCCACCTGTCTGTACTAAAGGGAAAGAACAGTTAAAGAAGAACCCCGTCTTTCCAATAAGGAAGCTGTCGTAGACGGCGATGGCAAGGAAACTGCTGATGACGCAGCAGACCAGACTTGCAACTCCTTACATGATGAAAGAAGAGGAGCTGGTGGAACAACCGTCGGCGGTGCCATTGACGGAGAAGGTGGAACAGTAATGGCCGTCGACGGTACAGAAACCTGCGTTGAAGGTACATTCATTGTCGACGATGTTTTCGATGATGTCTTCGTCGACGAGGCAATCTTCGTCGACAATGTTCTTGATGACGAGGTAGTCTTTGTTGACGATGTGGCCGTCGACGACGAGGCAGTCTTTGTCGACGACGAGGTGGACTTCGTTGACAATGCGGCCGTCAACGACGAGGTGGGCTTCGTTGACGATGTGGCTGTCGACGACGATGTACTCTTCGTCGACGATGGGACTGTCGACGGTAGGGTGGTCTTCGTCAACGGGATGTGCGTTGTCAAAGTATGCCTCGACGACAATGCACTCGTTGACGGGACCTTAAGGATCTTCGCCAATGATGGAGCATCGGCGATCTCTTGCATTACCTTCGTCATGGGTCGAACTGCTACATAGACCAGAGTCGACGGAGAAGAGGTTGAAGACATTACCATCTGTGGCTTTGGCGATGAGTAGGTAATCATCGACGTAGAAAAAGCGTCGCTGATGATACTCGTCGACGGAGGCGCCGTCGTCGACGGAGTCATTTTCTGAGGTAAATCTTTTTTGAGATAGTCTCTTGGAAGATGAAGATTTTCCAGACTTTCTCGGGGGCGTTCCAGGACCAGTTTTAGCAGGTGGAGAAGCCCTTTTTGAAGAAGCCGAAGGCACACCACAACCCTTGGAGGATTGGGCTGTTCTCAGGAGAAGTAATCTCAACCTCAGCTTTCCTCTTTCTACAGGACATAGAAGATCCCGAAGCAATACTCCCTACTTCAGAAGGAGTTATCCTGGTCCTTGATCTTCTGCAGCCACAGGAGAAGATGACCTTCTCTGTCTGAGGGTCTTCTGAGGAAAGGTTCTGCAGATCTTACACTCCTTTACCTCATGATCTGGATAGAGACAATAAATACATTTCTGGTGGTGATCTTCTTTAAAAAGCCTAAGCTTTTCCACAAGATTCACAAGGTCTAAACAAAGATTTAGAAGATGACATCTTCAGACGGAAAAAAACAAGAACTGAGCAGAGCTCAGGGAGACTCCTTTCACACGACGTGCAGTAGAAAATCTGAGAGCCTGAGCTTCTGGGGAGAGCATTCTGGTGGGTGCTGACGCCTGATTGGCTGCAATTTGGTCTATACATAATGACTAGGATAGTCATGAGTGTAAGAGTTTTTGATTCTGTAGCCTAGGGCTACTTTACTTCCTGGTTGGTTATTACCAAGGTTTTCTGATTATTTTATGCATATTATTGCTTTTTTATGTACCGTGGGACTCCCACTCCGACGACGGGGAATGATTCAGACATGTGAATTTATGAAAGACACCACAATACTGGAGGAAGATGTGCAACTGCATACATAGTGAAATTTGTCAATCATTTGTGCTATTAACAATAGACAAATGTAGTCTTTTCTCGATGTCCTCTAAAGTAGTTAGCCACATGGTGTTGTAGCACTTTAAATTTGCACAACGCACGTAGCGCGATCATGGCCACAGTAAAGAGACATGCCAGGGTTCGTGGTCCAGCCAGCTGAGGAGTTTGCAGGCGAGAGGGCAGGGAGATGTCAGACTCGCAGACAGAGAAGGGAGCGCTGGATATTGGACTTGAAGGGTGAACAAAAAGGTAACTGCTGTGAGGATTGGCAACAAGGGAACAAAAATTTGACCAACAAGCGGAAAAGAAATTTAGAAAGAGAAATCACTAGTGAGACAAACCACAGATGCAACTCAGGCATAAAAAGAACTGACGACAAAAAATATAACAGATTACACGCACTGCTTTAGGAGTACGCAAGCAACTCAAGACATTGGAATCAAAAGAAGAAAAGTTACAAACAGAGAAACGCACACCATGGAATAGAGAAAGTGTGTAAAAAACATAGCAAACACCATGGAAGACGTGAAGAAGTGTGTAATAAATATAGCAACGTGCAACTGCAATAAGCACAATCGGAGGGAAAAGAAGGACATTAAAATAAACGGCACAAACAAAAGAAAGTAAACGGTAACACAATAATAACGAAAACGTGTGAGAAGGGCGCTAAGGAGTTAGGCAAACAAGGGAGCTATCGGCTTCAGGAATGTGAAAGAAAGCTCTTGTATCTTCAAAGCTGAAGGGAGGGGGAGAAGGGAGGGGGCAGTGCGAGCAGAGAGCAAGGGGGTGGAGGAGCACAGCCAGATGGCAGCTGTGCACGTTCATGCGCGTGGAACCACATGCTTGAGGCCAGCAAAAGCCTGTGGGTAGCCCTTTGAAAACCCACTTACTAAATGTCTCACAGACCAGCGCATGCGCTGGCTCAGCGAGACCTAAAAAAGATATCTAGGAACGCAAAGCCTCTGTGGATCCGGTAGATCTCTTGGTGAGATCTGACTGGCTGCCAACACTTCAACCAGGAAGTGTTGGCAGCCATCTTTGGACTCCGGACTGAGCCCGAGTTGAGAAAAAAATACCCTCACCCCATAGGCCTGGTGGTGGGATCCAGGATGTGTTTTTTTTTCAAATGTGCCCAGAATTTGCAGATTTTGGCTAGAGGATCCCTATCCCTGGGGTCCGGCCTCATAAAATACTGGGAGGGGGGCACCTGGGTCCCCTGCCAGGCTAATTTCGGCCCTAGGGACCATCAATCCGCACCCACATGTATCAATTAAGGGGGAGGGAGGCCCTGGGCAGTTTTCTGCCCCGGCGACCCCATTTCCTGGTACCGAGCCTCCTAAAATACTAGGAGGGGAGCACAGGGTCTCCCTCCCGGACCTGCACCGCCACCAGGACCCGGCTGCAATTAAGGGGTACTGTGTGGCACCCTTCCCTTGGCCATATCGGGCCCAGAGTCCCCACCCCCTTGGACCCATCCTCATAAAATACTGGGAGGGGGACATAGGGCCCCCGCCAAGAGCCATTAATGACCTTGGGGAACCCATCACCCATGGAAAGTTCAGCCATGTCCCGGGGTGCCCACCAAGGGGACATAGCATTTTCTCTGCCCACACTGGGGCGGGTAGCAAAACCGGTTTGCTCTCCCATGGCAAGAGCAATTTCAAAACTCCTGCCAAACGAGAGCAAACACGAAGTCTGATCCCAGCGGGCGGTAGCATGAAAATGCTCCCGACTGCTGGGAACAGACTTCATCTATTTTTCTGCCCGCACTGAAGCGGGCAGGGAAACAGATGAAACTAGCATTGGTAATGCATTAGTTTCGCCTATGCAATGAATAATCGGCTGTTTTCGTCAATCATTGTCAGGGAGAAGGAAAAAGAGCTCCCTGACAGATAACACAGAAGTGGAGACGATGCGGCGCAGCAGCCAGAGCTGCTGACTCGAGAGCTGGGGATCCTGGGTCGAGTCTCATTGGCGCTGCACAACATCCTGTGATTCCATGCAAATTACGTAATCTCTCCGGGTGATAAATTGTTATATAAATATGCTGCAAGATTATAAGGCACAACTTTATGAAAATATAGCTCCACTAAAGCTGATGCTAACAGTATTTTGGCGGTGGGAAACTGATAAGAGAGGCAAGGGAGGAACTAGCATTGGTAAATGCAGAAAAATATGCTAAAGGTCAAACCTGGGTCGCCACTAGAAATGGAGGAAAGGTAAGTGGCATGCACGGGAACGAATGATAAGCAAGTAAAGAGAGGAGGCAGGGTGTAAGTCCCTTTTAAGCTTATATTAAAAACAATAGATTTCTCAACGCAAGCGCTGTGCAGGCGAACCCTAAAAATTGCTTCAGCCGGCATGGAGCAGAATTTTTAACTGCTTCCTGCGGCCGGGAGCAATGCCGGCTCCCAGGGACTCTGGGGTACTGGGGCAGCAAAGACACAGTGGGTGCCCTGGGTGGGCTCAAGGGCACCCACCATTTAATGGCTGGGTCCTCGGAAATGGGGTATCCAGGGCCAATATTGCCCAGGGGAGGGGGGCTGCATGCCCACCTCCACCTTCAGACAATGGCCAGGCCCTGGAAATGAGGTGTCTGGGGCCAAAATCCACCAGGCAAGGAAGGCCATGTGGCCCCCTTCTCCTATGATTAAACAACTAGGACCCGGGGTTGGGGTCCCCCTGTCCAATATTGGCCCTGGGAGGGAGGCTGCATGACCCCCTTCTGCTTATGCATACTGCCAAGCCCCGAGAGAAATTGTTTAATTTAATAGAATCCGTTCCCCCCACTTTTTTATTTAAAAAATGCATGCCAGGACGCCACTAACAGCCAAGGCCTCTAGATAAGGCTTGTCCGTTTGTGGCCATTCGGGTACAACAGGGTGGACAGAGAAGTAAAAGGATTCTATTGTTTTTCTTGCACAGATAAGACAAGGATAGTAGTGTCCATTTCTGCTGCTCTGCGGCTGGCAGCTGTCCGCCCCCCTCTCTTTCTTCCTCCTATTCCCTCTATTTTTGTCTCTGTCTCGCTCCTCCTCACTTACTGAAAATTGTGACTTCAACAAACGGCTCTTACCATCTCTGCCCTCTCCTTTCCTTTATTTGTTCCCCTGTGAAATGGAACCAAAAAAGAAAGAAACACGTTTGCTGGAAATGTCTTTTTCTGGAATTTTTCTATTCCAATTTGCAGCTCCAGGACGGAGAGAAAAAAAAGGTCAAAAATATGAAAAATAACTAAATCAAGCAAGACAGAGTGGAAGCAAAGTGGCTAGATTGTTTATTCACGCCCACACACATTAGCGCCACTTTAAAGAGTTTGCTGGTGAAGAGCCACTTTTATTTTCTCATCTTTCTTAGAAAAACATTGTTTTCCCTAGGTGGGGAAGTGCAACCCACTTACCTAGCTGTAAGTGGGTTGCACTTACAGCTAGGTACAGCTGTCATCTGCATGTTACATGATGTGCTTTGCAAGCGACACATTAACCCCCTATGCTACTTGGAGTCAAAACTGTCACCAGACAAAACACAGATTTCTCCAGAGAATGTGTTAACCTCCCGAGTTATCTTAACATTATTATTCCTTGAGATTTACTGGGCACACAAAGATCTCTGCAGCAGGTGCCTTAACCTCATAAGGTATTTTAAAATGTGGTCTTTGCAACCAGTTTTGCCAGAACAGATTCACTATTACGTTTCCCCTTGGCCCCAATTTCTTTGTGACAGCGTTTAAAAAAAATAAAAGTTGTCAGACTGCTTTAGATGACTCCGCCCCTCGTGACCTCATCAACATTTGTTTCATATAGACATAGGTAATCGAACAAATTAACAGGGAGCCCCAGGCCAGAGTCGAGCAAGGAGTCTGGTTTGGCTGTATGAGGCTGTGCACGAGACGAACCCTGGAATGGTTCCGCAAACAAGTCATGCAACAAACATCATGTTAGAGTATGGTATCAAGTGTATTTAGCATGCAGAAGTGTTTCACCTTAGTACATCAACTCTTATCACTGCTTTGATTAAAAGTGATGGTTTTTTTAAACATAAACTTGCAAACATTCCTGCCCACACCTGCCCCACTACAACATCATAAGTAAACTAAGAAGCAATTCAGTTGTCATGCATACCCTAAAATGGCCTAGATTCTTATTATAAATGGAGCAACATTGTAGTCTATTAAATCAAACACTATCTGGAGGTGCTCTCATATGTGTTGATAAAGAAAAGGAAGACTCAATTAAATAAAATACTTGGTTAGGATCCCATAATTTGTGAGCAAGGCAACTGTGATTGATTATTGGTTTTCTTGTTGCACATCAGACCCTAGACGGGTATCTTTTTGTGTTAACTGTTCATGCTTTTTCTTCGACTCTTACTAGTGACCGAGGTTAGAGCATGGTGTCAGGCAGAGGCCACATGAAAGCTTGCCTCATGTTGTGCTCAGGGCCCAAGAACCAGCCACCTGTTTCGAGGCTGGCTCAAGCTTTCAGTGGGTAACCCGACTCTTGTTACACGCCATTGAAAAAAATGAACAGCCAGAATGTGGTCCTTTTTTTCCTGTGCCCCTTACACCGTCCTTAGTCACCCTGACCCTTGCCTTCCATTGGAGCTGGAGCACATGCTGCACATGGACAGAAAGAGAAGGAAAGAAGCTAGACAGCGATTGCGGCTAGCGAGGAGTGGGCTTTAGCCAGGCCTTCATTCCAGCCCTTAGTAAGTACTACTACCCAGCCAGAATTTACCCCACCCTACTGAAAAGAAAATACTGCATCTTATCTTTGGACAAGCTGTTGCCCCTGCTGCCTAGGCCTGCAAGTGGAACTGCCTCAGCAAGAGTCAGTCCCTGATCCCCAAGAAGTGCCACTTCAGGTCCTGGACACTTGGCTGGCATCAGAGTGCCCTCCTCTGAATCAAAAAGGAGAATTCCTAAAGTTTTGGGCTCTTTGTGACCGGGGTTGTTCGCACAAAGATCTTTCCGCCTGTGTTGACTGCCAACCTGAAGCTCCTGTGAACACAACTCTTTGAGTAACTGTGACCACCGGCAACGCGAGATTGGCACTTCGCGCTACATCGACAGTGCCTGGTGACCACTCACATGATTCTCCATCAACAGCCGTCCGCTACGCCAGACAGGATCTTTGCACTATTGTTGTGACTGGAATGTGTGTCACTATCCCGCAGTCTTTTTCCCCGCAGGGAATCACAACGCGGTTGTTACAATGACCGTGTTGTGATTCCGCATACCATTACTCCGCAAGTTGGAACGACGACTTGCGGGGGTGGGGGGGCGCGCTGGATGTTGGAATAGTATCATTTACTATTCCAACTCCAGTCTATGCGGACACTAGGGAAGGTGTTGGATTTTAAATCCAACACCACCCCGCCCCCTCCGCAAGTCGTTATTCCGACTTGCGAAGTAATGGTATGCAGAATCACAACGCGGTCGTTGTAACCACTGCGTTGTGGTTCCCTGCGGGGAAAAAGTTTTGTGGTAAACGTTGTTTACTTTATGACTATCTGTAACAACCGGCCAGAAATAATCTTTTTGCATTGTGGAGTGGCTTGATAGTAACTGGTAGCTGCAGAGCCCTTCAAAAACATTATATATATATATATATATATATATATATATATATATATATATATATATATATATATATATATAACGCTCCAAATCCCTCCAACTCCCGGAAAGAATACGACAGCACTCGAGGATGAAGATTTTCAACGCGCTAGATTTTATTTAGCGGAGGGGTGCACACAGACGCGTTTCGGCGGTCTGCCTTCGTCAGTGTGTGATGCACTGTGTTTGCTTCCGACATTGTTATAAACAAATAATAATCACTCCCACTTTTAATCAGGCATGGACATAAACAAGGGGACTTACACCTCGCAAGGAATAGGTGCGGCCATCTTGTAGTGTGTAATGTATATATAACACAGAATAGCATATTGCGTGGTTAAGCCCACAAATGGGCATACGCATTATTCCTTGCGTGGTGGGTCAAAATAGAACGTCATAAGATAGACAAAAAACATACAGCCGTGGATCGGCTAATGTCCCCATATACGATACATAGTCCAAATCGCCTGTAAACAGAAGGGAATAAGTGACTTCCTAACCAGCATACATATATATACATATATATATACACATATATATATATACATACATACATATATATATATATATATATATATATATATATATATATATATATATATATATATATATATATATAATGCTCTCATATAACGCACACAAAAAAAAAAAAGAATAGGTAGTTTCAGGTTTTTGACCAGTGGAAGAATATAAAAGTATTCGATAGTAAAGAGGATGAGCTCCAAGGAAGGGACAAACGCAAGAAGAGGGAAGCAAGCCATTGAATTAGAATCAAGCCAATGAGAGTGACAAAGCCAAGTTTTTTTGTATAGTCCACAAGTGGTTTTGGCCTACAGATCTCTGGTAGGCGACACCCAATAAGTCTGTAGGTGGCAGAATGCAAACAGAGTAGTGGATATAATCGGAGCAGAAGTGGGTAACCTGATATATATTTACTACACATACCTTATTGATAGTGAATGAATTATTTAATTTGCATAATTACAATTATTGCAAAGTTGCAATATGATATCAAAATTATTGTATAAAAACGTATCTCACACCATTATAATACGTACATCAAATTGCATATCAAAATAAATAAATATCATTTGAACACCGGTCTTGGACCATTTGTAAAATGTGGGTTTTACCCTAAAATTCATTGGTTTAAAATTATGTTTAGAAAAGTCCCAGTCCCTTAAATCTTCTTGACAAAAAAGTCATTTTATGTGTTACAGGTTTGTGGGGACCATGCCGTCTTTTCTGGAGGGGGATCCTCACCGTTCGTCTCCTTCTGTTACTACAGGAGTCCCAACAACTGCAACCACACAATTTTCATTGGTGCTGTTTTTAATTTGGACCCTTCGTATCATAGTCCTGAATTTGCCAAATTTGTCCAGATACGAGGGCTCTGTGCAGGACTGGAGCAGGGCCACTGCGTTAACGCATTTTCGGAGCCCATGCCTTAAAAATATTGGTTTCAACAATTTGCATTGCTGTTGTAGTAGGGCAGGGCAGCAACATATTAGGTGTACCAACGATTCTGCACTATAGTTGCACAACCTGCATCTGGTAATATTGCTCAACGATTTTCAGCCCGGGTTCAGTCCCTTTATTGGCTGGGGGACTAGGCGTGCCAATTAAATTTCTTTCAAACACTTCCTTCCTAGGGGGTGTTAATGTATGGCTGAATTTTGTGTGACTCATATGCTTTAGTTAGGCCGACCAACGCTCTGATGTCCTTGAGTTTAGCCCTGTCTTCGTTCTTTGATATCTGGGTGATTTGATTGTTTAACACCCTCTTTATTGCTGGATAATTTAGTTCCTCTTGGGACTAGGACGCTGTAGTTATGCCCAACTCTGCCACCGTCTCCAGACAGAACTTCTGCCATGGTTTGGTGCCCCTTCGAATATTATTCTCAATACCTCCTTAAGAGATCCTTTCTGGGCTTTTACTGCCTTAAACCACAATTTTACAAATGTGCTCCTGCATTCGTATTTTTGTTGTACCAGGTCAAACTCAAGCCAGATCAGGTTGTTTCATGTGTATTTAAGGAGCCTGAAAGCCTTTTGTAACACCGGCACTAGGCTTTTCCATCATCTTTTCCATCTTACCTGGGAATGCGTGTGTTGTGTCCCAGCAACAGCGAGCAGTTTAGATTTGGTTACTCTCATAATAGGTTTCATTGTAGGGCTGTGTAATTTACCTTGTAGTTTGCACAGTACGCAGATGGTGGCTTGCATTTCGGCTTGCATCTTAGCCTGGTGCAAGGTTGCCTTGCCTTTATCGTTCAACCATGCACCTAGGCAGTAATTTATTGATAGTACCGACATTGAAACATTTACATTTTTCCGTCACACTGCATAGAGACCCACAAGGACCAACTGTAGAACCAAAGTAAAAATACACATTTTATATCCTTAAGTCATCAAATACCAACTACAGAACCCCATTTGAGTCAAAAGAAAACATCCAAGAACTAAATATGTGATTAGATTTTATATATTTTTCATCTCCCAATCAAAAAATGGTGGCGACCCAGGTTTGACCTTTAGCACAGTGAGCGCTCCCTTACCCATTTATAGATTCAATTTATTTATAGGTAAGGAGACGGACCTGATGTCCGTTTGACTGGGCCGGTCTGGTCTGGAGTGGTCTAGAACAGAAATAGTCAGGATATTAGGTGCAAGCAAGCATGCGTTCTGGCTTATCAACTCATTTACACAGTGTACACTTATAGCCTTGCACCTCGCGCAGCCCAAGCCCCACCCTGGATAAAAGCCGAAACGTGCTCATAATCCCAGCGCAGTTCTGATCGAGTTTCATTAGCAATAGTGAACTGTGTACCATAAAAAGACATTCTACATGCTGCACCTTCACACCCCCTGTGTCTTTTCACACAAATCAAATAGTGTGGTTCTTAACCTGAGATCCACTAACTTCTGGATGTCAGCGACGGTATAGAAAATTAAATAAGATTAGCAGATTAATAAAGTGTATATAAGAAAAAGAAAAACTGTAAACTTGAAAATTAAAACACTTTGTAAATCTAAAGGAGTTTTACAGTTGGAGATTCAAACTGGCCTCAGATGAAGAGTTGATCAGAAAATACCATGCATTAGGAGCTTCGTCTTTAGGATTAAAAAACAATTTAGAAAGGCTGCAACCTTCCCATTAAAATTACAATTTTCATAAATGTGAGACTTCTCTAAAATGGGCACATACCCTAGACACAGTCATCGGTGTAACGATTCTCAAGCATACAACTAATCTGCAACCAACAGACTGCTCGACCGAACAACTACCAGTTTATGGTCAGGGTTAAGGTGCAAAGGCAGTGAACTTTAAAAAATAATCTCTGCACAGAAAAGATGTACTCATCTGGAGACATCTCTTCTCCTCTATCCCCAGAAAATATAGTGAAGTCAAATGATTTTTCACTCTCAGTTTGTAAAATACCAGAATAGTATGCCACTAAGTACGGGTGCACAGATGAGAGTAAAGGCAATTAAAGCATTAAGAATGTTTTTGAATATCTGAATATTTAGATTTCGGGTCTCATAATTCACATTTACTATGCATATTGTGCAACATCAAAAAAATAGAAATCAAAACTCAAACTAGCTTTAAGCTTCAGAACACTTCAAGTGTTAACTATTATACATACATAAGTACTGCGCCTCTGAAGGAGGAAAGAATCCACCAGGCAAGATTCCTGTCCTGCATCCCTTAAGAGCACAGTCTGCGGCGGGGACATGGCCAGACTTTAATAAACAAACCAATGCACGAGAAGGGTTGACTGTGAGCGCGTCTAGTGTCAGTGGTGTGGATGGCTTCTCTTTCACACAATCTTAATAAACCAAAGCAAAATTCATCCTAAGTGATTATAAAATATATATATATACATTTGTTATTGTCCTGAGACGTGCCTTCTGTCTCTCCGCAGTCTGTTGTACTGAAACGGTTTTAAAAGGCCAATTTTGCTGAAGTAAAAGATTAATTTCAAATCAAAATACATTCAGCAAAATGGATGTAGATTGTAGACAAACAATTGTTTATCGAACTCACACCGGCAAAATGCCTCCATCTGCGACACAAAAGTGTGAAAGAAAAAGACGACCCTGTGCGAGGCTTGTAGGTGGGTTTGGTCCGCAGCTCATATAAGTCCCCGCTTCCTGTGCCTAGCGCTTTGAAGCCCGGCCCACTGCTGTTTCTGGCTCTCCTCCACTTAATGATTGAGGGCTAATCTAGAGCTGGGCTAATCCCAGCCTGGCTCATAGCCCACCTCCAGACGTGCCAGCTGGCCAGCCAGGAACCTGTTTTCGTCTTCATTTCTGCGAAGGCCTTCTTTGCTGCTAAACTGAGCAACATGACCCCATACCTCTCTTCGTAAGGTAGGCCCTGCTGCTATTCTGTGACCCTCGTCTCTGTCCGTGAGGTAGGCCCTGCTGCCAGTCTGTGACCCCCGTCTCTTTCCGTGAGGTAGGCTCTGCTGCCAGTCTGTGACCCTCGTCTCTGTCCGTGAGGTAGGCCCTGCTGCCAGTCTGTGACCCTCGTCTCTGTCCGTGAGGTAGGCCCTGCTGCTATTCTGTGACCCTCGTCTCTGTCCGTGAGGTAGGCCCTGCTGCCAGTCTGTGACCCTCGTCTCTTTCCGTGAGGTAGGCCCTGCTGCCAGTCTGTGACCCTCGTCTCTGTCCGTGAGGTAGGCCCTGCTGCCAGTCTGTGACCCTCGTCTCTTTCCGTGAGGTAGGCCCTGCTGCCAGTCTGTGACCCTCGTCTCTGTCCGTGAGGTAGGCCCTGCTGCCAGTCTGTGACCCATGTCTCTCTTCGTAAGGTAGGCCCTGCTGCCAGTCTGTGACCCTCGTCTCTGTCCGTGAGGTAGGCCCTGCTGCCAGTCTGTGACCCTCCTCTCTGTCCGTGAGGTAGGCTCTGCTGCCAGTCTGTGACCTTCGTCTCTTTCCGTGTGCCAGGCTGTGACCCATGGATCTCTCCGTGAGGTAGGCCCGGCTGCCAGTCTCTGTGACCCATGGCTCTTTCCATGAGGCAAGCCCCATTGTCAGTCTCTTTGACCCCAGGCCTCTTCAAGTGAGAAAAGCTCCAAGGCCAGTCTCTGTGACCCATGTCTCTTTCCGTGAGGTAGGCCCTGCTGCCAGTCTCTTTGACCCATGCCTCGTTCCATGAAGTAAGCTCTATTGCCAGTCTCCGTGACTCATGTCTCTTTCTGTGAGGCATGCACTGCTGCCTGTCTCTCTGACCCCATACCTCTTTCCATGAGCTAAGCCCTATTGCCAGTCTCTGACCCATATCTCTGTCCATGAGGTAAGCTCGATTGCCAGTCTAGTCTCTCTGACCCCCTCCCTCTTTCCGTGAGGTAAGCCTTATTGCCAGTCTGACACCCTCCTTCTTTCTGTGAGGTTGGCCCTGCTGTCAGTCTCCGACATACCTCTTTCTGAGGTAGGCTTTGCTTCCAGTATCTTTTGGAAGCACAGTACGTATGCTCACAATGTTCATGCTATGGAGCATGTACTATGCGCTAATAACGGAGTCTAGACCTCAAGAGTGAGCGGATAAGGCCTTAAAGGCTACGGAGATGGTTGGGAATGTTGCACGCCTAAGAACTTGCGTGCTGAGGGAGTAATGTCGGATATGTGAGCACCGCGCGAGTAAGCGCTCTACTTTGTGCCCTGTAGAGTTCACCTGGAGATGGACTTAGCGAGGGAGAACTTCACAGCTCCTGGTGAGGTGCATACTTACTAAGGCCCAATGAAGAAACTACTTTGCAAGTATCCAATCGCGGTTCACTTCAATGTGCTCAAAGAGGCAGGCACGCTTCAACAACGGACTGGTGCAAAGCTTGCTGTCCCATCCTTCAGAAGCCAATGTTCTTCCTAGTTCAGCCTGTTCCATTACTCAAGATTGATCCTCGAGCATGCCCACCAGTCAGATCCCACCAGAACACCCTTGTAGCACACACAAGACATCACGCCAAGGTGCAACGCTCCTCCACAGAAAGGGGCCTGAGTACATGGACCCTTCTTTTCTCAGGGACAGAGAAAATGCCCTATTCCAGAGGTGAGGCAGAGTGGAAAGGGAGGGTTGTGTCGGAGAGGACATGGAATGCAAGGGACTTGGAGGGTCAGGTGATCGATTGTCCTACCCTAAGCATTTAGATGGCTCTGAAAGGTAAATGGCCAACCCGCAACTTTGTAAAAAAGAAAGCAGTAAAAACTTGGATTTTTCCAAAATGGCCTGCCATATAAACAGAATGTTCTATGGCACAAAGAATGCCCCCCTAACCTCTGCATCGCCGCCTCATTGATGTAATCCCTGATGTTAGAGTTGGGCGAGGCACTGAAAGCTCGAACCAGGCTCAACACTTAAAACTTGATTCTGGCTCTGTTCGAGGTCGTCTTGGAACCTCGAGCCCATAACGAGCTGAACTTTCATGTGACTTCTGCCTGCCACCCTCTCTCTACCCAGGATGTGTCCTGAAGGCCAGAGCTGCAGACTTTGGAACTGGGGCACCAGGTTCCAGAGCTTGGGGTCTTCTCAACATCCGGTGATTCCGAGCAAATCACTTAAGCTCCTCCTTCCTATAAGAACAGGTGCCCCTCTAAAGCCCTCCAATATCTTTGAGTAGGGTTTGAATAAAAAACGCAGAAAAATCCACAGGTTAATATTAAAGAAGAAAGACTAATTGATACCCACTTTGTGGCTGATTTGTACGAATGGAAACCAGAAAACCCTGATAAATTGTGGCTTCCCTTTATCTGTTTGGGCTTGAGCAAATATTTTATTTCCTCAAAACTCTTTCTTTTATATGCCACAGGAAAGCACTTTCAAATATGCGAGTTCAGAATACCAGTTATACAAAAAACTGATGTTTTCGACTTAGACTATAATGTTCCTCTACATTAATCTGGGTCACGTACATGGTTTACATGACAACTGTCTTGCCATTTAGTTCACTTATATTTCATGTTTAAAAACTAATAAGTACTTCTCAATGGGGTGCTATAATGTATTTTTTATTTCAGTAATTTTTTATTGAAAAAAAAGGCATATTTACATGGTGCAGAGTGAAGGAGCAAGCATGAGAACATGAACAAACAGACACAAGCCAATCGAGACAATGCTTGTCCCCTTGCTCTCACACCCCATCTCCCTTCATCTTAGTTCCATCAGTCAAATACAAAGCGCTCTATGTCAAAATAGCCCTATTAGGCGCTAAAACAACTGAAAGTTTAGTAAACTGTGGCATGCTGCCTCCTCGACCACCAGAGGGACTTCCTGGAAACCGGGTTGTCGCAGAAATGCCACAAATAACTTCGGTTCCCAGCTCACACCCTGGACAACAAACTGTTGGTGTTTTGTATAGTTATGCAGATCAGCTCCACTGGCGTCTCAATCACCAGAAATGTAAGGGGACAATCAAGCTTTGAAACTGCTCATGTGAACGGTATCAACGCCACATCTGTGCTGTCTGCACCCAGGACAGTCGACAATACTGAGACGAATCATACATTACATCTAACGTGAATACTCTACACAATAGAGTATCTGGAAGTACCGATATTCTAACAAGTGTTCTTATCATCCATCCTTTTATCGACCTCGGAGGGATGAGAATCTATTTGAACCTGCGGTCTTAAGGTGACACGCTGATCTTTGCAGTGAGTGCATTAGTATACGTAATTATTGGCCCGCCTTACGTACACTGGACCTCTACTGAAGCTGTAGTCTTCATATTAACGAATACAGAAAAGATACTGCACCAGTGATGAAAAACTAGAGCGTGTAACGAGTTCATAGCTGAAATAAACGGGTGCATCTGCGGGGCGCGTGCCATTAATGCCCGGGCAGGCCCTCAGTCCACCCTTGAAGTTGGCAATCGCCGGCAGCGCCCGGGCACCTCGGCCCTGGCAGGGGACGGGAGAGCCCAGCAGCCCACGTGCCCCGTCTGCCCTCCGCCGCCAGCGCTCCAAGCACGCGGCTGAAATGGAGCCCGCGGCTCTCCGAGGCCTGCTTATCTGCGTGGGACCGGCCAGAGCCGGGGCTTAGCGGCGTCTCCTCTGGAATTAGCCGGCATAGCGTGGCCTATCAAGTGTTCCTGCTCTCAGCAGAGGCGGAAAAACTCGGCCCGGGGCCACGGCCGGGCTTATGGGGAACATTTGGGAGGGCTGCGGGCCGTCGCCCACCCAGACTACTCTAATTGACTCATCATCACCTGCGCTGCAGGGCCGGGCCGGGGGCCAGGGGCTGGGCTGGGCTGGTGAGGCCAGTGCACCCGAATACAAGAGCGCTGATACCAGGAGTTACAGCAGCCAAGGCAGGGTGGGGGGGTGGGGTGGTTGGTGGGGGGGCGTGGGGGGGGGGGGGAGAGGGGTAACTATGCGGTAGAATGACCAAAATATGCGGAAAGAAAATTCAAATTAAGCGGCATGATGCCGCACATTCTTCACAAATTCTGCCTGGGCAAAGACTGTAAAGGGTGTACTAGTTTACAGCAATTGTAAACTCACAGGTCACCACTTAGTGCTTGCAAAGGGTCTGCCATTGCACTGCAGGGTACCACACGTGACGCTTTTTAAAGTAACGTTTGATTTCTTGCAGGCAGAAACTACATTATTTGGTTGAAATCTGTAAATTCTGCAGCAGCTGTTGGGTTATTTACCACTGTCACTACAGTCAGGTCTCACCCTATCTAAATCAGTCCTTACCCCCACCTCACCAGGGACGGTCCAAACGGAATCCCTAGCCCGGGTTTCCTCTGAATGGGACCTCAAGTAACCCCCAGACCGGTTTAAGGCTTGGTGGGCCGAACAGGATGCCGCTCTACTCCTAAGGGACTGGGACACCAAACTCGGGCCCAGTGTTCAACACTTCCTTGGTGGCGCACAGTTAGCGTGAGACCCGTGTGCAACCCTTCCTGAGTGTCGCACAGCAAGCTTTGGCCCAATGTGCAACACTTCCCGAGTGTCGCAGTTAGTCTAGGCATACAGTTAGTGTTGGTCAATTCTGCGATACTTCCTGGGTGTCGCACAGCCAGCCAGGGCCCAGTGTGCGATACTTCCTGGGTGTCACACAGCTAGCTCGGCCCAGTGTGAGATACTTCCTGGGTGTCACACAGCTAGCTCTGGCCCAGTGTGCGATACTACCTGGGTGTCGCACAGCCAGCTCAGGCCCAGTGTGCGATACTTCCTGGGGTGTCGCACAGCTAGCTCGGGCCCAGTGTGTGATACTTCCTGGGTGTTGCACAGCTAGCTCAGATGCAGTGTGCGATACTACCTGGGTGTCGCACAGCCAGCTCGGGGCCAGTGTGCGACAATTCCTTTGTGTCACACAGTTGGCGTACGCCCAATATGTTCGATACTTCCTGGATGTCGCAGTTCGTCTATGCCCAGTGTGCAATATTTTTTGAGCGTCACACAGCAAGCTGTGGCCAGAGTGCAAAACTTCCTGGGTGTCGCACGGCCAGCTCGGGTCCAGTGTGCGATACTTCTTTGGTGTCACACAGTTGGCGTGGGCCCAATGCGCGATACTTCCTGGGTGGTGCAGTTAGCATAAGCCCAGTGAGCAATATTTTTGAGCTTCGGACAGCAAGCCTCGGCAGAGAGTATGATACTACCTGGGTGTCATACAGTTAGCCTGGGCCTAGTGTGCAATGCGTCTTGGGTGTTGCATGCTAACTTTGCTACATCCAGGAAGTGTTTGCTCCTGCGTCAATAAGATGGTGGGAGTGGAGGACAGGTATGGCACACTGACGCACCTCCACGAAAATGATGGATCACACCTGTGACATCTAGACTAAAGAACAAATGGGAACAGTCACAATTCAGCATACAACATTTCCAATCCCTATCAAACAGGTGTACATGATACAGATTGTTGTACCTTGGTACATTTCCTTCAAGGCTCTGCTGAGCCAGGTTAAGATCTTAGCTAAGTGTCTAAACCTAAACAAGACTAAAGCTATTTCCGAATCCAAATCATGGCCAATTTCCGGTACTCAGTTGGGTGGATGTCTTATCACTTTAGTTGTCATATAACTTTGATGATTTGTCCACAGTTTCAATGCCACTGCTCTTGCGCTGAGTTTGTCGGCCTCCTTATTGGGTGGAAAGTCAGAGCATATTCACTACGGACTTTGACAGAGTTTTAGTCTCGTGAAAACTGGTCTTAAGGGGCATCACTACTATTCAGTGTGAACTGAGGTCCACTTCTTTCGAATTGAAATCAGTATCTGTTGGCAACACGTGTACAGAACAGTAGAAGGGCCTTAGCGCGACCCCCAACTAGGAACCATTCTTAAACCTGCTTAAAGAAAGCTGAATCACAAATGCACGAGAATTACATGAAACTTAAAGGTCCTAAAACTGAGGCAGTCTTCCTCAGTGTGAACGGCAGGTAGCAATCCCAATCAGTTAGTTTACTCACGCTTTTTCAAACTATCTCTGCCATTGGTTCAGAATTTCAGTGATTTTAATCTAGTGTGATCCTGCAAAATCAAGATACTGCACTTCTCTGCAGCTGTTTCTTCCACATAATCGAAGACGCATGCTTCCATTATTTTGTTCAAACTTAGGTCCTTGATCGTGGGGATGTCTGTGAACTCATGCCTGGCCTCGAATCCAATTCAAGCTTAAAACAACTCAGAGCAGGTCAGTACCACTTAGAATAAAATGCAACACTTCTGATAGCGGACAATCCCTCTCCCCGGCATCTTGTGTAGTGCAGAAAAGTTTTTTACACGTCGGTTTCACACTTATAGGATTGCAGTGTATATCTGGCCTGTAAGATGCATCTTTTCTAAAAACAGGGCAGAGTGCTGACAGACTACTTTCTGGCCTACTCCCCTATCACCATTTAAAGTATTCTAATTGGAAGGAAGTATTTGCTAGAGACGCAGCTCTCACCCAGAATACTTTACTTCTGGATACCCTACTCTCTTTGGATCTCACAACTTCAAGGCTCACTGTTTTAGATTAGCGTGTGATATGTAGGTCCTGCCAATGAAGTAGAGCGTTCTACCATACTCACGGCGGAACTGTTTGCATAGATTCCATTAGGTATGCGGAGGCACAGCCTAAAGTTTACTTTCCAGTTTCGAGTCTGCTGTCTGTGACCCCTTAGACATCTGATGTGCTGGCACAGAGTAAGAATGAATTTCAATATTCAAGGCATCTATTGATGGAAGCTTTGACTACTGTCTGAACCTCGACCACGGCAATCACAAGTGGACGGCACACGTTAGCCTTGACCTAAGTATATAATGGTTAAACAAACAATGGTTCTGTTGGGTAAGACAGATAACTTGAACAATGCTCATACATGTAGACCAATAAAAATAGCTCTCTGATACACCATATGCGATTTGAGAAATAAATGCTCAAAAGACAATGTCATAAAGTGCAAATTGTTATATTATAAAATTATAACAAATACTTTTCAAAAATCCGAATTACTACATTCAAGGATAGGTTTTCATTACTTGAAATAGACCGTCATCAAGACATAAGGAAAAAATATTTTTGTGACTTTTGTGCAGTTGTGCACAATGGGTGCAGTGAAGTATATACAGTGCAAGGAATTAATACATATACAAATATACAGGAATATTTTCACTGGCCAGATGCTGATTATCAACCAAGGATTCCTAAGAATATTGTGAGGATCCTGGTGAGTCTGGACATGTGAATGCGTCGATCACAAAACAAGAACGGATTACACAGTTCACAGGTCCAGACTCACCAGGATCCTCACAATATTCTTAGGAATCCTCGGTTGATAATCAGCATCTGGCCATTGAAAATATTCCTGTATATTTGTATATGTATTAATTCATTGCATTCTATAATCGTCACTACACCCACTGAGAACTGCACAAAAGTCACAAAAATATTTTTTCCTTATGTCTTGATGACGGTCTATTTCAAGTAATGAAAACCTATCCTTGAATGTAGTAATACGTATTTTTGAAAAGTATTTGTTATAATTTTATAATATAACAATTTGAACTTTATGACATTGTCTTTTGAGCATTTATTTCTCAAATCGCATATGGTGTATCAGAGAGCTATTTTTGTTGGTCTACATGTATGAGCATTGTTCAAGTTATCTGTCTTACCCAACAGAACCATTTTTTGTTTAACCATTGAATACCCAGGTTCTGAGGGACACAGGGTCACCCCGTTTTTGTTAACTAAGTATATAATGAACAAGGCACAGTGGTGGGTCCTCTTAACCACACGTCTGCTCCGTAATTCCAAAGTGGGTCCACACTCCTTGAGGTCTGACTGCGCCAGACCCCTACAACACAAATATATTTAATCAAATAGGAGAATGGCACCCAAAATAAACAATCATTTCATATATTTAGCACAAAATACAGTCAATTGTTGAAGGTCCTTTGTTGGTGGCCAGGTGTATTTCCACACAATTCATCAATGGCCCACCTGGGCCACCGCTGTACATGTTCACCTTTTGAAAGGAAAAATTGATTAAACTGTATGTTTTGGATAACTAATAGAAGAATCCAGAATAAAGTGCCTGAAAAAAGTTCCTTGAATTGGATGCTCTTTTTTCAATTGATGGACTGGGTGGAAATACACCTGATCGTAAAACAAGGAGAGGTGGCTCACTGTGTCCCAGGGGACTGAGCAAAATCTCAAGAAAGCAAGGAGTTAACCCTGGATTTCTATTCCTGAACAGCCACTACAACAGTAGTGGCTGTTCAGCAATAGAAATCCTGGGTTAACTCCTTGCTTTCTTGGAAATACACCTGACCATCACTAAAGGACCTTCAACAATTGACAGTATTCATCCTAAATATATGAAAATATTGGTTATTTGGGGTGCTGTTCTTCTATTTGATTAAATACACCCCTGCTACAAAATTAATGCATATCATAAAAAATATGTCTTGCTCATTCATGATGAAGTGGCTGATAAGAATTTGCCACTAAATGGCGCCTAACAGCCTTTACTCTTTCTCAGAGATTTTTTCTTCTATTTACAACATGCAAGCGAGAGTGGGGCCCCACAAAACATTTTAACCCAGGCCCCACAGCGGTTGGTGACTGGCCTGAATTACACATTCAGATACAGAGGTATTGGTGGGATTGATGATACAGAACTGCAGAGGACTCTTCTGGTGGTGGGGTGGGGCTGGGCATCACGCAACAGCAGCATGGCTTTGGAACCCCTGGGTTTCAGGATGCCACTGCCACCCAGTGCTCAGACAGACATCTGATGCATTTGCAGTAATAACATGCTACAGCAACACCATCTAACTGAGCATAGTTTACTCGGTATTCTGGTCTCAGAGCAGAGGCGGGTGCGGGCTCCACGAAGACCGAGCGACTGCGGCGGAAACACTGACTGTAATCAGGGGAGCAGGCCATTTCTAAACACCGGGAAATTCAGTCTACGAGGAGCCCCCTCGAGGCATCTGCCACTTACAAACGAGTGAATACATTAATATAAATGAACTTATTACTAAACTTTACTGGGATCACCTTACAGTAAACACGCAGGACTTTAATTCACCAATTTTAAATGCATGAGTGATTTATAAGGGTTGTGAATTATTAAAATAAACTGCATCCATTTCACAAAACAGATGAAATTTCAGAGCCCACCAGTCCCCAGTCCGAAACACTGCTGTGACGCACACTTGACAAAATAGCGGATAATTCGATCAAACCAGAATGTCTTGCAGAGGCGGGCGCACGCGCTGCTGAGCAGGCACGCGCCTCTCCGGAGGCAGGATTGTTCATTTCGCTACGGCTGTAAAATGGTGAAAAATAACAGCTTCAGAGCAGTGCTACACAACGTGACGACTTCTAATTTCGGGATCACAATAAACACAAAGCTACAGTGGCAAACACCTGCCTATCCGAGAATATTAGATCAGGCGCCCAGTGAGAAGGAATGGATGTGGCAACGCAGAAAGGCTAGGCTGAGGTGTGTTTTTGTGCTCAAAAACAAGTCAGCGTCACAATTCCTGTAGGATGATCGCTAATGTGGCATCTACTTCATTAAGGCTGTTGAGTGGTCCACACACGGTGCAGATGGCACCGCGGAGCGCAAGCAGAACCTTGAGAGAGCAGTGAGAGCAAACACAAGGGTGCAAACTAAGTGATGCTGAGAAGGATGTGGACGAGGAGATTGTCTCTAGCATGCCTTCTTCTGTACACCCACCACCTGTGCGGACCATCCATACTACCCTAGAAACTAGCGCTCAAGAACAGGGCAACACCAGCACCACAAATCCCAGAAGCAAAATATGCTCAACACCCATGCATGTGGGATCAACCTAGAGCCTACATGGACAACACCTTCATGTAAACCAACAGCATGAACAGGAGGCATGCGAAACGAAGACCAAACCCCGCTGCACCCCTACACAGGGCAGAGAACCAGCATCCTCAAGCAATATATGCCTGCCGGTCCTGCCAGGGTACTGTCTTTGTTTTGTTTCCTACGGCTGCTAATAAGAGATAACCAAGCAGTATCCTTAAGATATCCAGCAAGTGAGGGGCAAATGTCCTTAACGCAACAGTGTTGTGTCTGGGAGAATCATCTTGCCTCCACTTAGATCCCATCTAACCCATTGCACCAGCATATCTGTAATCAATACCAATACTGGTTGTATCCAGTGGAAAGCAAGATAGCTGCTCCACATACCATCAACGGTTCCTGTGTGCAACCTCTATCGACCATCATCAGAGGCGCAACTAGAGCCAAATTTCGGGGGGGGGCTAAGAAAATTTTTTGGGGTGGCTGAACCTTTAATCAGTAGGCAGAGTGGAGCTGCAGGGGCTCTTAGAAGGGGTGAAACAACTGCAAGGCCTAATTAACAGTCAAATGGTCTTTAAAAGACCTGCAAAACGTTCGGGTGCGGCTTTGTGTGTGCCCGGGAGCTGAAGCCCGGTGAGTCCAATGGGTGTTGCGCGCCTGACCATCATCCCAGGAGGACAGACCTTGACAAGATGTAAGGAGAATCCAAACTCGTCGACCTTGACCTCAATTCCCTATTGCAGAATGAAAATGGTAAGCAACATGGAGGACAGAATTCATCCAGTGAGGAGTCCCTGAATTCACCCAGTTAGGAGACCTGGGATTCACCCATTGGGGAGACCTGGGATTCACCCATTGGGGAGACCTGGGATTCAGCCATTGGGGAGACCTGGGATTCACCCATTGGGGAGACCTGGGATTCAGCCATTGGGGAGACCTGGGATTCAGCCATTGGGGAGACCTGGGATTCAGCCATTGGGGAGACCTGGGATTCACCCAGCGGGGAGACCTGGGATTCACCCATTGGGGAGACCTGGGATTCACCCATTGGGGAGACCTGGGATTCAGCCATTGGGGAGACCTGGGATTCAGCCATTGGGGAGACCTGGGATTCACCCAGCGGGGAGACCTGGGATTCACCCAGTGGGGAGACCTGGGATTCACCCATTGGGGAGACCTGGGATTCAGCCATTGGGGAGACCTGGGATTCAGCCATTGGGGAGACCTGGGATTCAGCCATTGGGGAGACCTGGGATTCAGCCATTGGGGAGACCTGGGATTCACCCATTGGGGAGACCTGGGATTCACCCATTGGGGAGACCTGGGATTCACCCAGTGGGGAGACCTGGGATTCACCCATTGGGGAGACTTGGGATTCACCCAGTGGGGAGACCTGGGATTCACCCATTGGGGAGACCTGGGATTCACCCAGAGGGGAGACCTGGGATTCACCCAGAGGGGAGAAATGGGATTCACCCAGTTAGGAGTCTTGGGATTCACCCAGTGGGGAGACCTGGGATTCACCCAGTTAGGAGTCTTGGGATTCACCCAGCGGGGAGACCTGGGATTCACCTAGTTAGCAGTCTTGGGATTCACCCAGCGGGGAGACCTTGGATTCACCCAGTTAGGAGTCTTGGGATTCACCCAGTGGGGAGTCTTGGAATGTACAAGGTTCTGAGCGCTAGAATTCAGTAAGTTTTAAGATCAGAAAATAAGATACCAGTAGCTGATCAGCAGTTCTGGAGTTAGGTACTGTAACGAAGTAATCGTATAAAGATGTAGGCAGATGTCGGTCTTCAGTGGGCTAGCTCGAAACACGATATATTGATGAATTCAGTATCGTATGACTAGAATGCAGCTAAGCAGGCCAGGTGTGAGCTTGAAGTCAAATGGCTATCTTAGGCCTGTGTTTTCAGACTTGTCAAAGGACACAAGCAGTATTCAAGTGAATGGCAACATGCACTGAAATGCTGTGTAAGCAGCGTAGGACGGACAGGTACATGCACATCCTTAGGAGATATCCCCAACCTTCTTCCATTCCAGCACGCCTGCAGGTCTGTGACACAGAACAACGTTTTCTATGAATAGCAGTCTTTTTGTAGACTCGCATGCCAAACGGTATATCCCTAGCCTGCCATTACTGGCCATTCCTGCGAAATCACACTTTGTTAATAAATGTGAAAGATGAAGAAAATCATGTGCTACAAGGAAGATAAAACACTGACAAATTGAAGGCTCGTGTCATAATCCTTTCCATAGCCTGACCCTCTTCTGCTCCCGACAGCACTTTCAACAGTATTAAGGGCGCATAAGCCACAACCAACATGGCATCATAGCAATAGTATGTCCATTTTAGTACCCTGCATCACCCCCACAAGATGGGACTGTGGGTTCTTCACAATTCACAGAAAATGAATATACCCTTATATCTATTTCACAACATTTCTCTTTCCCCAGCTGTTACCGACTTCATTTCCCATTTATTGGAAAATAAATCGTTTTGCACAAAAAATTATGCTCCATACATTTTAGAAATACTACCAAAGAGGGCAAATTCATACATATCAGTACAACTTAAATACGTCCATGTTGCCACCCCTTACAGAAGTATTCAATACAAACATAATTTGATTGACTGATTAGTCGTCGTCATGGTTAATCACTCAATGGGGCAAGTATTTAAATTGTTGACGTTCGGACAAAAAGGGACTCAAATTCTAATAAACATCAAATATTGAGCCCTCTAAGGACAATGATCCACGTTCACTATAGTAGTCCATTTTAGCTCACTGACCACATCTATACCAAGAGGCCCTCTGTCGATCACCACTTGCGAGCAATGAACCGACAGATCAGTAACTTAATGTTACTTCTGTTTCGCCTCCTGTGTCCTTTCTTCTAACTCTCCTCATCTAGACTCCAACCCCTTATCTAGGGTCATCCACTTCCACTCTCCCCGCCAAGATGTTCTTTTCTTTCACTGGAATGCCATCATCTGGACTTCTTCATTGCCAAGTATCCCCCTTTATCTGCTGGTCCAACAGCCTCAAAGTGGCCCTAATGAAAGCAGACTGGAACTATTCAATATGCAGAAAAGACTTACGGTGGCAAAGTTTCACCTGCCCGACCAACATGCAACGCAAAATATTCACCTAATCGATATTCTCATCGAAGCAGTGGATGAGGAAGCACCGAAGTCTCTTCAACCCTCAGAAAAACTAAATGAGGCTGGCCCGGAATCAAGGGTATCGAGGTCTGGAGCCTAGCAAGAGGCTTGAGGCTTTGGGTCCAAAACAGAACACTGTAAGAGGTCACTGTTGAACCCCTCCTGGCAGCCTGAAAACAAGCACTTACATTGCCAATAGGCCTGGCATTGACTGACACCTCTTTGGTGTAATCAGTTCTTGTTTTTGTAAAACTTTATATTTGTGAGACCCTCGCCAAAAAAAAAGAGCATTGGCTAAAATCAAAATTATCTTTTGGTCTCAAAGAATAAACAGTACATTGCGGATGTGCCTCTTGTGTCACTCAGTGATGTTAGCTAATGGATGAGGTGGACAGACCCACTGCCCCAGGCTGCATGGTTAGTGGGCACAAAAAAATGTGAATGAGGACAACATACCAATGGATTAAGAGGACTGGCCCTATACACATATATAAATAATTGTATCAAAATAAAGAGCTCTTGGGTAAAGCCAGCTCTAACCAATTGGTGAAAAGGAAAACATATTTCCTTGGGCAACCATCACTGTTCTGCACTAAGACTAGAACATTTGTGGGCGTTAAGGGTCACTAGTTGTCCAAGCCAAATTTATGAGAGGGAAAAAACCACATACACTTCACTAACTTCACGTCCAACAGCGAGCGGCCACTGGCGCGCAGGCCACACCCTTTCTCTGTTCATGGAGGACAGGCAGAGGTCAAGGGTTGAGAACATGGCGTCAGGAGACAAGAGGCATGTCCCAGTCTGTAGACAGCACACTTGATGGGCCGCCTCTCAAACACCCCAGAGATAAGGTCCAGAAATACAGTCACACGCGGAACGCCAACGCAACAGCTTGAACGGGCAGAGCTCCCACATTCCAGCGCCTTATCTGCTGTCAGTGCGTGTGCTAGGCACTTTCATCGTCACTTTTAAGGCTATGTCAAGTAACTGCACAGGCCGCTGTTAAACACTCCAAAGCTGTTAGTATCTAAAGGAGAACCAAACTCGGAATATAGAAATAAAATTTATTTGTGTTTAGAAATGCGCATGTTTTTGTTGGCCTTGCAACTCGTATTATGTAGCAAGATGGACAAAAACGTGTAACGTTAGTTAGCATAAGATACAGCTTGCTACGTCAGATTACAAACAACTTGTGAGAAAATATGCATAAAGGCAAATATTTGGGTCTGTACCTGCTCCTCGCTGCGCCCAGAAGAATTAGTCTTAGATGTTTTATGTAGCGCTGCGCGGGGCTTCCAAGCCACCTCAGAGCGCTAAAGATGCTGTGAAGGTGCGACAGACAAGATGGCTCAAGAAGAATCATGTGTGTCCATGCTCATGTTTGATTCACCAGGCGTGGTATGCAGATTTGGCCTCTGAGGCCCGTGGGTGCGCACTGAATTGTGGGAGTCCAGGCGGATGATCACAATGGTGTCGGCCAGACGGGGAAGGAAAGAGGGCGGTGGTAACACCGAGTCGAGAGGCTAACTTGAGGGGAGGGAGAAGATGGGTATAGAGTGGATGAGAACGAGGCAGAATGGAATATCAATTTAAAGAAAGTGATTTACGTGGCCATCCGTTCATATGAAGGAGAATCCTTGCCTCTGTAGTTGGGTACAGCCCCATCCCCCCTGAGCATTAGGAGGGTGGCCTTACAAGACTGTATGAAGTTTCTCTTTAGGGCCTAACCCCCACCCCCACCCAGCACGTGCTGTAATTTTACCAAATACAGTTTTGGTTACTTGTGAAGTCAGTGATATTTAGAACTCTTTCAGCGAAGTGATACTGGCAGTGAACCCCTCGCTGCTGACATCAGATGTGCAGATTTCAAGATCTAACTCCTATGGATCTTCTCCGAGTTTCAAACTTCAGGGGCCCGTAAACTGAGCACCATTGAACAGGAGGAGAAGAATTGCTGAGATCTACAATATATACAAATAATACAAGTCTGCCAGTACGTGCTACGTAAAACACATTTCAAACATTATTTGGGCAAACATACTGACCACATGGAACAAGGGCCCTCCCTTCACCCTGGATAAACTGGGACTGCTTCAGAGCTTGATGGGCCAAGGGATGCTCAGCCCACCCACCCCTGACAGCAACCTGGAAGAAGCAGCCGTTTCCACTGCTATGCAGAAATAATGCTCCTGGGTACTGGGCCAGACACTGAGCATTGGAATACTTGATATGTTTTGTTCATAACTGCCTGTAATGCTTACAACGCTTTAAGCCAAAATATTTTGGACAATGTATTTTTTTTTAATTAACTGTTGATTTTTTATATTTGTGGCTACCCCACCCCAATCCCTCGGGACAGGGCCTGACACAGACTACGCCCGCTCAGTGGAATACGTGGCTGGTGTCAAACATGTTCTTGAACTGCAGACAAAGAGGTAAAGAGACCAAGGTAGAGGTAGGTGTTTTTGGGAAGTGGTTAGGAGGGACGAGGACCAAAGAAGAGAACCGCCAGAAAAAAAGAAAACAAAATAAGGAACATCATAGACAATGTACATCAATCAATTAAAAAATTAGTAAAATAAAAAAAATAGGAATCACCTACCCCCACAAAAAAAACAAGCGCAGAGGGAGAATAAGAGAGGGTGAATGATCCTGGGAAGGGAAAATAAACCAGTGGGGTAAGAGAAGGGGATAAGGAGTAACCCCTGGAACACCAATTTATGCATAAAAGTGAAATGTCACTTGGGGAGAAGACATGGGATGGGGAGTCCGAGACATAGTATCTATGCAATCCTTATAGAAAAACAGCACATTCACGATTACTGACATTTACAGCTTAAACATACAAAAGGCAATTTAAAAAATGAGAACTGGCAAAACAATTTAGTGTGCCAACACATGCCTATATAGGCATGCACAAATGTTGTTCAGCACTTCAAAGCCAGATCTGTAAATATTGAGGGCAACGTGGACAAAAAGTTTGTTTTTCTGGACAGAAAGTACAAAGAGGGAAATAACTGAATGTGACAAACAGTGTGTCTAGGTATACTTTTAGGATGTAAAGCAATGCTTTCCAATGGAAGCCTTTCCCTAAAGGCAGAAAGGTACACCAAATACCCAAAAGCAAGACCTGACAGCAATACTCCTCTGGGTGGCACCAAAGAATGTGTAACAATCGTTCAGCAAACAGTTGTACTATCAAACCAGAACTGTAAAATACGTTCTATAAATTGGTTTGCACCAATAGTAAGTTCTCATCTTGAAAATGTTGAGTAAAGTTAGATAAAATGGTTTCTCAGTATTGGTAGTCTATGAATTTGTTTTTCTATGAAACTACATAAAACTCAACCACGTCATCGCACAAATGGACAGTCTGAAGCCCGATTGACATTGGCTGCTGTTGACATACAATTTGGAAACTGGATTTTTAATTTTTACAGGGTGATCCTTCAAATGTGCTGGTGTTCTAAGGTGGATCTCTGTCAATCAAGAATACAAAATCTGAAAACGGGATCGTGAATCTCCACAGAACAAAAAAATGGTCCGACAGGCATTCACATTTCTTTACCTAGATAACCAAATTAGATGTTCTGGCTTCAAACCTGCAAATGTTTTGTGCTATGTGAATGGTCAAGAGGATTGGCCTAATGAAGGCAATGGGAGGAGGCAGCCGGGCCGGGTGATGACCATATTATCTCAACATTCGGTCACTTTTAAATACTATGAAGAGATGATTGTTAATTCATCACAATATTCTGTATTTCTGTGTCACTATCCCAGAGGACCCAAACTACTTCAGTAATGCACCATCATGGTGTCACTGGAATGGTGAAACAGGTCAGGTAAACAGAGTAGTGAAAAGGAGTTCCCTGATGCTCTGTCATCACCATGGGCCTGTGGTTTTAGGGGTTATCCAAGGTCAGATTACTGGCTCCTGGAAAGGCAGGAGTCATTTGTCTGCCAACCTAGACAAATACTAGCAGAGTGAAACTCCAGTATTGGGTGCTAGCTGGCATTAATAAAGGCTTTCTACCGGATCCAGTTATGGTATGTGGGCTAATGAACTATGAGCCAAACATATTTAGCAAAAGACTTCAGGTAGAAACTCAAGACCTGACTTTTCAACTAATCCCACCGCCTGGATTCCCTCATAGGTGATGATCCGCGCTTTCAAGTACTGATTGATTGGTTGAAAAGAGAACAAAAGTTCGACCATACACACCTTCAGACACCAATAACCAGTTCGAAGATGCAATTTGCTTACACCAGATAACTCCCTATGGCAGAGAAGCAATTGTGTAATATCTTACATGACAGTAAATGAATGGGTCCGGTTTTAACTGGTTAGATGAAATGTGCAAACACAAGGAGATGATGGACGGAGCGCTGAAACTTTTCGGACACTCACTCCCAGTCACAGATCTGGATTGAATCCATCATTATTCTTTAGCTCACTTCGCCACCCTAGTTCAGACCCAGCCATATGCAGATCAGTCTTGGCCCTGTTCCTTGAGCCAGGTCTTCTCTGGACCGGAAGCAAGCACCCTGGGACCGGTTTCAACCCAGATATGTGACTGAGGGTGAGAGTCTGAAAAGTTTCAGCGCTCCATCCATCCTCTCCTGGTGTTTTCTAGGTGAAATATGCACCAGTGTGGTGATCAGCAAAGTATGGTAATAAACCAACATTGACCGTAAAGTTATCCTGCAGCTCAAGAACAGGTGATTATAGTTTCCCAATTCAATAGTACTCTATTTATCAACCATGGAAGGATGGAAGGCTAAATGGACCCACTTGGACTTGTACATGTGATCAGGAGGTGAAATGGGTTCCTTCAGTGGACGATGAGGCCCACGGAGCCACCAGACCAGCGCTGACAGACAAGAAACCTGACCTGGAAGAGCTGGCTTTTCACAGTTCTTGACTTTAGAGCGACGCCGTGAATGTCCAGAGTACAAGAGGAAAGGCGGGAGCATCCTTGCCCCCTTCTCCGATGCGAAGAACACCCCTAGCCTGGTTGTAAGTCAGGACGCAGGGTTGAATTCCAGCCAGATCTACAGCCTTTCATCTTTCAAATGCTGAATAGAAATATGTGTCACAAACGAACACAGGGGCAACTGGAGCATTTGTGTGGGATATATACAGTGTTCAACTTCCAGGCTTGCATATATTGCTCTAAAATCGTCTACAAGGGTCATTCATGTCATCAGGGACATAACGTCTCTGCCCTGGACAGTCAATTAACAGAATGCATTCTGGGAGTTGTAGTCCTGGTTGACAGGTATTGCCTTCGCTTGATTAAAGTGCTAGATTACAATCCTTGCAGAAAGGTAACACTGGACTGGAATATGCTGACGTTGATCACATGAATTTACTCTCCACTCAGTGGAGTACTGATAGTACATCGGTAATAAGGGGGTTTGATAGTACACCTGTAATAAGAGGGTCTGATAGCACACCTATAATAAGGGGGTTTGATAGTACACCTGTAATAAGAGGGTCTCATAGCACACCTATAATAAGGGGGTTTGATAGGACACCTGTAATAAGGGGGTCTCATAGCACACCTATAATAAGGCGGTTTGATAGTACACCTGTAATAAGGGGGTCTCATAGCACACCTATAATAAGGCGGTTTGATAGTACACCTGTAATACGTGGGTCTGATAGTACACCTGTAATAAGGGAGTTTGATAGTATACCTGTAATAAGTGGGTCTGATAGTACACCTGTAATAAAGGAGCTTGATAGTACACCTGTAATAAGGGGGTCTCATAGCACACCTATAATAAGGCGGTTTGATAGTACACCTGTAATAAGGTAGTTTGATAGTACACCTGTAATAAGGGAGTTTGATAGTACACCTGTAATAAGGGAGTTTGATAGTATACCTGTAATAAGTGGGTCTGATAGTACACCTGTAATAAGGGAGCTTGATAGTACAACTGTAATAAGTGGGTCTGATAGTACACCTGTAATAAGGGGGTTTGATAGTACACCTATAATAAGGGGGTCTCATAGCACACCTATAATAAGGGGGTCTCATAGAACACCTATAATTAGGGGGTTTGATAGTACACCTGTAATAAGGGAGTTTGATAGTACACCTGTAATAAGGGAGTAATACGTGGGTCTGATAGTACAACTGTAATAAGGGTGTTTGATAACACACCTGTAATAAGGGTGTTTGATAGCACACCTGTAATAAGGGAGTTTGATAGTACACCTGTAATAAGGGAGTTTGATAGTACACCTGTAATAAGGGTGTTTGATAGCACACCTGTAATAAGGGTGTTTGATAGCACACCTGTAATAAGGGGGTTTGGTAGCACACCTGTAATACGTGGTTCTGATAGTACACCTGTAATAAGGGTGTTTGATAGCACACCTGTAATAAGGGGGTTTGGTAGCACACCTGTAATAAGGGGGTTTGGTTGCACACCTGTCATAAGTAGCGCTACTACACTTCAAACTCTGCGTCAAAGAGCACTGCGCTAGCCACGAATAAAATTGCTCTTATAATCTCGAGCTCCATAAAGTTCCATAAACTTCAGAAGAGGTATGTCCTGACAGGCCCCTGTTTCCAGACAGCCGTCTCCACAGGAAGTTCCCAGGAAGCCCCGCGGTGCAGCGCAGGCAGGCAAGGGATGGAAGCTCCGGCGGACGCGCTCCGGCCCACGTCCCCTCCATGACGGCCGGGAAGAGAGGCTTTGTGTGGAGAAAGAGGATTGTTCTGGGGACCGCGGTCCAAGCGGCGAGGGCTAGGCCTCTGGGCTCGGTCTGGCGCACGGCCACTTCAGACTCATAGGTGGCCTACTGGCCTCCCCCCTCACCAGTCCGCCTCCATTTACCCGAGGGAAAATACACTCCCGAGACAGAGACGTGGCATTGGAAGACCAGGGACATGACGCCGGCCCTTGCAGCCCCTCGCCGCCAGGGGGACCCCAACACTTCATGAGACCCAGTGCAACCCAAAGACAATGAATATTCCTCATGACACCTTGCAGGTGGACTCATTGTTTGTGCCTTAAGGCACTGCTTGCAGCCGCAATGGAGCGGGGATGGCCGCAATTTAGGCCAAGAGCCAGGGCTTTAAGTGGGCCGGGTCCTGCTGGTGCTCAACACCCGCTGATCTAAAAAGCAGTTGGAGACGGGTCCATATTGGGCTCTCCAGTTTTGCCCTTTCCCTCGGTAAAAATAAATCTTAACTCTTCAGCAGCGCCACCCTTCACTGCCTTTGAAGTAATTTAGAAGAGACTCTCAGTTCTTTTACAGTCTGATCAATTCAGAAATTAAGCATTTTTCAGTATTATTTAAGACGAAGCCAAAGTTATTGCTTATTTATCTTAAGTAACTAACCACGCGGCTGGACGGCGTCCCCCCACTTATTTTACCGGGAGCTCGATAACTGTAAATTGCAACAGAGTGCAAGCCACCTTTCGTGACGTCATTTCCTGTTGTGACATCAGCATCCACCCACTTATTTTTTAAGGACTTGTGCCCTGCTAACAACCATTTAAAAAGCCAATAGTCCTGGTATCTTGTAGGTGTAATGTTACTTGTATTATATATCTGGCTGCAATGACAGAAGTAGTAAAATACCAGTCAGTGGCACACTATGCTATGCACAGATTTTTAGCTCACGTGTTTTCTAAGCTACGCACTTAATTACATTGGCCACGCCCCTTTGAGAGCCCTCCCCCACTCCCCAGTTTTTTCATCCCACTCAAAGCCCTGCCAAGGCCCATCTGTAAAGGGTGTGTCAGGGGGCCCCCTGCTACATTCTGGAGAGGGATCCATCACTTCACTTTACACAGCTGAGGAAGAGGTGGAGCACTGCGGAAGAGTCATTGGTGTCTGTGGTAGGGGAACGGCCGCGCTGCTGTAGGGACATGGAGAGGCAAATGCATCTAAAAACACTAGTAGGGCTGTGGGGCAGTCAGTCACATGTTGAGCAGCTGCCTGTGGGGTAGTCAGAATGGAAACAAATCATATCTGGTCTGGAGAGCATCTACATGCAGTGAACGTGAACGTTATCAGGTTCTGGAAAAATGGCGCAGGACCAGAAATCTGCTTCGAATGAAAGAAAGCAGCTATCAAGACTATGGCACCACTGATAAAGGTAAATGTGGTTGTTAAGTTTACTACTAAACGTAACCTTTTCTACGCCTGCCAGGAATTCACGGAGAGATTCCTAGATGGTGTAAGCCCAGTTGCAGGTCACAGATCTCTGCAGCCTAAATCCACTTAAAGTGCGTGGAACGGAGCATTTCAAGGCATGACTTGCTTTGAAAGTTTGGGAATAGCTACAAACATGGAAGTTTGGCAGAAGTCTCAAACAAGCAATGGCAAAGCCAATAGGCCTCACTTATGCAAGAGCTATTAGCTTTGCCAATATATTTTAGCCATGTTGTACACCGACGTGGCTGCTGTTGGGCATGGCTAAAAGTTAATAGTATTGAGTGCCGTGGAGCGGAACGTCAGAGTGGAAAAGCGTTGAGTGGAATAAAGTATCATCGAGTAGAGTGGACTGACGTACAGTGGAGTAGAGTCATGGTGTAGAGTCAAGGAGTAGAGTCGAGGAGTGGGGTGGCCTAGAGTGAAGTGGCGTAGAGTTGAGTGGCATAGAGTGGAGTGTTGTAGAGTTAAGTGTCAGAGTGGAGGGGCACAGGGTGGAATAGAGTGGTGTAGATTATAGAGTCAAAGAGGGGCGTAGAGTGGAGTGGAGTAGAGTGGAGTGCTGTAGAGTGGAGTGCTGTAGAGTGGAGTGCTGTAGAGTGAAGTTGTGTAAAGTGTCTTATCATGGACTGGCGTAGAGTGATGATGATCAGGATTTACAGAGCGTGCAGAGGGTTTCGGTGATCTGGAATAAAGTTACATGGAGTGGGGTTTAATGCTGTGGCATAGAATGGAGGGGCACAGAGTGCAGTAGATTGCTGTGGAAGAGGTGTGGCGCAGCGGCCAGGGTGCCTGCCTGCGGACCAAGTGGTTCACGGTTCGATCGCCGGAGGCAGGTTGGCCTAGCACCATGTGACTATGGGCAATAGCTCGCTTAATCTTCCCGATGGCCCCCAGCGCCTGGACACCTCTCCGGAGGTATCTACGCTTTACAAATGCTGGTATTTCATTTGCTGTACAGTGGGTGACGTACTGTTGAGCATGCATGATGTGGCAGTGCACCGCCATTACACTAAAATCACGAATACAATTGCACATATAGTTTAACTGATAAAACCATACAGCGCACAGGGCCGCATTAGAGTCAGACACCTGTGGAACACACGGGTCCTTCGTGAAGTTCTAAAGTAATCAAAAGAGTGTAGGCATTAAAAAGGTCCTGCAGGTCTGGGGCTGAGTCAGTCCACCTCTTGTCAAGTTAAGGATCTCATAACGCTCTAAGCAAACGAGAAAAGAACCTCGGGCCTTTGCATCTTAAAGGTCTAGCAGGTCAGCCATATGTCAAGACAGGGTCTTTGAAAAGGTACTTTAAGAAATAACAAATGCACCATCGTGTAGCTGAAAAGGTCTGGAAGCGCTAGGTCAAACACGTGTGGGGGGAGGGGGGCGGCGGAGGGGGTTGAGGGAAGCGCCACCACCATGGGCGACTGGCAGCCGTGTTCATATACCCAGCTATTCCGCTATTTACAGGAGTTGTTTATTGTTGCTTCAGAGATGAGTCCGGGTGGCGGCCCGCTTCCTGAAAACCCCGCTCTAATCTTCCCCAGAAATGAGCCGGCCCCCCGCAGCCGTCACTCCCACACAGCGACAACCCACTCTTTCCACTGGCAGGGCCACACCCCGCCAGGCCTCTCACCGGCCTACGGACGGATTTCTCACCACATAGTCGGTGTTTATCTGCGTACCCTACACGCCTGCATGTGGGGTTTTTCCCCCCACCAAAAGCTATCGCATCCTTAGGCCTGGGCTGTTGTTAGGAACGGTTGCTAGGGACAGCAGTGTGCAATTACAGCCCCGGCGATTGCCGCGCTAATAATACTTTGCTATGCATAGTTCGGATAGAGACACCTCTCTGCTAAAAAGAGCACACGCATTTCGACGGAAGAATACGGTCTTGCGGCGGTGCCGGGAAGGGGCTTCCAGAGTCCCTGCACACGTCGTGCTCCTGAACGAGGGCGCACGTGTTACATGATTGTGCAATGCACTTCCATGGGTACGGATGGACAGCCAGGCCTATGCTGCCTGCCTTCTGCATCTCTCTATACCGAAGCACCGTGTCTCTCTCGCCACCTGCAGGTTAAAGCGAAGCATAACTTGCGGTCACACTTAGCCTGCTGTTTGAGCCATTTTTACCGGCTTAATGACCACCAGCCTGTTGACAGGGGTGAAGGCGGTTCTGTCGTATTTTGTCACATTGGTGATGCTATAAAACCGCGTAACATAAGTGGGTGTATCACTACAGTTAAAGTTTGCCCAAACAGCAACTTGCGCGGAAAAATTATAATTTTAAATTCAGCTTGTAAAAAGTGCACACTCACTTTTTCCTGAATGTCCGAGGTGGCAGAATCTGCTGTGTCCTATGACAAGTGGTTCTGCAAGTTACTTTCAAGTACAAATTGTTTAAATAAAGATAACAGTATATCAGAGGTAAAACCCTGGTTTTTAACATCTTTCAGGACCCGTTAGCAAGAATGATAACAAGCATTGGCAAGGCTAATATATCTGGTTTGCATTATGAACCCAGACTAAAACAATACAACACCTTGCAGCGGAGGAACAAGACCCGGGAAAATCATTGCTTTGTGTTTTTAATGTCTCTTTGAGATACAGAATTTAACGTATCATGATTATGTGTACTTTGCAGGGGTTAAACAGCTCCTCACACATACAATGAAAGCGCTTCCTAGATGGCAGAATAATAGACCAAAAAGCCAATGGCCTGAGGTAAGAGAGTAAGTAATAGGCCTTTGATGGAGCCAAATCCCTCTCTATGTATATTTTGAAGAATTGGTAACAATAAGCCTGCAGAGTGCTGCAAAGTGATGCCTAAACGTCCATTGTCACCAATTGATTAATTTGGTAGCGACATAGATTTGAAGGACAGACAGCTTGGGTAGGGCTTAGCTTTGCTGATGGTGCTTGGAAGGAGTTGGTAAAGATACCCCTTTTGTATTCCAGCCTTTTCTAGTGTTTAAGGGAATAGGCACGGGAAAAATCAAATGCCGGTCCCCCACAGAGAGGAAGGTCGTCTTAGAAGATCTCTGTTAAGCCGGAAAGCACATTGCACCGAACTAAATCTTACTGTGTCATTTTTGACTAATTCTGAAAAACACAAATATGCTCTTGCCAAAAAAAGTGTCTCGATAATTTTGGTAGCCAGTAACAATTTGTAGTGGTCTGTAAGACAATCCTATGATTAGACCGTAAAATGTACAAACTGATGCTCAACACAAAAATCAAACTTCACAAAGTATTAATAGTATAAACAATCATACAAATATGACATTTCATGACGCCCCATGATTGGAAAGCATTGTCTTTTACAGAGGTCTGTATGTTATGAAAGTCTGGGAAGAAGGTTCTCTTCTATAGAAGTATTTAATTAATATTTACTCCTGGAAACAGATCAAACAGGCAGGTATTGATTATGTTGTTAGGTGAGACGTTGTTTTAAAAGCTGCCAAATCCATGAGCAAGACTTCATTTACATAGTCAGTCAGTCAAGGTACTTTATTCGATAAATTAATATCATAAAAAGACATATAAAAGACATAGGCACAATACAACTTCACATAATCAACAATACACAATTAATACAAAATCAAGTCATAATTAATTTACATACTATATCTATTTACAAGAAAGATATAAAAATAGGTTCTTTTTTAAAAAAAAAATTCATGTTAAAATACCATAAAAAGAGATCAGTTAAATAAAACTATCTATACACATCACTAACATTTCGCATTTATACATATAAATTTCATGAAGTAAGCATTTCATATAAACAATATTTAAATTCATCCTTTATAGAACCATATTAGTTAAGTTATTGGACAACTTCTTTTCATTTACATAGTCAATTAAGAATGAACATGAAGACGAAGGGAAGCAGTAGAGAAGGATAGATACAGAATGGTGGAGTAAAGAATTCCACTCTAGATTAGGGGCATAGGGACTTTGTGTTAGTACTTCATAGAGTAAACTTCACGTGATGGAGTTGTAATACGGAGTCTATTGGAGCATCCCCAACACAGGAGTCCTCAATCTGACAGTTCAGACTCTCCTATACAGTTTAAACATTATTACAAACAACCAATGAAAAACATTTAGAACACTGTAAGACAGAATTCTAGAACATCCTAGTCCCATTCTAACATGCCGGCATCACTACACGCTTTCATGCAGATGGAGCACATGGCCTTCTGGTAATAACACTTTGACCAGGAGAGGAGCCAGGCTCGCAATAAATCACACAAGACTAGGAGGGAACAACCACGTTAGGGTCTGAGTCTTGCATTTAAACCAGAGCAGCCCACATACATACATCTCTGGGTTTTAGGCCATCACTCGCCACACCCGGCAATAGTAAACCGGGAGTATCCAGAATACAGTTTATGGATTCCGTTGGACAGAGGGCTGTTGGCCATGCCTATTCATTTTAACCACTTGAACAGAACACCAGCCCAGGCAGGGCCTCGGTTGAAAAAGGTTGTGGCCAGCGACTGGTTGCCCAAGAGCTCTTTTAACCTCCGTGCTGAGGTCTGGTACCACCAACTCACTGCTTCTCATCCCCCCGAAATGGAAAAGGAAAGCGACCCAATGCCGTTCCTTCTCTGGTAATGTTCCCAAGATATAGAACACACTCCCTACGGACCTCAGATGCAGCCCCTCCTTCCCCTGCTTCAAAAAAGGACCTGAAACTCCTGCTCCTCAACCAATACTTCTCTGACCAAGCCAACCAAACCAGGCATCAATAGACTAATGGACTCCCCTCTCACGCTGACTTTCAATGATGGGGTTATCTGACTGTTCCAACCACCTGCATTTTCCACTCCTTCACTGTATACTTAAGTGTGATGTCTTTGCTTATATATTTATACATCCTCATGTCCTGTGATGTAGTGCAACTTTTTCTTTTCCTTTGTGTTTGTAAAGCGCTCTGATACCCATGGGTCTAGCTAGTGCTATATAAAACTTTATCAATAAATAAATAAAACATTCTGCCTTGATAAGCCTAAGTATTTGTAGATATTATTACATGTCCTTAGCTACAACCCATGTTCTCTTCAAAGCAGGTCTATCTTGCTTAACAAAAATCCTAAACAGACTGACAATCCACACACTCCTGATTAGTAAGGTGCCGCCTCCGCTCCTAATGCGCTGTATACTATTGGCCAACAGGGTGCAGCGGTGAGCATCCTCAAAGTTCGTTGCCTAGGTGAGATTCCCATTGCTGCTGTAGTGCAAACTTCTGCCTATTGGGGGCAGCAATGAGCTTACCCGAAAACTATCCCGATTGCAATTCTCAAACATTGAGAAAAATAATAGTGTCACTTACCCTTATTTCTTGCACCTCTTCTACAAGCGCTGTTTGCATGTATGGTAGGTGCACAGAAATGCGTGTCTGCACTTAATTTGATATTCATTTTGGCACAGTTTTGGGGACACGACTCCCTCGAAATCAAAGTCAGAAATTACATGACCATAATTCAAGGAGTAGGTGTATCTACCGTACACAGGCAGAGCCTTTAGTTCGCACAAGCACCATCTGGCTTTATATCTCTGCAAGTTGGGAGCAAAGAACACATTATTTTTCCAAGCACAAGCCTGACTTACTCCTGCAAAAAAACATAGTGAATCAGCCCCAAGCTTAGTATAGGGCACAAATAAAAATAGAATTATTTAAAGTTTTTAGTTCTGTCTTGACCGGGTAGCTTGTCTTCAAGACCCATCATTGCCAAGTCTTTAAATATACAAAAAGTGGACTTTGGCTCCACACAGAGGACATTTTTCTCTAACCTCAAGCTACTGACTGTTGGATATATCATTCCAGCCCCTGTGGAGTGCCTGCATTTCAATGAATGGGGTACTATTTTACTCTTACTATTTTATTTTACTGTGTTGTCTCAAAAGTAAACTAACTCATCACAGATTACATGTTTTCTCTTATACATGCATTGTGTAAGGAAAGCTACATTTTTTCACTGCAGCAGGCTTTCCTAATGTTTTAGTCAGGACTAAAATGCTTGTTTCCACAGCCACTTCCTGGAGCTTATAAAGCACACCTTGTAAATCCATTAGGGGATCAAAGCTACTGTATAACGCCATCAGAACAGCCTGCAGGCCTCACTGCAACACGACACTTGCAGAACCATGCCATGTCAGGAGCATTCATCTTGCATTGAATTCAGATATACACATTCGCCTGCCTACTTTTTTAAACAGATTAAACCATTGGGCTTTCATAGGTCTCTGGATCTGGCAGCTCCGCAGGCCAATCCTTCCAAAAAGGTCCCTTGTGTGCGTCTTCACAGGGTGTATCTTGGTGGTCTGATCCCACAGGTAACCTTCTCAGTCATCACTTCTTCAATCTTGTCATGCTTTTCAAGTCCTGGGTCCACCATCTTTCTGGATCATTCACATCGTTTCTGGTACCACCAGGTTCTCCTCTGCCCTTTACATTTTTCAGCCTATCTACTCTTCTGTGGACAGCTTCACCCTGCCTTCCAGACCTGCCCTGTCTTTACATACTTCCCAACAACAATGTGAGTGATCCAACCTAACTTTGATGACACACAATGCCCTACTCTGCAATTTGGCTGTTGCTCCTTGCTTTATCCCAATTGTCTATTTTGTCCCTTAATCCTGACCCAAGTCGGATGTGGTTTGCCCACATACGGACACCCGCTCCAGAACCACAGCATGGCAGCAGTGCATGAGGCAGGTATAAGGGACTCCCTGAAGGAAAGGACCACATCCATGGAGTGTTCATTTAAATACAGAGTATATAAACATAATCAAATGGTACTGCTTATAAAAATAAGTGGGTCTTAAAAAAAAACTTAATTGAAGAATATTTTTTTTTTATTTTTTGTTAAAGAACCGAACGAGATACTTGCGGCTCAGATTTCCATGGACCTCAAGTACATATTACTTGGCATCTTACTGAAGTTGACCTCCACCGACACAAACTTTCATTATGCAACCCAGCGTTGATAGTCGTCAAAAGAGACATAGCCAGAAACTGGGGAGCCACGGGCTTGCCCACACTGGCGGAATGGAGAGCCAACATTGACCTATACATGGGGCAGAGAAGACTACGTACACGGCCAGAGGATACCCTAAAACATTTGCCAAGATTAGGACTCACTGGCTGAGTTACTACAGTTTAGAAACAGAAGAGGCGGGGATTAATAGAACACACCCACACACACAGGAGTAGAAGGAAGGCCAGTGGACTTCCCCATACCCCAAGATTATGTCACTAGTAGGCTGTTGCCTCTGAAACAAGGTGGGGGAGAGAGAAGCGGTTTTTGGATTCTACCCACATATCTGTGTTTCCCTGACAGTGATTATCTGATGCAATAATGTAAAACTTACTGTCTACTAGGTCCACCTACTAATGTACTGGTGAAGTTACAAATATAAAAACAGGTATTATATATATATATATATATATATATATATATATATATATATATATATATATATATATATATATATATACTTGTATATTCACTCAGAAAGATACACTGACTTAATAGCTCTGCGATTATTGGTGTCTGACAAATAAAGTTCAAGGCATTGAGGTTATTGTGTTTGTTTTAGTTAGTGATCAAGGAATACATATTCCTTGTGCCATCAAAGAAGGTGCAACATTGCTCAATGTGTGAAAAAGTCTTCAGTGAGCAGGTACCACAAACACGACTCATTTGTTGCATGCGAGGTGTGACCCACAATGCTCCCAGTGAGTCCATTCGCAAGACTGAACCTTTTGCATATCGTCTCAAATCTTTGGCCTGTAATTCTTTCTAAATAAAATGGACGACAGTTACCTTAAATTGTTGTCATGAGCACTCGTAGATGCTATAGCTACTTGATCATACATTTTGAAAAGTACATTTTTCCTTGAGACTAGAGAAAGCCATTTGGATCTGGCAATTGAGAAGCACTAGCCATTACCTAAAAAGAGAGATTTGATCTGGTGGTTTGCTTTGTTGCTTGTGGCCCCCATTGGTTTATAAATCTGCCCCCATCATGAAATACAAACTCCGCACAGATATCTGGTGCAACTCCTCAGATAGGTCCTCAATTGGAGTTGAGTGGCAAATACAAATTATTCAACTATGCACCATGCCTTTTATCATCTCTACACAATTCTTTGCATGCATAGGCGACAATTCTCCATGTTAACTTCAGTTTCACCTCTGATGCGCACGCGTTGATTAGCTGCTTATGAGCTTTACCTCCATTCTTGATATTCAAGTTCTTCTGCACATCCATCATAACAGTTTAGAGGATGGCTAGTAAGTACACCGAGAAATCGGTCTTTCATCAACTACCCTCGAGTTGTGACCTTTTAAATACCAGTTCCTTTTATTCCCATCCTTTGTATATCTCAAGACCTAGAGAGTCATTCTCTAGGTGGAATGGTCAGCCAGACCATCAGGGGTGTGTAGGCCATGGATATGGCCACACCCTCTGTTGCTCTGTTTGGAGAATGCCACCTTCTTGGCGGTGAGGGGAGCTGCCCACCACAGCAGGGTCTTCTCAGAGCACCACAGGTTTGCAGAGCAGGCGTCCTGTTAAAAGCTTGGCAAATATTTTTGTTTAGAGGAAACAATCTCTCAGAGTGAAAGTCCATTTACGACAACGTAAAATACAAATGGCTTGATGTACACGGAGGATTATCCCTTCAGGTCAGGGCCATTCTACATTTTTCCTGCACAATGTGTCTGCCATGCCTCACGTGGTGACATGAGCAGGTATAATACGAAGGCGGCAAAGGGACTCGGGCACGTCACAGAGTATGGCGGTTGTGCCGGTCCCCATCTTCCGGCAAAGGGCTGGGCAGGCGTCGCGCGCGGAGTGACGCGGGTGGCCCGCTCCGCCTCCTGATTGGGCCGGAATGTTGGGTGACACAGAAACACTTAAGTGCTTCCGGGTCATAGCGGCAAAATCAAGCCGGAATGCCGGTTCCAGGTGGCTTCCCAGCTATAACCTTCTGGAAAACGGGGCCTCCTGCGCAAGGTCACTCCGGTAGGAGGGCAGGACCTAGCACCATTTTGGACCAGTCATTGACCTTGCCGTAGGCGCAAACAAGGATACGCAGGAAAAGAATGATGTTGAAAATTTTTGCTTTATTAACTTATGACAGGAAGGGCTATGTATTAGAAACATGTTAAGTTTAGCCAACTGGAATACTGTAAATATGAATGTAATGGACCGGACTTTAATACCTATTTTGTAAATATGAAAATTGTTTTGTTAAGAATAAAATACGGCTGGAGTTTTACGACCCTTAATCCAAGCCATGGTGGGTTGTGTTCATTGATGCCTTGGGGAAAGTGGAGGATCAGTGGTTGTCCTCAGTTAGCAAACAATGGGGTAAAGCGGCTGTCTGGGGGTACTGTACTCGGCAGTATCTGGCCATATCAGTACCGCCCGCACTGAAGAAGGGTGACGGCAGCTGCATGCGATCCTGTGGCGGACGAACTGATGGCCCAGGGGTTATCATCGGGAGAGCCCACAGTGAGCCCACTGGCAGTACACCAGCACCCCTGCCTCTAAATGTGGCATAGAACCGCGGACCCGGGGCTGGAAGACTGGTGTTTTACAGCACTCCGCCTGCTCCGCCAACCCCCAAACGAGGCGCTTAATTCTTCATTAAATGAACCTTTGGTAGAGTATGCAGGTAAATATAACACATCGTCAAAAACGCACATGGGAGTTTATGGTCTCTTAGACTACCGCCACCTCCTATTAATCCATCAAATATGAAACCTCCTTCCAGCTGGGTTTATATCCTCATTTCCGTGAATGGAAAAGAATCCTGGCACACAAGTCTGAAATGGAGAGTTCATTTCATCACAGTTTTGGGCATCACATTGTAATTGCATTTACGAAGCGCTCACTACCCCATAAGAGGCGCCGAGGCGCTTTACAAGGGGCGTAACTTGCTCAGTAACGGGGAGGGGGGGGGGGGGGGGTGGTAGCTTCAGATTTTCCAACAATCACACTGGGATATGATGTTAAAATACATTATACAACACGCAGGGCACATGAGGGGGAGTAGAAAGGGACTAGAATGCGGGTTGGTGAGGGTACTAAGTGAGGATTTTTTTTTAAAATAATCAACATTTTTTAAGACTTTCAAAACGGTGAGAGAGAGTGTCTGCATTCCTGTCTGTGTGTTTGGAAACATTCCTGGTGAAATCCGACAGACACCTCACCATACCCGACTGAAAGCACCTGGACCAACTATTTACAAGAAAATATATTTATTAGGGGGCGTGTAACACCCAAACATCTCCCCTGAAGCTTCGCCGGTGCGCTCTACGACACCTAGTCTCGCGTGGCACTTTATTTTATTCTTTCCATTGCTCACCGGCTCGATCATGTGTCAATGAATCCACACAAATGAATCAAGTGGCAAAGGAAAGCACGCCTCCCTTCCACTCGAAAGGCGCCAGAGAACAGAAACGACGGGGATAAAGATGCTGGGTGCCAAGTGTTAACTGTGCACAAAGCGACAGAAGTTACACCAGAAACAAATAAAATGCGTGGATGATTTGGGGATTTTATATTGTGGCAAAGTCAGCCTCCAAAATATGTTGGGTGGAAATGTTCCTTTAATGAACTTTTCAATGTCCTATTTCATTTAGCAAACAAGCAGCCTTTTTTTAAGGAATGCAGGAAAATCGTCCCTTGTGTAACTTTACTTTTCCACGCTGCCAGCCAAGGTGGCGGAGGTGCCAGGCGGAGGAAGGCTGCAGTCACAGACCTACCTTGGCATGCCTGTTTCCTTCCCGGGCCCTGTCTGTTGCTAGTGAGCAGTGCTGGATAAGAGCATGGTAGTATTGTACTGATGCCAGCGCGTAAGTGCTAACACTGAGATCACCTCTTCCTGTTCCAGACGGGCTTTGCGGGAGCTAAGGTTTGAGGCCGGTCACCTGGTGTCCCTGTGTTGCATTCAGTGGCGTCACTAGGGGGGTGCGGGGGGTGCGGACCGCACCGGGTGTCACCCCATCTGGGGGGTGACACCAATCTACACTGACGAGTCTACCTGAGTTCTGCTTTAGTGCAAGAAGCGCGCCACCACCTCACCCCGGCCTGCCGTAGCTACGGGCACCATCTGCCATCTGCATTCTGCACGTGCACGGAATGGATGGGTCACAGAAGTCAAGCAGTCAAGGGTTTGGGTTTGATTTGTTGTTCTGTGACGAAAGTCGAAACGAAACCGAAGCCAAACCAATGCATATACCAGGCAGGCAAAGGCATCGTTGACTTGCCGGCCGGGGAAAGGTTGCTTTGTTCATTGAAGCCAGCGGACTGTGTGCAGGTGTGTTAATAGAGATAGAGATTCAATCTTTGAATATTATGTGACAGGCACTGTTGCAATCATTTGCAGGCCTCGAGTGGGAACCTAACATTTCATGTCTTTTTTGGATATACCAACTTAGGCCAAGAGCTCTGCCTGTTCCTCATGCTGTTCACATGTCTCGCAGGAGATCTGCAATGCTTGACTGCAATTTTCTTTGCTCACAAGGCAACTCTATAGCAGCCTAGCTCATCTGAGGGTGCATGGTTTCCTATTTTTCAGAATCCTGCAGTTTTCAGTTTTCCAGTGAACCAGTTCAAAATTACAGCTTGCTCTTCACTACAGTGCCACCTGTTGCTCGCACTCTTGTTTATACAAATCCAGGGAAGACAGATGGAGTAAGAGTGAGAGGGAGACAGAGGGAGCTAGAGGGAGTAAGACAGCGAGAGAGGGAGACAGAGGGAGTAAGACAGAGAGAGAGGGAGCTAGACAGAGAGAGGGGGCTAGAGGGAGTAAGAGAGAGAGAGGGAGCTAGACAGAGAGAGATGGAGCTAGAGGGAGTAAGAGAGAGCGAGGGAGCTAGAGGGCGTAAGACAGAGAGAGAGAGACAGAGGGAGCTAGAGGGAGCAAGACAGAGAGAGGGAGCTAGAGGGAGTAAGACAGAGAGAGAGTGAGCTAGAGGGCGCTAGACAGAGAGAGGGAGCTAGAAGGAGTAAGAGAGAGAGAGAGGGAGCTAGAGGGAGCAAGACAGAGTGAGAGGGAGCTAGAGGGAGTAAGACAGAGAGAGAGAGGGAGCTAGAGAGAGTAAGACAGAGAGAGGGAGCTAGAGAGAGCAAGACAGAGAGAGAGGGAGCAAGAGGGAGTAACAAAGAGAGAGAGGGAGCTAGAGAGAGTAAGACAGTGAGAGAGAGGGAGCTAGAGGGAGCAATACAGAGAGAGAGGGAGCTAGAGGGAGCAATACAGAGAGAGGGAGCTAGAGGGAGTAAGAGAGAGAAATGGAGCTAGAGGGAGTAAGAGAGAGAGAGCGGGGGCTAGAGGGAGTAAGACAGAGAGAGGGAGCTAGAGGGAGTAAGACAGAGAGAGAGGGAGCTAGAGAGAGCAAGACAGAGAGAGGGAGCTAGAAGGAGTAAGAGAGGGAGCTAGAGGGAGCAAGACGGAGAGAGGTAGTAAGACAGAGGGAGAGGGAGCTAGAGGGAGCAATACAGAGAGAGAGGGAGCTAGAGGGAGTAAGAGAGAGAGATGGAGCTAGAGGGAGTAAGAGAGAGAGAGCGGGAGCTAGAGGGAGTAAGACAGAGAGAGGGAGCTAGAGGGAGCAATACAGAGAGAGAGGGAGCTAGAGGGAGTAAGAGAGAGAGATGGAGCTAGAGGGAGTAAGAGAGAGAGAGCGGGAGCTAGAGGGAGTAAGACAGAGAGAGGGAGCTGGAGGGAGTAAGACAGAGAGAGGGAGCTAGAGGGAGCAAGACAGAGAGAGAGGGAGCTAGAAGGAGTAAGAGAGGGAGCTAGAGGGAGCAAGACAGAGAGAGGGAGTAAGACAGAGGGAGAGGGAGCTAGAGGGAGTAAGACAGAGAGAGAGAGGGAGTTAGAGGGAGTAAGACAGAGAGAGAGGGAAACAGAGGGAGCTAGAGGGAGTAAGACAGAGAGAGGGAGCTAAAGGGAGCTAGACAGAGAGAGGGAGCTAGAGGGAGTAAGACAGTACCTAGCGCCGTACATTTCTGACAGAGGTGGTCCATGCGGTAAGTCCTGAGGGGGTGACACCATGAGTTACCCGCACCGGGTGACACCAACCCCAGTGACGGCACTGGTTGCATTTACCCCGGCAAGCCCCTCGGTAGCGGTAACCGGATTACAGCTGATCCGGCCGTCTCCGCCGCAGCTCGTCTGCACATTCGTGTCCCGGCTTTAGCTGGGTTTCCCTCCAGTGAGAGCCGTGTCCCTTGCATCGATCAGGCTCAAGCGTGACCCCGCATGTCAAAGTCTGCCCACGACTCCGGTTTCCACGGTCTTGTCAACAAGGTATTCTTTCCAGCACATACACCGATCAAGGCCCATATCTAAATAAAATAAAAAAAGATCAGCTTATTCGATCATGGCATTCAACTAAAGGGGTAGGAGAAACACACACCTTCCCCACCAGCAGAGCTGTGCTCTCGTGTCAGGGAAATGCAATGATTCTGGGAGGTAAAGCAGAAGAAAAGCAAACTGATCCACACTTCTAGTACTGATGCTAAATTTGGCTCTTTCTTTTCAGGCCATAGTGAATCCAAAATATCAGTTGAATTCACAAGATGATTTTGCTTAACCATGAACTAGAACTTAACCATGAAACTAAAAATATATAGGAGTGTGGCTACAATAACGCACACTTTTTTTCTTCTTCAAAGCGCTTGCATTGTGAATTGACCCTTTTAAAGATTAAGAAATTCTACAGCCTGCTACAAATGTATTATCTTTATGGTGCTTCAAAAAGGCATTAGAGTGCCAAAATATACTCACCCACAAGTAAGGGGTGCTCTCTTCCTCTTTAAAGGGGCCTTGGAAGAGTGTCCAGCCCATGGTCAGCGGATGCGGGTCCACCATCCTTCTCAACACGGGCCTGGCTGATATCTTAAGCACAACCGCACTGGTGGCTCATACTCCGCGCCCGTGTGTGGGGAGGGCAGATGTGGTGGATGGTGGGACTTGAGCTCTTTCTCTTACCTTGGAGAGGTCAGTGGGGGGCGTACTGGTGCCTTCTAGGACCAGGCCATTCTGGGACAAGTGAAGGCGTTGGCTGGTGCTTACTAGGGGAAGTCCACAACCAGCGAGGTTGGCTGGCTTACTAATTTAATGCTGACGGAAGGCGTGCTTGAGCCAGGAGTTTGCCTCACGTAGGCCTTGTTGTACAATCAAGTCCTCGTGGGTCGCCCAGTCCCTTAAGGTTGGAGGGCAAAGGCGGGGCCTGCAGACAAGGCTCTGCGAAGACGTCAGGTGGGCCCTCAGCTGGTTACAGGGCCGGGTGGAACGTGCAGAGACCCAGTCTCATTTTCAGCCTTGAGTGGGACATTTGCCACTACTCCCCCTCTTCAGCTAGAGGACAATGAATGCTCTACTTCACCACCAAGACCGAATGTGCAGCGTACGCAGATCTTTCTGTGCATTCAACCGGCTGCTGATAAGCTTGCTGCAGTGACTGCAAGCCTTTCCAACACCTTTGTCACTCCCCGTCAGGGTGAGGTATCTTAAATGAGGATTGGCCACCCACTGAGGACAGGGGGATAAGGGCAAAGACCTTCCCCTATAAACTATTTTACAGGCATAGATGGACTTTGTTTTCTGTGTGCTTTTGAGGATCACCCATGCCTAGAAGAGAAATCAATGACATATTGCAGCGGAGATCTCAAACCAGCCTATCCATGTTTCTTCCTTTTTCACCCTGTTTTGAAATGCACCCTGCAGCTCATGTGCGCCTTTCTAGGACGCTCATGTGCAATGTCATTAGGATCCCTCAGGGGTCGGGTCTCAGCCCCACACTATTTAATAGTTACATGAGTCCCTTCCCGGATTGGTTGAGTCGTTTGGGGCCAAAATAATCTCTTATGCCGATGATACCTAGATTGTTTTCTCTTTTGGCAAAGAGGTGCCAGGTGAACAAGATGCTATTAACCATGCCTTTCGGCCGTTTTCCAGTGGTTGAGCTTTTTTCAACTGAAGTATAAAACCGAGAAAACGGAGGTGCTCAGTGTGGGGCATAACTTTGCCCTCAAGTTGGAAGTGTACTGTTCCGATGAGGCATCTTCACTCAACAGACAAGTGGAAACAGTATCCTGGGTGTGAAATGTGACAAATTGTCCTTCCATAATCAAATGAATTCAGTGGTTGGCAAGTGCTCTGGTATATTGCGCATGGTCAAGAAATTTCTGCACTTCCTGTCGATCCCAATAAGGATTAAAGCGGTCTTGGCCTTGGTCAAGTCCAGGCTGGACTATGCCAATGTCTTATACCAGGTCTGCCGCAATATCTTTTGAGGAAACTTCAAACAGTACGACCTGCTGCTGCTAGGCTCCATTCCATTCCATTCGTAAAGTGCTCAGCTACCACCAACGGTGGTGTCCCAGCGCCAAGTGTCGGAAAAAAATATCCAGTGGAGAACAGAGAGAACAAGACGGGCTAAGGTAGATCAAATAGCCAAGTCTTCAAGGCCTTCCTAAATGCAGTTTCGGGCTCTGCTTTTCGAAGATTTTCAGGCATAGAATTCCAAAGGGTAGCAGTTCTCACCGTAAAGCCTTGCGCCCAATCCTAGTTTTAGTAAAGCGAGGAATCCGGGGCAATTCCTGAGCGGTGGATCGCAGGGTCCTAGTCAGGCTATACTTCTGGAGTCTCAGCTTCAGGTAACCTGGGCCGCTGTCTCTGGAGGCTCTGAAGCCCAAAGACAGAGCCTTAAACTTTATTCTTCTCCTAATTGGAAGCCAGTGCAGGCTGCGCAGATGAGGGGAGATATGATGACGGAGCGGCACATTTCTGATAAGCCTAGCGGCAGCATTCTGTATAATTTGCAGTTTTCTCATCAGATACACTGGAAGGCCAAGGTACAAGCTATTAGCGTAATTCAGCTGGGATGTGACCAGCGTGCGGACCCCCGTTTTCCTGCAGTCCATCGGCAGAAGATGCAGGAACCTCCGCAGGGCTTTCAGCTTCCAGAAACAGTAAGCGGACACATGCCTAATCTGGACCTTGCACAAGAGTGTGGAGTAAAATTTGAAGCCACGGTTTCTGGCAGCTGTGACAGGTGTGGGAGGGGGATTCAGCTTTACGGGCGCGCTCTTAGTCTACCTAGAAGGGAGCCATTTCTCCACATTTGTGAAATATGCACAGGCTTCCTCTGCACAAGCGGATGCTACATAGGACTCCTCTTCTGGTGTACAGGGCGCTTCACCACTCTGGGCTCGATTATCTGTCCTATAGAATTTCCTCCTTAACCCTTTGAGAAAGTTGCGATCCTTCAATAACCACTTGGCGACTATTCCAAGAGTCTGCCATGCAAGTCAGCCGGCGGTCTTTCTGTCTCTTGGGACCAATGGGCTGGAACAATCTTGCTTTAGCGCTTACGTTCACAGAGGATGAAGGTCTGTGTAGGAAAATACTCAAAACCGTGCTCTTTATCCAGTAGCCTCTTTGCGCGATTCGACTTTTGCTCTTACTGCCCTGTTAGCGCCGGACACTCTTTTTGAGTAGCTGCGCGCTTATTCTGATCTTTATTACCATAATATAAAACAACACAAAACACAACCAAGAACACAACACAAAACAAAACACAACACATAACAGAGCACAACACATAACATAACATTAGTAAGCCTGGGTAAGCACACAGAAGCACGTAGTGTTCTTGAGCTACTAGCTTTTCATTTCCTGTTACAAATCTACTAATATAAGGAGCTGTTGGTAAAGAAAAAGTCAGCACTAAATAAAATAATCACACAACAAGTCGCCATTTAGCATTTACATATGTTTTGGGTGATAAAACGTTTAGAACAATTTAAATAGGTTACCTTTACTACCAAAATGTTACAAAATTTCTCAAAAATCATTAAATTACAGATACCCATGAAATTGTAGTTTGCATATTCCAGTTAATGTTATGTCTCTGTTTTAAATTGCGACCTTTGGAAAACATAGGGCGATGCATCTTTGGTAGACCTGGAACAACTTCAAATTGTTACTGACCTGTAGCATGTTGAGAAGAAGACTTCTAAACTTTGTCCCTTCCACCATGAAGAGCGCCATTTTGTCACAAAGTTTGGCAGCAGTGGAGGCGAAGCTCCTGTCCGTCACAGCTTTTTGATAAATAGTCTTTACAATTTCGCTTAGCATCTCCTCCGAGTTGGTGGAGTTCTGGGCTTCCTCCATGAAGGTCGTGAGGTTGCCATCCACGTCGCTGCGATTGTTTCGCATGCTGTTTAGGATCTCTATCAGTTTGTCCATTTTGTTCTTTTGTGGGTTAGTGGTTTCCACTGCAACTTCATCCTGGGTTTGGGGACAAAAACAAGAAAGTCAAATAAGTACTCCCATTTCACTCCTTATGAATCAGAAATGTAAAACAGAGCGAGCGATGATTCTGGCTGTCATTCCAGAACTTGATGGTCAACAAAGATCCAATCCCAACTGAATGATGTGGTTACAGTGAGAAATGTTGGGATTAACCAGAAGATCATTATATAGCTCAGCTCTGGGAGAGGGCATCTTTTCCCTTGCACCCTGTGGTGGTAATCCATGCTACATCATTCTTAATACCACCAAGGTGGTAACTGAACCAAGGACTAGCCTACTGGGCAGTATAGTGCAACGAAATTCATGAGGGGAATCAGACATGAAAGTTGTAGGCAAGAAGAAAAGTGGAGGGCGTGACAGGACGACATAAGGAGGTAGGAACCAGCTCATTGCCTTATTCTGAGTTAAGGAACACAACCTGTTTATTGCAATGCACAAGTGAATCAAAAGACTCTCAGCGTTCTTCTCAAGGGCACAACATACTACGGCCCTGATTCAGATCTTAGTGGACTGGTTACTCCATCACAACGGTGACGGATATCCTGTTCACTGAAATATAAATCCCACTTAATTTTCATTTCGGCGGACGGTAACTACGTCACCATTGTGATGGAGGAAGGGTTACTCCAAGATCTAAATAGGGTCCAGAGCCTATAATTACGACCTGCAGTTTCAAAAATTATTATCCTTGGCACACAGGGGTTGACGCAAAATTTTGAACTATTTGATAAATAATACATTCCACAGACCCCGCCCCCAAACGGATAATAGTTGAAATAGAACAGGGGGAAAGACTCAGAAATCAGGAAAAACGTGGTATTTACCAATTTAAATACAGATTCTACATATTGTACCTAATTTCCAAGTGAAAAACGGAGGTATGTACCATACATGCTAAATACCCCTCCGTAGGGGTATGGTATTTCCTGAGAGTAGTAATACCTCTCCCGTAACGGGTCCCCTTGTTAAAGGGACCTTAAGATTGGGAACTGACATCAACAGTTAGTTGGAAACATCCCCCATCCGGAAGTACTAGAGCCAATAAAAAAAATAAAAAAACGGATTGCATTTTAATAGGTATTTTCAAGGTCAATCATTTCTAAGTGTGTCATAATGAATAATCATAGAAAAACCATAGGAAATGAATAATCAGCCTCTAAAAAATGTGACCATACTGAAAGAAACCACTTGTGTTTCTAATAAAACAAAGTAAACGTCTTGTTTCTTGTGTAACTTCAGTGTTTATTTGCACCCATCGAGGGACAGCAACAGCTAGCCTGTTCTAGCAACGCTACCCGAAAGCCAAGCCTCCCCAAGGTTCTGGTGATGCACCCAACATTCTCACAGGTGCAGCACCATTAAAGGGTAAGTTACAACGCATCTTCCCCACTAACATATGATAACTGAAGAAAAAAACAAAACTATGGAGGAAAAGCAAAGGAGTAAAGAGGGGATAAAACAACATGAGGAAAGGGAGTTACAACACATCTTTTTTGCCATATGATGACTGTACAGAGAACCAACCTATGACAGAAAAGCAAAAGCAAGGAGGGGATAAGGAATAACAAAAGAGAAAAAGAAAAGAAGCAACTATCTACTAACTGCAGCACAGTAGATAAAGCTGAGCAATGAAAGAGAAAGAAACTATGACAATACTACTCTAAAAGGTAATCCTGAATGTACGAAGGTGAACTCCTCACTTATCACAGCACAAATGACCACCTTGACCCTTACAATTACTTTTCTCCACACCACTAGACCAGCGACCTCACTAAATCTAACCAACCGAGACATACTCTAAACTTCACCACCACTTAACACCACCACGTCCATCTTAACTTCGACAATAAATTTGGGACCCAGGAAGTTTGTTTTTCCTTTCGGAGACCACACCGCGTTCTTTACATTTACCATGTCACCAACTTTCCGTTCACTTCACCACACACCCATCTTGAGATCAAACCTATGCTTATATTTCTCTTGGTACCTTCTTCACTCTCACATCAACTCACATCTCACATCACATCAACAGTGGTGGCACTGTTCCTATCTTTGCCACTCAACCACACTGGAGTGAGTTTAGAATAGCCACTCTGCCTTTGAGTCTCTTAAATGTTGAGCATCCGGTGACGCTATTGGGTGAGCATCCTGTGATGCTATTGGGCGTGTTCCTGTGCGCCTGCAGTTTTTTTACAATATACCTTTTAAAGGCATACCCGTATCAACAGCTGTTTGAGCACATGGCCGTACAAGCCTGTTCATGCTCTCAACTTACCCATTCGCTTGCAGTGCATAGAGAGTCGTGCGATGGTGAGTAATAGATACCATCTCCTGCGAAGCAAATTGTACCCCATTATCTGTAAGAACCACTTCTGGTATGGTTCGCAAGCAAACACATCTTTAAGAAGTACGATTATATTTCTGTGACCAGAGAATTTCATGCAACATGCTGAGACCCATTTTGATTTATAGTCAACCAAAACTAAAACAAATCGCTCTTAGGGTGACAATTCTTCAAAGGGCCCCACAATATCCATGGCTAGCTTGCTCCAAGGTTGTTCAGGTAACTCCTGGATTTGTTATTATCCATCCCTAACTACTACTTCCACCTGTCAGTTTACTTCAGGCCACCAGTAAAACTCTCTCACTCTGGACTTCGCCAAACTCCGTCCAAGATGGTCTTCATGTGACAAATTAATAATTTTCTCATGCACATCATCAGGAGGGACTAGTCTCCCCCCTCATACAACGCGCCTGCTACAATGCTCAATTCATCATGTACATTCCAAAATCCCTTTGCACATAGGGGAATTCCATTGATGTTGGGTCATCCACTGACTACCATGTCCATCACAATTTTCCTAGTGGTATCCCTGGCAACAGTGGCATCCCACTCAGATTTGTTGAGTGCTGGTTCCTTGACCCACAACACAGACTGTTCCGCAAAACATACAACCGATTTGTGCAGTAGCATTCTAGACAAATAATCAGCAGGAACATTCTTCAACCCGGTTAAGTATTCCACTATAAAATTATACTCTCAATGTCCCTCAATCCATCTCTTAATCCTGGGTGTGGTATTCTCAACATTCCTGCAGGCAAACATGTGAACGAGCGGTTTGTGATCAGTTCTGACCAAAAAAATCAAACCACAAAGAAAAAATCTAAAATGATTGATGGCCCACTTACAGGCTAACGCCTCGAGCTCCATCACAGATAATCTTTCCTCTACCCCTCCGAGTTAGCGTGAAGCCAAACCTATGACGCTCTCTTTCCCTTCAACCATTTGCGAAAGCTCAGCACCCAACCCTCTCCCACTTGCATCTGTGGTTAGGTTAGTCTTCTTTGATGGGTAAAATGCCCTAAAGTTGGCATACAAGCAGTTTCACATTTAACTTTGTTGAAAGCATCAGCACAATCCTCTGCACCCCTTTTTAGCAATATTCTCAATGGCTGCACCACACTTACACATTTATAAATAAACTTAGAATAATATTCAGATAAACCAAAGAATGATTAACTTGATCCTTGTCGATAGGTGCAAGTGCTTGCAATACCGCTTCTGCCAAGTCACTTTTGGGGCTGATGCAGTCACTTGAAATAGTATGGCCTAGGTAAGACACAGCTCCCAGTCTGAACTTGCATTTCTCACTTTTGAGTGGGAGTTCTCACTCTTGTAGTCTTGATAGAACACTATTCAGAACATCATCAGGACTAGATCTGTCTTTCCCATAAACCAAAATTTCATCTTGGAAAAACAGAACTGGGGTTATACCCGCTAGAATTTCATTCATCAACCTCTGGGAGCACGCTACAGCAGATGCCAGTCCAAATGGCATTCTGATAAACCTGTATGCTCCCAGAGGTCAAAGCTCTTGATTCCTCGTGTAACTGGACCTGGTGGTATGCCGATGACCAGTTCATCACGCTCAACATACACGCACCACTCCGCTTGGCTAAGGCCTCATTTATATTGGTTAGAGGCTGCCTGTCAACCCAAATACAATTGTTCAGGCTCCTCAAGTCCACAGACATCCTGATCTTGTTGCCCTTGTCCTTGAGAGCCAAAACAATCGGAGCCAACCACTCGGACAGCTTTATGTCTTCTATCACTTCCATCTTCAGCAACCTGTTGAGATTTTCCAGCAGAGGTCCCAACATGAGGTTTGGCACCTTCCTTACGTTATGTACCGCAGGTTATGCTCGTGCTTTCAAAATTATTATCCTCTGAGAAGGCCTAACCGGTCACTGAAAACCCCTGGATATCTTCCTATGATGTCCATGTCATCACTCCGTCGCGTAACTAGCATTACTTGATACGGTGTATTGGGATTCAGGATGATTCCAAGATCTCTCTGGTGGAGCTATCCAAGGAGATTGTCACCACTCCTAGCAACATATACATTCCCCACAGTCTCTCTCCCTATGAAGACAATTGTTTCAACCGTGTACCCCACAAAAATCAATACTTTGCTCCCCATAACCTACGGGATTTCTATCTGGTGGCTGCAGTATAATGTTCTTCTTTCCAAAAATGCAATCCCAGTTCTTATCAGAGTATATGGGGATCTTGAGTATGCTAAGACTGAAATAGACTTGCAGCCAATGTAAATGTGACACTTTGGCATTGTTACAACATCAGAGTTTACACCTTTCAAATCCTAAACCACACACCTCCCACCTTCTGTTATGTGAAGAATGGTTTGTTGGGGGTATGTCGCCTCATGATCCACAAGATTTACTTTAGTCTTTCTGCACACCCACGCATAATGGTCCTTTTTGCCACAATTCCTACAGTTCAAGCTTCGTGCAAAATAGTTAGGATTATTTGGGCCATGACTCTGACTTCCACACTTTCAACACCTCAGTTTAGCATCTTTACCTGAATTGGTATTCCACTTCTGCTTTTCAATTCTCCCTGCAAATGTATCTTGATTCCCAGTTATCTTTTGGATTATAGTTGGCTGTGCACTTTGCTCTATACATTCTGACTAGCCACCTTTTACTACTGCAACACCTTCAAGTGGTGCAACAGCACTGTGCATTTCCTTCACCAAATTTGATGTGTGTTCTATACTCTCCACATTAGCTATAGCTTCCATCAGCCTGGGATTTTTTGCCAAAAACTTCTCCTGAATCCTGGTGTCATTCGTGCAATGCACCAATTGATCTCGTATGAGTGAATCTGTTAGCTGCTCAAATTTGCATGTTTGTGCTACTGACTTAAGACCCGCTACATTATTACCATCTCTCTCTCTCCCTTAGCTTGCACTTGCATGAAGAACTTGTATCTCTCCATTACTACATTTAGTTGTGCACAAAATGAGTTTGTAGTAGCCATAACCAGGCTCACCAACCCCTCTTCCAATAGGTATTGGATGCAAACTGTCGTTAATGTTTTGACCTTTAATTCCAAGGTTGTGAAGCAAGACCGCTTGCTTCCTTGCAGCTGTAAATATCTCCCCACCAATTGCTATTAAATATGAGTCAAATAATGGTATCCATTTTTCCCATGGAAATGTTGGTTCACCAAGTTCCGACAGGATTTGAGATGGTTGACTCATTCCACTTGACGACATCCTGTAAAAGAAGTTAACTAAACAAGCTAAGAAAAAACATTAACACAACTAGAAAAAATAATCTAACATGAAAGAATAAAATAAGGAATCACAATAAATACATCCTAACTATTGATTTCTTCTTCACACTGGAACTTAACTGCTGTGGTTACTTTGCTTAGACTGCACCTATCATAACAATTTCTTACACTTCACACAAACGTCCTGTAGCCATCTGACTCTTAATATACGAGTTGGCCATCATAACAGTCCAGCAATGTCATTGACTCCATAGTAAACAATGATAGTAGTCTCCCTGTGATCCATGTGTCGCCCTCTCACTGTGACGCATACAATGCCCCTTGCTGTAACTGCTTCACGGAATCCTTTCCACTCGCTGAACACATCGGGAGTATCTTGTGTCGTCACCACCGAACTTCTCCCAGCGTTCTAGTCTCTTGAACAAATAAGAGTTCACGACATCGTAACGCCTCCTTGTGAATTCGCATGCAGGCACCTCCAAATATTAATATGCTGAGGAAGCTTGCTCGCGCCTCAACCGTTCACTACAGGCAAGTTGCTCGAGCTTCAACCATTCACTGCAGAAAGTACTCATTTAATGCTGACTCTTTCACTCATACAGTATACAGCGTAGGAACGTCTCCCGTTCAGTCTCCAAGGATGAGGCTGACACTAACCTTGCTCAAAATGTGTTACTCCAATAAAATGGCAACTCAAACATCCTGTGCTTCGCACGCCGAGTCATCTGAGGAGTGCTTTCAATGTCTACAGCTCGTCGCTAGTAATAAAACGAAGTAAATGTCTTGTTTCTTGTGCAACTTCAATGTTTATTTGCACTCACTGAGGGTCAGCTCGTGCCATAGGACGCCGAAGTAGGTTTAGAAGCGGAGGAGCACAGAGAAAAAAGTACCAATTAGGAGCTCTTCCCGCCCTGGAAACATATGACCATGGGATTTCCATGATTTACTGATTTTTACCGCTGAACCTACAATTATGGTCCGTTCATCATCCCATGGTAAGCACACCTTAGCGAGTGTGTAAATATGCACAACAGACGTGGTTAATTTTTACCACCCACTTTTTCACTCTTGCACATTAATCACTATATTGATAAGGTCCTGAAGAAAGCTCAATTAAATTTTCCTGATGAGCTGAAACAGGTCGACCTCACCTAAGGATAATCCAGACACTTAATAATAGTCCTGTAATGTTATCCACCTAATTTTTAAACATACCCTGGCCACTGAGAATAAAGTATCATATAGTGAGTTCCCAGAGGTATTTTTAACATCTCCACTTTCACTATATTATCACAAAAAAACAAAAAAACAGCTCCACTGTAATCAGGTGTCGCAGCACAGTTTGGTAGCATTCGGCTCCGTAACTGGGAACCCAATGATGAAGCAGGACACCAACTAGGTTGGTGTGTGAGGGTTCTTTTAAACAATTCCTGTGCTGTCAGACACTACTTGGTTAACTAGTCACCCTCTAGTGGCTCATCTCCGTTGGTTATTTGATTACTATATTGGGACACAGACAGTCCATGTACCGTCCTGACTCTCTTGTTTGTTTTTGAAAGGACATCTCCAACAGCCAGCCAGTTCTTGCAACTCTCCCCGGTTCCAAGGTCTCCCCGAGATTCTGATGATGCACCTAACATTCTCACAGGTGCATTGCCATTAAAGGGCAAGTTACAAAAGTTTCCTGTACATTAATTTTTTCCAGTGTAATGTACTCTGCTAGAGCTCACAACACTCGTCGACCAGAGTAGATCATCTGTCAACACTTCTGTTAAACACATCTGGCACCTGGAAGCAAGCTGGGAAGCTGATTAAGTATGCAGACATAAAGGGTCAATTTACATATCCTACAAACTCCATCCTTCTTTCCAAAATGTAACTGGACTGTTGGAAACCACTTTGGCCACAGCAGAGTAGGTGAAGGAGGCTAAAGGTGGTCAAGCAAGAAAACCTAAGACAGACACACTTTCCATACCTTTGTCAAGCCTTCTTGTGACCACATTACCGAACGTTTGGAATTATGACACCACTTTAGACTAGTTCAGAATAGGTCTCTGTTTTTGACTTTCCATCCAGAGAATTGGTGTGATTGACGTGTTGCATTTATTGTAAAGGGGCATATTTCAGTAACATTACAGAAGCTGGGAGGGCTGGGCATGAATACAAACAGCAAAACACACAAGATGATGGACGGAATGTTGCACAATAGCAAAACATTCACGCCCAGTCACAGATCTGGGTTTAATCCATCGTTATTTTGCTCACCAAGCCACACCAGTTCAGACATGTGGGGAGGGGAAATGTGCAGCTCTGTTGTGGTCATCTGAAGAGCCAGGTCTTGAGGTCTTTCCTGAACTGGAGAAGTGTGGAGCTTTGCCTGAGGTGGAGGGGAGAGGGCGGTCGTTCTATGTCTGGGCTGCAAGGCAGGAGAAGGACTTTCCACTTGCTCTGTTCCTGTAGGTGCTTGGGACAGTGGCCAGAGAGGTCGGCTGAACAGAGATTTCTCTTGAGGGCGCAGAAGGAGAGACCGTTGTTCAGGTATTGAGGTCTGATGTTGTGGAGGGCCTTGTATGCATGTGTGAGCAGCTTGGAAGTTATTCTTCTTTTAACATGGAGCTAGTGGAGATCGTGTAGGTGTTGGGTAATGTGGTTGTGCCGTGGGATGTTTAGGATTAGTCTGGCTGCGGCGTTCTGGACGGTCTGGAGCTTGCGGAGGAGTTTTTGTTGATTCCAGCGTAGAGGGCGTAGCCGTAGTCCAGTATGTTGGTGATGAGAGCGTGCATGACCATTTTTCTAGATTTGGAGGGGATGCATCTGAATGTTTTACGGATGTTTTAGTATGGCAATTTCCTCAGCACAGGAGCCTTTCTAGGGTAGCTGATTCTCTTTATAAATACAGTTCATCCTCATCATCAAGTAGGAAACCCTGTATATCAGTGAACAAAACTACTTTAAGGTATCAGGCAAGAGGAACAACAGCATGAGTTGATGAACACAATGTGGCACAATGGTCAAGGGAGCCCAATGTTGGCTGAGGAGACCTGTATCCAAGCTACATTTTTTAGGTAGCCACTGACTATCCCAATTATTCCTATCGTTTTGCCTCCTGTGACTATCCAGAGGATCTGGAAGGGACTCTGATGCAGTGACCAAAGACATGGCTCAGGCATCCACATAGCCCATGGAAGCCCATTCTTTTTATTACATTTCCACTATTGCTGCACAGCAATAGTTCTGTTAGGGTAATCACGTTTCAAAGCAGTAAAGACATTACCTCAAGTGACGTAATCCAGAGCTACAGGCAAGCACTTGACAAAACTCCATTCTTGTGCATTTTCAGCATGAAAACATGTATTATGGTTACTCACCTGCCATACAGGGTGGTGTATCAGATGTCATGATCGCTGCCTCCCATCAGATGCTGAATCTTCTTGTAGCTTGAGCATTGACATTTTTCATACTGATCTATAGTGAACAAAATGCCACTGTTCTCAGTTTACTAAGTCTCATCGAACGTACCATTTGTAATATTAGCAAAGGGTTTGTCTAATGTTCAGCTTAGAAGTGGTTAGTGCAGTTAATCTAAAAGTAAAATGAGTTTGATTTGTTGGGCGATATTTGTAGCAATTTATGTGTACAGAAGGTCCTTTCCAGTTTTTTCTTCGGGTTGGGTAGTCAATTGTCCAGTGCTCGACCTGAGTCAAGGGCTTTTCTTAAATACATTACAATGTCAAAGTCAAAGTCAAAGTCAAAAGATTTATATAGCGCGCTACATACCCGGAGGGTCTCAAGGCGCTTGAGGGAGGGTGGGGAGTTATTTGTCGAATATCCAAGTTTTAAGTTGCTTTCTGAATGCTAGATGGTTCTGAGTGAGACGAAGGTGAGTGGGGAGTGAGTTCCAGGTTTTAGCTGCGAGGTAGGAAAAGGATCTACCTCCCATGGTGGTTTTATTGATGCGAGGTACGGTAGCAAGGGCTTGGTTGGAGGATCGTAGCTGACGGGAGGGGGTGTAGAAGGAAAGACGTGTGTTGAGGCATTCGGGTCCAATTTCATAGAGTGCTTTGTGTGCGTGGGTTAGGAGTCGCAAAGTGATCCTCTTATTGACAGGGAGCCAGTGGAGGTTTTTCAGGTGACAAGAGATGTGGTCTTTACGCGGGATGTCTAGAATGAGTCTGGCTGATGCGTTCTGGATGCGTTGGAGTTTATTCTGGAGTTTTGCGGTGATACCGGCGTATAGGGTGTTTCCGTAGTCCAGGCGGCTTGTAACCAGTGCATGAGTGACCGTTTTTCTCGTTTCGGTGGGGATCCAGCGAAATGTTTTTTTGAGCATGCGGAGAATGTTGAAGCAAGATGATGAAACGGCGTTGACTTGTCTGTTCATAGAGAGTGAGGAGTCCAGGATGACGCCCTGGTTCCGTGCGTGGTCCGTCGGGATGGGTGCTTTAACAAGGGCCTCTGGCCACCAAGAGTCGTCCCAGGCGGAGGGGGAGGTGCCTAAGATAAGGACTTCTGTTTTGTCTGAGTTCAGTTTCAGACGGCTGTGCTTCATCCACTCGGCTACTTCTTTCATTCCTTCATGTAGGTTAGTTTTGGCGGTGTTAGGGTCTTTGGTGAGTGATAGGATCAGTTGAGTGTCATCCGCGTAGGAGATGATGTTGAGGTTGTGTTGGCGTGCGATGGCCGCGAGGGGGCTCATGTATACGTTGAAGAGGGTGGGACTGAGTGAAGACCCTTGGGGTACGCCGCAGATGACTTCAGTGGCCTCTGAGTTGAATGGTGGGAGGCGGACTCTCTGGGTTCTTCCGGTGAGGAATGAGGTGTTCCATTCCAGTGCTTTTCCTTGTATTCCGATGTTTCTGAGGCGCTGTAGAAGGGTGCTATGGCAGACTGTGTCGAAGGCTGCGGAGAGGTCGAGGAGGATGAGGGCGACTGTGTCTCCATTGTCCAGGAGAGTTCGAATGTCGTCTGTTGCTGCGATGAGGGCGGTCTCCGTGCTGTGTTTGACTCGGAAGCCGGACTGTGAGGAGTCGAGGGATTTGTTGGTTTCGAGGAAGGCGGCGAGCTGGTTTTTGACAGCTTTCTCGATGACTTTGGCTGGGAATGGAAGGAGCGAGATGGGGCGGTAGTTTTTGAGTTCGGTGGGGTCCGCTGTGGGTTTTTTCAGAAGGGCGCTAAGTTCTGCGTGTTTCCAGCTTTCCGGGAAGGTGGCGGAGTTGAGGGAGCAGTGGATGACGTCTCGAAGGTGCGGTGCTATGATGGAGTCTGCTTTGTTGAAGATGTGGTGAGGGCATGGGTCTGTTGGGGATCCTGAATGGATGGAGTTCATCAGGCGGATGGTGTCCTCAGTGGAGATTGGGTTCCAGTCATTAAGGATGTTCAAGGGGGGTGAAGGTACGGCAGAAGGTTGGGTGGGTTGGTCTCTGGGTTGGTTGTCGAAGCTGTTGTGGATGTCTGCGATTTTGTCGTGGAAGAACGAAGCTAGGGAGTCGCAGAGGGCTTGAGAAGGGGTGATGCCATTGGAGTTGGCTGAGGGGTTGGTAAATTCTTTGACGATGTTGAATAATTCCTTGCTGTTGTGGGCGTTGTTGTCTAGTCGGTCTTTGAATGCAGCTTTCTTGGCAGATCGGATTAGTTGGTGGTGTATGCGGGTGGCGTTCTTGAAGGCGTCCCTGGTGCTGGTGTTTGGGTCTTTTTTCCAGGCCTTTTCGAGGGAGCGACAGTTTCTTGGATTTCTTAAGATCATCGTTGAACCAGGATGCGTTTTTGCTGTTTATTTTGATTTGACGTTTTTTCAGCGGTGCAGGATGTCGGCGCTGTTGGATAGCCATTGGGAGAGGTTAATGGCTGCTTGGTCGGGGTTTGAGGAGTGGGCAGGGGGGTTTTGAAGAAGCGATGAGGAGATCTGGTCGATGGTGATTTTGTTCCAGTTTCTTCGCATAGTAGGTTGAGGATGGTTGTGAGTTGTGGTCTTTTTGTAGATAAAGTGTACGCAGCTGTGGTCCGTCCAATGGAGAGTAGTGGTGTGACTGAAGGAGACATGTTTGCTGGAGGTGAAGATAGGGTTGAGTGTGTGCCCAGCGATGTGGGTGGGCGTAGTGACAAGTTGTTTGAGTCCGAGGTTGGCGAGATTGTCCAGAAGGGAGGTGGCGTTGCTGTATGAAACAAAGTTGTGCACGCAAACGTGTGTAATTTTTATCCTAGTAATATGGAGTGTGTATATCCTACGGCTTGTGTTGGTATGGTGCATGACTGTGCAGTTGGTCTCGCTGTGCTTTGCGAACTATATGGTTTTGGTGGAGTGTTGGGCGCATGAAGGTTCGGTCTCACTTGTGCTGCCTGAGGCTGTGTAGGACAAGCGAAAGAGTAATATGTACAAAGAGTCTAGGAAGAATGCATATATATGCAACAAATATATTTGCAGAAGAGCTGCAAAAGAATGCATATGAAGAGGCAAAGATGGGCTACCGAGGAAGAAGGGAAGGTAGATGGTCGTCCATTTAGAAAAGAATCTCGGTGAAGAATAAGCCAGCAGCACTCGACAAAACACACTGCGGGGTATTGAAGCAGCTTAGAGACGTGCTGGTAATACCTATATGAACCACGTTTGATCACAGCCTAGTCAACTTAACATTGGTCGAACGGAAATTAATTAAACAGTGAAATAGATCGACAATAGTGATTTATAGGATCCCCCAGAAAGGAAAGGTCAGGCTAGACACATTTATATGGCCAAAGCACTAGATCAGTCAGAGCAATGGAGGCACCCTACTTACACTCCAATGATGTACCTGATGCACCTTCACACAGACGTTTTATTAATTTTGATAAGTCTGGAAGTTTGAAAGTTGAAGAGGCCTGACCCACTGCCACAAGCTGTAGATTATAGTGAGCAGAAGCAAAATGTGATTGACGCTTGAGCAGACGAATGGATGGAGAGGACTGACCATAAGAAAGCCCCTCTCTGTGGATTTATATATACATTATATATATACTTTAATGTATATATTTTGAAAACACTAAAGCTTTCGGACAGAACTAAAACTAAACTAGACTTCACCATATAGAATGGCAAAGTAGTCTGTTCGAAAGGTCGCCTTTAGTATTCACACTTAATTTTCATAAGCAGAGAGGAGTGTCAAACACCAGCTATTACGTTGTGGCTTCCCCTTGCTGACGCATAAGAGGCACCTCATTGGCTCATTTTTGAATAAGCTCGCTCACATCCGTGCGACTGGTAACTATCTCCTGGTAACGATTGTTCATCTCCAGCTATCCTGCTGTCTCCTTCCATGCACTGCAGCATTAATAGTCTGTGAGTGCAGACAAGAAGGTTTATAATATTTATATTTTCCTTCGCATAATTGGTGGCTTCCACTCGGGTACTGCGTACTCTATATTTCTCATTGCCGGCAACATACTCATGTATTTGGTTTATTTAATTTAATATTTTCTTTAAATTCAGTTTCTACTCATTAGTTGTTTCCTCTGTCAAGCATGGCCTCTGCTCAACAAATTACAGCTCCTCCACCCTTTTTACAGTCACCTGGTAAATCTATTGTTAATTGGTGTCAATGGATTAAAATATTTGACAATTATCTCGTAGCAATTGATGCCACAAGTTTTTCACCTGCTCGCAAAGCAGCTGTTTTATACAATTGTATTGGTCTTGCTGCACAAAAAATAGTTGACCACTTGCCACAAGTAACTCACGCAGGTTCAGGTGATATTGACTTCAACCCTTTTAGAGAGGCTCTAGATAGTTTAAACAAAATAGTACGATGAAGACCCTAGCATCATGCTTGAACGCCATAATTTCTTTAAAAGACCACAAATATTGATGAAACTGTTGAGGAATATATCGCAGAACTGAGAATACTCGCATCGACCTGTGACTTTGGCGCAAACACAGACTTTGCCATTAGAGACCAATTTGTTTTCAGGTTTTGTTCTCACAAGATACAGGAGAGATTATTGAGTTGCAGGAACCCCACTTTGTCTGAAACCATCAACAAAGCAAACTCAATTGAACGTTCTATTGTCTCCTCAAAAACAATTCATAGGGAGCAATCTATCAATTCCCTTACTGCTCAACCGGAGGTTCCCATTTCTGCTATTTTAAATGACAATTCTGGTAGACCTTTTAAAAAAAGAACCCTAATATGTTACAGATGTGGATCCAGGTCACATATTGGCAACTCACCCTATTGCCCAGCTATTGGCAAAAAGTGTACCTCATGCAAAAAATGTGGTCACTTTCATACAGTGTGTAGAAGCACCAAAAGACCCATGAAAATAACAGCATCGACTTCAATGATGATTTACAAGCTGTTTCTGAAAATCTGACTAACATTTTAAGTAACAATTGAATGTAATTGTATTAGTGAGAATCGTACCGTCAAAGGTCCTTGGGTTTTTATTAAGTTTTTTTATACATAGCTATGGCTGATTCTGGATCTCCCATTACAATTCTTTCAGAAATTTCTTTTCAAAATACTTGGCATGGTTCCATTTCATTCATTCCTACTGACGTCAAACCCAAAGCATTTGGGGATACTGAAATTTATATGCTTGGTTACTTCATGTCTAAACTAGTATGTTTAGGATGTCATGTTTTTACAAAAATGTACGTAGCAATTAAGGGCAGAGACATTGTTGGTTGGCAGGACTTCGCTAAAATGGGAATATATTTCAAACCAGGCTCTGATAACCCTATTGTTCTTGGTGATTTACCAGGTTACATTGATGATGACTCTTACAAGGTTGATATGTTGTCTGTTAATAACCCTTCCATTTCAGATCTTACTACTGATATTGAGAATATTATCAACCAATTTCCCATGGTTCTTAATAACAAGGTTGGCACTGTTTTGTGTTTTGAACATCACATCAGACTCAAACCAGATGCCCAATCTGTTGTGCATAAAGTCAGATCTTTACCCTTCAGTGCCAGAGATAATCTTAAGTAGGTACTAGATGATCTCTGTTCAGAAGGCATCATTGTTCCTTGTGATTCTTCCCCCTGGGTTTCTCCCATTGTTGTTTGCCAAAAAAAATCTGGCGAGGTGAGACTCTGTGCCGACTTGCGCTCTTTGTATAAAAACATTATTATAAATTGCCATCCCTTTCCCAAAATCCAAAATCTACTAGCTAGTTTATGGGGATCAAAGTATTTTTCTCTCATCAACCTACGATCTGCATATCACCAAATTCCCCTTAGCATTGACTCTCAAGAACTCACACTTTTGTCACCCCTTTTGGGGCTTTTAAATATTTAAGGCTACTCTTTGGATTTGCCTCCGCTGCAAATGTGTTCCAAGAACTCATGGGCTCACTTTTCAAGGATATTCCCGGGTTCCAAGCTTATCAAGATGACATTCTGGTTCATGCTAGCACTACAGAAGCACACAATCTCACCTTATCTAAAGTTTTGTCCAAGCGGTCCACCTCTGGAATGACCATCAGGCATGAGAAATGCAAATTTGGCATCAAGATCCTTGACTATCTAGGTCGCACAGTTTCAGCTGAAGGGATCAAACCAAAATGATCTTTGATTAAAGCAGTACGTGAAGCTTCACCCCCTAAGAACAGAAACGCCTTATGCTCTTTTCTTGGCCTAGCTGAGTATTATGCTCGCTTTGTTCATGGCTTTGCTCAGATTGTTGAACCACTTCGAGCTTTACGTAGGAAAGGAGCAAAATTTGTGTGGAATGATGAGTTACAAAATATTTTCAATCAGGTTAAGATAATTATTGAGCAAGCCTCTGCTCTACAGCCATTCCAAGATGATTGCAGATGTTTCTTGAATGTGGATGCTAGTCTTTCTGGTTTAGGTGCTATTCTTTGTCAATGGGTGGGAAACAAATAACACACTATTGTATTTGCACGAGAACTTTACAACCTGCAGAGACACGCTACAGTACCATTGAAAGAAGCACCTGCGTATGTTGGGCCATTCAAAAATGTAGATCTTATATTTGGGGGAAGAGCTCGACATTTTCACTGACCACAAGCCTTTGGTCTATATTCTCGCTGGCTCTGGTCCCAATAAAGTTTCTGCCAGACTAATAAGTTTACTTTCCATGTTACAAGAATATTACTTTGTAATCAAACACATACCTGGGGTAAAAATTTCAGAGCGGATTGTCTCTCTAAAATGTCTTTTAAAATTGAAGAGAATGAATGTGATACCAGTATTTCTGAGTGTGTGGTTGCAGCTATAGATGCCGTTAAAGAATATCCCTCAATTTCTGAGAATACATGGAAAGAAGAATATGCCAAGGATCACAATCTGAGTAGGGTCAAACAGTTCATTATTGAAGGAGGGCCAGAAAGTCTAACTCTTTCTGGTGATATTAGAAAACTTGCTTATGTAGCTGATGAACTGTCCATTGCTGATGAGTTTATCATGAGTCATGAATTATTCATTCCCCCTGAGAAACTACGCATGAAAATGATCCCGCTAGCTCATCAAGGTCACCCAGGCTTTTCTAAAACTTGTGAGCGCAATAAAGAGTTTTATTGGTGGCCTTCCATGGAGGCTCAAGTGAAATCTTTCATTGAAATTTATGCAGAATGTCTTCTGTCTAACAAAAGATGGAAAACTTTTGTAAAAAAAAACCTTCGTCCTGTACCCTATCCAGAAGGCCCTTGGGAGAAGGTTTGGATTTTTCTGGGCCTTATGAATTATTACCTACACATAACAAATTTCTAATTTTAATGGTCGATTATTTTTCAAAATGGTTTTTTTCTGGTTTTGTGATGGTTCCACCACTGATAACACTAGCAAATTTCTAAAATACGTAGTCAGGAGGGCTCTCCCAAAGCCATTGTTACCGATAATGGCACCCACTTTGTTTCTCAATGCATGAGAAAATTTCTAGAGCATCATGACATTCAACATTTTAAGGTAGCTCTATATTCCCCCACCTCCAACGGCCTTGTAGAGAGGGGCAACATAATTGTCAAAGAGGGAATCCAAACTCCCATTTCCTCAGGTTTGGACGCCCTGTAATATCTAAAAGAGAAAGTGTGGTCCTATAATACCACAACCCATTGCACTACTGGAGTTGCACCTTTGACCTTACTTAGGGGCAGAATGGTGCACCCCAATTTGTTTCCTACATGGTTATCCTCTAAATCAAAGTGCAAAACTGAATTGTTGGATGTTTTCAAGACCAGAGTAAAAAATAACCAAGATGCCATGGAAAGTCATTCTGATTCTAACAAGTGTTTTAACGGTGAAACTTAGAAGACTGGTGATTGGGTTCTAATTAAGAAACCGAGGAAAGGATTAATAGGCACTTCTAGATTCTCCTCACCTGTGCAGGTGTGTAAAGTTAACAAGGGTTCAGCTTTTTTGGTTAACAGAGGATGGTGGAACAAACAGAATTTAGTTCTTCGTTCCAACGCACAAGTTGATATCATTATGAATCAGCCTTCTCACATTGCAGATCATTCACAATCTCATAGTTGGTTACAAGATGTTAGGTTCCAGAATCTCAACAGAATTTCACTTTACCCGCACATGTGCTCCATGCCACATCTGGTGTTACATCTGGTAAAAGCGATGCTTGCATTAGAAGATTACCTGCCAGATTTGCAGATTATGTTTTGGATTAACTGGTTTCTTTTTTCTTTTCAGACTTTACAAACTGTTACTTTTTATCTTCCATGTTTTTTATTCCCTGATCGCTTTCTATTTTTGTTAAGGTTTGCATGTTGCTTATGCTGTTTTATCTATTGTTTTCTCTTCTTTTAAGGAGAGAGATGTTGTCATTTTGCTTTCATTCTTGTGCACGAGACGGAAGCATGCAGGTTTCTCTCGAGAAACTCTACATGCGACCTCCTCGTGTACAAACCTGTTTGTATTCAACATTGTGCCAAGCTCCATGCCGTTTGCTGTTAGCGAATTCACAAGCAACGATCATTATCATTCTTGCATCTGCAGCAGGACGCCGTGGTCATGGGTGTATTCAATGTACGAATAAACAACAGTTTTAACGACTTTCTGCATACGCCTACTCATTTAACAGCCCCCTTTAAAAAACTTTTAATCCGTTGAGATAAACTCTCCACATCCCTGCAGGTAAAAATCTGACCTATCTGCTGATGATCCGATCTGACCACCACAGGTATACCCCACAAGAAAAACCTGAAATGGTGGATTGCCCAAAACACAGCCAGTGCTTCTTGCTCTACTACAGAATACCACTCTTCCACCCCTCAAAGAGAACGAGAAGGAAAAGCCACAATCCTTGACTCACCATTGACAATTTGTGGGAGAACTGACACCAAAACACTCATATTGGCATCCGTCATCAGTACAGTATGTTAGCACACATCAGAATGCCCAGAGGTAGGCATCTTCCCTATAATAGCCTTGATGCTATTAAAAGCATAAGTACACTCCTCCGACCACACAAACTTTGTATTCTTCTTCAACATTAATCTTAGGGGCAATGACAGATTAACAAAATTAGGAACAAACTTTGAGCAGAATTCTGCCAGCACCGTGAAGGCTCCCACCTGTCCCTATTTTGTGGTATGGGTGCCTTCACAATGCTTTCAGTCAAATCCAATTTAGGACTAATTACTTCTCCAGAATTAGTATGTCCAAGATAGCTCACTGAAGTTACTCGAAACGAGCACTTTTCCCGTCTTAATCACCAATTCAGAATCTTGCAAGCAATGCAAAACTTCCCACAGCAGCCTGTCATGCTCTTACTGATCTTTATGTTGTGATATGATGTATTCCGCATTCCAGGCTGTCCAACCTTGGAATGTGGAATGCACAGAGATTAAGTCGGTAATGTTCTCTTGGTGGCAGTTGCAGCTGGGAAGCTGAAGAGGGTTGAGCAATAAAGCTTTCTTCTACCTACAAATGGATCTGTGTTCCTGTGTTTAACTTCTACAAATTTGCTGTAAACCAAGATATCATCTTGGAGAAAAAGTACTTCGCATAATCCTTCGAACACTTTGCTCATGACCCTTTGGAAACAAGCAGCTGCAGAAGCTAATCCAAAAGACATGCAAACAAATCTGAAGGCACCTAAGGGAGTCACGAACAATGTAAGATGCTTAGTATCCGGATGCAGCAATACCTGGTGGTAGGCGGAGGACAAGTCCATCACACTAAAAAACTTCACAACTTTGATTAAAGCTAAAGTCTCTGAAATGTTTGGCAGGGGTTATCTATTCTACCCAAATGTGCTTGTTAAGTCCCCTCAAATCCGCACACATCCTAATATTTTTCCACCCATCTTTGGGTGCCAAAACAATCACAGCCAATCATTTGCAACACTGGACAATTTCTTTATATTATGATCCAAAGGTTCCATCATTAAATGTGGAACCTTACTCACCATGGCCACAAAGGACTGGGCTCCACGCTTTAAGAAATTAAGAAAAATTTGTGTTCAAAGTTCTTCAATAATCCATACTCCTCACTAAATACTTTGGGGAACTTAAAACACACATCTTCAGGTGGTTGATTTGTAGACAGACGTAATACTTTCTCAGGAGTATTAGGATTCAAAGTAATGCCCATATACCTTTAGTGTCTCCACCCAAGCAAGTTGTCGCCTCTTTTTGCAACAAACTTTTCCCACAATCTCTCTCCATTTCAAAGCCATGTGTATTTCCCATAAGACCATCTGGAAGAATGGCCCAGAAATCAGCCGATCTATGATAATTCCTTCTCAACCTAGCAGAAACCTCCGCTCGACGTCCTCTTCTCTCGCCCTACTCCCAAGAATAAAGAGAGGTAGATGTGGCGGACGCTCTTTTTCCTATAACCCTGCCAAGTTATGGAACGATCTCCCCCACGGGTACGGGCGGAACCTATCCTGTTGCCCTTTCGTAAACTTCTAAAAACACTGCTTTTTAATGATTGCTTTTAATTGTTGGGCTTTCTCCTTTTGTCTGCGTTCGTCTGCAGCGCTGGGATGCCTCAGAGTAGCTACTGCGCTATATAAATGTCTTTCATTTCATTCATTGTTCATTTCATTTCATCTTCATCACTGCATGCCCAAGTACATACATTTTTACACCACCATAACCCACTGGGTTGATATCTGGCGAGGATAACTCAATTCCAACCTTACCACACAGAACTTCCCAATTTTTATCACCAACCATAGTATAAGGTGATCCAGAATCAGCTAAGACCGACATCTGTCTTCCCCCAACTAATATCTCACAATCTGGCATCTCCAACTTGTCAAAATACAAATAATGTCACTGGGTCTAAAGAAAGAATGTGGTACTATCGTCGATGTATTAGAGAAATTACATCTATGTGTTTGTCGAGTTAGGTGGGCACCTCGTGATCTATAACAGGGTTCCCATCAGTCACCACTCGGAACCGCCCTTCATCATTTGGGATTCCTGTATAGCCATTCGCCAGGAGCCGGCATAGTGGAGGAGTTATTAAACCTCTGTTGTTACCGATGCCGTCCTTGATGGACTGAGTCTCACAGGCTATTTTAAAGCTGGAAACAAAGGTGAGAGTGACTGATTGTGCAGTGCATATGGTGAGAGTAAAAGTGAGAAGTGAAACTAAAATTGGGTGAGGGGGCAAACAAATTACTTTATTCCGTGTTTCGCCTACTCCACCAATGTTAAAAAGCAGTGGGGTAAATTAAACAAATATTTACCCAGAAATATTGGTCAACATGTTTCTGCAATTAGAGGACCACAGAGTCCATTGCATTCATCAGGACCTATCTTAACTTAAGCTACTGCAATAGTGAAGGATAGTAAAAAGTGACTACAAAAATAATAAATCTGCGACCTTAATGGAGATCACCTGGATCCTTTAGGTGTCATCTGATTCCGCAGTTTGTTGTATGTCACTAGTGGAAAGACAAACATAACAGACAATAGTAACCACATAAGTTCACATGCAGTTAAAATGAGTACACATATAACTACATAGCCTAATCCTTTTTCAAGGGAATGTGATTAGGTTTTACAGTTTATCTGACACATAAAGACTTCTGATGATCTTTTATGGCAGGTTACTTTATCTTACCATTATAGACAAAGTAGAAGACTGCGCCTCGCCTGGCAACGGCTCAGGACTCGAGGGTAGCACCGCTCTGAAGGGGAAAGGAAGCAAAGAACAGGAGATGTCACTGCTCCTTTGAATAGTCCAATACTAGTGTCAAGGCAACTACAAGGCTTTGTCAAGTATTTGCAAAGAAAAGCGGCCGACCGTTATATCCATCAGCCATGTACAATACTATCCGGTAGGTTCTGTTGGTTATTTACTGAGTGCTGTGAATAAAACACATAGCGTGTCTTTGCATCTCGCGCTGCTGGTTTACTGTAGGCGAGACACTCGGTAAAGCATAGTAAAAGCGCCAGGGCCTAATAAAACTACGCGGATTAAGCACCCAAAATAAATAATATATCCTTGGGCATTTGTGGCGCTCACCTGTCCGTCGGTACCTCGCCGCCTTCCTCTGAGCCGATGGGGAGGTGGCGAGGTACCGCGGGCGCATTGGTTAAGAGCGCCTCAGTGATTGGACATGCGGCGGTCACATGGTGTTTAAGGACCAATCGGCGTACAGATATTCTTTCAGTATCAGATAGGGGACTATCTGTACCGCGATTCGCTGGCGCCCGGTCACGTGGTCCGGCCCTAGAACGAGTGTTTCAATTGGCTAGAACCCCTGCTTCTATGGGAACGGGGGGTAAACATAAACATAAAGCGTTTTCAATCGGTTGTCAGGACGAAAACGATTTTGCTGTGGCCAATAGTCACTGTTAAGAGTGTAATTCGGCCAAGGAGACAGAGGGGCAATTGCCTTAGTATGGTTTAATTCGTATTTTGATGTTCCTGTGGACAATTACTCACGGATCTTGCCCTGTGATTACGCTGAATGGAGTCACTTTTCTGTGGTTGGTATCTCAGTGGTGACCTTCCATATGGGGTGTACACTATCGAGATTTGCATGAAAAACCTGGCCTGACCATTCGTTCAGGTGGATTAATAATAGTATATGTTTTCTCATGATGAGTCTCTTGCCAATGTGTAGATGCAGAGATTATATGCACCAATGGTCCTATTAATTAAAGAGAGGACCAAGGGATCTCATCGTTAAGACCACTTCTATTCGTGCCCAGTCTAAACACCCATTTTTGTTCTTTCCGTATGAGAAAAGTGGTGCGATCTGTTACATGCGGTGGTATGTATGGCTGTTCAAGAACTGTCCACACGAATGCAGTGGGATCATGATTTCTCTCTAGAAAATGATTGGTCAGTTTGGTAGCTTGCCTTTTCCGTCGGATAGTGCTTTTATGTTCGGAGATTCGAATTTTCACTTTTCGGGTAGTCATTCCGACATATTTTAGCCCGCATGGGCATGTGATCAGATAAATTAAATTGTCACTGTTGCAATTTGTGAATTTTTCTTGTCTCCAAGGTTTGTTGGTGCCAATGTCTACCTCCGTTGATTTTGTAGTTTGGGGACAGGCTTGGCATGTGCCACACGGATGGTGGCCTCTTACTGGTGGCAAATTCCAGATCGTTCCTAGAGCCCTAGGTGTATTGCCCCGTGGTCTAGTATGGACAATACGATCTTTTAAATTCGGACCTCTCTTGAAGGAGAATAGCGGTTTCTCAATGAGGTCCCTCCCAGAATTGAGAATGGACCAGTGATTCCGGATTATCTTCTGGAGGTCGTTTGAGAGGGTCCCAAACGTGGTGACACACGTGAGTCTGTTCAGTGTGGTTTTCTCTGCAGGTGGCTCTAGCAGGGCCAGTCTGTTGTTGTTACTGGCACGCTTCATGGACTTTTTGACCAATTTAGGAGGGTATTTGCGGTTTATTAGCTGTTGTTGTAAGGCTTTGGCATGTGTTGTGTAGCCTTCTTTGGTAGAACAGTTCCTTTGAACTCTTAAAAATTGGCCATATGGCAGATTCTCTTTAAGTGATTTTGGATGGTGACTGTCAAAACAGAGTAAAGAGTTTTTGGCCATTGGTTTTTTGTAGAGCTCAGACTGTAAGCCTGCCGGGGTGGAGAACATTTTTAGGTCTAGAAATGCTATGGCTGTCTTGCTTATTTCTACTGTGAAGCGTAGGAAGTTGTTTCTGCTATTGAGCCAATTGAAAAAGGTCATAAGATCCTCTTGTGTCCCTCTCCAGATCACCAGTATATCATCAATATACCGCTTCCATATAATAATGGAAGCGATATACGGATTGGTGTCTTTCAGGATGAACTCCTGTTCAAAATGATGAACATAAAGGTTCGCCAGGCTGGGGGCGAAAACGCTCCCCATACTGGTACCAGACGTTTGAAGATACACTGTTTCTTCGAATCTAAAGAAGTTTCTCTTCATGGCTATGGTAGCACAGTCCATGATGAAACTGGTAGGTGTTATGCTGTTTAGATCTCTTTGACCCAGGAGAGAAGAGATGACTTCTAATGTCTCATCCTGGGGTATAGACGTATACAGCGACTCCACGTCAAATGAGACAAGATGATCAGTGTCTACATTAAATTCAATCTCTGGAAGAAGGCGCAGCACATCAGTTGTGTCTCTGAGATAGGTGGGCATCTCTAGGACCATAGGACGCAGAAAATGATCCACGAAGGTGGACAATGGCTCAAGGACAGACCCAATGCCTGATATTATTGGCCGTCCGGGCGGGGGTCTTTCTACCTTATGCACCTTGGGAAGGCAATAGAAATAGGGCATCACCGGATGTTCCGTGCATAAAAAGGATGCTTCATTTCGAGTTATCCAGCCTTCAGCCAGTGCTTCTTCCACCATTATTTTAATCTGCCCTTGTATTTCTTGAGTTGGATCTTGTTCAAGGGGGCAATAGGCGTCTCTGTTGTGCAGTTGTCGCAAACACTCTGTGCGATAGTCACTAGTATTCATGATGACTATTGCACCGCCTTTATCGGCCGGTTTGATGGTTAACTCATCGTTGGCAGTCAAAGTTTTGAGGGCTTGTTGTTCAAGTTTTGAAAAGTTATTGTAGGTCTCCTTGTTGGTTGAGAACAGCCTCTCAATGTCTTTCTCAACGGCTTGTTCAAATGCCAGCACTTGCACAGGGACCATCTGGGGTCCTGGATTGAACTTCGATTTGTTCTTTAGACCTGTATTCGTTTCTTCTTGTATTGAATCACCTTGGTTGTTTTTAGAGAAGAGGAAGTGTAACCGGATCTTCCGGAAGAATTTAGCCATCTCGCTATTTGTTTCAAAGTGGTCATTCTTCATTGTAGGTACAAAACCTAACCCTCTGTTTAAGACTTGTTCTTCAATCGGGGTAATAGAATGGGCACTCAGATTGATGACGAGCCCGCTTCCATGTTCGATTGTGCCGTCGTCTTGGTCTTTGCTGTTGCACTCCTCAAGTTCCTCGTTGCTGGTGGTGGACTGAAGTGGACCTGTGGCTGTGCACCTCTTCTTCGTCCTCGAGATCTCCCTCGGCCAAACCCTAAAAAAGGCGGTTGGCCTACAAATCCATTTCCAAATTGTTGAGGAGGGAATGGTCTCATTTGTTGGGGATAGGGACCCATTTGAGGAAACATTGGACTCCCGAATTGCCAGGGAGCTGGTTGCCACCATGTTTGATTCTGGTGTTGATTACCTCGCCAGTTCCTCTGTGATCGATTGCCTCGGGTCTTTTGTTGGAAATTACCTTGGTTAGATGAGTCTGAATCTGTGGAATTCCCATCTGAGGAGCTGGACCCATAAGAGGATCCTGTTTTTCTTCCTCTATTGTTTGAGTCAGGAGGTACATAGGAGCTACTTGTATAGGGATATACTTTCTCGAAGCTGAATCTCTCAAGATCTTTTTTGAATTTTTCCATTTTTGTGAATAGAGTAAACTCTTTAAATTCCTGGTTGTTCTTATTGGACTCATCTTGGCCCTGTTTAAAGAGTTTAGAACACACCCTTTGTTTCTTTCAATCCCCCGATAGGAGAGATTGATTCGCTCGTGACAGGGGTAGTCCAATACAGTTCGGTGACTTTGGCCGACACTTTCCTTACCTAAAATAATTACACACGAATCTCCTGCCACTCTTACGAGATGAGATTCCCAGATGTGCGCTTAACCGCGCTGATTGAAGTGTTATTTATTGAAGATGTAAATAAATGTAAATGTGTGTGTACTTGTAAAGCGCAACTGTCACCCCATTTTGGGGTCTCTTGGCGCTGTACATATACCGCTGTGGAACCCTTCCTGGCTTTCCTGTGAGATGTCCACTCCTGGGCACCCCCAAGGTGCAGCCAGGCATCCAAGCGCTGCTGTGGCCGTTGTGAAGATTAAGCAAGCTATTGCCCAGAGTCACAGAGAGGGACCCAGGATTAGACTAGGCACCTAGGCGAGAATTATCAGGTCTGGGGAGATTGAGTCCAAGAGCCGCCGAGGCGGGAATTGAACCCTGGTCCTGGGCCAGACCTCTGCATCAGATAAGCCCAATGTAAACTGTTTTCATGAAGAGGGTGTTCGCATCACCCTGCATGCATAGTAAATGATAAAAGAATGAAGATGAAGTAGAACAGGAACACTGCTCCCATTCAAGCTGCTTTCATGAAGAGGATGTGCACATTCCCGCGCATGCACAAGTAATTGTAATAATAAAAAAAAGAAATAGGACTAGTGATTCATGCTGAATGCAGCGGAACTAGACCGAGGATTTCGCTGCGCCTGCTCCGTAACCCAGAACAAGACGATGAGGACTCAGTTTCCTAAAGAACAAACTTCGCCGAAATAACTCTTCGTGTAGAGGATCGCTGAAACAGTGGAAATCAGCTGCTACCTCTCCATGTATAGCTTATGCGTCGCAGCGCAGAGGATCATTGTGCCTTCAAGCTTCAGCTGCCACCATTCCGTGAGAAGGTGCACGTGAATGGAATTCCTCAAGTCGCGCGTCGTACCCAAGCAAGGCCCTTAACGATTGTTTCTTTCTAGGATGACAATAACCAAAGCAATCATAGCCAACAGTTGTGTTGGGCTCGAGGGTGTGCTCGAGCCACCCTGTGTTCTAGATTGGTGTATGAGGTAGGTGTAGAATGGTGTGGCACTGATGATTCAGAGTTGCTTGTTGGCGGTTGACCTTGCGTGCATCCATCTTGGTTTGTCAATTTAATCGGAAAGGAAGGCACGTTGATTGCGCGTCTCATTCCTCATCGCTGGAAGTATATATTCTTTATTTTCTTAATTTACAATGTAAATCATCTATGGTGATACACACACCGTGTAACTACAACATGGCCTGCATTTTGGATTAATCAGTGATACTCACACCGCGTATCAATTAAGGTACTTTTCATGCTTATAATACCCAAAAGATTTGCATGTCTTTCTTTCATCACAGCCTGGTCAACCTGTGATACACACACCGTGTATCCATAGCGTGTCCTCTACTCTTGGATATTCTAAGTGATACCTTATTGTTTTGTGTGTTTTCTTTTTTCTCCTCAGGTTGTTCAGCATTGTTGGATTAAATTGTGATACACGCACCACGTATCATTTAAAGCACATTGCCCGCAAACTGTTGTTCATTCTATTTTCAAAGTTTAATTCTGCAAGAGTACATCGCATTTAAGCTTAAATTACTTATACTATTTTACTCAACCGTATCAGTTAATATGGCAATGGCCACAATGAATCTGTCTGCTCCACAACAATTTATAGTGAAAGATTGTGAGGTATCTAGCCAAAATTGGGAAGAATGGAGAGATTACCGCATTAATTATTTAGACACCTTTGAAAGTAAAGAGCTACCACCAGAAAGGAAAATGAAAATTCTTCTACATTGTTTGGGACCTGGAGGATTAAGAGTATACAACCGCATTGAAAAGAAACCCTCGTCAGGAAGTAAAGTTAATGTCTTCACCCAAGCAATTGCAGATTTAAATGCATACTTTGCACCCACAGTATGCAAAGCTGCGCACGAATTTAACTTTTATCAAAGGAAACAAGAACCTTGTGAAAAGGTTGAAGATTATATAGCTTCTGTTAGAAGGCTTGCCTAATCATGCAAATTCAGAGTTATTAGGGAGTTAATTCGTGACCAATTGATTATGCACTGTAATCAACATTTTCAAGATAAGCTGTGGATTAATGGTGATGCCAGTTTATGAGAAATCAGTGCCACCATCAGCAAGGCCGAACTAACTTCTAGGTGTGCTAAAACTGTTATTGCTAAGAGCAAATTGGATTACAGTGAGGACATTGTAAAGGTTGTGAAAGCTAATGTGTCACGTCCCAATGACAATTTTAAAAAGAAAACTGAAGAACCTATGGGTAAAGAAAAGGTTATGGAAAAATCTACCGATACTCACACCGTCAAAGGGAAGTGTTACCGTTGAGGTAGTTCTTCCCACTTAGCAAACGATAGAAAATGTCCAGCCTTAGGCCAAAGATGCACATATTGTAGAATGTCTGATCATTTTGTACGCATGTGCCGCAAATCTAAGTCTGTGAAGTGTGTCGCCGAGGAGTGTGATCAGGAGGAGCAAAATTGTGACTCTGATAATGATGAGAACATCATATGTTGTTTACATGAAAAGAATGATGAGGCTGGTAGTAAGCATAGGAAAAAACCAGTTTGCAAGATTATTGCTGGGGGTGTTCAGGCTATTCTCATGGCGGACTCTGGTTCTCCTTATTCTATTGTCAACAAAGACAAATGGGAAAGTTTATTCTGCTCAGTTATAGGTCCTGAATTGGAGAGCCCCGATATACATCCAGTAAGTTATCCAGGTGAACCGATCGAGCTTCTAGGCTTTCGCAAACTTATGTTTGAATTCAAAGCGAGACAAGCTGTGTGCAAACTATTTGTTTCGCTCTCTGGTCCCTGCGTTTTAGATCGTGGGATCAAGGCGAACTTGTAAAAAGATTAGACCCCTATTGTGCGGATTCTGTTTTGAGTGTTAAGATGGAAGGTGATGATGTAACTGAGAAGTTAACATCGAAATATCCCAGGGTTTTTCCGGGGGTGTTGGAGAACTCAAGGGTTTTTCACACAAAATAATTTTAAAAGAAGATGCTTGTCTGTGCATCCACAAATTCAGAAATATTCCACTTGTTATCAAAGATGAAGTTACAAATGAAATTCAGAAACTAGTTGATAATAATATTATTGAACGAGTGGAGATCTCTGACTGGGTCGTCCCCTTGTCATGGCCCGCAAGGCCAACGGCCGGGTCCGCCTAAGTGGAGACTTGAGGACAATAACAAGAATATTTTTATTGAAGTGTTTCCCCTTCCAAAGATATCTGAATTACTTTCTGCTACTAGGAATATGGAGAGGTTTTCCACCGTAGACTTAATGTCTGCTTACCACCAACACCTTACTGCTTTTGTCACCCCTATTGGTACTTTTCAATTCATGCTAGTTCCTTTTGGTTTAGCATCTGCTGCTGCTATGTGCAAATGCGTGATGCACCTAATTTTTAAAGATATTAAGAAGGTTCTGTTTTTCCAGGACGCCATCCTTGTCATGGGAAAACATAGCGGAAGATAAGGTCTTGCTCAAAGTCATGCAGATGTTGGACAAAGAAGGTCTAACGGCAGAAAAATCCAAATGCAAAATTGCTAAGAGACGTGTTACATACCTACGACATGGAATTAGCGCTTGTGGTATTCGCCCTAAATCTGATCTAGTGAATGGTATCAAAAATGCCCCTGCACCCCAAAATAAGAAATAGGTTAAGTACTTTTTAGGCCTGGCAAAGTTCTATTCAAAATTTGTGTACATTTTTGCAAGTAAAATGTTTTGTATCCGACAGTTACTAAAAGAGGGTTCTGTTTTCAAATGGTCCAAGGAGTGCCAGTCTTGTATGGATGGCATTAAGAGAGACATTTGTTCCGCTCCTGCACTGCAAAGTTCTGACTCTAAGCAAAAAAGTTTCATCACGACGGTTGCCAGTGGGCGGGGTTTGGGGGCTGTACTGTCCCAATAGCAGAGTAATGGTACTGAGTGCGTGATAGCAATTGCATCAAGGGCACTTACACCCACAGAGGAAAAATACTCTGTTATCGAAAGAGGCCCTTGGTTGCGTTTGGGGTCTAAAATATTTTAGACAATTTGGTTGGGGTTAGCGGGGCACTGTAAGAACTGACCATAAACCATTCACTAAGGTACTTACATCTCATGGTTTGAATAATGTGTCACACAGGATATCTCGTTTTTCTGTGAAGTTATTAGACTTTGTGTAGGACATGATGTATGTGCCGGGGATTTGAAATAGAATTGCAGGTGCCCTTTACCTGTTTGTGAGAATTTGAAATGTGAATGGGACGGTTGGTTAGTTGCAGGTATTTTTGGCAATGAATTGACTAGTATTAAGCATGAGGACTAGATTAGTAATGTGTCCAGGGATGAGACTTTACTTGTGGTGAATGACTACATTCTTAAGGGATGGTCTGAGAAGGCTAGTTTATCTTGGAAGGTTAGAAATGAACTCTCGTTTGAAGAAAGACTACTGCTTAGGGGTGGTAAGCGAATTCAGCCCAAAAATTTCCATGATAATGTCATCAATCTGTATCATGAAGTTCACCTTGGGATAAAATAAATTGAAGGATCAAACAGACGTAATGGTGGCGTGGTGTGGACATATACATTGAAAGAGTAGTTTGTGATTGTGTAGAGTGCATTAACTCAGATAAGAGTTTGGTAACGTTTAAACCCACCTTACATCCCATTACAGTTCCCAGTATGCCTTAGGAGAGGATTGGAGTAGACATTTCTGGTCCTGTCAAAACCGTGGATGGTATACTAAAAAACATTTTTGTCATAATAGATCATTTCTCTAAATGGCCTAAGAATAAAATTGTGGAAAAGGCAGATTCTGAAAATGTATTACAATTTTTAGGAGAAGGTTTTGCAAGAGAAGTTCTTCCTAAAGACTTATTTTCCCACAATGGTGGGTAATTTGTGGGTGAACATTTTAAGACATTTATCAAGGAAACGGGCATTCTGCATAGAACTACTTCTCTTTATCATCCCGAAGGCAATGGAAGAGTTAAGCGCTTCAACAGGGTGATTAAAAACATCATAGAATTAGCACACAGCAATGATAAAGATTGGGAAGATGAGTTAAGGAAAATGGCGAGTGCATATAGAGTCACAAAATGTGTATCGACTCACTACTTTCCTTTTGAACTTATGAAGGGGAAGATCACCTCGCATAAAAGACAACATGGGTTGGTTGAAGTGTTTTAAGATTATTTCATGGTCAGTTAAGGATGTGAAACAGTCACTAGAGAATAAACAAAATATTTTGGCAGAAAAACATGCCGACGCATGTAAAAGAAGTATGGTCAAGTTACAAGTAGGGGATATGGTTAAAGTATAGAAATGGAGGCTTGTACGCAAGGGTGAAAGCAAATATTCTGCTCCCCTTAAAGTAATTACAATTTTGTTTAACTCAGCACTTTTGAGTGATGGAAAATGTATGGAATGCAAATAGAATTGCTTTATAGGTAAAAACCTTAGATATAACAATAAGGCACATATTGAGGAAGTCTTTACTAAAGACAATCAAGTGCAAGCGCATAGGTATGACTGGATTGATGATGATGTAAAAGAATTGTGTTCACTTAATGATACTGTTAACATTCCTATCCAATCGTCAGATACTCATAGTTTTGATGTTAGTCCTGAATGTTCCGTTCAGAGTGAATCCAAAGGTGTTGGTGGGGGGAAAATGTCTCAGGCTAATCGGGTGTGTACCAAGCCTAAACAATTTGATGATTATATTACACATATTTACAACTAATTTTAGAATTGTATAAATAGTGCTTCAGTTGCTATGGTGATTTGTATTTCACTAAGATTTTCTGTATTTCCGAGTTCTTTATTATATCGTTTATTGCTGTCTGAAGAGGGTTTAAGTCAAGAATAAACCTAAGAAGAATACTTCTCGTGTACGGCTATTCTTTGTAACACCAACCAGATAGAAGAGTTTAAGGTTATCAAAAGCACACTGTACTCACAGCAATCCAATTTTCATGCCGTATGAAGCAAATCCGCCGTTTCATAAAACTTCCTCTCGTAAATTCGTAGGTTCATGGGAAAACCAATAGTCCAAGGATGTCTGTCACCAGCAGGCACTCGCTGGCCAATGTTAAGTTGTAGTTACCATACATGCACGGTGTCCACTTCCAAGTATTTATTAAGTAACAGCATATAGACCACCAGTCCAACAGCAGCTCAGTACAAACTAGCTCTTCAATCCAAAGGATTCCACCAGCACAGCTTATTGTGCTGTCACTGATGACCACTGGAATATACAGGTTGCCCAGCGACAGTGTCAAGGATCAGATATACAAGATCCAGACACAGGGCAAGGAGACCATGTATAGAGACCAAAACAATGCAGAAATCTGAATCTGCAGTCTGGCATTTTCAATGAAATGTGCCTGAAAAGAAGGATTACTGACTGGAATTTCTCGCCAACTACATTTTCACTTTGCCACAGAAGTGTCATTCCATGTAATTTAAAATCCATATAGTGGTGTGCCTAGTAGAAGCCAATCAGACCACACCTACACTGCGTCAGCCTAGACAGTGGTTATTCCTTACGTGGACTATTTTTAGTGTAGTCAAAGCCCCATTCACCACAGGTTAAAGTCCATGCTCAAAGCTAACATGGGCATGGCAGGGCAAAAAATAAATGTTACTTTTGTAGTCAAGTCAAGTCAAGTCAAGAGATTTATATAGCGCGCTACATACCCATAGGGTCTCAAGGCGCTAGAGGAAGGGTGGGGAATTACTTGTCGAATATCCAAGTTTTAAGTTGCTTTCTGAATGCTAGGTGGTTATGAGTAAGGCGAAGGTGAGTGGGAAGTGAGTTCCAGGTTTTAGCTGCCAGGTAGGAGAAGGATCTACCTCTCATGGTGGTTTTGTTGATGCAAGGTACAGTGGCAAGGGCTTGGTTGGAGGATCGTAGCTGACGGGAGGGGGGTGTAGAAGGACAATCGTGTGTTGAGGCATTCGGGTCCAAGTTCGTAAAGTGCTTTGTGTGCGTGGGTTAGGAGGCGGAAAGTAATCCTCATATTTACGGGGAGCCAGTGGAGGTTTTTCAGGTGACCAGAGATGTGTTCTTTACGCGGGATGTCTAGTATGAGCCTGGCTGAAGCGTTCTGGATGCGTTGGAGTTTTTTCTGGAGTTTTGCGGTGGTACCGGCGTATAGTGTGTTTCCGTAGTCCAGGCAGCTCGTGACCAGTGCGTGGGTGGCCGTTTTTCTACTTTCGGTGGGGATCCAGCGAAATGTTTTTTTGAGCATGCGAAGAATGTTGAAGCAAGATGATGAAACGGCGTTGACTTGTCTGGTCATCGAGAGTGAGGAGTCCAGGATGACACCCAGGTTCCGTGCGTGGTCCGTCGGGATGGGTGCTTTTCCAAGGGCTTCTGGCCACCAAGAGTCATCCCAGGCGGAGGGGGAGGTGCCTAAGATGAGGACTTCTGTTTTGTCTGAGTTCAGTTTCAGACGGCTGTGCTTCATCCACTCGGCTACTTCTTTCATTCCTTCGTGTAAGTTGGTTTTGGCGGTGTTAGGGTCTTTGGTGAGTGAGAGGATCAGTTGAGTGTCATCCGCGTAGGAGATGATGCTGAGATTGTGTTGGCGAGCGATGGCCGCAAGGGGGCTCATGTATACGTTGAAGAGGGTGGGGCTGAGTGACGATCCTTGTGGCATGCCGCAGATGACTTCAGAGGCCTCTGACTTGAATGGTGGGAGGCGGACTCTCTAGTGTTCTTCCGGTGAGGAACGAGGTGATCCATTCCAGTGCTTTTCCTTGGATTCCTACGTCTCTGAGGCGCTGTAGAAGGGTGCTATGACAGACTGTGTCGAAGGCAGCGGAGAGGTCAAGGAGGATGAGGGCGACTGTGTCTCCATTGTCCAGTAGAGTTCGAATGTCGTCTGTTGCTGCGATAAGTGCGGTCTCAGTGCTGTGTTTGGCTCGGAAGCCGGACTGTGAGGGGTCGAGGGATTTGTTGGTTTCGAGGAAGGTGGCGAGCTGGTTGTTGACAGCTTTCTCGATGACTTTGGCCGGGAATGGAAGAAGCGAGATGGGGCAGTAGTTTTTGAGTTCGGTGGGGTCAGCTGTGGGGTTTTTCAGAAGGGCGCTGAGTTCTGCGTGTTTCCAGCTTTCCGGGAAGGTGGCGGAGTTGAGGGAGCAGTTGATGACATCTCGGAGGTGTGGTGCTATGATGGAGTCTGCTTTGTTGAATATGTGGTGAGGGCATGGGTAAGTTGGGAATCCTGAGTGGATGGAGTTCATCAGGCGGATGGTGTCCTCAGTGGAGATTGGGTTCCAGTCGTTAAGGATGTTCAAGGGGGGTGAAGGTCCTGCAGAAGGTTGGGTGGGTTGGTCTTCGGGTCGGTTGTCGAAGCTGTTGTGGATGTCTGTGATTTTGTTGTGGAAGAAGGAAGCTAGGGAGTCGCAGAGGGCTTGGGAGGGGGTGATGTCGTTGGAGTTGGCTGATGGGTTGGTAAACTCTTTGACGATGTTGAATAATTCCTTGCTATTGTGGGCGTTGTTATCTAGATGGTCTTTGAATGCGGCTTTCTTGGCAGACCGGATTAGTTGGTGGTGTATGCGGGTGGCGTTTTTGAAGGCGTCCCTGGTGCTGGTGGTTGGGTCTTTTTTCCAGGCCTTCTAGAGGGAGCGACAGTGTTTCTTCGATTTCTTAAGATCATCGTTGAACCAGGAGGCGTTTTTGCTGCCTAGTTTGCTTTGACGTTTTTTCAACGGTGCTAGGATGTCGGCGCTGTTGGATAGCCATTGGGTGAGGTTAATGGCTGCTTGGTCGGGGTTTGAGGAGTGGGCGGGGGGTTTAGAAGAAGCGATGAGGAGATCTGGTCGATGGTGATTTTGTTCCAGTTTCTTCGCAGGGTGGGTTGAGGATGGTTGTGGATTGTGGTCTTATTGTAGGTAAAGTGAACGCAGCTGTGGTCCGTCCAGTGAAGAGCTGTGGTGTGACTGAATGAGACATGTTTGCTGGAGGTGAAGATGGGGTCGAGTGTGTGACCTGCAATGTGGGTGGGGGTGGTGACAAGTTGTTTGAGTCAGAGGTTGGCAAGATTGTCCAGAAGGGTGGTGGCGCTGCTGTCATTGCTCTTTTCCAGGTGAAAATTGAGGTCTCCCAATAGAATGTAGTCCTCGGAGGGGAGGGCGTGTGGGGTGATAAAGTCAGTGATGTCGTCACTGAATTGTGCATGGGGTCCTGGAGGTCGGTAGAGGAGGGTGCCTCTGAGTGTGGTCTTGGGGTCGGTGTGGATCTGGAAGTGGAGGTGTTCGGCGCTGGCAAGGTTGACGTCTGAGCTGGTTGAGATGCGGATGGAGTTCTTATGGACGATAGCGATGCCTCCTCCTGTTTGCTTGATGCGGTCCTTGCGGATGATCTTGTATCCTTCCGGGATGGCGATGGTGATGTCTGGGGCTGAAGAGGCATTCATCCATGTTTCTGTTAGGAAGGCGACGTCCAGTGAGATGGTGTCTAGTAGATTCCAGAGGTCGATGGCGTGCCTGTGGCTGGGAGGCGGGAGCGTGGGGGGAGGGACAGGCTGAAGGCACAACCAAATGGCGATCGCTTTAAATACACACACACAGGCTAACACGCCGATATTGGCCACAGGGAAGACAATAATAGTCTTGTAAATGTTAAGTTTCAATTAAATACTCCCGTGGGCACTGCTGAGCACACAGGCACCAAATCCGGGTTTAAATTAGCAAAGTCAATAAAACTGCAGCAGCGCGAGGCGCTTGAGGAGGAGAGCAGCGCTACGATTACTCGGCACAATCAGTTAATCAGGCAGCAGCAGTGCGAGGCGTTTGAGGAGGAGAGCAGCGCTACGATACCAGAAGCTGCAGGAGGCGCGTGGGAGCAACCGCTGAGTCCGGAAACACAGGAAACAGAAGTAAATTTGTAGTTTATTCATAAGGTAACAGACCCTAAGATATCACTTGATGAATAGCCCAGCTTCAACTGTTTTCTACATTCTGATGCACACAGAGGAGTAGCCAACATTCCACCTGTATTAAAGGAGCAGTAGTATACATTGTAGCAGGAGAATGTAACACATCTTTTTTCCTAAATAAAAATAAATTTAAAAAAAACTATATACAACTTAATAGAACATGTAATCATCAACTATTTACAAACATAGTTACAACATGTAATCCTTAAGCTTAACAGGTTTCACAATAATACGTCCCGACAATCTTCTTGGCTTGGGAACATCTCCTTTTGGAAGATCAGACGACATGGGTTGAACTAGAGCAGGAAGAACTGTATTTGGACCAGACTTCATCACAGAAATGTCACGCATCTTATTCAACCATAGATCACGTTCCAAATCATTGCATAGGACAATATTGCACAAATTCCATTTACGCCCATCATCTAATAGTACACAGTTACCCATCACTTCTAACACTTTCTTGGGATGAGACCATTTGGAAGAACCATCTTTTGATAACCCAAAACGTGAAGATCTCACCAAATCACCAACATGAAAATTGCTCACACATTTCTTAATCTTATCATTGTGCCTATCTACATACTTTTTCTGGTATGCATTCATCCTACTGTTAAGATTTTCTTCATAGTTGTGACCAGCAGAAATCTTAAGCATCCATGCAGGAGTCACCTTATTACCAGCCGAACGCCCCTTTAGAAGATGGAATGGAGACACCAAGGTAGCAGAATGTGGGGTATTCCTATAGCTCCAAACCATATTTTTTACAGCAACCTTGCAATCATCTCCACCCGTCACAGCTAATTGTATACATTCTTTTAAAACACGGTTGAACCTCTCTACCATACCGTTCTCCCTAGGGCAATAAACAGCAGTGGTAATGTGTTTTATTCCGCACAAACGCAAGTAACTTTGAAATTCTGAAGCAGTAAACTGTGGGCCATTATCAGTAGTAATGCTCTCAGGAAAACCTTCCCTATGGAAAACTTCTTCACAAAAACTAACAACATTGGAAGCCTTAACCTCTTTGACAAATGCAACTTCTGGCCACTTACTGTAATAATCCATTAGGACAATGGCAAACTTTCCAGCAATGCTACCAATGCTAAACGGACCACAGATATCCATAGCCAATTTCTGCCACGGTTTGTCTGGAAACGGAACAGAACTAATTGTAGTTTCTTGGGAAACATGAGATTTATCACTACATGTGCATGCAGCACAATTCCTCACACACCTTTCAACATCCTTATCCATGCCTGGCCACCAGAAATCACACCTACATCTTCTCTTCATGCCGGACATGCCTGAATGTCCCTAATGCATAAGATCCAGTAACTTATTGCGCAAAGAAGACGGTACTACAAGTTTATCGGCTCTTCTAACTACGCCAACCACAAGATCGTAAGAGAGTTCAGCCCATACTGTTTTATATTCAGACAAGTCAGAATCACTCCAAGAGAAGTTATTGCACGGTGATGTTAAACGTGCAATCACTTCCTTAAATACAACATCATCCTGAACAGCTTGTTTCCATACTTCTAAACTAATAGCACCCTTACAAGCTTCATCCACAGTAGCAATTGACCAGTCTTCATCTTGGTCCACCACATTGTCTTCATTGCCAACTGGAAGACGAGATAGACAATCAGCATTGACGTTTTTGATACCAGGTACATACTCCATTGAAAAATCATATTCTTGTAATTTGTAAATCCATTTAGCAATTCTAGGAGTAGCTTTCCCAGCACCCTTAGTAGAAAAAATATCAACAAGGGGTTTATGATCGGTTCTCAACTCGAAATTAGTGCCCCAGACGTAATTCCTGAAATAATTCACACCCCAAAAACAAGCTAGAGCTTCTTTCTCTATAACAGAGTACGAAGGTTCTGCACCCTTCAACGTACGCGAAGCAAAGGCTACAACCCATTCAAATTTATCTTTGCCTTGCATTAAAACAGCTTCTAGCCCATATGCACTAGCATCTACCACAATGATCGACTTCTTGTTGGGATCAAAAGGTTTAAGTGTAACTGCATTTGCAATCTCTTTTTTCACATCATCAAAAACTGATTGACACTCAGTACTCCACAAAAATTTTGCACCCTTTTTCATTAACAATCTTAAACAAAAGACCTTAGAAGCAAAGTTTGGCACAAATTTGGAATAATACTCGGCAAGACCTAAAAAGGAACGAAGTTGATCTTTATCAGATGGTGCTGGAGCATTCTTGATGGCATCTAGTAAATTTTTCTTGGGTTTTACACCTTCGGCAGATAAAGTGTGTCCGAGATATTCAATTTCATTAGTAGCAAATTTGCATTTCTCAGCAGCAACAGTTAAACCAGCCTTTTGGAGTTTGCATAATACATCATGCAGAATCATGTCATGGTCAATTTTATCCTCTCCCCATACAAGTACATCATCTTGAAACACTAACATGTTGGGTATACCATCAAGAACTTTGCACATGACTCTCTGAAAAACAGCTGAAGCAGAAGATAAACCAATAGGCATTCTCAAGAACTGAAATGCCCCCTCAGGAGTGATAAAAGACGTCAGATGGCGAGACTCAGGATGTAATTTTATCTGATGATAGGCATTAGATAAATCAATTGACGAGAAATATTTGGCATCTTTAACAGAAGCAACCATTTCGTTGATTTTGGGTAAAGGGTAGCGATCCACCCAAATATTTTTGTTCAAATCTCTCAAATCGACACACATGCGCAATTTTCCATTAGGTTTTCGTGCCAAAACCACTGGACTAAGCCAATCAGATGCTTCGATTGGTTCAATAATGTTTTGATGACAAAGGCGATCAAGTTCTAGCTTGAGTTGAGATCTTAACACCAAAGGGACGTTACGTACTTTATGGACAATAGGTATACAATCAGGTTTAAGGATTATCTGATGTTCAAATTTTTTGAGACATCCCAATTTAGAATTAAATAAATCTGGAATTTTTTTATGCCATTCTAACCCTGCATTGTCATCTTGGGTCACTAAGACTTCCTCAAAGAGTTTTTTATGCCAATTGGGAGATAATAAAACTTGATCTGGATGATTAGGATCAAGGGTCATCCCTAAATTCCATAGTTCTTTCCATCCTAGCAAGGCTCTGCCTTTTTCCACAACATAGACAGTTCCAAGGGTATTCCTATCTTTAAAGATGATCTCAGATGTAAAACACCCGATCACAGGTAATTTAATACCCAAGTAACCCACAGGAGTTCTTTGTGAACAAACCAGAACTGGTTTACCACAAGTTTCCCACATGATCTTATCAATGATAGTATATAATGAACAAGAATCAGCCCAGAGAAATAACTTGTGATTATTGATAGTGACTTCACATTTAGGAGGTTGAATTTCCTCAGAAACCTGGTTAACTTCATTATTCCAAATTGCCATAACTTCAATATCACTGTCACTATTGGAATAATTAGATTCATCAATAAAATTGACAGAACTTTTCCAAGCATTAGGATTGCCCGATCTATACATTTTTGCAAAATGACCAGACTTATTACACTTGAAGCAAGTAATATGCGATGCAGGACACCAAGAATTTTCAGTAGTATGCTTAGTATTGCCACATCTAAAACAAAACTGTTTGTTAGAACTTAATGTTTTACTAGAAGATGGTTTGTTGTATGACAAGGTACTTTTGTTATTACTGGAAAAATTCTGAGGTTTAACTTTGATATCACGTTTGACATTATATCTACTATCAAAAGTTTTTGGCTTATTAGATACAGTACACACATCACTGGAGTCTTTGCTATCAGAAGATTTACGATCTGTACTATGTACACTGTTTAACTCCTTAACATAACGAGAGTTATTCTCAACCCTCCTAGCAACAGAAATAGTTTTATGAAGAGATGGATCTTTTAAATCTAATAATTTCTCTTGAATTTTAACATTGTTAGTTCTGTTAATGAATAGATCTCTTATGATTTCTTCATGTAAATCTTTAAATTTACAAGTAACCGCTAATCTTCTTAAAGCAGTAACATACTGTTCTACCGTCTCACCGACCAATTGTGTTCTTGAAAAGAATTTATGTCTTTCCACAACAATACTGGTTTTCTTACCAAAATTCTCCTCTAACGCATTCAGTGCGTCAAGATATTCATCAGATGAATATGATTCAAGCTTTGAACAATCAAACACAACCTCTTCCTCACTGAGGTCTTCATCTCCGCCCACACATACTTTGGAATTAACACTAGGTTAAATCGGTAATGTTTTTAACACTTTCCTACCTTCAACACCAAGACCATGTTTGAGTAATGCTAATTTTCGTGAAGCAAGAAACACTTCTCCACCAATGGCTTCAAGGTATGTTTCAAAAGATTTGCGCCAATCCTCCCAATTCATAGGAGGCACACCAGGATCTTGTAAAGATTTTGGTGGAGCTAGAATATTATTAGTTTCCATGCTTAATAATGACTAATGTACAAGAAAGCATACATAAAAATAATAAAATAATTAGCACAGAAATAGAATGTGAAATAACCTAGAAAAAAAATAAATTAACAAATAAAAGGTAGTCACCGTTGTCTGCGTTGAATTTAAGGAGAAAATGCAGTTGTAAGAGTGCAGTACTGTTTGTTTGCCGTGAGAAGGCTAATAAAGCTTTTTTTTTAGAAGCGCGCCCCAGAATGCATTGCGAGTTGCCCAGAATGCATTGCGCGAGTGACGATAGAAGATAGATGAAGAACGATGGCCGGTGGGTGCGCTGTGTTAATCTTGTAGTTTCACGAGCGTTAACTTGGAAAAAAAAAATGTCAGTTCGTTCTGATATGCGTTCGTTTTAATGCATAGTTTGTTGTTTCTATGGTTACGTTTTGTTTGACATTGTTCTCTTTATTAACCCCTTCGATGCTGATGACGGAGCGGTTCCGTCATCAGCATCGGTTGGGCTGTGCTGATGACGGAACCGCTCCATCATCAGTACAGCCCTGGGGGAGAGCGCTGGCGCTCCCCCCCCTGTGCAGCGATCTTGGGGTTTTTTGCTGGGGTGGCATCGGAAGACTTTCCGCTGCCACCCCCTGGCCCCCCCACGCTTCCTGGTGACGTCAGCGCGCACAGCGCGCGCCGACGTCATCAGGAAGCGCTGGACGCGCTGGAAGCCATTTGTTTCCAGCGCGTCCAGGAACAAGGTCGGTGTTTGGTGCTCCGGTGGGGCGGGGGGGCCATTTCTCGGTGCCTTGAGGCATCAGGGGGGAGGAAACACTGTTTCCTCTCCCCTGATGTCCCAATGCTGGGCATTACTGGTTCAGGATCGCGCACAGCGTCGCGATCCTGCACCAGTAATGCCCCCACTAGACACCAGGGATGTTTTTTGTTGGAAAGGAAGCGACCCCTTGGGCAAGGGTCGCTTCCAGGGGGAATTATGTTATAATTCAGACTTTTCTGCCCCCCCTGGGTCGACATCGCTCGTTTTAGCGAGCGATCTCGACCCAGGGGGGGCAGAAAAGCCCACTAGACACCAGGGATTGTTTACGTTACGTTTACGTTTGAAAAGGAAGCGACCCCTTGGGCAAGGGTCGCTTCCAGGGGCAAATATTTTGAAATTCAGACTTTTCTGCCCCCCCTGGGTCGACATCGCTCGTTTTAGCGAGCGATCTCGACCCAGGGGGGGCAGAAAAGCCCACTAGACACCAGGGATTTATGTATAATTGTAAAGGAAGCGACCCCTTGGGGAAGGGTCGCTTCCAGGGGCAATATTTTTTATAATTCAGACTTTTCTGCCCCCCCTGGGTCGACATCGCTCGTTTTAGCGAGCGATCTCGACCCAGGGGGGGCAGAAAAGCCCACTAGACACCAGGGATTTATGTATAATTGTAAAGGAAGCGACCCCTTGGGGAAGGGTCGCTTCCAGGGGCAATATTTTTATAATTCAGACTTTTCTGCCCCCCCTGGGTCGACATCGCTCGTTTTAGCGAGCGATCTCGACCCAGGGGGGGCAGAAAAGCCCACTAGACACCAGGGATTTATGTATAATTGTAAAGGAAGCGACCCCTTGGGCAAGGGTCGCTTCCAGGGGCAGTTATTTTGTCATTCAGACTTTTCTGCCCCCCCTGGGTCGACATCGCTCGTTTTAGCGAGCGATCTCGACCCAGGGGGGGCAGAAAAGCCCACTAGACACCATGGATTTATGTATAGTTGTAAAGGAAGCGACCCCTTGGGGAAGGGTCGCTTCCTAGGGCCATCATTTTTCAATGCAGACTTTTCTGCCCCCCCCTGGGTGCAGATCGCCCATGTTAGTGCGTTATCTGGACCCAGGGGGGGCAGAAAAGCCCACTAGACACCAGGGATTTATTTCTAATTGTAAAGGAAGCGACCCCCTTGGGGAAGGGTCGCTTCCTAGTGGCCCATAATTTTTTGTAGACTTGTCTGCCCCCCCCTGGGGGCAGATCACCCATTTTTTGGGCCACATCTGGACCCAGGGGGGGTAGAAAAGCCCACTAGACACCAGGGATTTTAGTATATTTATAACGGAAGCGACCCCTTGGGCAAGGGTCGCTTCCAGGGGTTTATAATGATTTATAATCTTCCCCCCTTGGGGACAGACACCCCATTTGTGACATACCCTGTGACATAGCCTGTTGTAATGTGTGTTGTTTTTTTTTCTCTTTAGAGTGTTGCAGTGTGCGGTTCCGTTACTGGTTGTTCTGCTGTTTCTGTAGTTGTATGTGTTTGGTAAGAGACCTCTTTTTTGTTCAATTGTACTGTGATTGTATTTTTTTGAAAAGTGTGTAGTAAAATACGAGTATGTTTGGTTTCTGATTGTAAAACATGTTTTGCATTTGTTTTTGATGTGTCCTTCTGTAGATGTAAGTGTGTTTTTTTCTTCTTTCTAGTGGGATATCGTTGCCCCTTTGCTGTGTCTTTGCAGAGTAGGTGCTGGTGAGTGTAGTTGTGTCTTGTAAGTGAATTGTATATATTTTCTAAATTAGTTTTTTTTTTGGAAAAGGCTTACATTTTTCATCTTACTTTGCGCAGTGTTGGGGTTGTTGTTGTTTGTGCAGACTCCTTTATTTGTAAGGATAATGGCTAGCCGCCGGATTACTGCTCAGCAAGTTGTTGGATTGCTTTTTGATTCTTCCTCTGACCATGGTCCAGAGTCTGACTCTGATTCTGAACCAGAGGTGGGAGGTGAAGATTCAGGTAGTGAGTTTTCTCTACACATGGCTTCATCTGATGATGAAGACACTCTGAGTGCTGATGAAGCTACTTTTGGTGTGGATGATGTGCCTGTGGTTGCGGAGGACATTGCTGCGCCTGTGGTTGCAGAGGACATTGTTGTGTCTGTGGTTGCGGAGGACATTCCTGTGCCAATAGTGCGGCAAGAGACATCTGGGCTGCAGCCTGGGGTTGCTAGTATTCCTGTTGGTGCAGTAAGACGAGAGGCAGCTGGGCGGCAGCCTGCGGCTGCAAGACTTGATGTTGAAAGTTCTGACCTCTGGGTTGCACCAGGCATGGTGCAGCCGGCATTGCCTGAATTTACTGGTGTTCCAGGGTGTAGGGTGAACACAGAAAACTTTTTGCCTATTGATTTTTTCAAGTTGTTTATGGATGATGTGTTTGTGGCAGAGATTGTAGAGCAGACTAATTTGTATGCTGAAAATTTTTTGAGGGTGAACAGTGCCAGCCTTAAGCCCCACGCTAGAGCTACCCGGTGGACTCCCACAAATTTGGAGGAGATGAAAAAGTTTTTGGGTTTAACTTTTTTGATGGGCTTGCTTAGGAAACCATCAATGGCTTCATATTGGTCTACTAGTCCCTTGATGGCTACAGCTATATTTCCGGCAGTCATGAGTCGTGATCGGTATTTGCTTCTGCTTCGGATGATGCATTTTGTTGACAATAGTCTTGCTTTGCCACGAGATCACCCTGATTGTGACCGTCTTTTCAAGATTCGGCCTGTCATTGATCATTTCGTTGATCGATTTTCTGAGATCTTTTATCCTGGGAAAGAAATTGCAGTGGACGAGTCTTTGCTGTTGTTCAAAGGCCGCTTGGTATTTCGGCAATACATTCCTAGTAAGAGGGCACGCTATGGAATCAAACTGTATATGCTGTGTGACAGTGAGACTGGATATGTCTCTAATTTCAGGGTGTACACTGGTAAGGAATCCAGGATTAACCCCCCTGGTTGTCCGTCGACTTTTGGAGTGACTGAGAAAATTGTGTGGGAACTTGGTCGTGGATTTTTTAACAAAGGCCATCATTTGTATGTCGATAACTTCTACACTGGTGTGCGGTTGTTCAGGGAATTGGGCAAAGTGGACACTGTTGCTTGTGGCACAATCCGCTCAAACCGTAAAGGTTTCCCAAAAGAACTTGTGTGTCAGAAGCTTGCTCGGGGACAGTGTAGTGCATTGCGTTGTGAGGAGCTTCTAGCTGTGAAGTTTTCAGACAGGAGAGATGTCTACATGTTGACTACAATACATGATGAAAGCACTGAACCGGTGACTGTTTGGGGTCAGGTTGCAGAAGTGCGCAAACCTGTGTGCATAATGCACTACAATAAGTACATGGGTGGTGTTGACAGAGTAGATCAGAGGTTGGAACCGTATGCTGCTCTTCGTAAGGCTTACATTTGGTACAAGAAGTTGGCTATCCATCTTTTCCACTTGGCAACCTTTAATGCTTTTGTTGTGTTCCAGAAATCTTGTCCCCAGTCAAAGATTACTTTTGAAAAGTTTCAGGAGTCTGTAATAGGCAGCCTTGTTTTAGTTGAACAGGCAAGTGTTCCTAGAGTTGGAGTGGTGGAGGATATTGCCAGATTGAAAGATCGCCATTTTCCTGGTCAAATTCCTCCTACAACCTCAAAAGACTTTCCCAGTCGGAGATGTAGAGTCTGTTGGCGAAGAGGTTTGCGGAAGGAGGTTCGTATGTATTGCCCTGACTGCCCTTCAAACCCCGGGCTGTGTGTACCTGCTTGTTATAGATTGTACCACACGCAAAAGAATTTTTGGGAGTATCAATGAGTGGTAAAGTGAACTGGTTGGTCTTATTGTTCAGTTTCAAAGTTTGCATTTGTGTAGTCTTTTTAGTGTAGTTGTTGAGTTAGTAGATTTGTATCAATTTGCAATTTGTTTTTGTTTTTCTTTCATTTTCAAAAAAAACTAAAGTATGATGTTGGTTTGCGTGTAGTGTCCATTGTCTGACGGTGTGCATGGTTTGGCGCTTGGCTGCCGGTGTCTGTGGACTGGTGCTTGTCTGGCGGTGTCTGTGGACTGGTGCTTGTCTGGCGGTGTGCGTGGTCTGGTGTTTTGTTGGCCATGTGCGTGCTCTTGCGCTTGCCTGGTGTTGTGTTTGGATTTGTCCTTGGCTGGTGGTGTGCGTGGAGTGGTGCTTGGCTGGTGGTGTGCGTGGAGTGGCGCGTGGCTGGTGGTGTGCGTGGAGTGATACTTGGCTGTCTGTGCACGAAGTGGTGCTTGGCTGGCGGTGTGTGTGGAGTTGCGCTTGGCTGGTGGTGTGTGTGGAGTGACGCTTGGCTGGTGGTGTGTGTGGAGTGGCGCTTGGCTGGTGGTGTGCGTGGAGTGCTACTTGGCTGTCTGTGCACGGAGTGGTGCTTGCCTGGCGGTGTTTGTGGAGTGGCACTTGGCTTGGGGTGTGCGTGGAGTGGTGCTTGTCTGGTGGTGTGTGTGGAGTGGTACTTGCCTGTCGGTGTGCGCTGAGTGGTGTTTGGCTGGCGGTGTGCATGGTCCGGTGCTTGGATGGTGGTGCGCGTGGAGTGGCGCTTGGCTGGCGGTGTGTGTGGAGTGGTACTTGGCTGTCTGTGCACGGAGTGGTGCTTGGCTGGCGTTGTGTGTGGAGTGCCCCTTGGCTTGCAGTGTGCGTGGTGTGTTGCTTGGCTGGTGGTGTGTGTGGAGTGGTACTTGGCTGTCGGTGTGCGCTGAGTGGTGTTTGGCTAGTGGTGTGCATGGTCTGGTGCTTGGGTGGTGGTGTCGGTGGACTGGCGCTCGGCTGGCGGTGTGTGAGTAGTTACTTTGGTCACTACACACACTGCTAGGTGAGTGACACTCCACGCAGTCCATCATTTTGTGTTGTTGAAATTTCAGAAATGTGGGCGTGTGAAAGTGATGGGCCCTTGAATGGCGCTGTCTGCTGGTGTGAGTGTTGAAATGTGATGGGTCCGCGGCTGGCGGTGTGAATGTTTTGTATGTGTCACACGTACGAAAGGTGTATGAATGGCCTGTAAAGAGGTTGGTGCCTTGACGTGGCTTTACAGCTCACGAGCTGTGAGTCAGTGGTTCAGTTTATCATACTTTCAATTATACGCAGTGTATTTCATTTTTTGAAATTACTTGCGAATACAATTGTATGTACTGAATCATCACTCACCCTCGTGCCAAATCCAACCAGAATGTGTGTGTGCTTGCGGATTTGATGGCTGTGCAGTAATGTTTGTCTTTTATCTCTTTCTGAAGTAGGGTGTACCTTGTCCCTTATTGTGATTGTTGTAATGTGTTGCTGTTCTTTCCGGATGGTGTCAATGGTCTGGTTTGTATCAGGTATGAAAGGCGCGTGAATGGCCTGTAAAACGGTTGGTGCCTTGTCGTGGCTTTACAGCTCACGAGTTGCGAGTCACTGGTTCGGTTTTTATGCATTTATTTATTGACAGAGCATTTCATTTTTTGAAATATCTAGTTAATTAAATTTTATGTACTGAACCATCACTCGCCCTCGTGCCAAATCCAACCTGTATGTGTGTGTCTTTGAGGAATAGTTAGCCGTGCCTTGAATGTTTGACTTTTGAGTAACTCTGTTACGGTGTACATTATAGCCATAAATAACTTACTAAATTTAGTTATTATTGTTAAACCATGGAAGTATATGGTCATGTCTTTCTGGTGAATTCTATTGTTGATTTTTATCCAGAATCTCCTGCAAACTTGAAATTGTCTGTCACAATTTCCTTGAATCACACGCTCTCAAATTGAAAACTTAATTCTCCACTGTACGATTTGGACCGTTTCCTGTTGCAGCCACTATGCCTACCCACGCAAGTGAGGTACCATTTTTATCAGGAGACCTGGGGGAACGCTGGGTGGAAGGAAATTTGTGTGTGCCCAGTGATGCCACGCTTTCCCATGCAAAAAAGTGTGAAAAAAATGATTTTTTTTTTAGCTAAAATTGAGGTTTGCAAGGGATTCTGGGTAAAGGAACGTTGGAGGATCCATGCAAGCCATACCTCCTTGGAAGCCCCCGGGTGTCTACTTTTCAGAAATGTGTGGGTTTGGTAGGTTTTCCAACATGGCCGTCTCGCACGGGGCCAAAAACCCAGGTAACCCCTCTTTCAAAAGCTGGTGGGATTGACATTCAATACCACCAGCTTTTGCAAGAGGGGTTACCTGGGTTTTTGGCCCCGTGCGAGACGGCCATGTCGGGAAACCTACCAAACCCACACATTTCTGAAAAGTAGACACCCGGGGGCTTCCAAGGAGGTATGGCTTGCGTGGATTCTCCAACGTTCCTTTACCCGGAATCCCTTGCAAACCTCAATTTTTGATGGAAAAATCAGTTTTTACACACTTTTTTTGTGTGGGAAAGCGTGGCGTCACTGGGCTCACACAAATTTCCTCCCACCCAGCGTTCCCCCAGGTCTCCCGATAAAAATGGTACCTCACTTGCGTGGGTAGGCATAGTGGCTGCAACAGGAAACGGTCCAAATCGTACGGTGGAGACATTACAATAACCAATAGCAAGATTATCTTCTTTTTTTGGGGGGGGGGGGGCTGAGTTTTTGGACCGGGGCTCGGCGGGCATCTTTGGAAACTACCAAACCCAAACAGTTCTGAAAACTAGACACCCGGGGGAGTCCAGGGAGGTATGGCATGCGTGGGTCCCCCAATGTTTTCCTACCCAAAAATCCCTGCAAACCACAAATTTAGGTCAAAAAAACAGTTTTCCATACATTTTTGCGTGGGATCGCCGTGTCGGCACAAATGTCCTACCACCCTGCGTTCCCCTTGTTCTCCCGAGTAAAATGATACCTCACTTGTGTGGGTGGGCCAAAGGCCTGTGACTAAGGCAGGGGGGCTTAATTTGTTACACTGAAATACTACTTTTTTCAACATTCGTTTTTGGCCTGTTCTGCTTTGGGGCACCCACACAAGTGAGGTATCCTTTTACTCGGGAGAACAAGGGGAGCGCTGGGTGGTAGGACATTTTTGCCGGCACGGTGATTCCACGCAAAAAAGTTTGAAAAAGTGATTATTTTACCTAATTTTAAGGTTTGCAAGGTGTTCTGGGTAGGAAAACGTTCGGGGACCCACGCATGCCATACCTCCCTGGACTCCCCCGGGGGTCTACTTTTCAGAACTGTTTGGGTTTTGTACTTTCCAAAGAATACCACCGAGCCCCGGGCCAAAAACTCTGGTGCCCCCCCCCCAAAATCAAGGTTGTTTTGCAATTTGGTATTGTAAATTCACCACCGTACAATTTGAACCATTTCCTTTCGCAGCCACTATGCCTACCCACGCAAGTGAGGTACCATTTTTATCGGGAGACCTGGGGGAACGCTGGGTGGGAGGAAATTTGTGTGAGCCCAGTGACGCCACGCTTTCCCACACAAAAAAGTGTGAAAAAACTGACTTTTTCTGCAAAAATTGAGGTTTGCAAGGGATTCTGGGTAAAGGAACGTTGGAGGATCCACGCAAGCCATACCTCCTTGGAAGCCCCCGGGTGTCTACTTTTCATAAATGTGTGGGTTTGGTAGGTTTTCCTACATGGCCGTCTCGCACGGGGCCAAAAACCCAGGTAACCCCTCTTTCAAAAGCTGGTGGGATTGACATTCAATACCACCAGCTTTTGAAAGAGGGGTTACCTGGGTTTTTGGCCCCGTGCGAGACGGCCATGTCGGGAAACCTACCAAACCCACACATTTCTGAAAAGTAGACACCCGGGGGCTTCCAAGGAGGTATGGCTTACGTGGATTCTCCAACGTTCCTTTACCCGGAATCCCTTGCAAACCTCAATTTTTGATGGAAAAATCAGTTTTTACACACTTTTTTTGTGTGGGAAAGCGTGGCGTCACTGGGCTCACACAAATTTCCTCCCACCCAGCGTTCCCCCAGGTCTCCCGATAAAAATGGTACCTCACTTGCGTGGGTAGGCATAGTGGCTGCAACAGGAAACGGTCCAAATCGTACGGTGGAGACATTACAATAACCAATAGCAAGATTATCTTCTTTTTTTTGGGGGGGGGGGCTGAGTTTTTGGACCGGGGCTCGGCGGGCATCTTTGGAAACTACCGAACCCAAACAGTTCTGAAAACTAGACACCTGGGGGAGTCCAGGGAGGTATGGCATGCGTGGGTCCCCCAATGTTTTCCTACCCAGAAATCCCTGCAAACCACAAATTTAGGTCAAAAAAACAGTTTTCCATACATTTTTGCGTGGGATCGCCGTGTCGGCACAAATGTCCTACCACCCTGCGTTCCCCTTGTTCTCCCGAGTAAAATGATACCTCACTTGTGTGGGTGGGCCAAAGGCCTGTGACTAAGGCAGGGGGGCTTAATTTGTTACACTGAAATACTACTTTTTTCAACATTCGTTTTTGGCCTGTTCTGCTTTGGGGCACCCACACAAGTGAGGTATCCTTTTACTCGGGAGAACAAGGGGAGCGCTGGGTGGTAGGACATTTTTGCCGGCACGGTGATTCCACGCAAAAAAGTTTGAAAAAGTGATTATTTTACCTAATTTTAAGGTTTGCAAGGTGTTCTGGGTAGGAAAACGTTCGGGGACCCACGCATGCCATACCTCCCTGGACTCCCCCGGGGGTCTACTTTTCAGAACTGTTTGGGTTTTGTACTTTCCAAAGAATACCACCGAGCCCCGGGCCAAAAACTCTGGTGCCCCCCCCCCAAAATCAAGGTTGTTTTGCAATTTGGTATTGTAAATTCACCACCGTACAATTTGAACCATTTCCTTTCGCAGCCACTATGCCTACCCACGCAAGTGAGGTACCATTTTTATCGGGAGACCTGGGGGAACGCTGGGTGGGAGGAAATTTGTGTGAGCCCAGTGACGCCACGCTTTCCCACACAAAAAAGTGTGAAAAAACTGACTTTTTCTGCAAAAATTGAGGTTTGCAAGGGATTCTGGGTAAAGGAACGTTGGAGGATCCACGCAAGCCATACCTCCTTGGAAGCCCCCGGGTGTCTACTTTTCATAAATGTGTGGGTTTGGTAGGTTTTCCTACATGGCCGTCTCGCACGGGGCCAAAAACCCAGGTAACCCCTCTTTCAAAAGCTGGTGGGATTGACATTCAATACCACCAGCTTTTGAAAGAGGGGTTACCTGGGTTTTTGGCCCCGTGCGAGACGGCCATGTCGGGAAACCTACCAAACCCACACATTTCTGAAAAGTAGACACCCGGGGGCTTCCAAGGAGGTATGGCTTGCGTGGATTCTCCAACGTTCCTTTACCCGGAATCCCTTGCAAACCTCAATTTTTGATGGAAAAATCAGTTTTTACACACTTTTTTTGTGTGGGAAAGCGTGGCGTCACTGGGCTCACACAAATTTCCTCCCACCCAGCGTTCCCCCAGGTCTCCCGATAAAAATGGTACCTCACTTGCGTGGGTAGGCATAGTGGCTGCAACAGGAAACGGTCCAAATCGTACGGTGGAGACATTACAATAACCAATAGCAAGATTATCTTCTTTTTTTTGGGGGGGGGGGCTGAGTTTTTGGACCGGGGCTCGGCGGGCATCTTTGGAAACTACCGAACCCAAACAGTTCTGAAAACTAGACACCTGGGGGAGTCCAGGGAGGTATGGCATGCGTGGGTCCCCCAATGTTTTCCTACCCAGAAATCCCTGCAAACCACAAATTTAGGTCAAAAAAACAGTTTTCCATACATTTTTGCGTGGGATCGCCGTGTCGGCACAAATGTCCTACCACCCTGCGTTCCCCTTGTTCTCCTGAGTAAAATGATACCTCACTTGTGTGGGTGGGCCAAAGGCCTGTGACTAAGGCAGGGGGGCTTAATTTGTTACACTGAAATACTACTTTTTTCAACATTCGTTTTTGGCCTGTTCTGCTTTGGGGCACCCACACAAGTGAGGTATCCTTTTACTCGGGAGAACAAGGGGAGCGCTGGGTGGTAGGACATTTTTGCCGGCACGGTGATTCCACGCAAAAAAGTTTGAAAAAGTGATTATTTTACCTAATTTTAAGGTTTGCAAGGTGTTCTGGGTAGGAAAACGTTCGGGGACCCACGCATGCCATACCTCCCTGGACTCCCCCGGGGGTCTACTTTTCAGAACTGTTTGGGTTTTGTACTTTCCAAAGAATACCACCGAGCCCCGGGCCAAAAACTCTGGTGCCCCCCCCCCAAAATCAAGGTTGTTTTGCAATTTGGTATTGTAAATTCACCACCGTACAATTTGAACCATTTCCTTTCGCAGCCACTATGCCTACCCACGCAAGTGAGGTACCATTTTTCTCGGGAGACCTGGGGGAACGCTGGGTGGGTGGAAATTTGTTGATGCACGCAGATTCCGGAACTTTCCACCACAGAAATGTGAGGAAAATGCGTTTTTTTCCCAATTTTTTAGCTTTGCAAGGGATTCTGGGTAAGAGAACCTGGGGGTAGGCAGTCGAGTGACCCCATCCTGAATTCCCCTGGGTGTCTACTTTTCAAAAATGTATAGGTTTGCTAGGTTTCCCTAGGTGCCGGCAGAGCTAGGGTTCAAAAACAAAAGGTAGTCTCTTTGCCCAAAACGTGCACAATTTCACTGAAAAATTGAGTTGTGACCACGTTGCGTTTTGCACTGTTTCCTGTCGCAGCCACTATGCCTACCCAGGCAAGTGAGGTACCATTTTTCTCGGGAGACCTGGGGGAACGCTGGGTGGGTGGAAATTTGTTGATCCACGCAGATTCCGGAACTTTCCACCACAGAAATGTGAGGAAAATGCGTTTTTTTTTCCAATTTCTTAGCTTTGCAAGGGATTCTGGGTAAGAGAACCTGGGGGTAGGCAGTCGAGTGACCCCATCCTGAATTCCCCTGGGTGTCTACTTTTCAAAAATGTATAGGTTTGCTAGGTTTCCCTAGGTGCCGGCAGAGCTAGGGTTCAAAAACAAAAGTTAGTCTCTTTGCCCAAAACGTGCACAATTTCACTGAAAAATTGAGTTGTGACCACGTTGCGTTTTGCACTGTTTCCTGTCGCAGCCACTATGCCTACCCACGCAAGTGAGGTACCATTTTTCTCGGGAGACCTGGGGGAACGCTGGGTGGGTGGAAATTTGTTGATCCACGCAGATTCCGGAACTTTCCACCACAGAAATGTGAGGAAAATGCGTTTTTTTTCCCAATTTTTTAGCTTTGCAAGGGATTCTGGGTAAGAGAACCTGGGGGTAGGCAGTCGAGTGACCCCATCCTGAATTCCCCTGGGTGTCTACTTTTCACAAATGTATAGGTTTGCTAGGTTTCCCTAGGTGCCGGCAGAGCTAGGGTTCAAAAACAAAAGGTAGTCTCTTTGCCCAAAACGTGCACAATTTCACTGAAAAATTGAGTTGTGACCACGTTGCGTTTTGCACTGTTTCCTGTCGCAGCCACTATGCCTACCCAGGCAAGTGAGGTACCATTTTTCTCGGGAGACCTGGGGGAACGCTGGGTGGGTGGAAATTTGTTGATCCACGCAGATTCCGGAACTTTCCACCACAGAAATGTGAGGAAAATGCGTTTTTTTTCCCAATTTTTTAGCTTTGCAAGGGATTCTGGGTAAGAGAACCTGGGGGTAGGCAGTCGAGTGACCCCATCCTGAATTCCCCTGGGTGTCTACTTTTCAAAAATGTATAGGTTTGCTAGGTTTCCCTAGGTGCCGGCAGAGCTAGGGTTCAAAAACAAAAGGTAGTCTCTTTGCCCAAAACGTGCACAATTTCACTGAAAAATTGAGTTGTGACCACGTTGCGTTTTGCACTGTTTCCTGTCGCAGCCACTATGCCTACCCAGGCAAGTGAGGTACCATTTTTCTCGGGAGACCTGGGGGAACGCTGGGTGGGTGGAAATTTGTTGATCCACGCAGATTCCGGAACTTTCCACCACAGAAATGTGAGGAAAATGCGTTTTTTTTCCAATTTCTTAGCTTTGCAAGGGATTCTGGGTAAGAGAACCTGGGGGTAGGCAGTCGAGTGACCCCATCCTGAATTCCCCTGGGTGTCTACTTTTCAAAAATGTATAGGTTTGCTAGGTTTCCCTAGGTGCCGGCAGAGCTAGGGTTCAAAAACAAAAGGTAGTCTCTTTGCCCAAAACGTTCACAATTTCACTGAAAAATTGAGTTGTGACCACGTTGCGTTTTGCACTGTTTCCTGTCGCAGCCACTATGCCTACCCACGCAAGTGAGGTACCATTTTTCTCGGGAGACCTGGGGGAACGCTGGGTGGGTGGAAATTTGTTGATCCACGCAGATTCCGGAACTTTCCACCACAGAAATGTGAGGAAAATGCGTTTTTTTTCCCAATTGTTTAGCTTTGCAAGGGATTCTGGGTAAGACAACCTGGGGGTAGGCAGTCGAGTGACCCCATCCTGAATTTCCCTGGGTGTCTACTTTTCAAAAATGTATAGGTTTGCTAGGTTTCCCTAGGTGCCGGCAGAGCTAGGGTTCAAAAACAAAAGGTAGTCTCTTTGCCCAAAACGTGCACAATTTCACTGAAAAATTGAGTTGTGACCACGTTGCGTTTTGCACTGTTTCCTGTCGCAGCCACTATGCCTACCCAGGCAAGTGAGGTACCATTTTTCTCGGGAGACCTGGAGGAACGCTGGGTGGGTGGAAATTTGTTGATCCACGCAGATTCCGGAACTTTCCACCACAGAAATGTGAGGAAAATGCGTTTTTTTTTCCAATTTCTTAGCTTTGCAAGGGATTCTGGGTAAGAGAACCTGGGGGTAGGCAGTCGAGTGACCCCATCCTGAATTCCCCTGGGTGTCTACTTTTCAAAAATGTATAGGTTTGCTAGGTTTCCCTAGGTGCCGGCAGAGCTAGGGTTCAAAAACAAAAGGTAGTCTCTTTGCCCAAAACGTGCACAATTTCACTGAAAAATTGAGTTGTGACCACGTTGCGTTTTGCACTGTTTCCTGTCGCAGCCACTATGCCTACCCACGCAAGTGAGGTACCATTTTTCTCGGGAGACCTGGGGGAACGCTGGGTGGGTGGAAATTTGTTGATCCACGCAGATTCCGGAACTTTCCACCACAGAAATGTGAGGAAAATGCGTTTTTTTTCCCAATTTTTTAGCTTTGCCAGGGATTCTGGGTAAGAGAACCTGGGGGTAGGCAGTCGAGTGACCCCATCCTGAATTCCCCTGGGTGTCTACTTTTCAAAAATGTATAGGTTTGCTAGGTTTCCCTAGGTGCCGGCAGAGCTAGGGTTCAAAAACAAAAGGTAGTCTCTTTGCCCAAAACGTGCACAATTTCACTGAAAAATTGAGTTGTGACCACGTTGCGTTTTGCACTGTTTCCTGTCGCAGCCACTATGCCTACCCAGGCAAATGAGGTACCATTTTTCTCGAGAGACCTGGGGCAACGCTGGGTGGGTGGAAATTTGTTGATGCACGCAGATTCCGGAACTTTCCACCACAGAAATGTGAGGAAAATGCGTTTTTTTCCAATTTCTTAGCTTTGCAAGGGATTCTGGGTAAGAGAACCTGGGGGTAGGCAGTCGAGTGACCCCATCCTGAATTCCCCTGGGTGTCTACTTTTCAAAAATGTATAGGTTTGCTAGGTTTCCCTAGGTGCCGGCAGAGCTAGGGTTCAAAAACAAAAGGTAGTCTCTTTGCCCAAAACGTGCACAATTTCACTGAAAAATTGAGTTGTGACCACGTTGCGTTTTGCACTGTTTCCTGTCGCAGCCACTATGCCTACCCAGGCAAGTGAGGTACCATTTTTCTCGGGAGACCTGGGGGAACGCTGGGTGGGTGGAAATTTGTTGATCCACGCAGATTCCGGAACTTTCCACCACAGAAATGTGAGGAAAATGCGTTTTTTTTTCCAATTTCTTAGCTTTGCAAGGGATTCTGGGTAAGAGAACCTGGGGGTAGGCAGTCGAGTGACCCCATCCTGAATTCCCCTGGGTGTCTACTTTTCAAAAATGTATAGGTTTGCTAGGTTTCCCTAGGTGCCGGCAGAGCTAGGGTTCAAAAACAAAAGGTAGTCTCTTTGCCCAAAACGTGCACAATTTCACTGAAAAATTGAGTTGTGACCACGTTGCGTTTTGCACTGTTTCCTGTCGCAGCCACTATGCCTACCCAGGCAAATGAGATACCATTTTTCTCGGGGGACCTGGGGGAACGCTGGGTAGGTGGAAATTTGTTGATCCACGCAGATTCCGGAACTTTCCACCACAGAAATGTGAGGAAAATGCGTTTTTTTTCCAATTTCTTAGCTTTGCAAGGGATTCTGGGTAAGAGAACCTGGGGGTAGGTAGTCGAGTGACCCCATCCTGAATTCCCCTGGGTGTCTACTTTTCAAAAATGTATAGGTTTGCTAGGTTTCCCTAGGTGCTGGCAGAGCTAGGGCTCAAAAACAAAAGGTAGTCTCTTTGTCCAAAGAGCGCAAGATTTCACTGGGAAATTGAGGTGCGACCACGTTGCGTTTTGCGCTGTTTCGTGTCGCAGCCACTATGCCTACCCACGCAAGTGAGGTACCATTGTTTTCGGGAGACCTGGGGGAACACTGGGTGGGTGGAAATTTGTTGATCCAAGCAGATTCCAGAACTTTCCTCCACAGAAATGTGAGGAAAATGTGTTTTTTTTGTCAAATTCGTAGGTTTGCAAGGGATTCTGGGTAACAAGACCTGGTGGTAGGCAGTCAAGTCACCCCATCCTGAATTCCCCTGGGTGTCTACTTTTCAAAAATGTATAGGTTTGCTAGGTTTCCCTAGGTGCCGGCAGAGCCAGGGTGCAAAAACTACAGGTAGGCACTTTGCTAAACAAGGGTCAATTTGTAACTGCAAAATTTAGGTGTCACCACTTTGCATTTTGCGCCGTTTCCTGTCGCAGGCACAAGGGCGACCCACACAAGTGAGGTACCGTTTTTATCGGGAGACTTGGGGTAATTCAGATTTGTAAATCAACTGTTATTACCAATTGAGCTTTTGCGCATTTCTCCCTTTCAATGAAAGACATTGTGTAAAAAAAAAAAAATTTTGAAAAATGACCAATAATTCTCATGCTAGTATGAGTATTCCCAATTACGAAAATTAGCAATAATATACTGTTTCTGAACTCTATATTTTGTACCCAATTCAGAAATACATAGGTGTCTTTCATACAGATTTTTCCATGTATACATTTTCCAAGACAAAGTGCTCTATACCCAGTAAATGAAAAAATACCATTGCAAGTTGCTGCTCAGTTTTTGGATCTGGGTTCGTCGGGTTCTTGGTGAAACTACAAGTCCTATATATCCCCACAACCAGGAAGGTCTAACGGATGTAATGGTATATTGCTTTCTAAGAGCTGTCAAAACTAGAAAAAGTTATAGGTGAAAACGTTGAGACAAAAGGCTGTTTTTTTCAACAAATTTTCAATTATTCCAATATTTAACTGTTAGTTTCTATAAAGAAACCTTCATGGATTTAGACAAATGACCCCTTTCTGAATTCAGAATTTTGTCTACTTTTTGAAAATGTACAGCTTTCTAGGATCCATTATTGCTTTCAAACTCATTTCTACCATTAACTGGAAGGAGGTGGAAAGCTCTAAAAATAGCAAAAATAGGCTATGTCCCAGAAAAATGCCAAAACTGTGTGAAAAATGTCGGTTCTCTGACAAAAGACTGTCATTTCCTAAAAGCTGAGAAAATGGAGATTTCAGCCCCACAAACCCTTTTTTGATAACATTTTCAGGGAAAAACCCAGAGGCTTTCATTTGCAGGCCGTTTTTCCCATTTTTCTGAAAAAAACAAAAAAATCACTATATTTTGGTTAATTTCTGGGACCCCTCCAAGGTAATCCACAAACCCTGGGCACCTTTAGAATCCACATGATGTTGGAAGAAAAGGACGCAAATTTGGCGTGGATACCTTATGTGGTCAAAAAGTTACAAGGGCCTAAGCGCGCACTACCCCAAATCGCCAAAAAAGGGCTTAGCACAGGAGGGGAAAAGGCCTAGCAGCGAAGGGGTTAATAATTTGAACACAATACGCAGTATATCTGCTACAACGCGTTACTCGGGTTGGTTGCTTAGTAACAGGAAAGTAAACACAAAATGGCCGCTACGCGGCGTAGCGTCATTACTTCACTTCCGCCTGACGCTTGCTTTCTCTTCCTGTGTGACGTTGAGATGGCTCCGATCGGACACACGAAGAGTTCCAAAGTGAGTAGGCTTGTGTTGTTCTGCTCGCGCAGAATTCAAAAGACGCTTGACATTTCAAAAGATGCAGCAAAATGTTTAATGTTTTTTTCCTGCTTCGGTCGAGCTGCAACTTTTAACGAAGTGTAGACAAAATCAGCAATAAAATAATGGTCCGCTGAATTATTTTAAAATAAAAGTACAGTTCCCCAAATAAGCGTTGTTTTTCTGTATTTTTAAGCAGCACAGATGGAATTGAAATGTCAACAAGCAACAAACGAAAAGTCTCCCAAACTCACCGGTTGAGACACTGCTCCCCTGGTTGATGAAATCAGTTCTCTCCTCGCTGCTACACTTTTACTTTAAATATTTTAGCCTTAAAACGATTTCTTCTGGATTTCTCCTCTTGGCAAAACGAATTCACAGGATGTAGATTGAGTCCGCTGTATGCCTTGTCATACAGGACAGTGATGAATATAGGATCTTCTTTGAATGTCTTTGGTCTTTTTCTTCTCTGAAACGTCTTTTGGTTTCCTTTTTCTTAAAAATAATTCTTGAAATTTATATGAAGATATCAAAGGGTCGAGATGGGTTGATCCCATCCTCGTCGCCACTTTTGTAAAGATGAACCACAGGAAACAGAAGTAAATTTGTAGTTTATTCATAAGGTAATAAGATATCACTTGATGAATAGCCCAGCTTCAACTGTTTTCTACATTCTGATGCACACAGAGGAGTAGCCAACATTCCACCTGTATTAAAGGAGCAGTAGTATACATTGTAGCAGGAGAATGTAACAGTTACCACCTGAAGAAAATAAAATAAAAACATGTACCTAACCTGCCTGTCATACAAGGAAGCAGCAACACATGGACACTAGAAGTTCTCTTTAGGACATGGGGACATAAAGGTGCAAGATACTTTTTCATTCCAGTTTAATCACCAAGATATCCGCGCTTACTTTTAGATTTACCTAGTCAAGTATTTTATTGCTTATGGCCCTGTACAATAGTACTTTATTAATTGATAAAAATAATATCTTGTTGCTGGATAATTTCGGTTTTTCTTTGTCCAGTCAGTCTCAAAGAATTTGTTAAGCACAGGATAAGATTTCACAAGTTGTATCAAGCCACATCCTAAGCTAGATACGTCATGTCTCTTGAGGAGGTTTCTTATATACTATTCTTAGGTCAAACCCTTTTAAATCCCTGCCTGCCACAACTTTCTCTATCCCTCTTAATGAATCAATAAACTGGCCTCACTAAAGAGTAATTATTTTGCTGCAAATTACTCTTTGCTAAAGCAATACAAAGTGTTACGTTGCCTTCTCCAAGACTTCATGAGTAGTGAGAAGTCTTGGCATTCTGACAGGAACCAATTTGGCCATCTTTGCACATGGACCCAATACTTGGATTATAAGTATTGTTCAACACAAAAATCAGAAGCCAAGATTAAGTGCTGCCTAAAAGTGCTCTAATGATGCTGCTTGTGAAGGGGTCTGTAATGATGCTGTTTGAGGCTATTGTAAGTTGAAGATGGTTTATTTTCAGTCATGAAGTGGAAACGGGTGAGAGAAAGATACCACGACTTCCCAGTGCTACATCCAACCGCAACTCCACTCAATCTAGAATCCAGTAACATTCCTAGAACTACATAAATGTCATAAGCACAAGCCTTTTAAAGAAACAAGTACATAAGAACAAACTAATAAAGTATTTACAATACAAAGTGTTACACAACAGGGTCAAAGTCTAAGGAAGACAAAACTTTCCTTATATTTTCCTTGGCAACATCACTATTTCAAAGGAACTATCCACAAAGGTGGATAGTTCCTTTGTGGAATGTGTTGGAACACTTTTTTCAATACTTCACGTGTTTTCACAATTCCTCAATATGTTTTAGTGATTTGGCAGAAGCGCAGCTGATCAGCCTACCAAACAGACGTTGGCATCAGTAGAGAGTGGCCCTGCCTCAGCACAACAAAACCTGTGGAAGCCCGTGCGCCTGCAGTCAATAAGCAGTGTCAAATTTTGACACTGAGAGGAAAAATTTACTCTAAGGATAACTGCTCTGCACAGTCATAGTTAGACAAGCTTCTATGATACCTCTAATTCATACTCACTTGCTCCTATGGATTAGATGGGGCAGATAAACTCACCTCTTATGCTAAGCCTCACTCCCATCCCAACCCTATCAGTCACTCTTTTCCTCACAACTTGTCTGATTCTATCCTTTTCCCAACCTTGCACTCTACCCACAATCCTCAACCTAAGACTCACTTCTGTACTTCACAAGGTTTCTCTCCTGTGCTTTTATTTTGTTATCCAGATGTTTTAATAATAATGTTTTTCACCTGCAAGTTTGAGAAGCTGGTTACTATATATATTATGCAGTGATATATTGACACGGATGCCAGCCTAGAGAACAGATTTTTTTAATATTTAGAATTACTGTAAGAATATGTCACCAGATGCCTTGCACCTTGTGTGAGTCTATGGCTAACCACCTACAAAGCAACACCACTCCCAAACAAACATTATACCAAGATTAGGCAAAAAAGTGACTTTTTTTGTACCTGCCCTGTATAAGAGCTGAAGCAAGTAATGCTGTTGGCCATACTGCTCCTGTTCTCTAAGTGTGTGTGTGGAGGAAGACGGGGACGGGGGGGGGGGGGGGGGCTATTGTAAAGCGAACTTACATGCTTACTTTGTTCATGGTGCACACTGCCTCTCTGATAGAGAGCCACACTACGACAATTACAACATTCACCATTGTTAAGGATGACACAATGATCAAGAACTTTGACAGTGAAAGGTCCTTTACATTTAGAAAGACCTCTCCCAACTCTGCTGCTTTTGATCTTGACTTGGTCACATACTTTGAAACGACAAGTATGGCCCGAAGGTTTCTGTGGTGTAAATTGAAACCCACGTAAAGTAACTAGTTGTTTTATCCATGGGGAAACAAGTTTTGAGCCAGGGGTCTTGCCCCTCATTAACTCAAAAGGAGACTTATCGCCGTCAACAAGCTTTTTTAGTGATAACAACGGGAGAAATCCATGGAGAAGCCTCCACTGGTTCTATGACTCCTGTGGTTTGCATCTCTTTAATGAGGCTTTTTACTTCTTCCTTTACTAGAGATGGGCACACGCCTGACCTTGTGTTGTACAGGTATGGAGTCCTTTTTAAATAATATGATATGGGCATACCCCTTAAGCTGGCAAAGTTCCTCTCTGAAAACTGCATCTGCCCCTTTGCGAATACTAACAAGACCTTTGTCCTCAATGACCATGACTTGCATAGGTGCCCTTGGGTTTACTATGATGCGCAAGTCATACTGGTGTACCCACCCAAGGATAGCTGGACCATGTTCCACTACGTACACTTTGCCCCGAGTGTCTCTGTTTGAGAAAGTTATGTGTGCCTCAAAGTAACCTAGGATGTCTATTGACTCGCCCTGATAGCCACTAGGGGAAATGTCTTTCGGGAGAAGTTGTCTGTTATCCCACTTTTCATGTAAAAGGCATTTGGGAATGATAGTGAATTTTGACCCAGTGTCAACCGTAAGAGATATATTGCATCCATCAATTGAAAAAATAGCTTTGGGTCTATTTTTCCTCTTGTCATCCTCATCAAGTACATCATTAGACTCAATCACCAATAATTTGTCAGTATCTAGATCATCATCATTCCCAGTGATTGTACACTAGCTATATTAAAGCGAGATTTGCTTCTGCATACTCTGGCATAATGGCCCATATGACCACATTTGAGACATTCTTGCTTGGAAGCAAAACAACATTTAGAATCTGAGGTGTGTGCGTTGCTGCCACACCTGTTACGCATTCTGGCACTGAAAGACTTGGGGTTAAAAGATTTCTTCACAAATTTTCCTCTATTCTTGACAGCAGCAATGAAGCTTGGTTCATCATAGCCATGGTCCATGTCTCGAGACTCTTGTGAAGAAATCTCATTAACATCATGTTTGGGATTTCTCTTCTCTAACTCTTTCATGCAGCCTTCTGATTCCTCCCCGACTTTCGCTAAGTTTATGGCAGTCTTAAGGTTGGGGTTTTTAGCCGCCCAGAGACACTCCTGATTTTCTTGGTGTTGCACTGAATGATGAGCTGATCTCTAATTAGTTCATCTGTCATTGACCCGAACTTGCATTTGATGGACATTTCTTGAAGTCTGGAAATACATTCATCAATGTTTTCTCATCGTTTCTAGTGTTGAGTGTAGAATTTGTATCTGTTCATTACTAAGTTTTCCTCTTTGGCGTATCTTACTTCCAACCTGCAAATGGCTTCCTTGTATTCATCTGGCATCGCTTGGCCATTTGCTTGGAGTAAGAAGCGAAAGACTCGCTGTCCCTCCTTGCCTAATGTACTTAAAAGGATAGCTTTCTTCCTTTTGGAAGAAAAGTCTAGCCCATCTAAAGCATCAAATAGTTTTCAAACATGAGGATCCAGTCATCCCATGGGATACTAGGTGGGCCAGGTTGTCACAAAAAATTAGGGGGTGGAACAAGCGAAATCTGTGCAGATGCCATGAAAGAACGAATTGTTGGTTGTGGTAGGTGGTAAGTACTAAAATAATGATCGTGTAATGAAAGCTAAGACATCTAACTTGTCCAATATGTCTTTGAAACTGCAGAGTAGGAGAACTACTGTTCATGACCAATGAAGGAAGTACCTTGTGGTGATGTTGATGAAAGCCTGAGCAGAGTGATATACACCAGGCGTGTATATCGCCATGAAAAATGCTTCGTTGGAGGTACCGGAGAATTACGGACCTCTGAATAACATGGAGTGAGAGAAGCGTTGGGTTCCCAAGGAAACAGACAGAAGGCAGCCGTTGAAAATGGCCGATGACGTGCTTACGCTGATGTCTAGGGTAATGGCGTGCTGACTTTTCACGCTGCGAAAGGACGAGCAAACGTGAAGTGCTGCAGGGCAGCGCGGCTTCAGTTGATGCGTTGCTAGGAAACCGTTCCTAGATTGAGGGCTTTAGCGTTGCTATTGAGATGTTGTCGCTGCCGCTGGGGTACGTCAATGCTAACGACCAAGTTCATGCGTCATCAAAGGGCTGGACTTGAACCATATTCTCCAAATAATCCTTGTAGAAAGGGTAGACTCCGGGCACGCTGTGGAGTGTGTAGTTAGGGTCTACAGTGGGGGGCAAGTGTGATTGATAGCGGAGGGAAGGTGTGATCTACAGAGGTGAGCAGATGAGAACTGCAGAGGCCTCTTTCCTACGCCTGATCATGTGGATACAATGAAGCATGGTGGGGATCAGCAGTCAGAGGCCTCTTCTCTACCACTAGGGAGCGGTTGATGGACTGGATGAAGACCTTTTTGCCCTATAAGTTGAAGGTCCCACAAAAGTTTCCAGAGAGGTCCACTGTTGGACAGGAAGAGAGGTACCCATCTATAATGCATGGAAAGAAGTCATCCATCAGTTCCACGGAGTGACAGGCTTCCCCCACTGTGGAACAGGGTGCAAGCTGCAGTCTGGCTCTAGCTTTTAGGTTATCTTTTTCTCAAATGCATCCAAATATTAGATGATTCACACGACCTTGGCCGGAAGACTGTTGCTTAGTACACCAAGGCTATATGTTTCTCCACCACAATGCCACAGGAGACGTACAAAAAGAATAAGGATGTAAGCATGGGCAGCAAAAGATGGCAGAGAACACCCAATGCTGGCAGTGCCATCACAGAATCTTCATACATTAAAAATGTCTAAATAGGGTGCAACCTATGGAGTTCAAACAAATACTTTTGGAGCTAGGAAGCCGGGCAAGATTGTTCATTTCACAGGCACTGAAAGGACTATGACAATGTGTGCTCTTCTATGCCAAATCTCAGTCTGCCATCACTTTGCAGTATTGATCTTGAATACTGCATTCAATGCCACCAGACTGACAGCACAGACAGCAAAAGAAAGTTTCTAAACAACCATAAAGTAGTTTGTGGCTCACTCTCTAAAGGTTGGGGATTGTACAGTTGTACTCTGCAGCAGCTTCAAGGATGTTGCCCATTCTTTGGCAGACCTGGAGATGGATAAACAGGTTTCATGGAGAGAGCAGGCTAGGCATTAGAGTTGTTGAGCTCCTTCTTACAGGGGATACAGTAACGGGCAGGTTTAAGTTTTCCCTCACAAGCTCGCACACTCCACCACATAATTCTGTTTGGACGTGGTGGTCTTTTTTTTAGTTAAGGTAATCCGCACAGCATTATGCCTTGTCAGAATCCCTGCTACTACTGGCACATGCTGCATGATGCATTGCTGCTGGCTGCTCTTTCAGCCAAGTACCGGCGGGAAACATTGTTTCTATGTACCTGTACTGCATTTCAAGGAAGATTCTCTGCCCATGGCCCATAGTAGACCTCATTAGGTGGACTAACAACTCCTGATGAAAGAAATAAAGCTGATTGAATTAAACTCCAGTTGTCCTGCAAAAAAGAGGGTAATCAACAATCTGGTATGGTCAACGCCCCTTTCTGTTAACTCCTTTTCGAATGACATGAGTTCTGTCTAACAAATAAATCTATCTTTAAGTATCCCTAAAAAGGACAAACACAAAGGAGCACAACTTTAAATAGAACAGAACTAAGATATGGGCATACAGCACAAAAAACAGAGGCAATAAGAATCAGGCAATATGAAGGGACAACACTCAAGCAGAGGGTTAAAAACATAACTGTTCCAGAAACTAAATGGCAAAGAAAGAGTATGAAGTATATAAAACACCAAGACATCTCAAAAAAAGAAGACGGGACAGATGGAAAGTAAAGAAAGGAGCAAACATGGGGAAAGAATAGAAGGTGTGAAAGGAGAGACAGAAAATGACACCCTGGGGCTGATTACGAGTTTCAGCTGTGCCAGCGGTACTCCAACGCCCCTGCACTGCTGTGATTACAAGCTATGTGTAGTCTGGTGGTTCTAGGGTGGTGCCTCTTTAAAAGCTGCACCGCGATGGGGAACGCCTCACAAGGTTCCTGCACTGCATGGACTCGAAAGTCCTTCCCATGCAGGCTCTTTTTTGCATACACACAGGGTGGCACATGTTATGCCCCCTTGTGGGCATGCACAAGTAGAGTAGGCACAGGGGTCTTACAGAGCCCCTTTGTTTCCTCTACCCCAAGGTTTATATGGCGGAGGAACCGCCATATAAACCCTGGAGTAGAGGAAACTCGTAATATGCTTGGTGGACCCAAGGCGGTCTCGCCAAGCATATTGTAGTGTCTGACCGCCACTCAACCGCCAGGGGAAGGCGGTTCTCTGGGAGCGCCGACCGCCCAACTGGTGGCTAGACCCACACAGCTGCGCCACCATGAGGCTGACAGTCTTAGGACCGCCAGACTCGTAATTAGGCCCTATGTGTTAAATTAATTTGCCTAAGGCGAAAAATAATAAGAAAAGAATGAGTGATCAACAGGGTGCCACGAAGAGCAAGAGTTGAGGCTAAAAGTTTTCTGCTGTTTGAGCCACATAACACGAAAAAGTGCAGTATTTCGATGTACAATTTCGGCAGCTATTATTTGGAGAAATCTGTGATGGATAAAGTGTGGTAGTTCAACACTAATTGTTAATCTAATTCTTTAAAAAACTGAAATGTGATTATAAGTCCAATTAGGATGTGGGTTGAAGAGGCTGGGTAGGGGGTACTTTTACACAAGAGACAATATCCGATGTGAAAATAGTGAAAAAAATGTATAACACATTGCGAAAAGTGTGAAAAGAGACTGAAACAAAAGATTAAATACACATAAGAGAAAGGCAGACAGATGGTAGAGCAATGGCAAAGGAAATGAGATTCACAATGAGCAAAAGGAGGGCAGAGAAATTAGGGCAGCGGTGGAAAAGTTTTCTCATACCAGTCACACATTTCACATAGGCAAATAGAGCAAGCAAGCCACCCCACCACCTGGGTCATGCAATTCTTTTTACCGAAGCATTTTCCAGATGCATTGGTTAAAATGCAATCGCTTTTGCAGTCGCATCTGAGGAGGAGTTAATTAAATATTTCAATACCTTATGGTATCGCACAGTCCCCAGAGCATTATTTCTCCACAGCAGCAAATCAGGTATGTTCCTAAAATACTAATGCCTGTTACTCACTCAGAACATTCAGAAATCGAAGGGATGAGGACAAGCCACCTAGGCCGGAAAACAACCCATTGCCCCAGACTACTGGAGAAGAGGTGCTTTGTATCCTTCAGGGATAGGACAGTTATGTTATGTTATGTTAAAAAGTTTATACCGCGCACGTATTCCGAGACGGTTTCTTGGCGCTCATAACAGACATAAAGAGCCAGGGCAAAGGTTATTATTCTGAGACTGCTTTGAAAAGGAATGTTTTTAAGGTTTTCCTGAATGACTCATAAGAGGGACAGTGACGAAAAGAAGAAGGGAGGGAATTCCAGAAGGAAGGGCCTAAAAAAGAAAAACGCATTCCGCCGTGTTTTTTGCAGCGGTTAGATGGGATGCAGAGAAGGTTATCAGCAGAAGATCTGAGATTACGGGTAGGAAGGTATCTCTTTAGCTTGGAGGAGATGAATTCAGGGGCGGGGGTATGGAGAGATTTGAATATGGTGCATCCAAGTTTGAACGAGCACCGTTTGGCCACTGGGAGCCAATGGAGGCTTCTTAAAAGGGGAGAGACATGCTGGTGTTTAGGTTGGTGGAACACCAAGCGGGCAGCCTGGTTCTGAATTAGCTGGAGTTTTTGAAGCTGATAGGCAGGTATCCCCACATACAAGATGTTAGCAAAGTCAATCCTGGAGATGACCAAAGCCAGTATGACTAGTATGAGTGCCTCTCTGGTAAGAAATCGGCAGATCTTACGGATCCTACGCAGTTGAAAAAAGCAGGATGATGTAACCGCCGAGATCTGGGATTTCATAGATAGGTCCTCAGAGATGACCACTCCAAGGCTTTTCACAGAGCTGACCGGGCAAGGGGGAGTACCAAGAGAAGGGGGCCAGTAGTTGTCATCCCATGGATTGGTAGGACCACCCACCAGAACAAGTTCCGTCTTGGACGGGTTCAGTTTGAGCTGGCTGTGAGCCATCCAGTCAGAGATTAACAACATTGTTGTTTGAACATTAGAACGGGAGCATGGTGAAGTGTCCAAAGGGAAGACCAACTGCAGGTCATCTGCATAATTATATATAGTGGCAGGGGAGTGATGAAGGGCGACCATAAGTGGTTGCATATATAAATTAAAGAGGAGCGGGGAAAGAGCAGAACCCTGGGGGACACCACAAGTGAGGGGGGAGAAAGGAGCAGAGAAGGTAGAAAGGTGGACTGCCTGGGAGTGGCCTTGCAAGAAGGATCGAACCCAGTCAAGGGCAAAGCCCTGGATGCCGGCGTTCTTGACACGGTCGATCAGGATAGTATGATCGACCGTGCCAAAAGCCGCCGAGAGATCCAACAGTACAAGGGCTTGGGGATGTTATTGTCAGCTCCGGCTCCAAGAGTGTCCATGACAGCCGGGATCACCATCTCTGTGGAGTGGAGGGGGCGAAAACCAGCCTGTAGGGGATCCAGGAAAAGGGAAGTCTCGACAAACGTGCACAGACACCTAGTAACATAAGTTTCTAGGATCTTTCCAAGAAAAGGGAGAAGGGAGATGGGTCTGTAATTGCTCAGCACAAGTGGGTCTGCGTTGGGTTTTTTCAGAATGGGTAATGAAAGACATAAATGAGGGGCAGCTTCCACAGCAAACAAGCATTGGTAATGCATCAGTTTCGTCCATATCCATGTTTTCATCCATCATCGTCCGGAAGAAGGAAAGAGAAAACACAGGCGTGGAGAAAATTTAACGCATCGGCCAGAGCTGCTGACTAGAGAGCTGGGGATCCTACTTAGAGTCTCGGGGGAGCCGCGCAGCATCCTGTGATTCTATGCAAATCACTTAATCGCTTCAGGTGACAAATTGTTACATAAATGTGCTGCAATAGTAAAAAGCAAAACTTTATGAAAATATAGTTTAAAAAAATTTATGTTAACAGTATTTCGGTGGTGGAAAACTGATAAGAGAAGCAGGCTAGGACAAGCACTGGTAAATGCAGGAAAATATGCTACAGCCAATAGAAATGGAGGAAAGGTAAGTGGCACACACAGGAACCAATAAGAAGTCAGGAAGGAGAGGAGGAGGGATGCAAGTCCCTTTTAGCTTTATATTAAAAACAATAGATTTCTAAAGCACAGCCCAGGCACTGTGCAGCCGAAACCTAAAAAGGAAAGTTACCATACAGACAACTAAACGGCTGTGGCAGAAAGACAGCGTGGGCGGATGTCCGCCCACAGCCTCCATTTCTGGGCTGCTTCTCGGATGACCTGTGTGATGCTAAATATGTTTCCGAGGATCAAACCACATCCCATCCCGATGGCCTTTTCACAACACTGCACATTAAGAATAGTAGCAATGAGAGAGGGGAATATTTGTGCATGTTTGAGAGTGGCACCAGGCTGCAAAGCCATCACAGGCAAACAGATGGCATAAAGGAGCTCATCCGAGCAACCCACCAGAAACCATAAGCAAACATGCAGCACTCCAGACAAACATGAACTTAGGCAGCTATCAGTGTCAGGCTCAATACATAAATAAACATTTATTTCAGAGTTCAAAGATGGAAATACTTGAAACCATTTGTATGTTGTCTTCTGCGGGCAACTTTTATGTCTGAGGCTTGCAGGGAGAGACTGCACATTCAAATCCACCATTTTATCCAATTTTTCGGGCTACCTCCCAAAATACCTATGGTCTTACTAAGTGTGCCCCCATCTATTGGCAGAAAGTTAAATATGCGTTGTGCATAAGGCAGGCTGTCCTGGACCATGGACTGTTTGCTAGCTCTAGCCGCATAGGATCTCATCACAGATCAAGACTTTAAAAAGTTATTTAAAAAAATAAAAGACTTCCGAGGTATTCCTGCATCTTGTAAAATAAACCATTCCATAGGGCTTAAAAGATATTGGTTTTACGATCTACCATTTTTACCAAACGCGTGTCCATAGTGCATCATATTATGCTGCAGATACTAACATGATCTGGCTAGACATTCCATTGTCTTTATTCCTCTCTGGAATAAGTGTAGATGATGCTTAAATAGTTCCTGGCATTTTCCGTTGAAAAGAAATGGGCTATTTCTAAAAGCATACTATGAAAGTAGCATGCATAAACCTTGGAACCTTTGGTGCTCTGAAACACTATTTCTCGAAGTGCTGGCCTTTAGAGCCTTTAGGTAAACAAATGCTGCTAAAGCAAACCTTCTTTAAAAGTGCACCCTTGATGTGAAACTCAACTTCATCAGCCATTAGGTGAACCCATCCTAGGGAACGCTGAAAAACAGAGTAAAAGAACTGTTTCAGCGTTGCTTTCACCTAGCAGTGACTAACAATGGGGGTCACGTGAAATCAGAAATCTTTTCTTCTCCAAGATCACCACTACTAATTTATTTTTATCCTTGTAGACGTATATACTCCTTTCTATAGTCTGGAGAATCACCAGGAGGGGGGCTTTGGCTCCACCCACCTGTTGGAGTATATGTTTTGATTGGGCAGAAGTTGTGCTTGCCCAACACACAGATGTGATCATTTTGTTTATTTATCCATCTGCCTGATCCCCCGCAGCACACCTTAGTACAACTCCTATACTACATGGGACCTGGGGGACATCTGGTGCGCTGGTTATATACTGGAGTAAGGGCAAACGCAGCAATCGCTCTTACCTCCTTTAGGGAACAATGGGCGACGGACTCCGGTGCAGAGATTACAGACCACGCATGGAAGCGCATACTGGAGTATCCCAAAAAAGTATCACGTAGTTCGCGGCTCAAATTCATACAGACGATAATGCTGCATAGATCATACCTAACGCCGAAGCGGATACACTGCATGTTCCCGGATTCCTCCCATAATTGCCCCAGGTGTAGAGGAGATGAGGCGGGCTTCCTCCATATGCTATGGTCCTGTCCCCGACTGCTGAGCTACTGGGAGTGGGTGCGACACTCCCTAACCACAGTGACACAAATACCTATCCCAGATGACGCCCTGGCTTGCCTGGTGGGCCTTCACAGGCGCTCCTGGGTTCAGAAGGCCCCTCTAAGGTTTGTGGATCTGGCCCTCATATGGGCAATCAGGGTAATTACAATGAGGTGGAAGTCCCCCAGATGCCCGGCGGTCACGGTCTGGCAGACGGACGTGCTCCAATGGGGAAGAGCAGAGGGGGCTGTCCTCCGGAGGGAGGGAGGAAGAGAGAGGGCTGAGGCAACAACACATCTCCCTGGACTGGGAGGCCATACTGATGGAGCTGGAGACACTAGACCTGGATCCCACACAGGACGTCATGTTACAGTAAAGCGAAGAGTGTGGGTCCATTCGTGCCTGTACGGCCCGTGGAATGGAGATACTATGAATATAACCTGTAAAAAGCACCCCTGGGGAGGTCGCTATTATAGTGACTTCCTGTTACCATCATCGATGATACGGTGCAACTGACCAGGAGGGGGTTAGGGTGGGAGAGGAGAGTGGGGGGGGGGGGGAACAGTTGGGGGTTTCCTTTTGTCCTTGATTAGACTTTCATTATGCACTACTTTGAATTATGGATGCGACACTACATGTACATTATTAGTTCAGAGTAGGAACCAGGCTACAGATACTCTTTGTAGCCTTTCTTACACTGAAAAATTTGAGCAAACTAAATTGTTATGTATAAATGCACTGGTATGATTACGGTGGGAGAAAAACAAAAAAGACTGCATTTGAAATGCCTTTACATAACAGTGCGTGTTATATTGCGGTCATCAATAAAGTGTGTTTAAAAAAAATAAATTATCCATCTGCCTGAACTTGAACTTTCAGGGCACACACATTGTAATTGGATATATATATATCGCTTAACACCCATGATGAGGCATCGAAGAGCTTTTTTGGAGAGTAGCACGCTACTCCGGAACCCATAAAGGATTAGTGTTGAATTAGTATAGTGAAATATGAAAGTAATTTGAGTAGTGGATACGTTAGTCAGTTATTTGGATTGAGGAGTGTAGGGGAGGGATATAGGAGGGAAAAAGGTTTGCATTTATATAGCACGTGTTACCCCTGATGGGGTGTTGAAGCGCCTTGCTGGCGAGTAGCACGCTACTCTGGAACCCATAAAGCATTAGTGGTGAATTAGTATAGTGAAATATGAAATTTGAGAAGTGGACATGTTAGTCTGTTATTTTGATTGAAAGGGATAGTGGAGGGATAGAAGAGTGAAGGATTTAGACTTTTTTTTGTTTTGTTGGTCATAGCAGTAGGAGGAGGCTTGGGATGAGTAAAAAGGGATGTGGAGGGGAAGAGTTTAGAAAGACTTGTTTTGGGGGATCATGTGCTCACATCATCAATAATATAGCATTGTAGCCTTTCAGTAATATGCATTACTATCAGCATTGACACCTTTAAAACAAGCACTGTAAATCACATCTAAATAATACTTTTAAATAAAGCATAGCTCAAACCATTGGAAAAATACTTTTTAAAAAAAAAGCTTTTTTCAAACACACCGGTGTCTGCCCCTTTTTAACAACTTCCATACCACTTTACTTGCAGCCATAGAATCAGCCCCTACCGGGCACTGCACTCTCAGCTGTTTAGCAAAAGCTCCAGCCTTTGGAGTGCTTGCAAACTCAAGTAGAGTCTTATAGAATTCCTCTTTTTCTAGACCCTGCAAACCTTGAGTCAATTTCGATCTCTCGGATCTGCTGCACTCTTGCGGCCCCCCACACTGTCTTGGTATCGGTGATGATGCCCATGCTCTCCTGGGGCCACCACAGTGCCAAAACTTTGAGCAGAGCAAAAGCCGCGCAGTGCATTATGGGGCACTGCTTTCCAGAAGAGTCCATAAATAACCAACAGCTCCGGCCGTGTGTCTTTCATGTGCTTCACTGCCTTGCACCTTGACTTTTACCCTTTTTATTTATTTTTATCATTTTTAGTGGCCGGTCCCACCTGGGCACCCGCATGTCTATACATTGGGGAAGACCAGGGAACCCACCCTTGTCTGTCAAGGCTGACGCCTCTAGCGGGCAGTATTTCCTCTACCCCCACAGGAGCATACAGCTCTTCTCCCCTCCTGTGGGCAGGGCGCCTGCATTGGTGTGGTGGCCACCCACTCCCCCAAGACAAGTAAACATGGAGCAGGGCAGGCCAATCACTGCATTTGGCGTGGGGGTTGGGAGAGCACCGCAGCGCTCCCCTTCTCCATTCCTTCTGCGGGGCCAGGAGTTGGGATACGGTCCCCCTTCTCCTCATGGACCGGGGGGCTTCCCCAGTTTCTTTGGCAGGCAACGGCCCGGAGTTGGGATCCTGGCACCCTGGCATAAAGACTGGCTCGAGGTTGGGATCCCTGGGCCTCTTAGACTCTGGGGCCCCCACTCCCAGTGTTAACAATTGGAAATGCTCCTTCCGTCAATTTCTTGCCAGCCCACCCTAGGGGTTTACACCCATGCGCTCCAGGGACTCGCTGGGGGTTAAAGTTCAAATCCCTTTTCCTTCGATATCTCGGGGCTTGTTGGGCCATTTTGCTTGGTCTTGGGATTGGGCTTATTGTGCTCCTGGTGGCAAGCCCTAGCCGCCTGGAGCATTTTCCGTAGGCTTCCTGTCCTCTAAGGCAACACCATTTGCAGGGAGCTGGTTCCACGGGTTCCCTGTGCTAACCTTTCACCTTGTTTTCCTCTGGCACTTCTTTGCTCATGGGTGGAGTAGTCCAGGTCTGCACTCAACTGGGCCTTAGAGGGTGGAAGGGGACCAGGTTCCCTGGTCCTGGGGAGAGACCCACTGGTCCTGGGTCTACTGTAGTCAGAGTCCTTATTTCAGGTGGGCATCATAGGGATCTTGCTTCCAGTTGTCTATGGCTGCCGCCATCCAGTCCCAGTGTCCAGTTCCAACAAAAAGCAACTCTCCCCCTTGTGCAGGACTTTTTAAGTGGGGGTTGGAAAGTGATAATCGAGAGAGTTGCATCCGTACTGAGGTACAGGTGATTAGAAATAGTCTCTGCGGTCAGACGGGTACCTCTCTCACTTATTATTCAATATTACAAGACTCACTGATATTACTGTATTAAGAATATTCGCCTTGAGAAAGCCCTTGGCTTATGGGCCATATGGGCGAAACACGTGTCGGCTGTTCTTTTGCTCACCTGTATTTATGACAAAGAAAAAAATACTGAAATATTATATTGAAAACGCAACACTGGACTTTGGTATTTGGATTTTTCCCAGGAGCCTAGACATATACTTAAGGCATAAACATGTCACAGTTCTAAAACATCACCTTTTCTGAAAGCTTGTGCGGTAGGGAGGAGGAAGGAGTGCTTTTAGTCTTGGACGGTTATGTATCTTACAATTTAGTTAAAAAGGTGTTGGTAAATAGGGTTCATTATCCTGGATTTACCCTTGTTGAAGCCATGCGGCTGTCTCTAATTCAACTGTGCTTCTCTAATGACGGTCATGAATGAGTTGTGGAGCCTCAGGAAGCTGGTTCTTTCTTTTAGACAATAAAACACCTTAGCCAGCATCCGAGAAAAATGCACACTCCAAAAATCCACACTACTGACAATCCACACCACATAATTCCACATCCAAGTAAATCTATCAATGACAACAGCTGAATGGTTGCATTCATAAACTCGCAAGCATGGCATGGCTCTGAAAGGTCCTCTTTATGGCAACTTTTCCAACAGGGGAGCTTGTTTTTTGAACATGCCAAGAACATTGCTTTGAAGTGCAAAGTCAGAGGACAGACAATGTATTTACCTTAAGACATTTTGAGCTGGTTTTCCATGCAGATTTCAAGAACTTTGGCCTGGAATGATAGTTTTGAAACTGTATCGAAGACTATTTCCTTTTAGTCTGACTGTTTTAGGTTGTGGTGCAATAGGTCATGTTTTTACACAGTCTGGGGCATATCTTAGTTAGGTTCAGCCAAGAGGGTATAATCAAGTGGATTGTCTCTTAACAGATATGAGTAAAATGGGTTTCACGAAGGGAGAGCAAGGTCGGATTTTGGTAAAGATTTTTCTATTATCTTCAGAAGTTAATTCTAAAAAACAAAGAAGATCAGGAGGGCTTAGATCTTTGGCTATTTGATGTACAACTCTAGTCTTAGTGAGAGTGAGTTCATTTTTTCTATTTTCTCCACGAAGCGGGTGAAGCTCTTCACATGTCTCTTTGGATGAGTCTATGATCACTATTGGGGTGGGGGCCCGTACACTGCTGTACAACTTTGTAATCCTTTGTGGGACATTTTTGCTTGGCTTTCTTCTACATTGATGAAAGAAGAGTTAGCTGTCCAGGTGTAGATGTGCCAACTACATCTTTGAAGAACGGTTTTTATGCCATGTTCTTCCGTTTTCTCCGACGGTTTTCCTTTCCTTAAGTACCATTGAGCTGATATTTTTATCATCAGTTTTTTTTTAGTGCTTTTTGTTCTGTTATCCCTGAAATGCACTGAAATATACGGTTGGAAATGGCCCTTTTTGCAGGGTTATCCCCAAACATTTAGCTTCTTCCTCCTATTTTTCCTGACCTGAGTTTGTTGGTTTTAGGACTCTGGGCACTTTACCACTGCTAATCAGTGCTAAAGTGCATATGCCCTCTGTGTAAATTGTGTTCTGGTTTGGGGTTTCCATGATTGGATATTTGATTTACCTGTTAGTCCCTAGTAAAGTGCACTGAGTGTGCCAGGACCTGTAAATTAAATGGCTACTAGTGGGCCTGGAGCACTGATTGTGCCACCCAAGCGAGTAGCCCTGAAACAGTAACTCAGACCTGCCATTTCAGAGTCTGCACGCAGGTTGTAACTGCCATGTCGACTTGGCCAGTGCACATACTTGCCAGTCCCTAACCTTCCCTTTTCTTACATGTCAGGCTCCCCTAACGTAGGCACAAGGTACCCCTGTGGGCAGGGTGCAGTGTATGTGAAAGGTAGGACAGCCCTGGTGTGTGTGGTATGTCCTGATAGTGAATTACAGCCAATTTCGTTTTTCACTATTGCAAGGCTACCTATTCCCCATAGGACAAAATGGGGAGTTTTGTTTATAACACCTTATAAACATAACTGTCCCGGGGAATTAGGTAGGGAAATAAAGTTTAGATGCATCTTTTAGTGGAAGTGATTTTTACATTCTGTGTTTGAAAACACCACTTTTTGAAAGTAGGTATTTTCTTGCTCAGTCATCCTGTGTGCTTCTGCTGGAATGAGGATTGCCTGTCTGGGTTTTGGATGACAGAAGGCTGGGGAGCAGGAGTGGCTACAGATAGTCTAGGTGGGCCAGGAAAGGGCTCAATAGACCTGGGCTGCAATTGGGAAGGGGGGAGATTTCCTTACACCTCAAAGGGCCTGGTCTGCCTCTGACAATGCAGTCTCCACCTCCTGCCAGGAAGTCACACCAGAGAAGGCAGAACTGGTTCTGGCTGGGCACAGACACTCTCTGCCTAAGAAATCAAAGGATTTTGCGATATAAATAGTGGATCCAGACCCCTGAACTTTAGAACTCTTCTATAACAAGAAGGCTGCCAAGAAGAAGAGCTGGAGAAGCTGTGAGGAGGAACTACCACATAACTGTGTGCCTTGCTGTGTTGGTCTGCAGTGGCTGCTTCTGTCTTGAGCAGTGAAAGGACTGGACTGAACTTTCTGCAATCTACTTTTGTGAGTTTCTCCAAGGGCTTGAGGTAGAGCTTATCCCCTGTTCAAGAAGACTCCGGAACAGCAAAATCTTTAAGCTGATCTGCCCTTAGCACTGGGGACTGTGTATTTTGTGCTGCAATAGAGGAAAGAGCAACACAACGCCGTCTACAACGCCGCTGCAGACTCAGTGTCCTGAAGGCACCGCAGAGGGCATCGCTGCAACGCCGTACCCCATGTCTCATCAACGCTGCCTGCGGACGCCGCCACTGAGCCTCTGCTCACACCGCGACCTGTTGGCACCACACTCCACACCGCCTCGCTTCCCAACAATGCCTTGGTATCCCCAACTGCGGAGATCCACCGCGCTGCTTGCACTGTGGTACGAGGGCACCGCTCGTAAAGTTACATGATGCACCACCCGCAACGCAGCCTTGGCCTACCGATGCTGGCACCATCGACTCCAGTTCGGCAGCTGACAACAGCGCTGCAGCTATGACGACTCCGCTGCTTGCACCGTGACCTGTCAGGACAGCAACTAGCACCGCCTTCACCTCGCACCTGGTCTCATCGACGACGCCATCGGATGCCACCACCGAGCCGCTGCTCGCACTGTGACCTGAGGGCACCGCACGCTGCATTGCTGCACTTCTCACCACAACACCCGACACCAGCGCTCCCGACTTCAACAGAGAGGAGTTCAATCTGCAACGCGTGTGACTTTGAGGGCCCAGATGACTCCTGCACCGACCTCAGGAACAGACGCCTGCGGACGCCGTGCTTTTGGGAGCTCAACGAGAGGTCGCTAACGCCCTGCATTTCTAAAAGGTACTGTTTGTAGGTCTTCCCGACACCGTAGCTGGCCCACGACACCGCGGTCAGCCAGAATTTGTTTGCTCACGATGCTGTGATAGCCCCAGAAGGAGCTATCGACATCAAGGAACTATTTTCCAAGCATATTTTGATAATTGAAGATTTTTTAGTACTGTACTGTGGATTTTTATCGTTTTTGGTCTTGTCTTAAATATATAAAAATATTGGATATTTTTCTAAACTGGTGTGGTGTCCTTTTGTAGTGCTTACACTGTAATGTGCAAATGCTTTACACACTGCCTGTAAGATAAACCTGACTGCTCGTGCCCAGCTACCAAGGGGATGAGCAGGGGTTATTTTAGGAGTGTAACTCCCTTATCCTGACTAAAGTGGTGGTTTCTGCCCAACTTTGGCACATGTCCTAGCCGACAAAAAATCCCATTTCTTACATGCACTGTGTTGAATTGTAAATGGTATTTATACAGCACGTACTACTCCTGACAATGCATTAAAGCGCTTTGCGACGAGTAGCATGCTACTCCGGAAACCAAGATATGAGGTTAATAGTAGATTAGTATTTCTTTTGTTTTTGTGCATTAGGTGTGTCCACTTGATTTCCTAGGTTTTTAGTAGAGTTTAAAGTCGGGCTAGGATGATGGAAATGGATTTCAAAGGGGAAGTAGTAAGTTGTTTTTGTAAATAGTAGTTGTGTGCGACTGCTAGTTGGGTGACATGGCTAAAAAAGGAGAGGAATGTTTGAGAAGGATGTTTTTGGGGTTCATAGTGGTCAGGAAGGTTTGGGGTGAATCAGAGTGAGGAGGGACAAAGGTTTTAAGAAGGATTATTTTTTAGCAAAAAAATAAAATTATCTAATACATACATATATGCAAACGTCATATAATAAGGTTTTATTGGCTGGAGAAAGCCCCTTTATATAAATACCCATATGTGCATAGAAGCAGCAATATATACATTGTTGGAAGTGCACATTTATCTTGTTGTCAAGTATGCACATTTTTCCATGACCTTGCTTAACGTTTTGGTAGCAGGCATAAACTCCTCAATATATGTAGCTATATGTATTTTGAAGCACCAATTATGACACTCCTTTATATACACACCTGCATCTTGTGGTGTAATATATGTGGAAACATGTATAACAACAACTACATCTCCATGCGGTGAGAGACATAGTTTGCCATGTCCGGCAATACTGTTGTGGTGAGAGTATAGCTGTCAGATGGGCAAGAGCCAGCTTTTGACTAATCTTCTGAAGTTGTAGGTAGGAATGTTAGTGATTAGTGAGTTTATTGATTTCTTTTACAGGAGGGATGTGTCAATATATATGTGGTGACCTTCGGATAAAAGAGTGTCCTTGACTAAGTTTCTGAAGTCTCAGACCCTTTTTTAGTCTTTTTCATTGTCTGGTGGATCAGATTTCGATGATTGATAAGAAGAGCATGAGATGACGGTCAGGCTTGTTCCAGCTGAGGGTCTATCTTCAGTGACCCCTCTTTGGCAAGGAGGGTGTGTAGGTGTTTCACACAATTAAATGAGATTGTAATTGACTACATAGGAGGCTATAATAAATAATGCAAAGTAATTCGGGTCATCCCAATGCAGGGTCAAAGCCAAGAGGAGGATAACGATGTTAGAGTTGATAATACTGTCAGTAAGCAATTCCATAAAATGTTACGAGAAGGGTGTTTTGTCAATGGAAAATTATATGGAAGTTACTGGGATTTGGTTCCGATGTTTTTATCTTGCTGGAGTGACACTATACAGTAAAGAACTGATTCTATAATAGGTTTCTGCATTTTATGTTGTCTTTCTGGTTGACTGCTACACACGCTGATGGAAACAGCAAGTCCAGAGTAGGCTTATATGTTTCATTTGGCCAGGGTTCTGGTCAGTGAAATAGTTTCTAGGTTATTCGAGGTTATTACTCCTATCTCAGGCTATGATATACGGCATTTCTAGAGTTAAGTAGAAGACATTTCAGGGAAGTATGCGCAGTACTCGATCGAGAACCTGGACTGCTACTTGTTTAGTAGGTGTTATGACTGTTGCCTTTGTTAGAACCTCCCATTGCTTTCCTCTTCTTAATATAAATGAGGGAAATAGCTCAGCCCTCTTATGTGTTCCTCATGTTTGCTTTAGATTTTTCTGTTGAGTGTTCATGGTCCTACAGTTGCGAAGTTCTTGGTTTGGACTTGCAGAGGGGATTGTTGTTACATGTAGAATATTGTTTGAGTGAGTCTTCTACTGTTGTTAGTTTGGAAACTGTGCATGTAAGATTCTCAATGGCAAGACACCCTTCAGGGTGAATGTACGCTTTACAATACACAAGGTATGTTATGTTATTAGCCCAATGAAGGAGTTTATCTTGAAAGCGATATGTGTGTTGAAGAATGTCTTTGGCATTAAATTTAGACGTGAGCTGTGGTGGCTGGTGAAGTTGGGGGTATGAGAATGTATTTCAGAAGAGTGTTCAGATGTGGTAGTGATCAGGGCGAATGAGGTTGTGGCATTAAGAGTTCTGAAGGTGGATACTATGCTATACTGGAATGTCATGGAAGGTGTTCATTGGGGGGAGATGTGGACAATTTGTTAGGAGAAGAGAGAGGGACAGTGATGATGGATGAGTTTGAGAGGTTCTGTTGTTGAGGCTGAGTGGAGGATCTTAGTAATATGGGAGAGTTCTAGGTCATTCACAGTGAGTTCAGGGGTGTTCCTCGTGTTGTTCAGGTACTTTTTCTTGGTTGTTGGGGTGGGGTGGATTCTGCATTCTTTAAGTTTGCAGAATGGGCTGGTTGGATCGTTGATCTAGGGGGTTATAGGTTGTTTCTTAGATGCTTTACTCTTTTTGTTTATAAGCATTTGAAAATGAAAGTCAATAAGATTTAGTTTGAAGCTTGTATCACAATTTTTTTTATCCTTGTGAATTGAAGTGGATGCCTCTGCAACCAGGATCACATTCCTGCTGAGGCTGAACTGCAGACTTGGTTTTACTATGAGCAGACAAATATGCCTGGAGACTATAGAGCTGCTCCTACCACTGCCATGCTCTTGAAATTCAGTGTTAACTTGAGAGAAAAGGAAGCTCAAGTAACCGGTAGAGTGAGATTCCTTTATGTAACCATTGACATTTCTGATGTGTTTTGCAAATGGGGATCAATCAATCAGGGAGTTGTGAAGCGCGCTACTCACCCATAAGGGTCTCAAGGCGCTAGGGAGGGGGGTATTAGAACCAAGTCTTGAGGGTCTTCCTGAAGATGTGCATAGTGGGGGCGCGTCTGATGTTGCCGGGATGTAGGAGAAGGCTCTTCCACCCGTTCTGGCTCTGTGTATGCACAGGGTTTTGGCAAGGGTGAGGTCGGTGGATTGTAGGATTCTTTTGGGTGCGTGGCAGGATATTCTTTTGTTGTAATGCTAAAGTGTCTTGAATAACTTGATAATTTATGACAGCCAGGAGGAGGGTAGTCATTCACATAAATATATTTTTAGGTCCGGCTTAACAGTGCATTCATAAGCAAGACCTATTGGGATTTGCAATAGTTATTTGTCTAGTCTCTGAATTTCTTTATACTAAGTGTTTACCCAATGCTGTTGCACTGCTGTCATACCATTTATTTTCAAACAGTTCCTATGTTAAGGGCTCTGTCATCCAAATAAGTCTTGTCAGCACTATATAAAATTGCTAATTATTAAATACAAATAATTATATTCATACATATTGACTTGTGATGAAATTCGAGTTTGCTGTCTGGAGAGCACAGTAGAAGAGCACTTGCATGTCAATGATGTGGCATGGCAGAAAGGATCCTGCAAACGACACAGCGCTCGCTGCTGCCTTCCTGTTCTGCCCACAATAGATAAAGAGAATTATTGCTTGTTGTCTGAGAATTTATATTGTACTAGACGATAAATGGATTGGCACTTTACACACAAGAGCCTTGAGACCTAAAAGGAGTAGGTGTAATATTTTCAACATCGAGTGAATATGAGCAGCTCAGCATAATTGTTATACACTAGCAGCATCCTCTCTGCCACCTACTGTTTGGTTACTTTGTGCGCCTGAGGTAGAGAATCTGCAATATTCCAGGTGGTAGTTAATCAGGAGTCTCATCAGCTTTGCTCTATCTTCCTGGGCTGCTGTGATGTCCCAAGAAGGTGCATACAGCACTTCAGCTAAGTCCTTACATGAACGTTTTAGGTACAAGAAAAGACCTTAGCAGGTCTGCCAAAAATTTCCACGGCACCACTAAAAGCATGTCTCAATGCAGCTGCAAGGCTCATCACCGGATCGAGGAAATTCGACCAGATCACGCCACACCTGAAATCATTAAACTGGCTACCATACGAAGCCAGAATCCAACTTAAAATGGCATGTATCACCCACAAAGCGTTCCACTACAAAACACCAAGATACCTGGCTCAGAAGATAGAGCTATCTGGAGGAGGCAGACCAGCCAGGAGTGCCAAGGAGCTGCTGCTGAGACCACCCATCTTCCGGAAGAAGAAAACATACGACAGAGCTTTCTCAGGGGCAGCCCCCAGAATCTGGAACTCACTCCCTCCAAATATTAGGAAAATTACAAACACAGCAACATTCAAGAGGGAAGCTAAGATCTTCCTAATGAGTAAGTTCCTTACTTAGGCAAGAAAGGACATCACCGCCACCGCAACTTAGTTGTGCCAAAGCGGAACAACAAATGGAAGAAAAGAGAAAGTCACTAGTTATACTGGGGATAACCTAGTGGCGCTATACTTACCCGGAATCTGGAGGAAAAAATGCACAGATAAAGACAATTTGGATCTATTGTTATTGTAGTACAATTTACAGTACAGTAGGCAAATAGAATAACTTTTATGATAACCTGGAAGACAGACACAGACTGAATTTATATAGAAATATGCACATGCCGATGTCAAGTACTAGCCTAAATATACCACACCATTGTACACTTTTATGCTATACTACCTTATAGACGTATACCTAACCTACCTCATATCAGTGTAAAACGTGTTACTACATAGCTCTATACCTGCCTACCTCATTCTCTGAATGGTTATGCTATGCAAGATGTATCTCTAACCTACCTCATGTATTGTATCTGTGAAGCGCTCTGATACCCAAGGGTCACATTCGCGCTATACAAAACTTTCCAAATAAAATTAAATAAACTAAGTCGCCAGAGAATTCCACAGATTAAACTGTGCTTAAATTATGACTTTCGGATTTAGAGAGTCCAAAACATTCTTAAACTAGCACATTACGATTTTTTCCACTTCAATTTCTCCCCAAGATGCACTCCTTGTCGCCATATCGTGACTCTCACAAACCCTATTGACGCTCAACATTTTGAGTGACACTTCGAACTGAAAATTATTCAGTCAGGAGCATGACCCCTGGCACCCTGCCCAACTTTTGACATTCATTTATTTTGGATGGAAGTCATATACTCCCCAAATGTTTTGAAAACCATTTGTCCAAGGTTTAACGTTTTAGGCATTGAATTTTAAGCCCTCACCCACATCCTTAACACTTCCATCACATTCCTGCAAGACATGAAGCGTGCAGCGGTCAATGCCATCCTCAAGAAGCTGATGGGCGACACGAGCCACCTGACCAACTTCCGTCCTATCTCCCTGCTCATCTGCCCGCCCAAAGTGCTATCACTTTGGGTGGGCAGATGAGCAGGGAGATAGGACGGATGTCCATCAACCGGCAACTCACAACCCTCCTTGAAAACCACCACCTACTAGAGAATACTCAATCAGGATTCAGAAAAAAAACACAGCACCAACATAGAACTCATCACAGCTACCAACGACATCCGAACCATCCTGGACTGAGGAGACACAGTGGCCCTCATCGTGCTCGACCAACTGCTCTAGTCTTGTGCCCTGAAGTGATCTTATTCCTGGCATTACTGGGCCAATAAACCATATGCACCTACCAACAACTACACTTTTTACTGTTTTGCATTCAATATGTAGCCTGTTCAGTGTTTGTTCAATGTGTGTGAATCTCTAGCACAAATGGCTGTGAGGGGACATGTAACCACTTTTCATATGTGAAGTGCTGCTGTGTTCTTTATTAACATACTCTGCCAATGGCCATAAATACCTTGTCTGGTGGCATAAGGTACATTATGCATCAGCAAGTGCACATGAACTGAGAACTGCAAATAGCAATGCCATAAGGGCCTTCATGTAGTGCCCACACTACAAGAGGGGATCCTTCCTCCTAACTATTGGATACGAGAGGGTTGAAGGGGGAAGTAGGAGAACGGAAGCTAGAATCCCCAAAGTTTTCATACGTTTCTTTGTGTCTGACCCAATCACAGGATGAGGAGCACAAATACATGAATTATAAAAGATGATGGCCTTAGATAGGACCTCATTGGCTTCAATGTTATGTCATCAACAATACAAAGTTGGCAACATTTCAGGATGGCAATCCCTTTCTCCTTCCTCTAACCATGTGTAATGAGCAGTAAGTGAAAATACTGCACCTTCTCCTTCAGCCGCCTTCGCAGTCTGTCTTTGGAAGACTGAAGCAGGTTTATTCTTGGCCGCTCCCCAGTCCTGTCATGAATACTGTCTCTCCGCTTTGACTGGCATGGCTGGGTGGCTGCCGGCTGAGACACTCTGTCTGCCGCCTCCAGGCTTCCATGCCTTTCCAAGGGGCTATGCGTAGTGCACACAGACGAGTCCTCATTTTTCAGAGTCTCAGCCTCTTTGGCGTTCCTGTGCGTGTCCTTGTCGTTGGGTGAATGCTTCTGGTTGTGGTGCCATCGTCTGTTTTGGCTATAGCCATGGGGTCCTTGCCTCGCTGAGGAATGTGAACCCTGACCAGCCTGGTACAGTTTCTGGTTCTCTCTGGGTTGTTTGGTGGGGGCATGTGGTTGATCGGTGTGTTGCTGCTGCTGTTTTTGCTGCGGTTGCTGCTGCTGCTGTTGTTGCTGCTGCTGCTGTTGTTGTTGTTGCTGCTGCTGCTGTTGTTTGTTGCCACCTTGCAACCTTTGCTGTTTCCTGAAACCCAAAAACACATCATATTAAAAACTGTGGGCCAGTCACATCATTCCCCCAGGACAGTGGACAACACATGGGCTTTTGTCTTTGGTTCACTGGCTGTGGTACAACTACATGTGATACACTTGGAATATGCACAGTGCCGTAGGCGCCAGAAGTAGGGGATGTATCAGCACACACAAAATAACCATACTGAGGTTTAGAAGGTGAGTCAGCAATAAAGATGAGTTTTTATCTTGTCTTATTTCTTCGGCTTTCAGAGATAGTGGTCAAATGTCAGGCTATATGTATTCTGACAAATTGCTCCTTATTTTTTAACATGGAGATTGGTGTATGCTTTTCTTTCTCTTACTGCAAATTGAGAGGCTTTGTAAACAACTATATGACTATCTTGCTGGGGTACTAGAAGTGTGAAAGGATCGACTGTAGAATGCCTTCAACTAAACAAAATGTAAATATCTGTAAAGGTACAGGACACATTTTAAAATATATTAGTAGTTAGGAAAGTACAAATGAAGTGCATTTTTTGTAATTCGGAAAAGTGATGGAAACAGATTTTAATAGATAAAAACAAATCAAGACACATTACTTGGTGACGCACAAATGGCAAATATTCACTGAAACTAAATTTCCACACATCTTTGGTGCACTATATAGTTTTATCAGTACAGCTGTATGTTTGTGAAAATGTAGTGGCTATTTCAATAGAAAATGTGCTGCCTTTAAATGAGTAAATACTATGCTGTTTTCTAAAATGCACTCCCAGCTACATACTTCACCCTGTCCTGCTGAATGGATGCGGTTCATTTGCTACCCTTGTTCTTTGTGCGACACTTAGATTTTTCACAATCCCCATCCCCATGGCTTCAGTGATATAACATGGATGGCTTCACCCGCACTCAGCAACAGTGCACAGTACAATTTCGGTGTTGTGACAATGTGTGAAGTCCAGGAAACTTGGTTTTTATATGGAGGGTGATGGGGGCTATGAATGAGCGTCTGAAAGAGGTGAGGGTACAGGACACAATGGATTTACTAACAAAGTGATTAATGGACATAAATAAAGAGGTACTTTGTGAAAAAGTAACTACATTCATTATACATTATATTTTAATGTATATTATGCTGTGTAAATAAATTGTTATGTTTTCTGTACAAAAATAAATTGAGTATTTGCTAGAATGCGGAGCCATGTGTCTCAGATCTTTCACATGATGCACTGAGTAGAAACAAAACAGGTTGAGAGGGAGCTTCTTGTTGTTCATGGTCTAACTACCTCTCTCCCAGGCATATACATTTTTGATTTTACTCTTAGGATGTATATAGTAGGATCAAGATTTCCACTTTCCTTTTTCATTCCAATATAAGCGGACCACTTCAGTGATAAATGTCTCTTCGCACTAATTCATTTTTCTAACTCTAGGCATTTGCTCATAAGAATGTACAAAAAACTTTTCAGTTCAGATCCTTCTATATTTTAAGGTCAGGCAGGCTTTAAGCTTGGCTCACAAGACCCCATCCCCTTTCTAAGTTTTCCCTACAGAGAATGGCACACACACCCCCACGACCCCTGGACTCTTATCCCTAGGGCTGTGTATCAAACACACTGAGGAAGAGATGGAAAAAATACAGGCCTGTACATAGGGTGTTTTTCTACTATGGAGCAGGATCATGCTGCCTAAAAGCAGGTGCGTGATTAGTGAACCGCACATTCTCCACTTTTAATTGCATGTAAGACATTGTTCTGCATTCTGTCCATCAACTGTGTTTTTTGCAATTTTCACCCCGAGTGGGCTGGGTATGCTCAGACGTGAGTCCCAGGCTCTCCACATCACTGGAGTCAAGCTATCCAGGCTGAAGAAGGCTGATAGCCAGAAACCGGTCCTTGGATGCTTGATTCTGGTCTAGGAAAGACATGGCTTGGTAGTTCGGGCTGGACTGTTCCCGTGAGGCACAGGGTCAAGGCTGATTTGCATATAGCCATTGTCTGACCTAGGGTGGTGTGGAGTGCAAAAAAACGATGGATTTATGCCCAGATCTTTGTACTGGGGTGAATGTAAGATGTTGTTCTGCATTCTGTCCAACTGTGTTTTTGCTATATCCCTCCTTCAGTCTCCAACTCAGCCCACCTCACTGTCTTAAGCCACACACCTTCACGGACGTCAAACAGGGGTAGTTGATGTTATCCCAGGCTTTCCCTTTGGTATCCCCCCGCCCCCAACCCCCCCTCCCCCTCCTCTGACACAACACTGACTGTACTTATGCCCTCCAAGAGAAGCTTCAAAATGAGTGCTGCAGAGGAGCAAAGTGGTTCCTCCTTTCTGCTCCACGGAGTTTAGATTTTACATCAAGGACTCCACAGTTGTACATCACCATAACTGTTTGGTCTCCCCTATGAGACAACTTTCAGCTGACTAGAAGTAAAAGCCTATTGTGGACCCACAGTGCTTTAAGCAGGTCTTTAAAAGGGGCCTGCGGTAGGTAATTAGGAGTGTGGCTTAAAGCATGTGAACTACAGTCCTATGCTCTACACAGCATGCTGCCTGGCCAGAATTAAAGTGACTATCTTAATTTGTGTGCTATTGCATCCAGACATATCACACAACAACACACATAAATCATGCCAGACCTATTGCCTTTAACCGTGCTTGTTAGCAATTTGATATCAACGAGTAACAAGGATTTTGCTGTAAATAAATAGAGTTGGTAATTACAAATGATACATATGTGACCGATGTGTGTGCTAGAGAGAGGCCAAGGATGTAATCTGAACACTGTTATGGCGGATTGACTCGCACTACCTTCAGCCTCGGCTCCAGAGCTCTCAGTCGTGCCCCATTATGAACAACCTGCCACAATCGGAACTCACCCAGACACCTGAATGTAGCTCAGCTCATATGTACCATACAAGCATTGAAAAACCCAACAGTTCAGCCATTTTTGAGCAGCAAAATATTAACTTTGCCAATGCTTGTTTTTAAATATACTGCATGAACTGAGCAGCATCAACATGAATTTACATAATTTCCGAAATGAAAGCTGTTCTTGTACAATCAGATACATGTGAGGCCTTCATCAGTATAATGTTTTGTTAAGGCAAGCATGACCAAAAACAATATCCTATAAATTGGTAGAGTCACGTTAAGATACAGAAATTACTTTCACAGATTGATATTGACAGCATTAAGTGACAGAGGCAGACATTTTAAACTACGTTCTTTTCTAATTTGTTCTAAATTAGTTTTAAACTGTGAGAAGCTTGGGTATTTCCATTTTTGGAAATTGTGAAAAACTCCTAAATTCATAGTGTTTTTTTATTTTACACTACATATATAGGTTTCTGCAAATTATGTTTACCTAACCTTTCCATAAAATAAAGGCAGGCAATTACGGCCTGTAAAAACAATAAATGCTATTCATTTTTTGTGTTTGTTGTAAAAAAAATTACCAGATGCATAAAAAGGGCAAAAATGAGGAATTATATTTTGATGAAGAACTTGTGGAGGGAAAATGAGGTGCTGATGATGTTTGCTTACGCCTACTACAAAACGATATTCAATATCTAATGTGAACATGTGAAACCGCTAAAAAGGGCTTAGCACTATGGATATAAACTTAACACTTAAGAGGTTAATCTTTATCATACTAATCTTTTTGATTCAAAGAACTACTCCAGAAAGACGCTAACAGGCCAGCCATCTTGAAATGGAGGAGATCGTGCAATTAGCTCAATGATTTCACTTGACAGCTCAACATATGCTCTGCAAGCATCACTTGCATGCTTCCAAAACACAAGTCTTCCTATGCGCTTGTTTACTGTGTTTAGGCTGTGGTGTCTGGGTACTTGAATCCTTTCTTTAGGACACACAATAGATAATATAACACATGCAATCCAACAAAGATTGTTCCATACAAGCCTGCCGAAATTGGACCTTTTTCTGCACAAAAAGCCAACAACCAGTGCTTAAATTGTGTCCTGTTATACCTGTGAAAAAAGCTGCTTTATTCCTTATTCTATTAGATAAGTGGATTATCCGGGGAAGATGGGACGGCCCCTTCCACCACTTCGCCCCCCCCCCCTTGAGAGCCAGGATTGCGAGGGTAGTCTTTCTGCATTAATGGTAATATGCGATGGGTTTATTAATATCATAAATGAATTTGCTCGCCTAGAAGAGGAAGCTGGATGACGCTAATCTAACCCAGGTCTATTAAAGCAGTGATCAACGTACAAGACGTCAAACACTTAACATACACGTCAATGGCGTCTGTAGAGGGAGGGCGGTGCCTTCTTACAGCCAATAATTAATCTGACGCACTGCTGCCCTGCTCCTGCGGACATACCATCATTTTCACCAGTGATGCGGTGACAAAATAACGCTGCTACATCAGAGGCAAACTTCCATGAGGTAAAAAATAGGAAGTAACTAACCCTCTGAGCTGCATGCTTTTTTCACCAGTCAAGCTCCAGATCACTATTTAACCCCAGAGTCCCTCCCCTCAAGATGAGATAGCGTCTAGTGTGAGCGATGCTTCGGTAATTGCCATTACCCCTGATTTTGCGGACTCCAAGTCTGCCTTCCACACCACCGGCCATCACCACAGCTGGCATCAGTGCCCATGAGGCTGACAAGTTTTCAATCTCTGGAACTCTTGACATTCCTGCAGCCAGGCTACCACCAAAAGGGCAAAAAAGAAAAAAACAAGGCGACATGCGTTTTCCCTTTAACCACCTTGGATCTATAATGACATCCCCTGATCCAGCAGGTATGACCCAACCCTGCTCCAATTTAGGAAAGAGCTGAAGACATCTCTTTAAAGAACACCACCACCCACGATGCAGTAACTACCACAATCAGGATCCAGGTAGCCCTCTAATCCCTCCCTCCTTGACTAGCTTTGCCTTTCACAGAGTACAGCGCTCCACTGCCTTCCGGCTAGGTTACCACACGGAGTATTAATGAAGCAAGGCTGTGACATATATGTCAGAGTCGGAGTGGTTAAGACATTTTTCTTTATGTTGGGTTAACTCATCGCTGTATTTGACACGCAGGTGAAACTCAAGGGTTTCCATTCAAATTCAATATCAATCAATCAATCAATCAATCAGGAGTTTGTTAAAGCGCAACTACTCACCCGTAAGGGTCTCAAGGCGCTAGGGGTGGGGGGGGGGGGTGCAGGTTCCATTCCATCAAGGAGGGGGTCTGTCGAAGAGCCAGGTTTTGAGGTTTCTTGCGAAGATGGGGAGCGATGTTGTCTGTCTGAGGTGGAGCGGAAGGGCGTTCCATGCTTTGGCCGCGAGGAAGGAGAAGGAGCGGCCTCCCGATCTGGTCTTTCTGGTGCGGGGGACCTCGGCGTAGGAGAGCTGGGCTGATCGTAGGGTCCTTTGGGGTGCGTGGAATTTGAGCCGACTGTTCAGGTATGATGGTCCGGTGCCGTGGAGGGCCTTGTGTGCGTGGGTGAGCATCTTAAAGGTGATTCTCGCCTCGACGGGGAGCCAGTGGAGTGTGCGCAGGTGCTGGGAGATGTGGCAGTGTTTTGGCAGGTTGAGGACCAGTCTTGCGGTGGATGTTCTGTAGCTTGCGGATGAGGTTTTTGTTTATTCCGGCGTAGAGTGCGTTGCCGTAGTCGAGTCTGCTGGTGACCAGGGCGTGAGTGACTGTCTTTCGGTGTTCGAGGGGGATCCATTTGAAGGTCTTACGAAGGAGGCGGAGGGTGTGGAAGCAGGAAGATGAGACAGAGTTGATCTGGCGGTCCATTTTGAGCTCGGAGTCCAGGATGATTCCCAGGTTGCGTGCGTGGTCTGTGGGGGTTGGCGGGTTTCCGAGGGCGGTGGGCCACCATGTGTCGCTCCAGGCGTCGGGGTTTGGGCCCATGATGAGTACTTCTGTTTTGTTGGTGTTTAGTTGTAGGCAGCTGTTTTTCATCCATTTGGCGACGGCTTCCATGCCTTCTCGAAAGTTTTGTCTGGCGGTGTTGGGCTCGTTGGATAGGGAGAGGATGAGCTGGGTGTCGTCTGCGTATGACACGATGTTGAGTCCGTAGGTTCTGACGATGGGGGCAAGTGGAGCCATGTAGACGTTGAAGAGCGTCGGGCTGAGGGAGGAGCCCTGGGGGACTCCGCAGGTGGTAGGTGTGGGGTCTGAGAGGAAAGGGGGGAGTCTGACCCGTTGCGTCCTGCCGGAGAGGAAGGAGCAGATCCAGTCGAGGGCCTTGTCCTGGATTCCTGTGTCGTAATATCGGGGGCATTGGTCTACGTTCTTCCGCAAGGTTCTGCCCATGGGTCTTTTTTTTTTAACACTGCTATGCAGCCACTGGTGGGGCCTGTCCAGAGGTCTTGTATGGGTTGCCAGATCATGCTGATGACACTTAGTGTTACCAGAGAAGGAGAGTAAGGAAGATGGGGAGGAAGTATTTGGAAACTAGAGGGCAGTGAAAATGGGCCTTAACTGAGACCCTCTGTCAGGGCCTCCACTCTCTCCTGAAACCACTACCAGAGCGGTCAGACGCTTGATAGCAAGAAGACAAATATGGAGTGAGAGAAAGAGAAGAGAGTTAGTTACACGACCTCAAAGAGTCTTAATAATATATAGCATCATCAACTCAACCTGCTAGCTCTCACTTTTTCTGATATTACCAGGGCCACTGTAATTATGTAATTTTGCGGCTGCAGCACGGTCCACATAATTATGGATTTGTTGCTTTTGCCACATAGTCCATCTTCTGCTGCATAATTTGCCTTTTCTTGCCCCATAATTTGGTTCTCCTAGGTTCCATGGTTCCAGAGGCCTTGTGTATTTGTTAAGAGTTAAAAAGCAGCACCCCCTCCATACAATGTTTAACGGGAAAGGGTCCGTTTTAAAAAACGAGTCAATGTCGTTGGCCCGTGCTTATCATTTGAGTGGGTTGACTCATGTTTTGGGATGTTCAGCAATGACTGGAGAATTGGGAAACTAAAACTTTCAAAGCTTCCTTGGCATATCGTTAGTCGGTGTTAATAACCTACGACTGCAGATTGTCCACTCAGCAGAATGATGCAGTTTCTGCAAACTGCAATTGCTTTATTTTTTTAAAACCTTTCTCCATGTGGAAAACATACCTTCCCTAACAAACCTTGAGAAAAAAAATGATTGGGACTCTTTCCTATTATCAACGAGCTGTTTACGTCTTCTTGAATCAGGTGTATGTTTAGTAGTGAATTAAGTGTTAAAAAAGGCAAGTCGATGCTTGTGAATATGCAGACAGGACCAAGTTACCGCTGTGTTGGTGTTCAGCCAATGTATGTGCTAAACCCCCAAATAACTCCAATTGCATGAGAGCACCTGTTCACCAACGAAAAACCCCACCAGCGGGCAGAGCAGAGCGTTCATCAGTCTTGCCATCTGCCTCCGTGTATCTTCATATTGAGAATCAGAGTCTGGCATCTGTAATCACAATTCTAACTTCTTTTTCACACATGCACGTTGAGGTTGCCAAATGGCGCCATGTCTTATGGGGCACCTTACTCCAGTATTTTTTTTTCCTTTTGAAAGCCTTGTAGTCCGGAAATCTAGCGCCAATGGGGGTAAACTGAGGTGAACTACAACTCCCAGAATGCAGCATGCTGGTAAATGCATGCATGGGACGTGACAACGCCGTTCCAGATAATTTGGAGACCTTGATGTGAATTCGTTTGCGAGAATAGTGCGTTTCACCGGTCTCGTGAAATAATAGCAAAAAATGAGCAATAACACCGCAGCGAGGGGCCTTTCATGGCCACACAATGTTGACAGAGTGGAAGAGTGACACTCGGCAGCGGCATGTCCTCTCCACTGCATCCAGCATGGACGTCTGAAGACAGAGATGTAAAGCTGCTGCTGGCGCTCTAAGGGACGCTGCGCTTCTGGAGTTTGAAAACCTATAAAGCTTTCGAGTAAACTGTCACGTCTCCATTTACCCGCCAAGGCGTGAAAAACACGAAGCTGACGAGAATTTACATGGATGGGTTTTTATGGGAAGAGGCATCTGTCATTCCTGTCGTGGAGGCTGACGGGCCCAAGACAAGACGCGGCGTCGAAGGAGCCGCTGTTCCATCAGCTCCCGGCATTGTAATAACCTTTCACCCTTCCCGTCAGTCTCGGGACATCTGGGACACAGATGGCCTCTTGAAGGCCGAGGCTTCGGCCCGCTCGCCCCACATATATCAGACGTGCCTCTTCTTTCCCGGTACATACACAACGGCAAACAAGCATTGGCAAAGGCAATAATTGCCGCCTGCACCAGTAACACGCTGTGGCAATACTCTAAAGCCATAATGTACACCAGCCAAGCTAAAACTATTTCAAACAAGCATTGGCTAAGCCAATAGGTCTCGCTCACCAGAGCAGTTGACTTTGGCAACGTTTTGTAGCCCTGTTGTACGGCAGCGCGACTGCTGTGCAGCACAGCTAAAACTCATGAAAACAAGCATTCTCATCTATTGGATGTGTCAATCTTTTTCTTTAAGAGCTGCTGTGCAACATGGCGTCAAGTAAAACAAGTATTTACAATGCAATGGTCTCGGCATTATTAAAGGTAGAGCTATTGGCATTGCTCATGAAATTTTTTTTCTTTTTTTTTTTAAAAACGTAAATAAATGGTATTGTCATTTACAATGGCAATAGGTGAGCATTAGAGAGTAGTAGAGAGTATTTGCGGACCGAGACACACACACACACACACACACAGACAGAGCCACGCACAGACACAGACAGAGCCACGCACACACACAGACAGAGCCACGCATACACACAGACAGAGCCACGCACACAGAGGCCCTGCTGGCTTATTTACTCTTCTGAGGTTACAGTGCCCAAAGTGTGTACATAAACCCCGACTTCCCAATGTCCTGCTGGTTTACTTATTTTTCTGACGCCACAATGTCCTGGTTGGTTACATAACCCTCTAACGTAATAAGCTACAGGGATGTACTTCTCTTACCGGACAATGTCCAAATGTTTACCTACTTCTCGGACGTCACAATTCCATGGTTGTTTGCATGACCCCCTGAGACCAATCCTCTGCTTCTTGACGTAACTTGTGATATCACAGTGGACATGTTGTTTGCACCACTGCGATCGCCGTTGTCCTGGCTCTGCTGATGCCCTGTGTAAATACAGATCTAACAGAGAAAAGCTGGCCATGGGTGGCAGGAGTGGGCCGGGTTCAGTCCAAACTACACACACGGAGTTGGTTTAATCAGATGCCTCATGTGTGGAAAGGACTATCGGTTTCCATAACCAGGGTCGTTGGGGGGGATCGCCTTGAGGCACTTTGGTACTGGTTATGGACTGAGAGCTCTGGGTCCTAACATTCTAAACTGTGAATGTGTCAGCTCCTCCCCCAGCGTACCCGAACTATTCAGGAAAGTGCAGCGCGAGTTAAAACCTCATTCCTATACAACCACTCGACCTAAAAAGGACTCCTACTCAGTCTGTGCCCACTAGTGCCAGACTGCTATGACATGGGTGTTTCACTTTGTATTAAGAAAAAGGCAATAAAAATTAAATGCAAAAATTGACTAATTTTGATCTGGGGGAAATTGCATTAACTTCACCTTAAAAAAGATGCTAAAAAGAAGCAAACTTTTGGGAAAGAAAAAATGATGGTAGTACAGTTAAATTAGATGTGCCACTGTGTGGTTACTGAGGGATTCTGCATAAGCTGATGAAAGAAGCCACCATGAAGTGGTTAAGTCCTTCAGGGTGCTTGAAGGCACCATGCGAGTGTGTAAACATTAGTGCAAGGGAAAGTTGGAAACCAGGATGTAGCTGACTAGACTGAGTTAGCAGAGGCTCTCACCTTTCGCAGATAAAGTAGCTGCGCAATTTACAGGCCACCTCAGAAATCTGTAAATTACAGTTTGACTAGTAGCAGATCCTACTCGCACTTTCACCCGTCTGAGGTCGGGTTGTAGAAACATCCGCCAATACAACAGATGATTAACCCCATAAGGGTCCGAACTAGAACTTAAAAGACTAGAGTTTGCAGCTCTGGATCTCAGGGTCTATGCATAAAGGAAGCTTACTCGGGGGGGAAACTGAACCATTCAAGGTTCACACACCTCTGTTATCCAGCAGAGGAGGCACGAATCGGTGCTATAAATGGGCAGGTGACGACAGGTACAAAATAACTCCACTTCTCAGCTGATGGGCAGTACATTTAATGGCTCTGCTCAATAGAAAATAGATACTTTGACAGACAGCATTTACACTTTTAAACTTCCATTGTAAGGATGGAAATTTTTCAAAGATGTCCAATATGTTTTTCACAAGGAGGGGCCTAAGCAACTTGATAACGGCATAAAGACAGAATTAAAGTAAAGGTTGCGTTAATATGTGAACCTTCCCCTTTGCTCTCGCTCTGAACCGCCTAGGAGAGACAGATTTCTCTATCCAGGAACAGATAGCCTAGGGTACCAGCTCCAGAGAAGCCACAAGCAAATGTCATCAGCACATATTTTGGAGCAATGCTTAAGCATGAGGCTCAAGACCACTGTAATCTGTAACTTATTATTTTACCCAGTGGGACAGAAGACGTTAGCCAGTCAATCCCTGACCGTGTCCAGGAGATATTGAGGATTCATGAGCTTGCCATCAATACATCTCAAAAGACAACTGCCCCACAGTAGAGTAGCCAGTGTGTCGTGCACCCTAGGGCAAGCAAGGAGATGGCCCCCCTTGCTGCTGTTTGAGTAATAAAAAACATGGGTGAGGGGTCCCTCAGACCTCTGGTCCCTGGTGCCACAGAACCTGCTGCACCATTAGTAACAATGCTCCTGCTGCCCCAAATGACAACATGGCCCTTCCAACTAGCATCAACAAATATGTCTTGAGCACTCTGCGTCCCTTAGAGACTTAAGTGGACCATGAGCCGTGCATTAACACTAATGCCAAGATGAAACCGTATTGTTCACATGGCTTTAGCACTCACATCACTTTTGAGGAGATACAAGGGGTACCACTTACAATGGGACAGTACCTATGGTTATCACATGTGGGGTTAATACACGTAGTTACATCACCAGAGTACTGTGAGCCACAGGGCTGGTACTCAATGCCCCATCATTTCGGAGCTGAAATGCTTGAAGCTCTGCATTATTTATTAACGTATTAATGCATTTCTTACGAGTTAATCAAGCTCGGGGGTATCTGTAAATTCCACACAAGAACTCGTGTTTATAGCACTGATGTAACGGGGCGCCTTTTTAAACACACATAATACAAAAGGCCCATGGGCGATTTTATTATCGGATTACTAAACATGGTACCTTCATTCTAAAGCCAATACACATAGGACCCTTCATTATAGTGCTTACACTGGTGCCTGCTTTGTGAGAGCTCCTACACCCGGAAGCTTCGATCCTAGAGCTAATGCACACGGGGCCTCCGGAATACAGCTAATGCACGTGCCAGCTTCCGTCATACAGCTAATGCACACGGGGCCTCCGGAATACATATACAGTCGAGTTAGAAAATAAAAATACTTCTAGAACACGTGTACCACACGTATGAGAAAAAGTGTGCTCTGAGGGTCAAATCCGGATGACAAGATGCGTCACCCCGTGCACCTTCTACAAACCACTTAAATGAACAGAATATAAGGATTCAAAGCTGTGTCAAATTTCAACACAACGTGTGATAAAATAAACGACCAAGGTAGGGCATGTTACTTCAAACGCCAAGCGATCAAGTTGAGAGAATGTGTTCAAAGGTGTTAAAATTGTCGTATAAATACTACACTCTTTAAAAATCCGGAGACATTTATGAGAATGGCAAATTATACTAGATAGCGCCGTTTACGATGGTTCCCTTAGCATTTAATGGCAATGCACAACACAATCAGAAGATCACAACAAGCCGGTTACAACTTCGGAAGGTAATAGCTGAATCTTTTTAAAGTCACTGGTCCCTACTATGACTCCCACAAGCTCGGGTAAAACCCTTTCATCCGTTCCCCATATTCCACGGCTCCCATGCAGGGCTATGGGTGAGGATGGCATCCGATTGTGAACGTTTCTATTCCTCCGCCACATCTTACCCCTCCGGAATACAGCAAATGCACGTGCCAGCTTCCGTCATACAGCTAATGCACACGGGGGCATCCGGAAAAGAAGCTTCCATCGTAGAGCCAAGGCACAAATAAATGCGCTTGCAACTTGCCAATCGCTAAGATCCCAAACAGACGAGAAGACACACCCCTAGATCACCATCCTTGCCTTCATTTCAACCAACTCCAAACGAGAGAGTCAGACACCAAGACGCAGCTATTAAATTACATGAAACATCGGTCAAGGAATGGAAGGGCAAGGTTGCTCCTGACCCTACAGCAGCACAGATGGAGCGGACTGAAAGAAGAACAAGGCACAGAGACGAGACGGGGTGACGGACGAGCGCGGAGCATTCAGGAGGGGGCAGGGAGGAGAAAGCCGAAGATGCAGTACGTAGAGGGGAGGGGAACACGCGCATCAAGCAGAGAGGGGGCTGGGGGACTGTGGGGGCAGCATAAGAGATAGAGAGCATCAAACAGGGGTGCAGGAGCACTAAAAACGGCACAAACGGGGGCAGAGGCAGAGGCTCGATGCTCACCGTCACTGCGGTGAAACAAAATGGCGGCCGCAAGCTTCTGATTTTTTCGGAATTGGGGCGTGGTTTTGCTGTTTTGAGTGACAGACAACGTCACTGTCTAAAGAACAGCAAAACTTACGCCCCCAAATCCGAAAAAGACGGAGCCTATTCGGAGGGACGGCTCTCTCCTCCAATGGCTGGCCTCCGTTTAGGAAGCCAGCCAATGGAGGGAGAGCCAAAAAGAGGGAGGGATAAAGCAGCCCTCTTACTGACAATAAATCTCGGACTTCCGGTCTGCCTTTGGCAGACCGGATATTACCTCGACCTAAAAATAAAAAAAAAGAGGGCCAGCGTTGACCGCGTCATAGTGTTTTTTATCCCTTTAATTCATGAAGGCCAGTAGCCCACGCTACTGAGCAATATGTCTTAAAACAGCGTGTAGATTTGGGGGGGGGGGGGCAAGCAACATGAGTGTGGGATAAAAGTACAGACAGCAGGAGGAGGGTGGGTTAAACAGACTAGACAGTGGGATAATTTGAAAAAGAATGGAAAGTGGAGGAAGGGCAGATGGGTGGGTTGAAAACAAGGGACGGCAGAAAAAAGAGGGAAAAGGACATGAAGGAGGTGCGGGGAGCAACAACAGAGAGCAGGAGGGGGAGATGGGGGAAGCACCAACAATGGACAGTAGGAGAGGGTGGAGAAGCAACACAAGGGAGTGAGAGGAGGGAGGAACATGGACTGCAGACACACAAGCTCTTCAGGAGTGAATGTCCAAAAGTAAAAGGAGCCTGTGGCCAGTGGGAGGACACTGGACACAAACAAGAAGCTGTGCTAGGTCCATGCCCCATGGTAGCAAGCCCCTGGAGGAAGGAGTTGAAGCTGAAATCCACTGACCAATAAGAAGCAAGGAAATGAGAGCGACGTGTAAGCCAACCAATGGCAATTAATGGTAAGTCAGGGGCAGACTAAGCCCCTTTGAAGCTTTTTCGTTATTTAGATGAGGTGTCGCAAAGAGAGCGCATGCGCTGCGATATACTGTACAGGCAAAACCTAAAAAGCACTAATGATTTTTTATTTTCAGAAATAGCGCTTAAGTAATGCCTATGTCATAGCGCAATTTATTTGTATCACTAGCGGAGTGCTCCTTCAAGGCAACATGGAGGGAGGGAAGGTAGCAAAGAAAGGTGCAGAAAGAGGACATATGAGAGGGGCTGTGGGAGCACATAGCAACGGAGTGTGTGGTGGAAGGACCGGGAGCTAGCCGACAGACAATAGAGGCTGGGCATGAAATGGACAAAGGAAGGTAGGCAGGAGAGGCTGGGGCAAGCGAACAGACAATGTAGGGTAGGGTCGGAGGGACTGGTGGCAGACAGAAGGATAACAAAGGGTGGGAAGGTTGGTCTGAGGGCAAGTAGATCGACAAAAAATGGTGGGATTAGGGTCTGTGGCAGGCACACGGACAACAGAGTGGGCGGGAGGAGCTGGGGCAAGCACACAGAAAACAGAGTGAGCTGGGGAAATTGGGGGCAAACAGACAGACATGGATTGGAGGGGCTGGGGCAAGCAGATGGACAAAGGGGAGTTCGCAGGAAGGGTAAAGGGCAAGCACACAGACAATGGAGGGTGTGCAGTAGTTGGGGCAAGCACACGGAGACTGGAAGGAGGGTGGGTGGGTGGAAGCGCCTGGAGAGGGACAGCTGAAAACACATGCACTCTTGTAGAATGCTTAAACAAAAGGAAAACCTTAGCACCTGAAAAATAAGCAGTGGAAGGTTACACAAAGACGAAGGGGACGGGCAAACACAAAAAGAAAGAAAGCCTACAGAAGCTGGCTAATAAGAGAAATCAAATAAGAGAAAGCAAATACAAGTGACAATGAAGCCAAATAATGTTAAGCAATTGGGGGGCCTCTAAGTCCCCAGTAAGGTATCAAAAGGTCTCACAAGAGACAGCACATGCATAGTCTTGGTCAAGATCTAAAAAAAAGCTGCTTCTTAAATCAAAAGCACATAACTCATGAGCCTGAAGAACTTGTACCCTGGTCCATGATTCCGCCCTCGGCTTACATAAGCGTACTATCAGAGGCACGATGTACTTTCATTTAATCTTATAATTATGCATGTTTTTTACAGTCATTATATATATGATAAACAGGTTGTGTTTAGTCTCAGATGCACTGTTTGAACAAACTGTATTCAGGTCTGTTCTACTAATCTGATATAACACATGCCGATTTTGTATTAAACAAATTATTTTTCTGTTTTTATATGCGGTTGTCAGAGCTTAAAAAAGTGTGCAAACAGGAACGTGCAAGAGTGAGGGATAAAGGGGCAGGGAATATCTGGCAGTGGATTAAAGAAGCTGAAGGTGGATTAAGACTACCAGGCTTGATATTTGGTGCCAATATTGGATTGCACCGCTGCAGGCTTCTGAGCAGAACTTCAGGCACCAGCACTCTTTCCTTTACAAATTAAGCACTGGTTGTTGTACTCTGAAGCGGCAGGGTAAAGTTCCTGCTTTTTTGAAATCACTATAAATAAAGAGATGGTGCTGCAGGCACTATGTATTTCTTTACAAAGGCAACGCCTACAGTTAGAGCCGACAGTATTACTGATACTTTATGAAATAACAACTAACAGTGTGATAAGTAGCAGTCATATTAGTGTTTAAGCAAAATGAAATGATTAAGAATCATAGGACAATCCATTATAGAATCTCCTGTATAATCACAACAGAAGATGCACCTGTAAAATTAAACATTTCACACAAAATAGCACAAAATATTTAATAACATTCAGAGAAGTATTAATATTTCAATGACCGCTTCAAAGGCTTATGATATCCTTGTGACCCTATGCAAGAAATAGGTCAAATCCAAACTAACCACACGTTGGTAGACACAGCAAGCACAGCAGAAAAGATTAATAATATTGAAACTAGAAAAGTTGCGTCATAAATTCTAACCCACAAAAAAAATGTGCCAGTCTCTGAACTGCTCACACAAATCATCAACAAACTATTTCTTCTGCCCAGACCAGCCATCCTCCAAGCCATCTACGAAAGTAAGGCACAATTAAAAGCTGTGAAACTCTGGCCCATCTGCCTTTTATCTCGTATTCTGCACAAAAATTCACTGACAGAACTCAGCCGACGCTGAACTCATCCTCATCAACTTCACAATACAACCTCATGCCCAAGGTTGGCCAAATAACTTGAGCTTAGAAGGAATCACTGTAATAATCAGAAGCCCAGTAACTGAGGTGTCAATTGTATGTATGATGGTTTATTAGCCTTAGTTGCAGGTAAGTAATATGTTCCAATAGTATGCTTCAATGATGAGACCCACCAGGAGCTGCCTCCCTGCTGCTCAGCCCATTCCGCTGCCCCAAGTTCCGTGTTTCAAAACAAACCGCTTAGGTTGCAAAGCCTTTCACCACCTGGCCCCACACTACTGGAATGAACTACCTATACACTTGCGTCAATCCACGGACTATCTGGCATTCAGAAAGTTGTTGAAAACGTCACTGTTCTAAATGTCCCTCCTTCCTTAACTTTGGCTGTCTTAGCGTGGAGATACCCCGATGGGGTGATTCGGGAGCTTTACAAATAAATAAATAAATCAATCAATAAATAAATAAATAAATAAAAAATTCTGCAACTGACACTCCCAGGCACGCTAACATTTCAAAGCATCACCATGCACCAACATTCCACACAGGACACTCATGCTGGCTGAGTAGCAGGTTCTAACATCTCCCCCTTTTACAGAACACAACAATCATGTTGCGAATTACAGTTGAAGATGTCACACTTTCATAAAGACAAAAGCGACATGCATGAAAACATCTTGAATGAAACGATATTGCATGTACATAAAAGACCATGCATGTACAAACAATAAATAAAAGAACATTGCGAATACCTGAGGACATATCACAATTACATACGTAAATGTAAATGTGAATGTGACAAATAGACATGCACAAAATATATTAACTGTAAGACGATATGATATCGCATATATGTAAACTATGCATATAAAAGCAGTCATCCCACACAAAACATCTGCATCAGAAATGGGTGACTTAACCTCTCACAGTCATCCCACACAAAACACCTGCATCAGAAATGGGTGACTTACACCCACACAATCATCCCTCCACCAGGGCATCTAGTGTAACCAACAACAAACGGGTGATTCACACCCTACATGTCATCCCTAAAACACGGGCATCTAGCGTTAACAGCAAGAAAGGGGTGACCTCTACCCATAGAAAACAAACCAGTAATGAAACATTCTCTCACAAATAATCCCACTCAGACCAATACTAGGCACACAACATATATGCCAAAAGCAAATACAAGACAGTCAGAATAACCAAACATTATATGCTAGGACATTTCAAAATAAGCAAGATGTACTGGCAGGTGCAATAAATATATAATGACGAGAAAAACACTATTACTGCCAACATGAGCAGCAAACAATGTTCCTACGTATCTCCAGTGAGCAAATTTCACTTGAATTGAAATGAAATGAAACAAACTGATCCAGTCTTACAAGTATCCCAAAATAGAAAATTATTCAGCAGTAACGCCCATGAAGTTGTCCATACCGCTCTATTCAATATCAATTTGAATGCCCTATAGAGCTGAAACTTTCCTGTTCAGCACGGTGACAAGCAGAGGAGAGACACACATGTCGGCGCTCCAGCGCAAGAGACTCCACCGTACAAAACCATCAATTACCGGACCTCTTATTCAAAGATGGCGCCTTCCGTTCAGCACGATGACAATCAGAGGAGATTCACAAGTCGGCGTTCCAGCTTTCTCGGAATACCCCCGCCTCATGACCATAGATGCCCGAGTGCACAGTTCAGCACACACAGGAAATAAGAAATGTCACATATAGACAGGCGGAGCACACCGTACCGCAGTGGCCCAAAAACACATGCACCACCTCAGCAAAATGTGGTACCAATCCAGTAAGTGGACACACGCTCTTCAGCATTCCGCAGCAGGCCCAAGAACCACAAGCACCACCGCAGATGGTCTCGCGGCCCATTCAAATGTCGCACAACAGAAACGGCACAGCACATGGAACGTTCAAATGTCGCACACCGGTCACGGCAAGAGCCTACTCAGCACCCGCAATATGTTACTTACCAGCGTAAAGCTCCTGATCCTTCTAGACCTGTCCTCAGCCTTCGATACCATCAAACACGAAAATTTGATTGATCTCCTACAACATAGGATGGGATTGCCGGGCCAAGTCCTAAATTGGTTTGCCTCCTTCCTTCACAACTGCACGCAAAGGATCAAAGTTAATCATGCCCTCGCTTCCAGTAACCCTGTCCTGATTGGAGTCCCACAAGGTTCTATGCTCTCGCCCACTCTCTTCAACCTATTTACGGAGCCTCTTGCGGTCATTCTGAACAGAGCCAACATCCAATACCACATGTATGCGGATGACGCGCAATTGTACCTGAAGATTTCATCGCAAGAAGACAAAAACTTTAAATGCTGCACTTGCTCAAACTCAACAATGACTAGCTCAGAACCATCTCCTACTAAATACTCTCAAAACGGAATTTCTTTTGATCACCCCACCTAATCACTCAGCTTCTACCCTTGACTGGATTAAATACCTAACTGCTCTGAACTGCACTCCTCACGTTGTAGACTCTGCCAAATCTTTAGGTATCACCGTGGATAAACACCTAAACATGCAAGCACACATCAGTGCTACTACTAGGGGAGCCAATTTCCAACTCAACACACTGAAGAAAATCAAACCATTCCGCCCGCCCCCCCCCCCCCGAAGATCTCAGGCCGGCGGTTCAATCCCTGATTATACCTAGATTGGAATATGGGCTGGTGACCCTCACAGTACTTCCCAAAGCTAGCCTGGCCCCTCTCAGATCTACCTTGAATGCTTCGGCAAGGCTTTTAACAGGTTCTAGGAAATTTGATCACATTTCACCTGATCTTTTGCAGCTAAACTAGTTATCTTTTAAAGCTAGAATCCAACTCAAGATATCTTGTCTAACTTATAAAGCCATACACCACAATACCCCATACTATCTAGCTAATAAACTTGAGCTATCAGGCTCCATTCGAAACCTCAGAAGTACGTACACCCTTCTCTTGAAACCAAGTTTCAAAAAGAAAAGATCCTACAATCGTGTGTTCTCCAGTCTCGCTCCAAGAATCTGGAACTCTTTGCCATCAGAGATCAGATCAATCCTTCCACTACTTCCTTTAAACAACTGGGCAAAAGACTACTAATGAACGAACGTTAATCGCGCTGATCATGTTAGTATGTTCTGTTAATAACCAAAATCTTGAAATATTTTTCACTGATGTTCTATGACATTTTTCCCTTTTTTTTTGTTCTAGTCCTAGATAGCGCCTTTGACTGCATCAACTGATTATTTTTGCTCGCTCCCTTTTTGTTAAAATTCCTTGATGCACATCGCACATCTTGGTTCTATCTATTTGTATGATGTGTTACTTGGAGCGCTGTATTGCACCACTCTTACACCCTACTCTTCGTGAATGTATTACTTTTTTTATGTTCTGTATAATTGCTGACGACAACGCTGTACAGTGCTCTGATACCCCTTTGGGTCTTGTTCACGCGCTATCAAAACTTTCTAAATAAATATATGAATTAAAGTCGCTGGTCACACAGTCATATTCTAATATCCCCAGTACCTGGCAGTTCCCCTTGAACAATCCACAAAATCTTTAACTCTTTATGCTGACAGTTTGATGCATCCAAGTGCTGACAGCATCTTTGAAAACTTAGAGTTGCTGGTAATCATCAAAACACTGTAAATAGTCTTCATCCACATGAAAACCAGATCATGTGACACACAGGTGTACACCCTGGCTAGGGCCGTCTGATGTGGAAGACACTGGTGGGGCTGCAAAACTTCCTGTTGTTTCACTGTTAGTTTGCTTAACACCATCAGTGCTGCAGTAATTCCCCCTCTGTGCTGCTCATGATTTATTCCCATTGTTCATGACGAGCTGAGCTCGTCATGAGCACACGACCAGTGTACTGCATGACGAGCTGAGCTCGTCATGAGCATCGAAGGGGTTAAGATTCCTTTAAAATTCTTCCAACTATTTGCTCAGGCTTTATTTTCTTCTGTAGTTTCCACTATACCACGCAGGGTTTCTTTACTTTAAATCATCGCCAAAATGTAATAATCAGAAGTCCAGTAGCCAAGGTGTATATTGTATATATGATGGTCTATTAGTCTTAGTTGCAGGTAAGAAATACGTTCCAATAGTAAGCTTCAATGATAAGCCTCACCAGGAGCTGCTCCCGGATGCTCAGCCCATTCTCCAACTGACATTCCCAGGCACCCTAACATTCCAAGCATCACCATGCACCAACATTCCACACAGGACGCTCATGCTGGCTGAGCAGCAGGGTATAACAATCACCCCATATCTTACTCTACACCAATTCCTTAGTCTTCACACTACATATTTCTTGCAGTGCAGGGGAAAGTTAAAGAAAATAGTCCTTACCATATGGTTATAGTTCAGCCAAATGTGCTAACCTAAACATTTCCTACTTAAGACAGAAGTCAATCCATGGTTCAGAGGATTAGATATGACACGCTGACAAACCAAAACCATGATAACGGATCCACCAAGAGCTATACAGATACCACTATGGGTTGTATTTCATGCCGTCACTCAACAGATCATCAATCATGTACACCTGAAATACATCTCCCCAACCTTAAAACAACTGCATTCGCTCTGCCTTAAAAGCACACATACACTTCAACGTCTGCAGTCTGATTTACAATTCTGACTGTTACAACTGCAGCGCCGGGACGCTCTCCGGAGCAGCTGTGCGCTATACAAAACCCCCAGTAACATAACATAACATAACATAACAACCCCCCCCCACCACCAGAATTAAGGTTTTCAGTAGATTATGAATAACAGACCTTTCTAAGTTTGAAATTCAAAGTCTGAGGAAGAATGAGATAGGTATTGGACTTTCTTTCATTATATTCTCCAAGACTGAGGAATGACGGCGGCTTCGGCTTGCCCTATATCTTCAACACTTCAGGAAGGAGCGTTCTATTCTACTTTTTATAATTGCCTCCCATAAAAGGACTGATTATTCAAAGCCTTCTCCATCCCACTTTACATCAATGTATCTTGGGGGCAGGTGCCCCCGCCTCTCTGAATCCCTATTGGGCTATGATGCTTCACTGGAAAGCTCCATGGTCTACAAATAACTACTAGGAAATAAAAAAATAGTAAGGCGGTAATGAGAGACAGAGAGAGGAGAGAGAGAGACACGCATCAGTTGTATTGTCCTCACTTCTTAGCAGTGACAAAGATGTCTCCAAACCCTTGTTCAATGGCTAGAACACAAATGCCCGGTTAGTTAAAACTGGCGTGCCATTTCAGAAGACTTACAACTAATCTCTTCCACTCACAAATCCATGTGCATTGAGGTCTTCCTTCAACAGAAGCTCACATGAAGACATGTACATTAGACTCAAGAGCCAAAGGAAAGCAGGAATATTGTAAGTATTGAAAATTACTCAGGCTCATACAAGACATCCTCAAAGAGTTTTGCATTTTAAACTAACCGCATCTTGACCAGTGAAAAGATGACTCAGAATCAGCACTGAGTTGCTGTGATAAGCAGATTTCATCATTCCCCCTCTCAATAGGGTATCCCATCTTCACCACCCTCTTCATTATTCAATATTTACATGAAATCCCTGGGTGATCTGGTTAAACAACTGCGTGTACCGGTCTACCAATGTATGGAAAGTGCCAAGCTCTACCTACATATAGTCTCCTTATAGAACAGCCATCACATGAAGAGTAAGTACTGCGTAGCGCACATACTCTATTGCTGGTCTCTCATCGCTCGGAGGCAAAGTCATTCGTCACGCGTAGTAGGATACAATGTGGGTGAGAGTCGTTTCAACCTCTATCTCTGGAAGTCAGTGGTAATTGGTAGTCCTCCAGTAAATGAGTGCATTAATTTACTCTATAACACAGTTGGTGGCAACTATTACATTACAACGTCAGCAGAGTAAATGGATCAGATTTAAAACATTGCCAAACAATACTTTCATAAAAGACCAATATGGATACAATTATATACTTGAAAATGCAAGCAAACAGTATTAAAAATGTCTCCATGAGGACACACGGTAGAACAACATTACAGCAGGGGAATAATATGGAAGTAATGTGGCATCCCTTCTGGGATCTCAGAACCGAGAGTAGTGTGTTGGAGATGGAACTGAGATTCCAGGAGTGTGCTGGCACCAGCTTCCCTCCTGGGATAAGGCTTTACTTTACAGTCAGTAAAGCACTACTTTCCTGTACCTACAACAAGTTCCTGTGTCTGATTAGAGGAGGAGCTACAGCGGACAGGTGCCAGACCTTTGGGCAAGAGCGAGAAAGGCCAATTCCCTGAGGCTGTCTATGCCTCTGTGGGAGTGCCCACAAAAGGCAAAATTATGACTGAAGTGCATTAGAAATCAATGGGCATCTGGTAATTCATCTTCAGTCCAAATTCTGGTAATTATCTTCAATTTCAGTAAATAGGGTGCAGCATATCAAAGCTTCTTGATTTCCCAAAATGAGAGCAATCAATAGACTTTCAATTGTGGAAAAAAAATGTAATCTAATCGGAATCAAAGCATTTCCAGGCTCTAGTCAGAGAAAATGCTGAATCTAAATCACTGCCTCCTTACTCCAGCCGTCATACTCCTGGGGCTGTATTAAAGAAATGCCCTTGGGGCGCAACAGGCGTTTGAGCCCACTTTGTGCACCCTCAGCGGTACTTAATTTAAGCAGTGGTTTCTGGTTCTCAGCATCGGCACTTAATTGTCAACACCGAAGATTATGACAGTCTGCCAAATGGTGGCGCGGTCTGTCTAATTTACAGGTGAGCATAACTGTTGTTTATTAATTTAATATACATTAAAATGGCTAGTACCTGTCGCCCAAGCCCTTCTTACAGCTTTAGGGGCCTGGAATAGTCTGTATTGTCACACTTGTAGGAGTATGATGGTTAGTAGTTGTGTTGGTTCTGTCATTGGGTGAGATGGCAGGGTAAATGGGTAGTGTAAGTTGCCGAGGGCCATGGCACTTATATTGTTTACAAATTAAGCACTGCCCTTCAGGGCACTTTGGTATTAGAGAAGGGGCCACAAACGTTTGTGGTGTAACCCCATGCAAATTAGGGAATCTCTTTGCCTCTACGTCCGTGTAGTATTACTGACGTGGGGAGCAGAGACAAATATGCCTTGAAGAGGCGCACTGAAAGTGCACCACAAAAAGTTGGTGCACTTTCAGCGTACATCCTAAAGACAGCCCTCTGGAGTCGCTCACTGCACATGCCTGCAAGCGGATCTCTAATCCCTCTTAAAAGTCAAGGTGGGTTGCTGCCTGCACAGAGAAATATGGAGCAGCTTTTAAAGAGTTGCTCCGTATTTCTCTTGAATGCCCTGAGGGCATCGCATTCAACATATTAGGCACACTTTCCCTGTTTGCACCTGGAGCCCCCTGCTTAAAAATGCTCTATGGTGCAAACAGGAAAAGTGTGCCCTATTGGCAATAAGGCCCCTGGTCTCCATTTTACCATGATCTAATGGTTGCTTCGCAAATAACTCAAATCTGACATTGGACGTATTCCTGCAGCCACGGCCCATCCTAATGGCCACGCCCTCTCATCTTTTAAAATAATCCTTGAAATATGTGTTCACATGGAACTCGTTCAAAAAAGAAAATTATAAAGGTCACAGATATTTCTGTGCGGACTGAATCCAACAAAAACTCAATACAAGGTTAAAGACATTTAAAATGACAATGGCAACTCAGCTAGTACGTAACACGGTTCAGCTGAACCGAGTTTTATTTAAGAGCAAACCAAAATTAGCACAATAATTCAAAAGGTGTAGTGAGAGAATAGTAGCAAAGAACCCCAGTTGTGTAATCAAACCAGGACCAAAGAAAAGTAGAAGTAAAAATGGGAAACAAAAGAAAGTGATTGCTTGTTACAAAAATAAGGCAGCAGTTTCAGTAATAATCACTCATGGATACATACATTCAATTATTGTATTTGCAAAGGCGAGAAGCTTTGTCTGTCTCTATGAATGTGTTGACAGTGTTTGAACCCTTTCAGGATTATAGGGTCTCATCAGGACCAGAGATCACAGGGGTCTAAGGAAACAAAGTGCTTGATATTAGAAAAGGGCTCAATTTAAGGAGTAGCTGGATGATGTATTCTAGAAATTAAAAAGTACATACTGGCTTTACTAGGAAATGATTATTTCATCTAGTTTAAGTTGAAATTTGCGGAGGAATGATTTGGTTATCCAAAATGGGACTCAATCCCTACAGTGAGAAGGCATATGCCAAGGGGGTGGGATTGAAAAGTGATAATTGTCAGTAGTACCAAGATCAACCAACAATCACCTAAGGTCCACTGGCTTGGGTACATTGTGGACTGCGTTTGAGTAGAGCGGTAAAGAATTAAAAACGTCATGTCTCTTGGAGATGCATGGAGGAACGGATTCAAGGAGGGCAGTAGTCCCTTAAGTCCACTGGCAAAGGAGATCGGTGGACATAAAACTATTTGAGTGAAAGGGCTCAATAAATAGGGAGTCCCTGAAATCAAAAACTGGTAAGGAACCGGTAAAACAGAGACCGACTGACTCCTGGGGGAATAGCAATGTTCGATCGGAAAAGAGGTTACCTTAGGAAGCCAAATTGCCCCTCATTGCACACACGGTCAAGCAGGATGCAGATGCTAGGTCGGCGGCTCAGAATGCCAAAGATAAAAACTCCAGCCACCCCTCGCGTCCTCGAAGAGGGACATGTTGGAGGGGTGTGGCAGATGCAACTCTGGGACCAATGGAGTTACAGCATGACAACGACTAATATGTCGAGCATTTCAACGTGATATTTTGTCAGCGGTTCATCAATGCAAAACAGTTGAAATGATATCTCATTCTGTTAGGTCCTGCATGGATAATATAAAATAAAAGTAAATGGCAGGAAATGAGGGAGCGGGAATCAAACTGTTGATTGTTAAAAGAGGCTCCCTTTGAGTTCAGACCTCTACGCTAACCTGCGGATCGGTTGGTGAACATACCAACAGAGAGCATGTGAAGCGAGGGTTGTGGCACTGGTCGATCTTGCGGAGGGCAGAGGAGGCCTCAAAGTAACCAGGTGAAGTTGAACCGTTGCAACAAGGCAACGGCCGGTTCTAGTGTAAGAATCTCTACAAAGGTTCAAGAACCCAACATGCAGTTCAGTCATAGAGGGGAGGTACACAATGCCACCCGGACCGCTCGCAGGAGTGAGAGCTCTGCTTACCAATTGATGACATGTATGGAACACATTATACATAGTGATTAACAGAATTCAGAATTGTGATTGAAAGTTGACATAGTGTCTATTCATAGAATATTATACATACAGCAAGGAGAGGTGTATCTTAACAGAGAGTGTACAATATATAGACAATAGTGACCAATACAAAGTGTTCGTTTCATTTAGTTAATCAAGGAAACAAAATTACGCCATTTGTCACTGGTGTTGAGACCATTCCTTATCGTGACAAAAGTATATATCCATTTGCACTCTAGTCTTGTAGTATTACTGACGTAGGGGGCAGAGACAAATATGCCTTTGAGGTGCCCATGGACCCCCCAGACATGCCTTTGCAGACGGTGTAGTCCCTCACTGCACCTGCCTGCAAGTGGATCTCTAAACCCTCTTAAAAGTGAAGGTGCTACGCTAAGCAGCTGGTGGAACCCCTTACCCAGGAGGAGCTTGAGGGCACGTTGAAAGACCTGCCCTTGGGGAAGTCGCCGGGCCCAGACAGACTCCCCCTATTCTTCTATCGCATGTTCCTGCCACAACTCCAGCCATATCTGTTTAATTGCTTCACTGAAACGAAGGGGCCATCCTCCTCCTTGGGATTAGCTGAGATAGCCCTCATCCCCTAACCAGGAAAGGACCCCACTAAATGCTCTTTATTTCGACCCATAGCCATCTTGAACACAGATCTCAAGATCTATACTAAACTATTGGCCAAGAGACTTGACCCACACCTGCCCGGGCTCATTGAACCAGACCATGTTGGCTTCATTTGACATCGCCAGGGGGCAGACAATGTTCGTAGAATTGCGCACCTTGTAGGGAAGGTACAACACTGGAATATACCAGCATGTCTGTTATTGCTCGACGCAGAAAAGGCGTTCGATCGGGTGGACTGGACCTTCCTTCGGGCAGTACTGCAAAAAATCGGACTAGGGCAATTCATGATAGAAAGAATCATGGCCACCTATCTTTCCCTTCAAGCAAGGGTGCGAGTCAACGGCCAACTCACGAACTCCATCTCCATATTACGGAGCACCTGGCAGGGCTGCCCTCTCTCTCCCCTGTTGTTTGCCCTTGTGGTAGAACCTCTGGCCATGATGATCCGCCAGGCCTCGGACGTGCATGGTATTCCCCATGGCGGTCAACAGCATAAAGTAGCTCTTTTCGCTGACAACCTTATCCTCACGTTATCTCGCCCACACACATCTCTCCCAGCAATTCCTTCTTTGTTGCAGTCCTTCGAGCTGGCCTCAGGACTTAAAATTAAACATGTCTTGGGCATTGAACCTGACTATTCCTGAGGAGGAAAAACCTGCATTGCAATCTCTTGTCCCCTATCGATGGGCTAACAACTCCATACGCTACCTGGGGTTTCAGTTGACCCCCTCATTGGCCATTTGTCCCCAAACGAACTGGCGGGAATGCAGGAGACCAGTCCTTGAGGACCTGAGGGTTTGGAAATTCCTCCCTCTCCTAGCTGGGTCTCCTGAACACTATCAAAATGTCAGTTCTTCTCAAAATGTTTTATTTATTTCAATGTCTCCCCCCTCCCATCCCGCAGCACTAAATTAAAAATCTGCTGAGGGACATCACAAGGTTTTATTTGGAGAGGGCGCAGACCATGATTTTCCAACAAAATCTTCATGCTCGAGCGAGATAGGGGCGGGCTAGCATGCCCCAATCTGCTCGAATATTACTGGGCCTCTCACTTTCGCTTCATCTACGAGTGGACAGCGAGAGAGAGTGAAAAGGTCTGGTTCCATATAGATTGGGCGGTAACTGGGGAAACCATCTGAGACCTGGCCTGGCTACATAGGAGCACACGCTCTCGTAGCGCTTACACCGTTGTACCCACCAAGACAGTGTGGGCGTCTGGGACAGGGTTGTGGTTACCAAACGGCTGACTACCTTAACCTCCCCCCACACCTCCATCGCAGGCAATCAACTATTTCGACCAGCTCAAAATCCAAAGGCGTTTACTAGTTGGCTGGAGGGAGACTGCAGAAAGATACGAGATTTGTACTCGGGAGACACGCTCAAAACCTTTACTCAATGCAAGGAGGAGTTGCGGCTCCCAGAGAGAGCCAGGCTTCAATACACACAACTCCATCACATGCTATCCAAGCCAGATACAAAGCATTCACCCCCTTTGAACGCCTAATACGCTACTTTGATGACTCGAAGGGACTCATTTCTTGGACATATAAGATCTTACAGCACCCTCCGCTAGTAACCACTCACCCATACCAACGACAATGGCAATCGCCATCTCCCACCATCATTTCACCTGCCCAGTGGAGTTGTTTGTGGCGAGACATCCCGAAGATCTTTCGCAGTGTATCGCAGCAGGAAACTGCATATAAGATTATGACGCAATGGTACTATACACCTTCTCGACTGCATAAGATGTTCCCCACGTCCTCTCCAATGTGGTGGAGATGTCCGAGCTCCCCGGGTGACTTTATTCACATTTGGTGGACTTGCCTGCTCCTGACTCTTCTGGAAGGAGGGACTTAGTCATATTAAAGTAGTGCCTGGTTTCCCCCTGCCTGAATCTCCAGCTGCAATCTTGCTAGGTCTTAAGCCCGACAACCTGTGGGCGCTCACCTGTAGTGATTGGTATATTGCTCACCACATGCTAGGGGCTGCTAAACAGCTCATTGCATTGTACTGGAAAAAAGCAGAGACCCTCGCCCCATCAACATCTGGTTCAAGCGCTTGTGGCACACAGTGACTATGGAACTCTTCACTGCGCACTTACAGTCATGCGACACAAGATTCACTAAAGTATGGTAACCACGGATTGATTATCTCTGTAAAATAGAACACGCACGTCTTCCACCCCTGACGCTCCGGGCCCCACGCCTCTTCGAGGACGCAGTGCTGTCACCTGAACCGGACAGATTATTTGCATAATAACATTGATATCGCCCCTGAGCCCCCACGAGACGCGACAGGAAGCAACCCGCTCACTACAAGCCATTGCTCCCCTTCAACCCCCTGCCTGCCTCACCCCAGCTCACCCCCCCTCCTTTACTCTACATCAGCCTGGACTCCCACCGCTCGAACCTCTAAGCAAAGTGATTGTTTCTCCCTGTACCGCACATTACATCCAAGCTCCATTGTTGTAGTCATCCTTTCTCCTCTGGTTATCTAATAGACCTCTCCCCACTCTTTACTATCCCTTAATCTGTCTCCGTTCTCGTCTACAGGCTCTTTGCCGCTTTCTCTCTCCTCCTTTCTTGTTCTGGAACTATGCTCGTTGATCAAGGGTCTTGAAATGCTACCACAGTGAGACTATGCGCCACACACTAAAACGCGGCAGGCCCAGTGTGGGTTGTAGGAGACTTGCTGTGTAATGCTTACATGACTTATGTCACGACAGCCTCCCCACGCTTTCCTATACAACACGGCCGGCCCTACATAGGGTTGTGGGCCTCAAGCTGTGTAAACGATGACCCTCCTTTTCATATCATTGCAATAATAAGACAGATTTAAATGGAAAAGAAATTAAAAAAAAGAAGTGAAGGTGGGTTGCCACCTGCACAGAGAAACATGGAGCAGCTTTTAAACAGTTGCTCTGTATTTCTCTTGAATGCCCTGCCCTAGGGGCAGCACGAGTTTGCGCCTGCCCTGAGGGCAGCACATTCCACATAAAAGGTCACACTTTCCCTGTTTGCATCAGGCACCCCTGCTTACAAATGCACTATGGTGCAAACAGGAAAAGTGTGCCCTATTCGCAACAAGCATTGGAAATGCAATAGGTCTCGCATTAGGAAAGTTTGAGCTATTGGTATTGTAAATGACACTTTTTTTATTTATGTGTTGGTTTTGAAAGTAGCAAAATTAATAGCTTTGTCAGTTACAATGTCAATAGTTTTAACTTTTACAAATGTGACACCTATAGCATTTGTAATGCAATGTGTGTTGTATTTACGTGACTTAGATGTATTGATATTACAAATAACAATGGCTTTTAATTTTGTAAATAATTAATACTTAAATAAAAGTTATTGTAATTTATAATGGCAATAGCTTAAACGTTTGTAAATAACTTTTGTGAAGATTATGTTCAGTGTATTTTATTGTGACGACAATCCAAGAACATTGCATTTGCACCTACACACACAGAGCCACACACATGTAGATGTGGTGGTGGTGGATCTGGGGGATATGGTGGTGGTGGATGTGGTGGTGGTGGTGGATGTGGTGGTGGTGGTGGTGGATGTGGTGGTGGTGGTGGTGGTGGTGGATGTGGTGTTGATGGTGGTGGTGGTGGTGGTGGATGTGGTGTTGATGGTGGTGGATGTGGGGGTGGATGTGGGGGTGGATGTGGGGGTGGTGGTGGATGTGGTGGTGGTGGTGGTGGTGGATGTGGTGTGGATGGTGGTGGTGGTGGTGGTGGATGTGGTGTTGATGGTGGTGGATGTGGGGGTGGATGTGGGGGTGGATGTGGGGGTGGATGTGGGGGTGGTGGTGGATGTGGTGGTGGTGGTGGAGGTGGTGGTGGATGTGGTGGTGGTGGTGGAGGTGGTCGATGTGGTGTTGATGTGGTGGATGTGGTGGTGGTGGATGTGGTGGTGGTGGATGTGGTGGTTGTGGATGTGGTGAAAGTGGTGGTGGATGTGGTGGTGGAAGTGATGGTGGTGGGTGTGGTGGATGCGGTGGTGGATGCGGTGGTGGATGTGGTGGTGGTGGATGCGGTGGTGGATGAGGTGGTGGATGAGGTGGTGGTGGATGCGGTGATGGATGTGGTGGTGGTGGATGTGGTGGTGGTGGATGTGGTGGTGGTGGTGGATGTGGTGGTGGTGGTGGATGTGGTGGTGGTGGTGGATGTGGTTGTGGTGGTCGTGGTGGATGTGGTGGTCGTGGTGGATGTGGTGGTGGTGGTGGATGTGGTGGTGGATGCGGTGGTGGTGGATGCGGTGGAAGTGGTGTATGTGGTGGTGGATGTGGTGGTGGATGTCATGGTGGATGTGAAGGTGATGGATGTGATGGTGGATGTGGTGGATGTGGTGGATGTGGTGGTGGATGTGATGGTGGATGTGGTGGTGATGGTGGATGTGGTGGTGTTGTGGTGGATGTGGTGGTGGTGGATGTGGTGGTTGTGGATGTGGTGGTTGTGGATGTGGTGGTTGTGGTGGATGCGTTGGTGGATGCGTTGGTGGACGAGGTGGTGGATGAGGTGGTGGATGAGGTGGTGGATGAGGTGGTGGATGAGGTGGTGGATGCAGTGGTGGTGGATGCAGTGGTGGTGGATGCAGTGGTGGTGGATGCGGTGGTGGATGTGGTGGTGGTGGATGTGGTGGTGGTGGATGCAGTGGAAGTGGTGGACGTGGTGGTGGATGTGGTGGTGGATGCGGTGGATGTGGTGGTGGTGGTGGATGTGGTGGTGGTGGATGCGGTGGTGAAGTGGTGGTGGATGTGGTGGTGGTGGATGTGGTGGTGGATTTGGTGGTGGTGGATGTCATGGTGGATGTGATGGTGGATGTGGTGGTGGATGTGGTGGTGGTGGTGGATTTGATGGTGGATGTGATGGTGGATGTGGTGGTGATGGTGGATGTGGTGGTGGATGTGGTGGTGGTGGATGTGGTAGATGCGGTGGTGGTGGTAGTGGTGGATGGGGTGGTGGTTGTAGTGGATGTGGTGGTGGTGGATGCGGTGGTGGTGGATGCAGTGGTGGTGGATGTGGTGGTGGTGGATGTGGTGGTTGTGGATGTGGTGAAAGTGGTGGTGGATGTGGTGGTGGAAGTGATGGTGGTGGGTGTGGTGGATGCGGTGGTGGATGCGGTGGTGGATGTGGTGGTGGTGGATGCGGTGGTGGATGAGGTGGTGGATGAGGTGGTGGTGGATGCGGTGATGGATGTGGTGGTGGTGGATGTGGTGGTGGTGGATGTGGTGGTGGTGGTGGATGTGGTGGTGGTGGTGGATGTGGTGGTGGTGGTGGATGTGGTTGTGGTGGTCGTGGTGGATGTGGTGGTCGTGGTGGATGTGGTGGTGGTGGTGGATGTGGTGGTGGATGCGGTGGTGGTGGATGCGGTGGAAGTGGTGTATGTGGTGGTGGATGTGGTGGTGGATGTCATGGTGGATGTGAAGGTGATGGATGTGATGGTGGATGTGGTGGATGTGGTGGATGTGGTGGTGGATGTGATGGTGGATGTGGTGGTGATGGTGGATGTGGTGGTGTTGTGGTGGATGTGGTGGTGGTGGATGTGGTGGTTGTGGATGTGGTGGTTGTGGATGTGGTGGTTGTGGTGGATGCGTTGGTGGATGCGTTGGTGGACGAGGTGGTGGATGAGGTGGTGGATGAGGTGGTGGATGAGGTGGTGGATGAGGTGGTGGATGAGGTGGTGGTGGATGCAGTGGTGGTGGATGCAGTGGTGGTGGATGCGGTGGTGGATGTGGTGGTGGTGGATGTGGTGGTGGTGGATGCAGTGGAAGTGGTGGACGTGGTGGTGGATGTGGTGGTGGATGCGGTGGATGTGGTGGTGGTGGTGGATGTGGTGGTGGTGGATGCGGTGGTGAAGTGGTGGTGGATGTGGTGGTGGTGGATGTGGTGGTGGATTTGGTGGTGGTGGATGTCATGGTGGATGTGATGGTGGATGTGGTGGTGGATGTGGTGGTGGTGGTGGATTTGATGGTGGATGTGATGGTGGATGTGGTGGTGATGGTGGATGTGGTGGTGGATGTGGTGGTGGTGGATGTGGTAGATGCGGTGGTGGTGGTAGTGGTGGATGGGGTGGTGGTTGTAGTGGATGTGGTGGTGGTGGATGCGGTGGTGGTGGATGCGGTGGTGGTGGATGCGGTGGTGGTGGATGTGGTGGTGGCTGTGGCGGTGGCGGTGGATGTCATGGTGGATGTGGAGGTGATGGTGGATGTGTTGGTGGATGTGGTGGTGGTGGTGGATGTGGTGGTGGTGGTGGATGTGATGGTGGATTTGGTGTTGATGGTGGATGTGGTGGTGGTGGTGGATGTGATGGTGGATGTGGTGTTGATGGTGGATGTGGTGGTGGATGCGGTGGTGGTGGATGCGGTGGTGGTGGTAGTGGTGGATGCGGTGGTGGTGGTAGTGGTGGATGGGGTGGTGGTTGTAGTGGATGTGGTGGTGGATGTACTGGTGGTGGGTGTGGTGGTGGTGGTGGATGCGGTGGTGGTGGATGCGGTGGTGGTGGCTGCGGTGGTGGATGAGGTGGTGGATGAGGTGGTGGATGTGGTGGATGTGGTGGTGGATGTGGTGGTGGTGGATGCGGTGGTGGATGAGGTGGTGGATGAGGTGGTGGATGAGGTGGTGGATGAGGTGGTGGATGAGGTGGTGGATGTGGTGGTGGATGTGGTGGTGGATGTGGTGGTGGATGTGGTGGTGGTGGATGCAGTGGTGGATGTGGTGGTGGTGGATGTGGTGGTGGTGGATGTGGTGGTGGTGGATGTGGTGGTGGTGGAAGTGGTGGATGTGGTGGTGGATGTGGTGGTGGATGCGGTGGATGTGGTGGTGGATGTGGTGGTGGATGTGGTGGATGTGGTGGTGGATGTGGCGGTGGATGTCATGGTGGATGTGATGGTGGGTGTGGTGGTGGATGTGGTGGTGGATGTGGTGGTGGATGTGGTGGTGGATGTGATGGTGGATGTGATGGTGGATGTGGTGGTGGATGTGGTGGTGATGGTGGATGTGGTGGTGGATGTGGTGGTGGATGCGGTGGATGTGGATGTGGTGGATGCGGCGGTGGTGGTGGATGCGGCGGTGGTGGTAGTGGATGGGGTGGTGGTTGTAGTGGATGTAGTGGTGGTGGGTGTGGTGGTGGTGGGTGTGGTGGTGGTGGGTGTGGTGGTGGTGGGTGTGGTGGTGGATGCGGTGGTGGTGGATGTGGTGGTGGTGGATGTGGTGGTGGTGGATGTGGTGGTGGATGTCATGGTGGATGTGGAGGTGATGGTGGATGTGTTGGTGAAAGCACAAGGAGGCAATAAGGCCTCAAAGGGTGCCTGGCATAACACCCTCTTCCCCTATTTCCACCCCCAAAAAGATTCCGCTGACCACATAAACCCATTACTGACGTGCCAAAGTCTAACCCAGTATAAGTATACCCTACGTGGTTTTCAAACAGTTGGTGTGCAGGGGTATAGAAGCTGAAATTAAGAACAGAAGAGGACTGGGATGGATAAGCAAGGTCGGAGGTCAAACATGCCATCTCAAATTCTTTCGGGGTGGGGGCAAGGAACGCACGGCAGGAAGTGTCGGCCTGTGTCAAAGCAGCAGCCAGCTGGGAGATAAGCACGTGCCTTTTGGGGGTGGGCTGTTGCAGAGAGTGCTCACGTGACCTTCCTCAACACAAACAATGCGCATTCAAACCCTCCAGGGGAGGGGGAGGAGATGAACAATAAACCTCGGCCCTAAATGTGCAGCCGTGCTCCAAAGCATTCATTGGTTTTAATGAGGTAGAGCCACACAAAGACTTCACAGGACACCATCACTGAGAAGGAGTTCAAAACTCGGGTACACGTAAGGAAGAAAAAGTCTAATTAGTGAAGGGGTTAATCAAGTTTAAAAAAAATTAAGTAAAGCATACAAATGAACTCTGGAACACACAGAAAAAAGCAATTTTTCTAGTCAGCAGAACTGCAAACTGCCAAAAACAAAAGAGACATATCGCTCTCTAAACATCCAGCTTCAAGGAACCTGGCGGACCAAGAACAGTAGGTAGGTTTCGCAAGGGGGTATGAAAATGGCTACATTAACGCGCAGACAGGACCGCTCGAGAAGCCAAGGCAGGTGACAGTCTAGCGGTTTATGCTGCCTCTCCGTGACCCGTGACACCTACAGTCACAACATGCTTCGCAGGACAGTCAGCCGCCCACTGCCACTAATCTGTGCCCTGGCAACGTCGGCTATCACAGCTCCAGGCAGAAGAGCTACATAAAACAAGCAAAGCCAACCAACAGGTCTCAACTTGTGCTTGGCCGGTGCTTTTTGTGGACGATATAAGACCCATAATACTACGGCTCCCCTGAGTAAAAAACAGTGTACATATTGGGACTGTCCACATTAGGTCTGTGGGCGAGACCTAAAAAAGCATTAGGAGGTAACTGCATGGGATAGAACTGGTGTTGTGGACTTCGATGTTGAGCCCGTCAGAGAAAAGACATCCAAAATATATACATATAAAAAGAAAGCACTGGCAGAGGGGAAGCTGGTGCCATGTCATTTTTTTTGTATTGCAAGCATACATTACCAGAAACAAATGTTAACTATATGCTGGCAATAAACATGTTAATTTAAAAATAAAAGCAAGCTCTGCATAGGAGTTTAGCATAACACCACGGGTGCTTCCTAGCAGACACGGTACTCGGAAAAGATAACCCCTTTCTAGTTTTAATTTGCAGAGGAAAACAGGATACTTATTGGCACAGATAAAAAAGGTACTTATTGTAACCCGGAAAGATCGTTTAAACCCCCCAAAAATATTTAAAAATTGAAGAAAACAATATTGTCCCTGCAGCACTGGCAGTGAAGCACACTTGAGGCAGATGACGTGAGGAGACAAAATGCTATAAGAGAATACGAGCCGATTTGCTCAAGTACGGTGACTCACTGCCCCATATTGTATGATGTGGTGAGATTGACAGTTAAAAAGATCAATGGACGACAATTACTGACTCCGAGCCCCTCTAAGTATCTATGAGGGACAGAGCGAAACAAGGAGAAACACGAGAGACGGCCAGCGGCCGTCAAAGTGAAAGTACGGCCGGCTGAGGGCATTGCTGTGGGGAGGGGGGATGAGAAATGCGACACGGCGGGCAAGGGAGGGGGCGGAGCGGGGAGAGCGGCATGAGGGTGTGAAGCAGCAGGGGAGGAGTGCTGCTGGCGATTGACTGGCGATTTGATGATGTGCACGCGCATTTTAGGTCAATGCGCTTGCGCATTGACCTAAAAGCGCTCGGGCACAGCATCAAATCGCCAGTCAATCGCCAGTCTAGGTAAAGCTTATTTAAGCCCCTATAGAGCTTCGCCAGCTATGCGCATGCGCACAGCAGGCGAGCCCTAAAAAGGCCGCTGGTCTTCATTGTCCCACGATCTAATGGTTGATTCGCAAATAACACAAATCTGTCATTGGACACATTCTTGCAGCCACGGCCAATCCTAATGGGCTGAGGGGCCACACCCTCTCACCTTTTGGCCACCATAAAAAGTGTCTGTCGGGCTGAGCAAAGGTCAGTCTGACAGACACTATTTATTTTAAGGTCGGGAGCTAGACATGCGCTAAATGTGTAGGCTCCTTGCTGCCTTAGTTGAACTTTGCCTGGCTGAAGAAGTCACAGCTCCTGCGAGTGTGACCTGTTCAGCCTGCAAAGCACCTCGAGGCACTCCCCCTCAAGACGAGGGGGAACGTCACGGATTGCCTCGGACTGGTCGCTTCAGGTCTAAGTCCTGTAGTGCTCAGGGGAGAGTGTCAATCACTGACAGCTCATCCCAGATTGGGGTGTGGTCAGCAGTCTCACTAACCTCATCCCACTCTGTGACGAGTAAGGGACTGCTGCATTCCCTCACTGGCTAGGTCAGCCAATAAGGGAAGGCAGCAGTCTCAACTCTCCTGGATCTACAGAGGCAGAGCTGCACAGATAAGTATGATTTTATTTTTAATGTTTAGTGCGTGCATGCATTAATGTTGGGGAGTGAGTGTTGTGAATGGATATGTGTGTGTGCTTGCATGAATGCACAAGTGTTTATGATTGTGTTTGGGCCCCGATCACACCACTACCTGCTAAGAGTACAGGCTGCCACTGAATTTCAGTAGTATATCTGTTTATACTTCGGTTGGATAGGTAAACATACACCTTACAACATACACTTGGGGCTCTGTACTAGGGCAATACAATGAGATTTAGGACACTAGGTGTCACTACTGTGTATATGTTTATAAAAGCATTAAAGTATCTGCCTATCCCTGCATGACAAACAACGTACTTACAACAGCAGAAAACATGGAGTAATCCGAGGCACTGATCACATCAACAATGTAGACACTGCTCTCATGCATCAATAACAACTTTGGCTTACAACACGTTCTAGGCTTCCTGCTGATGAAGCGGATTCACTGGTAGGGATTTGCAGAGAGCCCTTCCTGGAGATGGGCTACATTCTCGACCAGCTGAGTTCTGTTAGTATTGTATTATCAGATTTACATGATGGTCAGCAGCGCCTGGGTGAAGGTACAGCCCTATGGCACCTTACCTACGAAAGGCTTGTCAGGATGTAAAGATTAGAGACTTTTTTTTTTTTTTTAAAAGAAGAGGTGGCGACTGGCAGGAATACAGGCTGGAAGAGGCCAGAGTGGCAGAACAGAGTTACGATATTTGCTTAGGGTAATTGCCTGCTTACTGCATCCAACCTACCGCAGGTGTCCAGTCCTGCAGTGCATGGCCTCTGACCATAGTGCCCGGGCCAGGTGTTCAATGCCACAGGTGAATCCAAGTTGCATCTCCTAACTAGGGGATGTCCCTCAGTTCACAGCCATGAAGCCCATGGGGGCCTATATAGTTGAAAATACAAAATTGCATCAATCCAAGGAAGGAGAAATTGGGTTGGGTAACCACAGAAGAGGGGCGCTCTGCAAGTTTCAGGGTTTGTAGAGTTACAATTAAATGTGGTGCTCTGGGAAGAGGAAGTGGTTACCTACATCCACCAACAGGTATACCAAGTATAACAACAAACAAGCAAAATACCCTCCCGAGCACTCAATATATCCAACAAAGTCTTATTATATAGTCACACAAATTCCAAGTCCAAATCAAATCCAGGATTATCTTCCAAATGTTTATTTCTTTGTCGTGCAAATCGATCTGATCATCAGCAAATTTCTTCACAGTTATGCAGCCAACACGTGTTTCGTCATGATTATTTGATCATACATTGACTTCCTCAGGGCTGCAACCTAAATAATAATAACAACAACTTAGTAAAGGGGATCCTACTGTGTCATTAACACTCACCAGTTAACCGAGAGAAAATTTCGAAAAGAGAAGAGATTAAGAATAGTGCACTATTCTTAATCTCTTCTCTTTTCGAAATTTTCTAGTTCACAATGGGGCCGACTTACTCTATTATCTTTTTCACACACTCGGTTAACTGGTGAGTGTTAATGACACAGGTTATTGAACGTATTTATTTTCTTTGTTTTTTTCAAATCTGATAGATTATCTCAGAAATCTCAATTTCCATGATCCAAAAATATTCAACTAAAAATATTCCCGATGCATTTCAGGCAACTAAGTGCCCTTCTTCAGGGGACCCATCTGTAAATGATGCCAATAATATGCGCTTAAAATCAAAACATATCAGATATAATTACGTAATGTTCAACTTAATGCATTTAGTATCCGGATGTCATAACATAAAAATTATTCATCAAATAAATAAGAATCATTCCTATGATGTTCCTCAAGTCTACACAATTATATTTACACGTAACTAGTTATATCACCATTAAGACCCAAAGAATATCCAAGTGTTACAGTGTACAACAAAACAAGCCACATTCTCATACCAACATTTTGTGTACATGTGAAAAACAAACAAGTCATCATAGAAGTGTGTAGCTCCATCTCAAGAAATAGCGTAAACAGAGTTCACAACTGAATGTCGCACAAAGTGAAGCCTGTGAGGTGTGTGTAAACAGATAGATAACGAAAACGGCCAGGTGTGCATGCAGATTCATGCTTAATATGAGCCTGTTATTACTTAAGACCACGAGGACACGGAAGGATTCCTAAAAGTAAATACAACAAAGTAAACTGATGGTAGCGGTATAATAACAAGGGAAAGCAAAACCCCTTGTGTTGCCTTGTACACTACCTTAATAAAGCGCAAACCCGCGTCTCCAAGACAGTGAAAGGGTAAAGCCACAAACAGTGGACTTGTTGCAGACTGATACAATTCTTGGTGCGTCTGTAATAAGAAGTTCTGTAATAAGAAGTCACTAATCTATCAAAGTCTATTATTATATATATCGTACTACAGATACGTGCGGTGGGCAAACCTACTTGAAACACGGTTCGAAACTTGAGACTCTGGATCCCAGCAATGTCGTACCGAACGCGGTGCCAGAAAGGTGAACGTGTTAGCTAATCGCGGTGAAGCATTTGAAACGAGAGTGAAAAAGAAGTCACATGATCGCGTGACCGCACAAAACGTGGCGGCCATCTTATAGGTGTTAATGAATAGCGCTTTTCCAGTCTAGCTCAAAAAGCTTTGAGACATTAAAATGAATGCGAAAAGTAAAGACAAGTGTGCAAATACAGGTATTAGCGCGGCTGGTTAAAAGTGGTAATCGTGTCATAAAAGTACCTAATGTCGGTGTAAATATATATTGATGAAGAATGAAATGGTCCATGTTGGAGGTTGCCAAAGAGTAACCTAATGAGGGTTAAGGAGCTCGTGTATTGCCAATACTTCATGTATAAAAAGTCTCAAATCATGATTACATAATAACAAAGACAATGTAAACATCAATCAATTACTAATCAAAATTATAGGTAACATAGAAACCCCATTCAATTGTTCAGTCCATTAGGTTGCATCGTGTTTAAAAAACGAATCCAAAAGTTCTCTCTCTGTAAGAGTCTGTTGTTGTTATCAATTCCTTCTCCTATTTCCACAGTTTCAAGCACTAAGAATTTTAGTTGTGCAACGCTGTTTTTTGTCCATAAAATGAGCAGCTATTGATGATTTGGAATTTTTTGTTCAAATGTTACTTTTATGTTCCAGTATCCGAATTCTGATTTTCCTTGTTGTTTTTCCAACGTAACAAGCCGCATGGGCACTTAATCAAATATACAACATTCATGGTGTTGCAAGTGGCATTCACTCTCAATTTGATGTTGGTACCTTTCATTGGGTGACTGATACTTGATCTACGCATTACATTATTACAATTACTGCAATTCTGGCATGGTTGCAAGCCTTTGAAAATGATGTTCTTTTGTTCCACATCTGGTTTTGTTAATAGTTCTCTTAAATTGGGGCCTCGAGTGTAGGCGAATATCAGTTGTTGTGCATAAATGCCATCGAAATCAGGTTCCGCTGTTAGTACAGGCCAATTTTTTAGAATGATGTTCTTGTATCGTTGACTCATAGTGTAGTATTTCGAAGTGATTACCATTCGATTTTGTGGTTGTTTTGATTGAGTTTTCAGGAGTTCATTACGATTTTTATTGTCACATCTTTCTTTACCTTGTTGCAGGATTTGAGTGGGGTATCCCCGCCTTTTAAATCTCTCTATCATGGCTGTTGATTGTGTGGCACTTTGTGTAGTGTCCGAGACAATTCTCTTCACGCACAGCAATTGCAAGTATGGTAGATTGCTTTTGAGACTCGATCTGTGAAAACTATTAAAATGTAAGATACTGTTCCTGTCTATCCTGTACAAGGCAACAGAAGGGGTTTTTCTTTCCCTTGTTATTATACCGCTACCATCAGTTTACTTTGTTGTATTTACTTTTAGGAATCCTCCCGTGTCCTCGTGGTCGTAAGTAATAACAGGCTCATATTAAGCATGAATCTGCATGCACACCTGGCCGTTTTCGTTATCTATCAATTTAAACAAACCTCACAGGCTTCACTTTGCGCAACATTCAGTTGTGAACACTGTTTCGCTATTTCTTGGGATGGAGCTGTACACTCCTATGATGACTTGTTTGTTTTTCACATGTACACAAAATGTTGCTATGAGAATGTGGCTTAGATGTTGTACACTGTAACACTTGGATATTCTTTGGGTCTTAATGGTGATATAATTACTTAAGTGTAAATATACTTGTGTAGACTTGAGGGACATCATAGGAATGATTCTTATATATTTGATGAATAATTCATCTTTATGTTATGACATCCGGATGTTAAAAAATGCATAAAGTTGAACATTACGTAATTATGTCTGATATGTTTTGATTGTAAGCACATATTATTGGCTTCATTTACAGAAGGGTCCCCTGAAGAAGGGCACTTAGTTGCCTAAAATGCAGCGGGAATACGTTTTGTTGAATATTTTTGGATCATGGAAATTGAGATTTCTGAGATAATCTATCCGATTTGAAAAAAGAACAAAGAAAATAAATACGTTCAATAAAAGTTTTATTTTTCGTTCAATAAAAGTTTTATTTTTCAATAAAATCATTCCTTGGATTGATGCAATTTTGTATTTTCAACTATATATGCCCCAATGGGCTTGATGGCTGAGCACTGAGGGACATCCCCTAGTTAGGAGATGTAACTTGGATTCATACATTCAACACTTCATAGGATTGGAGAGTGATACCTCAGGAGCACGCGACAAAACGTTTAACTTTGGAACAGTTAGGCTTTGCGTGACATACTTAATATTGTTTTCACAATGCTACAGGTGCACAAAACGTCAACCTTTGCTGCACATGGCCCTTGGCTCCGCCCCTGTCATTTTTTCTCACTCTGCCTCACACCCCTTTTGTTTTTATTTTTTTAACATTTTACGAAAGTCTTAAAATGAATACAGTGGTGTTTCTAATACTGTCGAATCAGCCAATACTGAAGGACCTTTTAAAAAAATAGAATAAGGCATCAGATTTTAAGTCTATGGACCACCTTCCTGTAAATCATAACAAGACCAAATATCCGTAGTTAGTAACTCCTAGATTTAAATGTGCTGAGCAACTGCTAAATCTGGGCTTCGCTTGTGCATCAACACACGCTTAAGTTTGTTTAAGCCTTATATTTGTGTTCACTTGCTTAATTTATTAAATAAGCATTGGAAACAAAGGAAGGTTCTGCGAAGGAAGTCTCAAAGTTTGGCCCTGCAAAGTAGCGAGAATAAAACTTGCGGCCACATGCATCAACCTATTTAGGAAGTGCAAACGGTGCGAATCGGTAAATTCAGCCGTTTGCGATTCCTAAATAGGTTTTTGGGATGCATCAAACATTTTTGGCAAAATCGCTATTTTTAGCGATGTAGAAGACTAATAGTCTTAATAAGATTCCAGAGAAGGAATATATTCCAAGTGAAGTTTATTGGTAGGTTTCCAAACACAGGAGGAGCGCCTCATCAGCCAGGTGTCCAAGCAGCAACTGAACATACATAACGGACGCCTGGCTTCTGGAGGCGCCCTTACATTCAAAAGAATACATGTGTACATCCTGTGCATGTGCTGATACATGCGCTCACGAGATAAGGACAATTAGCACGAGAATAGAACAATCAAGAATAACAATACACTACATCACCTTCCCCCTTATACAAAAATACAGAAAAAGAGAAACAATAATACTAATACAAAAATAATAATAATACAATTTAAAAGGAAATAAATTCGTTATATCTTGCAGGGGGTTTCCTGATACGACCACTGCGACTACAAGATGGAACAGCAGGAGAAACCACAGAACCTTGTGTAGGAGAGGAATCTTTAGAGGAAGTAAGAGAAGTAGGAATTAAACCAACATTTGATTGAGTGGGAATTAAACCAACATCTGATTGAACCACATTTGGATGTAACCAATGTGACCAATCACATCCCTCCTGAGTAGATACATTTTTTCTCCTAGAAATGAGGGCCGCTTGATCTGCAGTCAGTTTTTCCAATTGTCTCACGTTCCACCAGCCTTTGTCCCCCAGAAAAACAGCATTCTTGCTGACTTTAAGAATTTGAACAGGGCTTGAGAACATAGACAAACCCTTCGCAACTTTATAGGGTTTCTTGATCATAACCCAATCCCCCACCAACATTTGGACGTCCTTCACGTTCTTTGACCTGTCAAAATTCTCTTTCATTACTGCCTGCTTCTGTTTAACTGAAAAGTCAATGTTATCCCTAATTGAAGAAAATTGATTGCCCTCCACCTTCTTTAACCAAGCAGGAAATAAGGGAGAATGAAGTTCCCTACCCCGCAACAATTGAAAAGGGGACACTTGAGTTGTACAATGAGGAGAGACATTATAATTCCAAATCTTCTTCTCCAGAAACTTAAAAACATCCGCACCAGATGCTAGGGCCGTTTGAATTCCTTCTTTCAAAACCTTATTACCACGCTCCACCAGTCCATTAGAAGAGGGCGAATACAGCGCCACCTTCAACTGCTTTACATCGTGGATTTTCAAAAATTTACACATTTTGTCTGAGACAAAATGGGTCCCATTGTCGGTCACCAAGGTTCGAGGAGCTCCTTCCAACAGGAACAATCTTTCTAGAAAACAAATGGTATTATCTGAATCCGGAGCCTCTACGAACCTATAATACATCCACTTTGAGAAATAATCGATTGCTAAAATAAGGTACCTCTTCCCTTCCGGAAGTACTTTATACGGACCGGAGAAATCTAAAGCGACCTTCTCCCAGGCCGTCCCCGGAAATTGAGAAGGTTGTAATGGGGCCTGATGAGTCTTCCAATGTTTATCAGACAACAAACATTCCTCACAATTGTCAACGGTAGCTCTTACCTGGGAATCAATACCCGGCCACCAATAATGAGCTTTGATTCTCATACAGGTCTTGGTCACACCAAGGTGACCCTCATGGGCTAACTTGACAATAGTGTTTCTTAATCCACTGGGAGGAACGAATTTGTCGCCTCTCAGTAAAACTCCATCCTTAACTGAAAGTTCCTCTGCCACCTGAGCAAAATTCTTTAGATCCCCAGATAGATTTCTAACCTCTGGCCAAACATTAGCGGAAAACTTCAAAGCTTGTGACAAAATACCGTCCTTTTCACTAGCCTCCTTCCAATCCTTTTCAGACACAACCGAATTCCATTCCTCAACAGCGTCCACCACTGACACGCACTCCACATCTTCCTCCACCATGTCATCCTCATCATCTTTGTCCATCAACATTCTGGACAAGCAATCTGCTCTGAAGTTTTTCCCCCCAGCAATGTGCCTTAACTCAAAGTTGAATTCCTGAAGTTTAGAGACCAGTCTAGTTAGCCTAGGGGAAAGACTATTAGTACCAGAGACTTTGCTAAAAATAAATGAAAGGGGTTTATGATCAGATAAAATCACAAACTTGCGACCCCAGATGTACATCTTAAACTTTTGTGCCGCCCACACACAGGCCAACGCCTCCCTCTCAATTGTGCTGTAGTGCTTTTCAAAATCCTTCAAGGATCTAGAGGCAAAGGCTACAGTGTGTTCTTTGCCCTCTACCTGTTGACATAACACAGCTCCAAGACCTTTCATGCTCGCATCTACCGCAATAATGCACATGGAATCATCCCTAAACGCCTGAAGGGAACGTGCAGAGACAATCAAATCCTTGACTTTAGTAAAAGTCTCATCTAAATCTTTGGTCCAAACAAACCTTTGACCTTTCTTAAGGAGTAACCGCAGTGGTTCCACCACCTGAGCGTACCCTTCCACGAACCTGGCATAGTACTCTGCCAGTCCCAGAAATGAACGCAGAGTATCCTTATCGCTTGGAGGTTTAGCTTCCATCAGAGCCCTAACCACAGAAAATTTAGGTCTAATGCCAGATTTCGAAATTGAATGACCCAAGTACTCCAATTCAGACACCCCGAACTTGCATTTGTCTTCCCTGACGGTCATACCTCTACTACCCAGAATGGACAAAACTTTCTTTAGTAGGATATTATGTTCATCCATTGTCTTTGCAAAAATCAAAATGTCATCCAAATATGCTTGTACCCCCACCAGATCCCCAAACAAAGAGTCCATTAACCTTTGAAAAACGCTAGCTGCTGAAGCTAACCCGAATGGAAGTCTCAGAAACTTAAAAGCTCCGAATGGGGTAACAAAGGTTGTTAACTCCTGCGAATCTTTAGACAAGGGAATCTGATGGTAAGCGGACTTTAAGTCCAACAATGAAAACCATCTAGCTCCACCTAGATTTGCTAACAGCTCTTGAATTTTAGGGAGAGGATGGCAGTCAACTTTAATGTTTTTATTGAGACCCCTGAGGTCCGCACATAGCCTGATCTCATTATTTTTCTTGCGTGCTACGACGATGGGCGCAACCCATTGAGAGGATTCTGAAGGTTCTATAATTTTGTCTTTAACCAAATCCTCAAGCATCTTCTTAAGTTCAGCCCTGACACTAAGAGGAACAGGGCGAACCTTATGAAAAACAGGAGATGCTCCCGGAATAAGTCTAATCTTGTGTTCCGCCCCTTTTACCAGGCCAATTTTGTTGCTAAACACATTTTTAAACTCATTTAAAAGGTCAGCTCTATCAATTTTTGCATCCTCTACAAAACAGATAGGGAAATCTCGCACTTTAATTGGATTCTCATCACCCGGGACAAGATATAAGCCCATCTTAGCGAGGTCCTTCCAACCCACAATATCTTTCCCTTTAATTGCCACATAGACTTTTGTAACGATGGATCTACCTAAGACTTGAACGTTAGCTAAGAAAAAGCCTAACATGTCAATATCTTTCTCCCCGAAAGCTTTTGAGTTAACATCAGATTGATTTAATTTCACATCATTTCCCCATTTATCAAAAAATGTAGAGTCCCTGAGAATAGTAATGGGAGCTCCAGAGTCTGCCATTACTTGTAACTTAATATTGTCAATTATTGCTTCACATAAAGGCCCTTTAATAGGCTCGGAATCCTCACATTCCACCATTAACATCAGATTATCAAAGTTGTCACAACATTCATCCATATCCACATAGTTGACCTTAACAGATTTCTTTTGTAACCTGCAAACCTTTTGAAAATGCCCCACTTTTTTGCACAAAACACAGCGTTTATTCATGGCAGGACACCCTTTAAAATTTCCAATGTGAAATCTGGATCTACACCTAAAACAAAAATTTTGTTTATTCAGGTTACCATTAGTTTTACTTTGCCATTTCTCCTTAATTTCTTTACTAGAAACAGCATATAGACCTTCTTCAGATTCGTCTGAAATAAAATTAACTTTCGTTGCAGTATCTACTGACATGGCTTTGGTAGAAGTTATTGATCTTTCAATACTAAGGCTAAGGTCAATAACTTCAGATAACGATGGATTCTTACAACTGAGAATTCTTTCTTTGACCTTGGTAGATGAACAATTGAATACGAATTGATCACGAATATAATTATCTAGCAAAGGGCCAAAATCACAAGTAATCGCTAATACCCTTAATGCTGAAATATATTCATCAATTTTTTCATCCTCCTTTTGCTTTCTTTTATAGAAATTGTGTCTCTCCAGCATGATATTAGGAGACTCTTCAAACTGTTTTTTTAATCTGGCAATAGCCTCTATATAAACATTCCACTCCCTATCTCCTGAATCAGCGGCTGGAGGTGGGATGGGTACCAGACTCTTAAAAATGCGTTGTGCAGCTAACCCAAGACTGCCAAAGAGAAGAGCAAACTTCCTAGGAGGAGAATAGTCAGATGCATCAATTGCCAAAATGTGATTTTCAAACAAGCCAAACCACTCAGACCATAACAAAGTAGGCTTTCCGGGTTTTTCAAGGAAAGGAGGGGGTTGAGTGACCTCCCTAACAGAAGCCATGTTATGAATATTAAACAGTAAATGCTAGAAAATAAAATACAGAATGTGCGATAATAGAATTAGCAAGGCTTATTTCACACAAGTAGAATGCAATAGAACTAGCAAATAAACGTGCAAGACTTATTTCATAAGTAAAATATAAAACCTGTATAATGGTACGATTTGTTGGAAAGTAAAAGGTTTCGTTAATGGCTCGAAATACAGCTTCTAGTAACAGCTGTTAACGCTTGTCTGTGAGGCGTGTGAATCGCCGAGAAGGTCACACGCAGATAATAAAGCAAGACGTGTGAATCGTCGGTAAAGCGCAAGCGCCAATGGTTGAAGCTTCAGACTTCACTAAAATGGCCGCCGTGCGTAATGCGTAGCGTCGTAGGCGTGATTCCCAGAATTCCACGCGTATCCCAGAGTTCCAGGCGAAGACTGCGATGTCGGTGTTCTGAAGATGCGATGCCGGCGTTCCAGGGAGACCGGTAAGCGCGTAATTTAAAATGTGAACATCGTCAGGCTTTCTTTCAATCTTTTCGACAAACCGAAGACAGACTTTAGCCTCCGATCACAGTTCTTAGCCTCTGATCACGATCTTCCGCCTCTGACTAACATCATCGGCACTCAGTCGAATGGAAGTGTCGAGAAACCAATTTCAAAGTCGCTCCTCCGAAGTGCAAATCTCGACAGAACAATCCAACAATCCACTTGACCAAACAAACCAGTATGGTGTGAAGAGATCGTAAAAGAATCGTTCGAATAAATCCAAATTTGACGGGAAAGATTTTTTTTTTTTTAATTAAAAAAAATGTAAAATCCGCCAAAAATAAATCCCTTTGCGTGGGTCGGTGATGGAAACAATCCCGATCGTCGCCAATATGTAGAAGACTAATAGTCTTAATAAGATTCCAGAGAAGGAATATATTCCAAGTGAAGTTTATTGGTAGGTTTCCAAACACAGGAGGAGCGCCTCATCAGCCAGGAGTCCAAGCAGCAACTGAACATACATAACGGACGCCTGGCTTCTGGAGGCGCCCTTACATTCAAAAGAATACATGTGTACATCCTGTGCATGTGCTGATACATGCGCTCACGAGATAAGGACAATTAGCACGAGAATAGAACAATCAAGAATAACAATACACTACAAGCGAATTCCAAAAATGCGATTGCTTTTAAGGAATCGCAAATTTGCGATTCCTTAAAAGCAATGCATGATTACTTTTAAAATTGCAATTCGGGGGTGCAAATTACCACGAGGGTGAACCTCGTGGTAATTTGCGAAAAGGTATTAAAATGCACAAAATTGCATTTTAAAACACCGTCATGTTACAGACACACATGTCCTTAGGACATGTGTGTGTGAAACATGCACTTCAAAATACATTTCAGGGGGGGTCCTTTGGACCCCCCCCCTGCACCCATGGAATGCATTAACATTTTGCGGAATCGCTAATTGAAATTCGCAAAATGTCAATGCCTTTTGCGAAATCGCAAATTAGAATTCGCATAATATTTGCGATTCGGTAAAAATTGCGATTTTTACCGAATCGCAAAAATTATGCGATTTAAATCATGCATCCCGTTTTGCGATTCCTTATTTGCGATTCCCTAAAAATCGCAAATAAGGAATCGCAAAACGGTACTTTGATGCATGTGGCCGTTGGTACTACATACTAGGGCACGGATAAACTCATTGCAACAACACGAAAGACATGTTAAGGCTTCTCAAGGTGGCGGAGGAGGTGTGTATTTTCCGAGTTTATAAAGATTTTAAAACACTTCGAGCCAGGTAAAGCAAGTCCTTGAAACAGGCACTGAAATGAAAAGCGAGCCGGAGGGAAAGAACGGACGTGAAAGCCAAGGCCTGTTCACATTCTGTGCGATGAGCGAGGCTATGACCCCTCCACGTGGTTCTGAAAAGAGAAGCGTCATCCGCGCAGCGCACTCCTGGTTTAGAATAGGGTAAACACTGCAGTTCACGGACAGTGTATGGACATGGGGCCACACAAAAAGAATTAAGTAAATCTGAAACGTTCTCCCGTCTTGAATGGCTTCTTGTTTTCCCGCCTTGAGAGTACTTTGAGGCTGTAAACAGAACACGCCGTACTGTAGTACAAATCTTGACTTTGCATCTGAACTTTCCGTCTGATAAAGTTATCTACCACTGTGCTATTCGAGTTTTTGTCCTTATTCAATGCCACCCCAGCTCTTGGTAAACAAGAGATCTGCCCCTTTCAGCTTTGTTTTTCGCGCGCTTGCTCAAGGACAAGCTTGTAGCCATCATGTACGAGTACAATCTATCGACAATAACTTTTATTAACCATACGTGCTTTCGGCGACACGCCTTATCCTGTTTCCGCCTTGTGGAGAGCTCTCAGGGTAGCATTCTGGAAGCATCTTGCTGAAAAAGTGCAAGTTAAGTGTGGTCAATTTCCAACTTTGTGAATCGTTATTAATAATGCCCATGTATAGTCAGGATTGTATATTTGTAAATGCAGAAATGCTACCTGTGTGGTTCCATTTCTGAATTCACCATTTTAGTTCTATAGACAGATGTTTGGGTATTGGTGGGCGGGTCTCACTGTGAACACTGGAGAAAACTTTGCAGGTAGTTCGCTCACAATGAAAACAGTAGATTTGCCTGTGCAAAGGGAGGAATAACTATGTTTCCAGGCAAGAAATGGCGAGGCTACTCCCCTCAATTGCACTATAGGAGTAAATTACATGCAATCTGATCGAGAATTCATACTAATTTGCGAGTTTCCGGGCTCTTCCGTGATTTACTTGGCCACCTACACCCGAATACAGACAAGTCCACCTCAAATCTTAAACTTGGAGTGCTCTACTTCCAATATATTGGCTGGTTTTCTGCATTAGCGGGCAAACTTTACAAACGTAAAACCGCACCAAGTGCAGATTCTGTTCATCAGGCTCTGGATTTTAAGCTCCAAGTCCTCAGTTTAAGTTTGTATACGGCTGTTTTGGTGCACAGAAGCATGGTATCATTTCATCGGGTGTCAGGGGACCCATGGATGTAGCCTGTGCAAAGGCCCTTCTTACAGGAACCACGTGTCTCAACAAAGGGCCAGCAGAAATGACCACATCATACCCACCCCAATAGAAGTACACTGGCTCACCTTGCCACCCCACACCCCTTTCAAGACCAGCTGCATAATCAACAAAGCCATGAATGCCAAAAGAGAGGCAGGCCAAATAACACCTGGAGGCAAACTGTGGAAACAGAAATAAAGACCCTGAACCACAGCTGGGGCACCTTACAAAAAGTTGACCAAGACAGACAAGTGGAGGGGCTTCATTCCTGGCCTACATGCCAGCGAGCACAACGGGCAGTAAGTATGATGACAGGCACCCACCTTTAGCAGCTTATGGCATACCCCTAACCAGGACAAAGTGGAGATGAGGTAGTGCGAGAAATATTAATCAACCCTCCCAGGATTTGAAAAAGCATCCCGGTATCCAAGAAGTCTGCCCCATACCTTCTATTATTTAGGAAGCCATACCACTTTAAAGAATACTAACCTACGACACATTAAAAAGTCCACCTTTCTCTCTCTCTCTCAGATCTCAGCATCCCCAGCCTAGATTCACTTGTGGAATATATCACTCCCTCTGTTCCAGTATAGCCCTGTCATACGCCCACCTCAGACCACCCTTCTTCTGCTGCCTTTCTTCTAAATTTGCACTATTTAAATGCTACCTACATATATTGAAATCAATCAGCTCTTCACCACTTTGAAAACAAAATTACCAGTAAGACCAAGAAAATTCTCCCGCTGGACTTGGTATGTGTTATGTTATGTTACCTATGTTTTTACAGCAGGCTTATCAGCCGAGACGGTATCCAGGCGCTTTGTAGGCAGTGTATGAGGGCAGTCAAGGAGTGCTTACTCGAAGTGTCCGGATTTCAGCTTCTTGCGGAAGCCTGGCAGAGAGGAGGAGGTTCTGATGTGTCGGAGGTAATTCCAGGCTTTAGGAGCCAGGTATGAGAAGGCACGACTCCCGCTCAGCTTCTGTGTATGTGTGGGGTGTGTGCTAGTAAGGGTCTGGCTGTGTGGATGTGTCTGGAAGGTTGGTGGAAATGAGTGCAGTTATTCAGGTTGAGGAGTGTTTTGCAGATGTGGGCGAGGAGTTTGAAGTGTCTGTGTGCTTGTGTATTGGGAAGCTGGCAGGGTATGCCCAGACGTGGGTCTCTTGCTCACTTTGCCAGTGGATTCAAGCTGCCTGGCTGATGAGGGCTGTTAGCCCGAAACCGGTCCTAGGATGCTTGATTCCGGTCCAGGGAAGACATGGTTTGGCAGTTCGGGCTGGACTGTTCCCATGAGGCACAGGGTCAAGACTGATTTGCATATAGTTGTGTCTGAATTGGGGAGGCAAAATGAGCTAAAGAATAATGATGGATTCAACCCAGATCTGTGACTGGGGGTGAGTGTCTTAAAAGTTTCAGCGCTCCGTCCATCATCTCCTTGTGTATTGGGAGCCAGTAGAGCTCTCTATGGTGTGGTGCAATGTGGGTTCAGCGTGAGAGGTTAAGGATTAGTCTGGGTGCAGCATTTTGGATGTCTGCAGCCGACTTGTGAGCTGGTTGATTATCCCTGCCTACAGGGTGTTACCATAGTCTAGTCTGCTGGTGATGAGGGCTCGGGTGATCATTTTCCTGTTGTCTGGGAGCAACCTGACAATTTTCTTCAGCATCCTTAGCGTGTTGAAGCAGGACTACTACAGAGTCTTTGTCGGCCATGTCCAGTTTGTTGTCTATGATGAGTCAGAGGCTTGGGAGCTAGGAGGTGGGTAATAGGTCTGTGGCCACCAGGACGGGTCCCATGGTAAGGAATGTTTCCTGAAGACCACCACTTCTGTCTTGTCTGAGTTCAGTTTAGGCCAATTGAATTTCCTTCAAGTGGCCACTTCAGACATGCATGTGGTCAACTTGTTTCTGGTGTTGGGTGATTTGCCCAAGAGGGACAATATCAGATGAGTCTCATCGGTGTATGTGAGGATATTTATGTTTTGAGTCTGTATGATGTCAGCCAGTGTAGTAATGCAGATGTTAAAGAGTGTTGGGTTGAGTGAAGAACCTTGAGGTGCTCCGAAGCTGAGTTCCTGTGGTCCGGAGGAATACGGCTGCATAGTGACTATTTGGGTTCTTTTGGTGAGGAACGAGCAGACTCAATCGAGGGCATATCCATGGATGCCTGCTTCGTGAAGTCGTCGGATCAGAATGGGATGGGAGACTTGAAGGCTGCTGGTAGGTTTAGGAGGATGAGAACTGCGGCTTCCTCTCCCTATTGAGGATTTTCCAGATGCTGGTTGTCACTTCTAGGAGGGCAGTTTCAGTGCTGTGGTTCGGTCTAAATCCTGTTTGGGAGGTGCAGAGTATCTGGTGATTGGCGACTTAATCGGAGAAGCATTTGTTGATTTTCTTTTCCAAGAACTGGGAAGGGTAAGGGAGGAGGGTTATCGGATGGTAGGTGGTGAGTTTGGTCAGGTCTGTCAAGGCTTTCTTTAGAAGGGCATTGATTGATGAAGGGTTTCATGGTTCATGAACTGTGGTTGTGCTGATACAGGAGTTTAGGATGGGGTTGAGGGCCTCACTAATAGGGATCGCTCCTTTTTTGAAGGTGTGATGGGGCAGGTATCCGCCAGGGCCCCGGATAGTATGGCCTTCATGATTGCAAGTTTCATGTAGGGTTACATGACTGGCTGCCACTCATCCTTAACATAATGCTTTTATTGGAATTTGGATTAACTGAGGGGTGGTGGCTTCACTTTTGTCCACTGCATAAATAATGCTATTTTGTGCTGGACTTATGTTTGTGAAGAATATATTATAATCAGGGCAACTAGAATTCTGCGATTTTGTGGCTGCTATGTTTTTTGCATAATTATATATTTGCCTCATATTCCACATGATCCATCATTTGCTGCATAATCTGTAGATTTTAACAAAAACATATTGTTTCTGGCTCAAACGGATCAGATCTTACTAAACACACAGCTTCACCTATTGCTTTGCAGAGGAAGGCCCTATGCAAAGTATGACAGTTCATCTTTCTGCTGCCTATTGCTATATTGGGTGTTACACCGGTAATAATAAGTGCAACCAATGTTATAGATAGTGTAAACAAGTGTAAAAATGACAAAATAATGTAGTAATACAATCACAAAGTGTGTCGCATTATGCCGCAAAGTTGTCTTTTCATGCAACATAATTTACTCAATCCTGCTGCTTAATTTGGCCCTCTCATGCTGCATAATTCCAGTGACCCTGCTTCTAATGTATATTTTTGTAGGAATATTTTTATGCCTTTATGTATTGTAACGTAATTTTGTTGATCATTTTGCAGTTCTGAAGAAGCAGGTTAATGAATTCATGTTTGTAAAGAACGATTTATAATGCAGGTTTGTGCTGGATTATTTTTATATTCTAATGTAATGTCATTGATCATATTGTATCATTGCAGAAGGGGAGATTCCCGCAAAACACGTGCCGGCTGCTTACATTGCGGTCGGGTGGCAATGTTGAAACTGGCTGCTAACATCAACGCCGATTTTCTTCACCTGTTTTTTCTTGATTCTTCCTAATGTAATTATAGAGACACAAAGGAGTTCTTGTATGCCACAATCATGGCCTGAGACGATTATAGCTATCTTCCTGGAAAAAACATAAGGATCCTTATCTACCATGGTCATATCGCATGATGTCTCTAATCAACGACGCTTCAAAAATATGTCTGAAGATCTTGGCACACCGTCTCAGTGGGGTCATTGCTAGGGTTATTTCACCATGGCAACTTGGGTTTTTCCAGAGAAAGGAACTACAGACCACATCTATCGTGCAGTTACTCTACCTTATGTGGTATCCTGCAATCTATGTCTCCCGTCAATGATCCTACTGGAAACCGAGAGAGCCTTCAATAGGGTCACCTGCTAAGTTTTATGGAGGGCTATGGGACTTATGGACATTAGCCTAAAGGTTATTAAATCAGTTCAAATGCCATATAAAACACTCACAGCCAAACTACAGGTTATGGGCAAGCTAGCTGATCATATAAAGATAACCTGTGGCACCCGACAGGTTGTCCCTGTTCACCCCTGCTCTTTGTAATATATTTGGATTCATTCATGTTAAAGTCCTGTATAACGTATCAATAACACCAGGTATTGGCGAGAATCATACAACAAAAATACTCGCCTAGACAGATGTTGATGCTATATTGAGCATCTCTCAAGAAACAGCCTTTGAAGCTATTAAGCAAGAGGCCGTAAGGTCTCCTAAAATTTCAGTATATTTATTGAACAATCAGAATACACAGAATCTAGTTAACCAGCTTACTGAATTGCAAGTAGTAGGAAGGTCAGCAATATCTCAGGTTAACTTTAACAATTGATGTTGAGTAAATAGTTGATTTAATCCCTTAAATAAAGATGACCAAAATTAATTTAGAACCATGGAGTAATCTACACTTGACCCTCATTGGCCGCTGCAATGTTATAAAGACGTCAATTTTACAGTTATTCTTATATTTATTTAGAGCTTTGCCTTTGAGTCCTGATCTAAAATGGCTAAAAAGATTGTTTCTTTATGTAAAAAATGTATATGAAAAGGCAGAAACCCTGGTAGAGCTATTAAGTTTCTCAGGTTACCAAAATCACATTGTCGGGTGGATGGTAGAGGGGTGGGTTGGGGGAGGTATGAGGAGGGGGGACTACCAAATTAAGAACCTGTTATTTTACAGCATATGAGTTTTCTCGTAATGCTCCCAGTTTACGAGCTTAGTTTGGGTAGTCTTGCTGAAGGCTTTTACTAAATTATAATAGACACAGCTAGTTTACAAAAGTTTGGTTCAAAGTACCTCACACCGCGATTAAGCTCTGGAAAATCTGGATAAAATAATTTGATATAAAGACTATGTTAATCGATGGAAGACGACAGGGGTTTGTTACTTAGGCGATTTATATATTGACAACACATTACTTTTTTCTTTCAACAGCAGGAAAAATATGGTATACCCACAGACAGTTTTAAAAAAAATATTTGCATTATAGGGATTATATATTAAGAATTGATCAGAAATATTGCAGTTTGGGCATTTGTCTGCTGCTTTCTAACCAGCTTATAGCTAATAATCAGAAGATTGGTCATTATTATCGCATATTTTCTGAAAATAATATCGTTGATTTTGAACCTCAAATAGCAAATTGGAGCATTAAACTGGGTAGCAACATAGCCAAGGCTGAATTCTTAGAACCAATAGAAAATAGGCAATACGCTTCTGTTATCAGCAAATTTAAAGATGCAACATTTCAAAACTACTTTTGATCTGTATTATACTCAGGCTATATTGCTATATTAAATAAATGGAGATGTAGACCTTATGACAAACGTCCACGTTGTTGTTTGCCAATTGTCAGTGGTTGCAACCATACTGTGACGGGAAAAGGAGCTTCATGTGTAGAAATTTGGGGAAAACAATTGAAACCACTCAGAAACGTATCCTGCTTGGGATAGATAATACTACTACAAATTCCATTCCAACTTGCAATGCTCTTTTTCTATCTTTGGGCATAGCCCGTACCTGTTTAGTAGCGGCCTGGATTGATAGTGAATCACCCGCTGTCCATCAGTGGAAGGCTAGATATTTGGCAAGCTATCAACAGGAACATGCGTTGTATTTATTTAAAAGTAATCAAGGCCAGCAGTGAGGAGAGAGCATATGGGGATTATTAGACGAATGTATTAAGGGCTATAACTCTTTTTAGTCATGTTGTCAATCAGTTTTGTACAACTGCGCATTGCCTATATGTTTGTTTCAACTGCCTTATCTAATCCTAGAACGTACTACTCAATAAATGTTTTTTCGTACAACGCTTTACACTTCCAATTAAAAAAAGAAATAGAAACAACTCAAGTCTGTTTGGCCTGTGTTGTTCTGTGACTTTGAGTGTTCTTTAGAGCATGCATACAGGCGGGTTTTGGGTAATCAGATTAATTCCTTTCAATCTTGTAGTTTTGACAGACTTTCAAGGGTTTGCACACTACTCGTAACTGGTCTGACGTTCAAGGTCTAAATAAGGGATGGATAAAGCATATAGGTATCTCCAGACCCAACAACTAATGCGCTGCTTGCCATCATCGGGGGCACGCCCCAAGCAAACAAGACATTGGAACATTATACACTAGCCTTGGGTTGTACAATAAACAAATGAAAAAGGCATAACTATCCATGCTACTAAAAGCGCAGTCAATGGGTGTTAGTTATAAAAGGATGCATATTGTTTTTGCACCGCAGGAACCAGGCAGAAGAATGTTTTTGTAGGGTTTGTTAAGAGGGTTGAAAGTGCATTTTAGGATATGCACATTCTGTATAATACATGGAATTATACCCACACTTTTAAACACGTTTTTTTTAAGATACTTCGTAATTACTTAGGTTTAGCAATGGCTACCTTTCTTATGACTGCCATTTTGCATCAGGACTCAAGATGGAGGCTGTTGGTGGTAACATTCTCAACATAAAGATACATTAATCTACAGTACGTTTGGGTAGCTGCAGTACAGGAATGATTCCATCTCATTCTTGATTAATGCTTTTGGCGCAAGTCTTATGCACAATACAAAAGTTAAAAACAAAGTGTAAGATAATAGGATTCAGTATAAGTAAACAAACCTGGTTTCTCTTGATCACAATTAATTATGCTCTGTCAGAAGGTGGAAGTGTGCAAGAGAGGGAGGCCAACAAATGTTGATGATAGCTCAGTCAACTGTGGAATTTTTAAGGGGTTAGCTACTCGGTTCCTAATAGGAGGAGATTCTCTCAGGAAGGAATGAGTTAAGTCAGTTGTGGAAGCTTTCCATAAACAAAAAATGTAATGGCTAGATTGGAATAATAGATGGGCATTTTCATCCTACCCGGGATAGTGGTCTTAAAGGCTTGCAAAGGATCTGTCTGGGATAATTTAAGTCACTTGTGTGAAATCATTTGCTGAGGAATTCAAACCCATTATGCGATGATGGAGTGACTATTGACGGCCTGCTATGGGCACCATACATACCCAGTTCCATCAACCTTTAGAAGGATGGTGTCCTACAAGGTTTTAGTCTAGTTGACTCTTAGGATCATTGGCTACTAGCCCAGATTCATTAGTCACTAATTGCCAATATCGTACTAATAGATAGCAAGCAATAAAGGGAGCTGTCTTTTAGGGAACAAAATTCTAGCCCGCAAATATCAGATCTGGGTTCTATTTCAGATTACTGAGTGTGCCTTTCCTCATTCAGTCACCCATCCGTACGATATGTTTCTGAGTAACATTTACATCATGTAGGATCTGCCAATATTTGGGTGCCGCTAATCGCTTATGTTGTGGACAGAGATTACAATTTGAATCAGCAATGCCTGATGCTATCATTCCCATGTTCCACAAGCAATGCATTGAGTTCTATTATTACCCAAGTATATGTTGGCAGGGCCCTTAAATATCTTACTGAAGGATTTGTACCTATCTCTTTAAGTATCTCCTAAAATGTATTTGTCGTTCCATTATTTTATATTTGTGTTGCTCTCAATGTTCACCAGCCTTTTCTGTTATACGATTGTTGCACTTGAAACTGTGAGAAAATATTAATAAAAAACCTAGAAACAAACACATTTTAAACTAGAAATTAGATAGATGACATATAATATTACATCATTAGTCTTACAGGGTATCGAGTGGCATGAAGGACGTGAGGCAAAATAAAATACTGGATGCCAAGCAGTCTTGGAAGAGTGTGTATGCCAGAGAGACCCCCTGATGAGTTTCAGCGCATCCATAATCCGCGTGAAAATCTTAACTATGATAATGTTCCATTAAACCAGCTCCAATAACCCTTTTGGAAGTCAGACGCTAGCTTTTTTCCAAGGAGTTTGCATTATTTGATACAAGGGCTTTGTGAAGACCTACAAGTCATTTGGCTACTCGTCATATCATTGAATACCAATATTTAATGCTTGTAATTCTGGTCATCTGTGTAGGAAAACTCTTGTCCTAGACTGCATAATAGGTAAAGAAGTCACGTGAATCAGCACTGAATTCAGAGTCTTCGATCTAGTCCTTTGTCTGCAGTAAGGCAGTCAGTAGACTGCACTGGAAGTGGCACAGAATTCACCCATAGTATTCAAGACACCAATGCGTGAATGTTACTCATGTCAACTCCCCCCCCCCACTGTGAACTAACAACCGTACCAACATCTTACTTCATGGGAAGCCATTTCTAATTCTTTAGTGGGTATCAAGGGTCTGTGCGCATAGCTGGCAACCTGTAGTAACATGGTATTCTGGTTAGAGTAGAATATTCTGTGTAGAACACTTGTGCATCATATGGAATGTGTATATGAGATGAAACCATAGAATGTAAGGGTCACACTGCTTGAGTCTTACTTGCTGCTGCCAGCACCCTTCATACCTTACTGTTAGTCGTATAAATAAAGAAGAATTTACTCTACTAAATTCTCGGTGATTTACTACAATTTATGGCGACGATCTAAGCACGGATTGATCACGTGTGGATTTAACTTTGCTAGAGACTGCAGCTCATCTACAACGTTGGAGCCACAGAGGGGATTAAAAAAAAAAAAAAAAAAAAAAATGAAACAAAGCAATATACGGGTGACCAGATTCTACTCGCAACACTGTTGGACGACGATCTGCTGAAATCTGACAACGATCTGCAGGGAATCTATCATTTCCGACCATCATCTCAGGTAAGTGCATTGCCGTTTTGGCAGGCCTTACTTACAGTTGGTTAACGGCCTCATCTTATTTTTCAAAGACCGCAGGCTGCACGCTACTCCATTCTGTCTCCATGGTCCTCACGAACAGCACGCTCCTCCATTCTTTCTCCATGGTCCCGCAATCTGCTGTGACGACGCGCTCGCCCTGATGACTGGGTTCCTGACGCTACTCACGCAGGGTCAGGTGACATCAGCGCGCGCAGAGGTCATACACGGCAGCCATTTTAGAAACTAGCGTTTCCATAGCAACAGTGCATCAGCACTTAGAATTTCACTGGAGCTGCAAACATAGATCAAGACAACGGTATTTTCTTTATTTTTACGGCCGCATTTGCATTTTAACATTTATTGTACAAGGGTGCTGAGCAGCGCACATTCATCAGTTAAAGGCTTTTATTTTTTTTTACCTAACTTGGAGGGCATATTTACTCTGTACTGCTCATCAGTTCTTCATGAAAGTTCGCCAAGGAACATTGGACTAGTTGTCTAACACGACGGTTATCCTAATCTTTTTTTTTGGTGGTACTTTTGGCACTTCTGATTTCCAAATTATGTCTACAAGCACTAGCACAAGTACAGCATTGGGTGACTTTATTGGTTCTGCTATGCACATCAATACCCCGAGAGAATTGTTAGCTGTTCCAGGAGAACCACCAGTTGTGTGGAGCAACTGGTAAGAGTACTTTCTTAACTGCATTGCAAACATGGAAGATTCGAGTGGAACATTTCTCCAGAAAGGAAAAAAAAAATGCTTATGACCTGTTTAGTCCCTGAGGGTTTACGTGTGTACAATGAGTTACAAAAGCATGAAAGGGTTGGGAAAGATATTGATGTATTTAAAGCCGCAATCTTAGATCTTGATGATCATTTTTCTCCCACTGTATACATAGCTGTGACAAGATATCGTTTTTTTCAAATGAAGCAAGAAAAACATGAGAGTATCCAAGAATACGTGTTGGCGTTAAAGAAACTTGCTAGCAAGTGCAGATTTGCTCAGTTACATGACGAATTTGTCAGGGATCAAATCGTCATGTACACAAAAAATAAGAACATGCGGGATAAGTTATGGGTGGAAGGCGAAGGTAATCTGAGGAACATTATTGCTATGGTTAAAAAAGCTGAATTATAGAAACGATGTGCAAAAGCTACTCTGTCTCATGATAAAAAGGATGGGTAAGATCTCTCAGGGAAAAATTAGTCACAAGGCAACAGAGATATTAAAGTAGATGGGAAGAAAAAAGAAAAAAGTTAACCTAGGAAAGTTGGCAATCTGGTATGCTACAGGTGTGGTAGTTGCTTTCATTCAGCTAACTTTGACAGCTGTCCTGAAAGATCTTCCAAATGTCATGAATGTGGCATTGTGGTAATTTCGTCAAGGTTTGCAGAAGGAAAGCCAGTAAAAAAACACAAAGGTAAGGTAGCATGCGTACAGGAAACAGAACCCTACAGTGATTCTACTTCAAGTGATGAGGAGGTTCAAACACACTTCAACATGAAGAACAATGTGGTACTGAATATCTCCGATATGTCTTCCTCTAAACCCATTTGTCAAGTTTCTTTAGGTGGTGTTCCCATTCAGTTGGCTGCTGATTCTGGTTCTCCATATACGATCATTTCTAAACATGTTTGGGAGGAGCTTTTCACTTCCCAGATTGGTAGTGGGTTGGAACCTAGTGACATTGCTCCTGAAAGCTACACAGGAGAGAAGATCGCTATTCTAGATTTCAGAGTGCTGGTGTTTCGATTTAAAGGTAGGCACTCTACTGGCAAATTATATATTGCTAAAGAAGGACCACCTGTCCTAGGATGGAAAGACCATAAACATCTGAATATCATCCTTGATCCCAAGAGCAAGGAGCAGGTTCTCATTCCTTGTGATAGCGAGCACACAAAAATGGGTGTTAGAAGAGTTTCCCACTGTTTTTTCTGGTCAAATGGGCAAATCTAAAGGATTTACCCATCATATTAGTTTGAAGAAAAGTGCGGTGCCTAAGGTACATAAAGCACGTAACATACCTTTCATTGTCAGAACTGAAGTTAAACGTGAATTGGACAAATTACTAAATGACAATGTAATTTAAACTGTTGAAGCCGCAGAGTGGGTTTCTCCATTGGTCGTGGGTCGCAAGGCCAAAGGAAAGGCCCGCATACATGTTGACTTGAGATACTTAAATTAACAACATTTTAGTAGATCAATTCCCGCTTCCTAGAATTGATGAAGTGTTGTCCATTACACGTAATGCTAAATTGTTTTCAACGTTAGATCTATCTGCTGCATACCATCAATTTGTTCTTGATCCTGAGAGTAGACATTTGACCACATTTTGCACTACCTTTGGTTGTTTCAGATTTAAGCACATGCCTTTCGGCTTAGAGTCTGCAGTTTTCCAAAGGTTGATGTCCAATCTGTTTGGTCACATTCCTGAAGTCGTCTTCTTTCAAGACAACATCTTAATCATGGGGAAGAGTAAATCTCACCATGATGCTACTCTCAGGGAAGTTCTTAAGATCTTAGAAGTCAATGGTTTGGCTACTTAAGGCAGCAAGTGTAAATTTGCAGAAAAAAAGTTACCTTGGGAAGAGTTGGCCTTGGAAATTATGGGATCAATAGTCTGGTAAGATGGTTTATGTAAGTATGTCTTAGTCTTGGTCGACCTATTTTCCAGGTGGATTGAAGTGAAGGTTGTAGAATGTATTGACACCGCTGCAGAAATTCGATTTCTTGATGAATGCTTTATCAGAGAAGGGTTACCTGCTTCTATTCTAACCGATAACGGTGTGCAATTAAAATCTGATGTCATGAAAAGATTCATGGAGGCCACCGGTACAGAACAGAAATTTGCTGCTCTTCATCATCCCAGGGGTAATTCCGTGGTAGAAAGAGTCAACAGAGTTATAAAAGGTGTTTTACAATTAGCGAGTAGTGTGAAGAAGAATTGGGATGCAGAACTTGACAAGCTTGTATGGTCATATAAGATCACAATTCATGACACGTGTGGCGAGAGCCCCTTTGGACTTATGAGAGGGAGATTTCCTTAGTGCAAAATTAATCCAAGTTGGATGGGTAGGAGTAGGAAATATGTGTGGGACAGTACAAAAGTCAGAGAATGCATATCCAATTTACAGAAAAAAAACTAATTGTATTTCAACACTAAACATGGCACTAAAAATGTAATTTTAGAAGCTGGTCAATTAGTAAGAATCAAAAATGCATTAAGAATTGGGAAACTGCAGCCTCGTTTTTCTGAACCCAGAACTGTAACCAAGGTCATGCGTAATACTGTCATGTTGGATGATGGCAGCGTCCATCACATGAGCCGTGTCAAAGTGGCACGACAACAACATTCGTTGTTTAACAAAATGTCTAAGGAAAGGGGAAAGTGTGGTGATTACTGGTGGTTAAGTCCTGTCACTGGTTCTGATGTGTTGACCGCACATGAGATTACGCCCAGTGATCAGACACCGAACCAGTTTCTGGGGGTTTGCAGAGTCCTGATATTCATCACCCTCCTGCAGTTTAAGTGAGTCTGAACCTGTTGGTGGCAGAGGCGTAGCTAGAGCTTGTTGCGCCCGGGGTTATCCATCAGATTGCTGCCCCTCGGGGAGTGGGGGGAGGTGCTGGGGAAAAAGGACAGCGAGCACTTGAAAGATGGGTGTAATTTCTGGTATTCATATGACTTTCCTTCATCTTTATTGAGTGATTTTTATTTTTGCCCGTGAGAAAGTGTGACTCCTAGACGTTGAAATGTCACTCATAATTACAATGAAATTCTGAAAGTGCCACACATAGCAATGGAAACCTTGGCAGCTATGGATGAGCCACAGACTCAGCCACCCACCCCTCTGAACCTGCTGCTGCTCTCCTCTTACCTCACTCGCTCGAGGCAGGGTCTCTATGGCAGGCAGGGGTGGTTCGGTTCGAACTTTGTTCCCCTAATGACTTCTGCTGTACTGAGTCTGCAGGGCAGCATCCAGACTCTAAGTCCATAGAGCCAGCAAAACGACGCCCAAAGCTGCAAGCACCAGGCCAGAATTTACTCCTCCTCACGAGAGCGTAGCGGTGAAGCGCGTAACGCGTCACTGCTACATTCTAATCGCGAGGGCTTGCCAAAATGTCACTACAGGGCCGTCATTGGTAGCGCTCGCGCGCGCCGCGCACGCTACAACAAGATTGACGGCCCTGGAGGCTGGGACCAACAACGGTCGAGGAGTCAGAGGAGGCAAGGACACACAACACAAACGCGGGACTTCGTTTTTGCCAATTTAATTGAACGCACCGCCTGCAGACTGCAGTGCTTTCAATTAAACTGCCAAAAACTAAGTCCTGCGTTTGTGTTGTGTGCACTCACTGTGCAGCAGTCAGGTCAGGTGCAATGCCGCACGCCGCGCTGCACGCCGCTCCTCGCAGCGCGGCATTGCACTTTTAAACTGGGCAGCGGGCGGCCGCGGCACTGGAGGCACGTTGCGGCCGCCTTTATCATTTATTTGGGGACACTGTGTTTCTTCCCAAATAAATTATAAAGGCCGCTGCGGCTGCAACGGGCCTCCAGTGCCGACCGGCCGCCTCAAAAATAGTGCCGCCTGGGGTGGACCGCCCCATCCCTCCACCTCCCTAGCTACGCCACTGGTTGGTGGAAAAATTAGCTTACCTGTCTCCACTAGATATGGGAGGCGTTTTGTTTCACCTAAAGCTTTACAAGACTTTGTCTGTAAATAAGTTTTCCTCTTACATTTAGAAGTGTTTTGTCCCCAGACGACTATTGTTTTTATATATATTTTTTGGTTTTGTTTATCTTGTTAGGAAAGGGGATGTGTAGTAAGTAACATGGTATTGTGGTTAGAGTAGAATATTCTGTGTAGAACACTTGTGCATCATATGAATGTGTATATAAGATGGAACCATAGAATGTACGGTTCTACTGCCAGAGTCTTACTGGGTGATGACAGCACCCTTAATACCTTGTTATTCTCATGAATAAAGAAGAATGTGCTCTACTAAATTCGCAGCGATGTACTACACAAGCCCTCACAACACAAACCTGAATGCACCATTCCGGACACAGGGCCAGACCTGCTTAGATCCTCAGTGTGGCGCTGGACTCAACCATCTTTACTCTTCCTCAGCCGCCAGAGTGCGTAGTATTCCAAATGGAACTTTCAGCCCGGTCACGTGATCATGAGAATTTGCGTCATCCGATGACAAGGATGATTCTAGAACGGACCTCTCAAGATGGGGAAACCAGCACAAGGGAGGGGCGTCAGGTGGCTGGAGCGTTTAACCCCTTCGACGCTGATGACGAGCTCAGCTCGTCATGAAGTACACCTCTCGTACGCTCATGACGAGCTGAGCTCATCATGAACCGTGGGATTTTCAAATCTTCAGCGCACAGCTGGAAAATGCGCCGCACCGATGGGGTTAATGATAAATAAACTGCTTGTTTTCCTCATTCAGGTACAGACCTGTTTTTGTGAGACGAGACTTCCTCTTTACACTGACCTTCCTGGCATAGCGTTTGCAGCTTTCTTCATTTCAAAGGTTCTCCATTAAGCGGATTCTAATTCTGTTCTGCAATTCTTGTTTATTTTTCTTTTTACTTTTGTCATTTTTTGTATTTTTAGCTTTTATATACAAACAACGGCGAGGGGTCCATTTATAATATTTACTTGCAGCTAATATGTCTACTATATTTTACCAGGCACACTGTCATGCTATTACATTAATATGTGTGTGTGTGTGTGTGTGTGTGACACACACACACACACACACACACACACACACACATATACACGTACACACACACACACACACACACACAGAACACAACTGATAAATGCCTCACCCAGGGTCGGTACTACAGTATATTTACCTCTGCAGGCAGCTGCCTTACTGCACCACTCCAAATGGCCACTAGAGGGTGACAGAAGGCAACAAATGGCCTTGATGGCAAGCCACAAAAAAATACCCAAACAGCAAAAAGTACTTTTGACTAGGGCTCTGACATTCCCTTCACCGATTACACTACACCACCTCAGTAGTTATTTAGCACTTGAATTGATCACATGCTGCTTTAGTGCTTTCATTTAACACGGTTCTACATTTTTAGGTCTGGTGTTAGCCATGATCTGTTTTTTTGCATACAGGGATTCAGGTTTTTTTTAGCCAGCCCTCTTTATCTACTGGTCTGTTATTGTGTCATTGACCTATTTCTTCTACCCACAATACAGTATGGGGCACCCGGTCAGCACACATAAGCCATTGGCTAACTTCACAGTGAGTGATAGAATTCTAGTCTTCCACCAGGAACACACCTGTACACAAAATAGTTCCCTTCACTGTTGAACACTAGGAGTATGTGTGCTTTTGGAGTTCAAAAATCTTTTTGCGTTTAGCAAATTTTTATTTTCTTTACGATGTTGTGGGTCTTACAGAACTCTAAACAATATTTATAATTTTTTTTTTAAAAGGCAACACAAGCATTGGCAAAGCCAAAACGTTGGCAATAAATGCCATCCTATTGGCTTTTCAATGTGCGTTTACTGTTGTTCTTTCCTTGCTATTTGAGATAGAAAGAAGAATTTCCTCATGCTTTCCAGCATTAATGAGGACATATATACTTAACTGGTGTTTTTCTACAATACAAGGGCCTTATTTGTAAGCATTTTTGGGATATTCACAAATGATACATTTACTTTCAATTAAGCTGAATGAAACCCTTTTACATTTTCACCAGCTGAATGAAACCCTTTTACATTTTCACCGGCTAACTTGCAAATCTGGCATGGATCCAGCCCTCGAGGACCCCTATTGTCTACAGTTCCCTGAATATCAACGAGTGTCTAAAAACATTCCCAATATAACATACTGGATTGTGAGTTCTATACAACACAATGCGAAATGGAAGGTTCTCGGTTCTTCCATTCTCTATGTACAGCAGGGAAATGAAAGGCTACAACAGTATTTTGGATGCTCCTTCTCTTGTCTTTTTGGAAGCTTGACAACAGAAAAATGGGCATGAAAAATCAATTGTGCGAACTCACAAGTGACACGGAAAAATGAACAGCTGTACATTTATTTTTTTACATCGCCGTACGTTTTATTTACAAAACTCACTAGCCTTATGCAAAGTTCTCTTTTTCTGTTATTTGTACAGCAGGGACTGTAGAAAGGCATGTTTCACAATAACAAACCATGTATGAAGGTGCTTTGCTTTCCTGTTACTACTGTTCTAAATTAGCAGCTAATCACATAAATATGGCTCATAGAAGCATGACAAACCTAGAATCAAACACTATGGAACATTTCTAGTCTAAGACCTCAACTCAAGTCTTAGTGCAAATATGAATTAATCTAGAATGGGGAAATGACTGAGCAAAAATTGACCAGGTAAGACTCAGTTAATGGTACAAAAGATGAGAAAGGTTTAGCAATACAGAGTAGACTTTAAGTCCACTCTTTCCAGCCAATGGCTTTCTTCAACCAGCCACTTTCAGTCATTGGCTTGATACTTTGCTGATGTCTCGTCTAATTCTACTAGCTCGTTAAGTATAACCTTCCACTTCCACTCGAGTGCTTGCATTGTACTGCATGAGGAATTGCATTACAACCATAGTCCTACTCAGGTCCACTCCTCCTTGCTCCATTCAGTATCTCCCTCTATTGTACTGCAGTTGGGGGCATTTAACGCTGCATGCATTAAACCCAGACCTATTTGCCTTTCCAATGCTTGTTTTAAGAATGTTTCTAATTGCGAGAAGTTCCAATAAAAAAGTGGACAACAGACCAATAATACAGGAGAGTAACCAAGACCAAACACAGAGCATCATCTAATCAAGATTCTTAAACACCTCCCCAATGCACCACTAACGTTAAGGAGGGAGACAAAATGAAATGCATGAAGTCTCACTATAGAGGCGGAACGAGGAGAATTAAGTAAAGGTAACAAACCCTATGGAACAATACTATTAAGTTTTGCAGAAAAACAGAATATCATGAACGTTTCTTACAAAGCAACCATAAAATACAAAGACCAAACGAACCACAACTATAACAAATAGTAAATATCCAGACAAATACATTAAACACTGAAAAAGAAAGGCACAACCAAATGATATAGCCATGCTGAAGTTCAACTCCAAACCTGGATAAATGAGGTACAGAACATTCTGAGACCAGAAACAAGGATGCAGAGTGGGAAGGCAATTTCTTGACAAAGCATTCATTTGAATAACTAAAAAACAAATCAATAAGAATAAAAAATCAGGGTAGGGTATACCAATCACTAGTACTCTTCTCAACCATTCTATGATACTGCGGGCCCTATGCTAATTTAATCTAATCGATCAACTTATGAAAGTGTAAACTACCATGTAAAATATAACAAGCAATACAAAATTCCTTATGTTCATAGGTCATAAACCTGAGCTCCTCTGAATCCAAACTCGGAAAAATGTCCCGAGCAATTCAGCCACCTTCATAATTAACCCTCGCTTTCAGATCTCAAAGACAAAGTTTTAACACAAACACCGATATTACATTACCCAGAGTCAAAAAGGTAAGACAGTAGATCATTATGTACATTTTGCATTGCTAATTTCCATTTCTATCATGTCTGTATAATCAAGTGATCAATATAGTAATGGACTTTCACTCCCACTGTACTTTTACATGATGTAGGAGAATCTTTTCTGCTGTTAATCCTATTTTCCAACATCAGCTGGGTTAACCATTTTATTTTAAATGTATAGTGAAAGGGACATGAAGTCTTGCATAAATCAGAATGTACCCCCTTCCCAATTAACAGTACTGCAAGCCAATAATACTTTCTTCAGGCCAAATCTTAAACTATAGGATTTCATATGTGATGATGACATAAAATACACATAGCTTTCCTGGCACAGTGTGATGTTATGGTACAGAATGTTGTCCCAACAACATGAAAAAGCAGCCACCATTGTCCCCATCAGTGTCAAGAAACAAAATAGTGCTCACCGACTTATAATGCATACCGTGAAACAAGCCAAGCATGCGGTCCAGTCGTTATGGGAGGTAACAAATGCAGACAAGGCGGTACCAAGGAGAGACTAACAAGCCTAATAATGAATCGTAAGCCAGCGTTTATGATGGACAATGACAGAATCCAATAAAAAATATATGGGTGGAGAGTGGGCAGGTCTTCCAGTGCATACTCTACTACAGCATGCCTCGCAGAGAGAGCAGTGTATGCGTGTTGCAGCTAGGCTCGACCTAGAAAAGGGGCAAAAGCCCATCAAATGTAAATCAGGATGTATTTTTAACTGTTGTACCTGTAAATGTTGCTCTGAGAGAAAGAAATCTAGGAATCCGATTTCACAACGAGATAAGCCTTCCACCCAAGACACAAATCTCTACTCGGAAGCAGAAGCCACAGTCAATTCATGCTAAGAAAAATCCACTCACTTCTAGGGTCCAACACTTTTATTAGACTTAAAAGAATCTTAGCTTTATCGAGAATGATTACTGCAGCATAGTTTATGTATTTCTTCAATAATAACAAGAATAACATCGAACACAATCTAAAACAACAAGCATTTCACCATGGCTCGGAATTTGCTCTTCTGACTTCTAGTATAGCACAGGATCCAGTTAATGTATTGCACATTATGGAAAATGCTATCGCTTTTAGAGTTCCTCTCCATGTGAAAAACTACGCCTCATAATGGGTCTATAAGGAAACCGAGATTGTGGCTCATTTCTGCAAAAAGCAAACCCAAGCGATTAAAACATGGAGGTAAATTGTTCCAAGTCCTGGGCCTCATCCTCTGGAACAAACTAAATCTTGCCTTAAGAGATCAACCACAGTACCCCGATTTCAGAAAAACCCAAAACACCTGTCAATTAAAAAACATCTTTTGCACCTCAGAGATGGACTAAACCTTTTTTTTACACCTCTGCGACTGAATATGACAATCCTCACTTCTTAGGGAGCCCTCCCCACTTCCTGTGACCAACAAGTCAGTTCCAAGAAGGGATTTCTCATATTGCTTCCAGGAAGATTAAAATATCACATTTGCCTCGAGTTCTTTGAATGAACGTGGTCTTAGATCGAATCCACCACGGGAACTCTGAAGTGACTAAGAAGAGCATGTTTTAGCATTATACAATCTCCTTTAAGGAATAAAATAAATATAAAGGGTACATTTATAGCATTTTACTTACCAACATGCAAGGGGATTGCAGTCTGGAGATAAAATATTTTAACAACTAGCAATTCAAGTGCACTCTTTTGTGAAGATAACATTTGTCTTCCATGAATTAAGATTTGGCCAGCCTATATTCAGTCTTCGGTTAGGACTATGATTGGAGAGTAGGAATGGTGAACATACAGCACTACAGCTTGATCAGCATGTAACCCTGCTTCCTCGGACGTGGGAATACCAGCAGGGGATCCAATACTTTCTAAATAAACAAAGTAAGTGGGGTATCACATGGAAACCAACAACTAACTAGCCTCTTAGCAACGGGAGCAAATAGTAACTCATCTTTATTAAGTAATTCATCAGTTTCAGCAACATCAGAAACACCCAACACCAGCTTTCTTAATACACTAAACAGTGTATATCCACACGACAGTCATTTCAAAACAGTTGACTGGGTACTGTGGATCATCCCGCTTTCATCTGACATATAAAGCGGATGCTGGAAGAGTACGGAGAGTATACAAGTACCAAGAAAACCGGTAGGATAAAGCCAGGGTGGGCAGGTGCAGGCCACCCCGTGGATCATCAAGAAAGGTTGAGACAGTAGGGGTGTGTGAAAGCCGTCACATTGACAGTGGGAAGGTCGAAGTGGTGATAGGTCTGACAGGACAAAGTGAGAAGGTGATGATAAAAGCAAATGCATGTGGATGGAAGTGTAGGTGAATTGATGCATCAATTGATTGCTTGATGGATCAAAAGAGACAGGGATTGAGAAATTGGTGGGACACTGATGGATCAACAGAGATTAGGGGTTAAGACGCAGGTGAGGCACTGATGGATCACTCCAGATTGGGTGAAGACACTGCTGGGGCAATGAGTGATTGTTAGAGATTAGGTTTAAGAGACTCATTGGAACGGATGGATCAGCTTGGATTTGTAGTCAAGGTACGGGATGTTATTGCTAGATCAACACAGACTGGGATTAAGAACGCAATGGGCACTGATGGATCAAATGACATTCATGGATCACCAGAGTCTGTGGAATAAGTAAGTGATGCTCGCTAATGGATCAGCAGATATTTGAGGTTTAGGTACCAAAGTGCATTGATGGATCAACAGACAGAAGTGACTAAAAAACTGATTGGCCCTGATGATCAGCTGAGATCTGGGTTAAAATACTGGAGGAAATTAGTGGATCAAAAGAAAATGTTTCAAGGCAGTGGTGGGTCACTTGAGAATCAATATCGATTAAGATTAAGAAAATGGAGGGCGATGATGGATCAGGCAAGATTAGGGGATATACTGGAAGGTATTGATGGGTGAACAGACATTGGAGATATGATATGAATTGGTACCCATAGGTCTTTAGAGACTGAGTAAAAATAACAGCACAACTTTGACAAATCAGCACGGACTGGTGTTGCGATAATCCCCAAACAGATATCTGGTTGCAATACAAATGTGTGAACCACTGCACCCTAACACAGTAATACATAAATGTCAAATGAATATGTCACACGACTAGACCAAGAGAGTCAAGGGTATTATGCTCCTTCATTGGTGAGAGCTACATGATCGGCAAGCTGCAGTAAGATTCTCCAAGTGAGTTAATTGGTCACCACATGCGTGTGCTGAAGTAGAAAGCCCTCCGACACAAACTCAATAAGGTATTGTATGTGTCTTTTTAATTTTCATAAATTAGAATTTGTGTGTACCCAGGAGTCTCTCAACCTGTTAGTTCAACAGTGAACACTCTATATTAGGAATTATGGGTAGATTCACTAGGTAAGCTCCATTAGTTTAGGGAAATTGGATACTGCACCACACTTGAGTGCATTAATAGAGAGCGTAAATTTAGTGCCAACATGTGGCAGTGGAAAAGGATACACTAAGGAGCATATGAACGAAGTTGATTACTTCCTCTGTCCCAAATCTACACAGTGAAGGCAATAATGGAGGTCCACACAAAACTCCTGGACAACAACATCTTGTTGAGCGACATCATGGATGTAATATTACTTTTAAATTAAATTAAACAAAAGAAATCATTCAAACAAGAACTCAGGGAGATCAAAAGCCGACTGTTACTAATTAATTAGGGATCACTATAAAAATGTACCTCTGATTGCTAGACCACTAGGAGAGTTACATAAAAGTTACATATAATTTTAAAAATGTGTTTATTAAATAATTGTATTAAATTATCCTCATAATGTGAGAGCGCCACAATAAAATCTCTGTAAAACCGATGCAGAGGCAAATTTAACATGAGCGTAAAAAAGGAACTGTAGCTAAAAATGTATTATTGCTGGGAGCAAACACAGATGTATTTTTATCATTTGTTGATGTAGCTTTAATAGTTTGCATTTGAAAATCAATTAGTGAATTGGGTTTCCTAGTAGTAATGACAAAAATTGTCCCCCTTTTAATAGAAATGTATTAATAATACCAATCACATTCTAATGATTCTACGCTTTAGGAGATGGCAGCTACATTTTGAATAAGTCGCAGATGGGCTGAAGGAGTGGTTTGCTGTGGTCTCCCCGTCCTCAAAAAATCTAATTTTTGTATATATTTTATGATCGCAGAATGTACGTGCATCCTGCATGAAATGAAGTATGAATAGAATTTCAGGCCACCTGAAGGGCTTCAGGACTTAATTTTGAAATGTTAAACTGATAAAAAAAAGAAAGAGTCAAACTTCGGAGTTTGTTCTCAGTCCCATCGTCACTAGGTTGAGGCTGACGTCACAAAATCAAGCAAGAACAAAACACAAAGTTCAAACACGTGCCTGCAACCATGTCCCTTTTTTGTGGAGTTCAGACATATCATGTATGAGTTGAAGAACAAAAACTCCTTAACATGGGATTTTCCACTCTATGCCTAAGAATTGGACTGCAGGGACAAAAACAGAAACTTAAATTAAATAGCACAATTTTCGAGAGCACAGAACAAATTCATTCCCCAATCGAGGGTTACTGCCTTGCTCTACGTGACAGATACTTCGCATCAATCCTAACAAGTCTGTCAATCAAGCGGCTCCAACGGAAGCCAAACAAGAGAACTCCAAGGCCCAGCACTGCGCATGTGCAAGAAGGAAGCGCGAGCACGTCTCACGGCACGCAGCAGACCCAGGGCTTTAAGTGGGAAAAAAAACTGGGAGTGCTCTAAAAGGGGCATGGCAAATTTCTGAAAGGTGTGTGGCCTATCCGAGTAGGAGCGTGGTCTAAATCAAGATAACTAGCATTGTGTGCTTAAGAAAATCATGAAGTCGCATCCAGTCTCCGAATCACCCAAAGTAGCATTTTCCCATATATCACAACTGTAAAACACCTTCTTATTACACTACAATGGATTAGTTGGGGCAACTAATGTGTAACTAGAGATGGTCAGCAGAACGTACTTAGGTCTCATTAGTGAGGTATAGCTTGGTTCCTATGACAATTGAGTGTGGTACCCACAACTGGGCGTAGCCGCTGCATTTACGGAGACAGCCGCAACAACCAACAAGGTGATGGGAATACTTCTGACATGAATTGCTGTCAAGTTTCGGACTCATGAATCCACTGAAAGCCTGTGCCAACCCTCAATCTCTGCACTAATGCACAGGATGGAAAGTGCCAACAGGCCCAGAAATCAGGTGAGAAAGAGAATCCCTCTGTCTTTAGAGAACCAGGGAATGGGAGCAGAAGAGCAATGGCGAACCAGAGCCCACCTCCTTTGCACAGCTCTGTTTCAAGAGACAGCATCCCCTGTCTTGGTGTTACAAGGGGAGGAAAGCCGACTGGCTGTAGGACTGAGGGCATGTGCTGTACAGATAATACTGGGCATATAACAAGGAATAGATTCCTTATGAAACAAGCCGTACTGATTTTAGCAGAGAGTGGTACAACAGTGACACGGGCATGCCAGGAATCTGACTGAAGTACCCAGCGCACTGCTGCAAACACGCTTGTAAGACCCACCAAAGTAGGCAAGAAGCAGCACTACAAAGGGGCATGGCAGGAGAGATGCTAACGGTGACCCAAGAAATAGAGAGGGCGACAATGAGCAACTGCGAGGGCTGCCAACCAGATTTTAGCTATTGGGCTAAAGTCTAGAAGTCTTGAATATGAATCTCCCTCCAGTGGTGTATTAAAGGCCACCAGCAGCCCCCTCGATGCGGGGCTCCCCAAGCTCCTTTGTGGTCAGAGGGGGCCCCCTCCAGGTACTTTGCAGGGGGGCCCCCTCAAGTTTCGTTACACCACTGACACGTAAGTAGCAACAGGGCGACCTGTAAAGAGAAGGCAGGCCCGCCAGTAGTGTGTGTGATCATAATCTCCCCCGCAGTGCAAACTCCAGTTACCTTAGGATGTGAAGGGGGCTCTGCGGTCCGCGCTGATCTCTGGTGAAGCCGCTTTTGCCGATGGGACGCGCCTTGGCCTCAGGTTCAGGTAGCTCCTTTCCTCGATGACGAGCAAGAGGGAACCCCGGTTGCTAGGGGATGCCTTGCGCCTCTCCAGACGCAACGTAACTCCGCCTGACGAACCTCTGCGTTGCTGGGGGAGATCCTCATTGCTGTGACCAATCCGAGCACGGCTTGGAAATGACGATCCCGGGCCGGTGAATACTGGAAGGGTGTTTTCAAGGCTCCTTCTCAGAGCCGCGAACCCGGCCTCGGGCACACAACAAAGCTCGAGGGGCGGCAGTGGAGTCAATAAGCACACAGCGCTCGGGGGCAAAGCAGGCGCTACAAAGTTCCTCAGCGGTGCGTTAATCTGCGCACACAGAGCGCGAGGGACTCGATCCTGGGGCAGATCACGTTTGAGGCAGAGCAGGCCTCATGACCTTACGCCCCAGCTGTGTGCCGATGAGCACACCGAGACAGATTTCACAGGGGGGCAGCTTCACGAAGGCACAGCGCAGAGACCCACACAGCAGCTGGAAGGGTGGGTGCTGGAAAACTTTCGTATCCTGACTTCCCATCTCTTATTAGGCCCTTGGAGACAGGCAGGCTTCAGAGGGGCAAAGCACACAGCACAGCTCCTCTTCAAGTTAGGGGGACACAGCACACAGCAGACAGTCCCTCCCTCAGCAATCACAGCAACTGTAGGTAAACATGTCACACAGCATTCCCCATGTTATCCTATGGGCAAGATAGCCTTTCAATAGTGAAAAAACGAAATTAGCAATATTTCACTATCCAGACATATTACCCATACTAGTAACACCAAACAAAAGGGACGTCTGCTCACCCTACCATTGAGGCCCGAAAATAGAGGCCCCTGGAGCCCCCTCTCGAGACCCCTCAAAAAAAACTGGGGGGGGGGGGGCTGCTCAGACCACCACAGCCCCCGCCCACTTAAAACCCTGCGCGAACCCGTATATACAGATTGACTCGAGTTGTAGTAGGACAGGCTAAACAGTACAACAGATCAACATGATATTCCAGGTGTATCTAGGCCCTGGGATAGAGTATATGCGGGACACATAGAAGTTGCTATGCTTCGGTTCCTTTAAGTGGAGCATGAGTAGAGGGGGTAAGTCACAACCCCACGAAAACCTCTTCAATCATCTCCGTGGGCACCGCCGGCTATTTGACTTCCACCCTTGGTAAAGGAGTCGAGATTGAATTACAAATGCAGCACCACGTGAACGTTGATATACATACCACGTCAGCGTACCTAGTGGCTGCAAAGGCAGCCTTGTGCGCGTGAGGGCATGGCTGCTGCGTGTGCAAGGTTGCAGACAAAGGTGACAGAACACCCCACCTGCATCGTCTTGGATTCGGAGAAAGGCCCTGCATGCATGAGACAAGCGTAACCTACACGTGCACAATTTACGCAAAACAAGCCCACTTTTCGATTACCCACTCCGAGTGTGTATTTTAAATGCACAAGTTGAACGTTAATAAACTCCCTCTAAATCATAAACGGTAATTACCTATTAGCAAACGTGTTTTCGCCAGTTTAGCACTTCTGTATCTAAACTCCCAGGATGTTTAATCAGGGAGATGCAGAAAAAAGGGGAATGAACCCTTTTTGATACCTCAGAGAGGTACTCTGTACCTTTCAACGAATAACATTTGCAACGCAGAGGAAGGAACGAGGATAGGACATAAATACACACCCTTTAGTGATTGTTTTATACTTCTTCATTTTTTCCTTGCTATGCCACTTGGAAAGAAAAACGGATTAAAAAGCAAAACAGGAAAAGTAAATACTGCGTTGGTCTCTCATTGCACAATTAAAAAGCCTGAAGCATTTTACCAGAAGCAGCTATTGACATTTGCATTTGGTTTCCAAGCCTTTTCCGGAATTTAACAGCATTAAAATTACACATTACCATCAGTCGTAAAACACTTTTGCATTAACTAAGAATAACAAGCTATCTTAAAACCTATTACAAGTGGCATTCCGCGGACTATTTATACCATGAAAGCCAGGGCACGCTGAGGTCGTGAACAGAAAGGCATGGCGGCGCCTGAAATAGCGCCGCTTTCTAGAGAGCCGGTATTAACATGTACTGATGTCGAACCGGAGCTGACCTCGCTCGGTAGGTGCTGGCCCTACAAGCCGGGTTGGCTCCTCCAATGGAGCGGAAGAGCATCTCCCCACTTAAGTGTCCCCCAAAGCCCCAGAATGAAAAATAAAATGGTTATTCATTACCGGGCGTCGGGGCGGGGCCTGCTGAGTGGTAGCAGGGCCGGCTCTAGGCATGTGCAAGCTGTGCACCTGCACAGGGCCACCAAACCCCAGGGGCCGCCACGCCAATATATATCCTTAATATATTAATCCTCTGAGGATGGATACATATTTGTGTGGTGGCCCCTGGCAGGGATTTGGCGGCCTCCGGCTCAGTTCCACTTCTAAACTCCCTGACCCCCTCCCCTCTTTACTGGCCTACGCACTCCGCCCCGCCCGGACCCCCTCTTCCGGGCCCCCTACCTACGCTCCCTGCCCAGTGCCACCATGAGCCTAGATCCGGCCCTGGTGGTAGCAGGGTGTGGTGGAGGGCAGAGGGCTGCCTTTGCACTGTTTAAAGTGCGTATGTCTCTTTGGACGGCTGTCCTTCAACCGCCAGCCATACATGCACACTTTAAACCTCTCAATCCAGTTGTCTCGCGATAGCTGGATTGAAAGCAACTGCAGGCCTCAAGTGCCCTGGGAAGCGCCAAAAGAGGCCGCTCCTACCAATCAGGGCACTGCTCACATGCTGGTTAACAGCACCTTAGCAGGCCAGGATTGGTTGAGGGAGTTTGCTGGGGCCCGCACTGCAGTCCCCGAAGAAGAGGCCAGAGTGAGGAGGCATCGTCCGCAGGACCGGACTGGCCATGGCGGGCACCGGGCATTTCCCCGGTGGGCCGCTAAGGTGGGGCCCGATGTTGGGCCCCTGGGGGCCGTTTTTGTTCCTGTGGGTCGGCAATATAGCCCCCCTGTAACAAAATTGGCCGAAACCGGCCACGCAAACTGCTCGTCTGCACTCCCCCTCACCCAAGGGGGGGCCAGCTAAGCAGTGTGACAGGGCCGGTTTTTGTTCCCTGATCGTCCGTCATGATCCCAGTAAGTGACTTTCTTTTTAAATTGTGTTTGTCCACCCTCAGTAGATACCAGCCGCCACTGCCTACAACAAGAAAAGTACAGCGAATTCGGAATTCACAATTTTCTCCTACAAGCCACGGGAGCACAAACGTTACAAGCATAGACTGATTCTACATTCTTCTTACTTGCTGGCGCCTTGGACCACAAACCATGAACCCAACCAATCACAGCTCCTAGGAGATTTCCAAGTTCCACAAACTAGTCTGCTGCTTAGACGAACAGGAAGGTTTTACGTATTCGATGAATGTGACAAGACTAGCAGTTTAGAGGTTAAGTATTAACTTACTACACAAGTTAGGCATTTGTACTGAAACATGGTGGTTTCTTCTCCCAATTAATAAACGACCAGGGTCAATAGTATGCACATTGATCTGGTCCCGGTCAACACAGCACTGACTTCTCAAGATTTTAATCAGTTGAATAGTATATGTATTTTTTGAGTTCAAACATTACGTTGGCACTGATATATTCACATGACTATAACGTCACTTTAAATTTGGGCTTTTTCAGTATATGTAGCTATCAAACAAACACAGTTAGATCCAAGAGGTTTTCTCAGCACCATTTCCTCAGTGCAGAAAAAGAACAAAAAATGTTGCCTTGTTTTAAACTCAACAGTTTTCAACAATTCCGTAGTGTACCACCACTTCATGATGGAAACTATTCTTCACCTCAGCGATATTTTGCTCCAAGACAATAGGTTAGTCAAACTGGATCTTCAAGATGCTTATCTTTAAATTTCAGGGCATCCTTCTCACAGAAAGTATCTTCAATTCCAATGGGGGTTTCCATCTTCCGCTTCAAAGCTCTTCCTTTTTGTCTTTCTTTGGCTCCTTGGTGTTTCACCAAGATCCTCAAACCTGTTGTAGCCTTTCTCAGAGCACAAGAAATCAGACTGCTCGTATACCTCACTGACTTTCTGATTATGGCCCAGATCAAGAATGTTCTTATTTCCCATTTGCATATTTTCCATGACCTGCTTCTTCGATTATGTTTTCTTATCAATGTTTAAAAGCCAGCTATAATCTCCTCTCATCAGATGGAATTTTCTGATAGATACCTCTAGTCTATTCTGCATCTTCCTCAACACAAGGTCACTCTCATAAAAAAAGAAGCTCAGATATTCCCCATCTCCAACTCATTTTTCTCTCAGCTCTTTAGCCAGTCTGGTCGGGCTTCTTCGATTCAAGCTGTTTTTTTGGGCTCAGATGACTATCAGGAGCTTCAAAGGTTTAACACAGAGATCTCGCTTATTCAGACCCTGTTATTTTAGAACCAGAATCCAAAGAAGAACTCCTTTAGTGATTCACCCACTTAGACCCCTGGAAAGGGAGAATGATTTTCTCTGCTGCCCCAGATCTGCTCTTAGAATCTGATGCAAGTCGGATAGGTTGGGTCGCAAGATGCAGTCAATACTCTACTGGAGGTACATGGTCTCCGCAGGAGTGGTTTTTGCATATTAACAGTTTAGTGACACTCACAGTTTTCTTTGCCATCCAATCCTCTACAAAAGACAGAGCAACATGCACCACTCTCTTACGGATAGACAACCTAACAAGGGTCAGACATATAAATCATCTCGGGGGAACAAGGTCCAAGGTTCTGGCGGATTTTGTCAAATGTCTTTGGGAATATTGTCTTCAATGAAATCTCTCAGTCAGAACAGTTTATCTCTCTGGGAACTTAACTGTTGTAGCTGATTGGTATTCCAGACATCTTCAAGATTCAAGCGATTTGCAGCTGCATCCTTCAGTATTCAATCGTCTTTCTTTTATCTTTGGCAATTTGTCAATCAACCTTTTTGCCTCTCGACTCAACTCCCAACTTCCTTTCTTTTTCAGTTGGAGACCAGATACTCTAGCTCTGGTCTTAGATGAGTTTTTTTTATTTCAATTGTGGCCGCAGACACTTCTCTTAGCTTTTTCCCCATTTATATTCATTACGCGAGATCTGGCTCAGGTTTACAGACAGTTTTAATCTCTGGTCCCAATCACCCCCTTTTGGCAAGCTCAGCCATGGTATCCAACTCTGTTGCAGCTGGCCTTGGATTGTCCAGTTTGGCTCCCTCTCATCCAGATTTGCTGCTCAATCCTCTGGGACTTTAACACAACTTGATTCTAGGGGGTTCTCTATTTCAGATCGCTTGGAGGATTTTGGGTCTTCCTGGAGAACCCCAGGAATTTCGGAGGAGGCTATCCACTTCATTAAAAAAAATCTTGAGCCCCTGGCACTTTTAAACTCTACAAGTCAACCTAGGTGACCTGGTGTGTCTGGTGTATGGACCGAGATTCATATCCAGTTTCAGCAGATGCAACACTAGTTGTCAATTACTTAGCCTTCCTAGCCTCTCAAGGAAAGATCTATCATACGATTAACACTTACAGCGCAGCCATTTCTGCTAAACACCTCAGAATGGATGGAAGAACCATTGATGAACATCCTTTGGTTTGTCGTCTATTAATTATTATTATTATTATTATATTTAATTTTGTAGAGCGCTCAGCTACCCGTAGGTTTCCCGGCGCTAAAATCAACATAGACAGAGGGGAGGGCAACGGGAAGAAAGCTTACATATTGAAGAGCCAATGTTTCACTTGTTTGCGGAATTTGAGATAGTCAGGTTCTTTTCGTGACTGAAGGGGGAGAGAGTTCCAAAGTGAAGGGGCTAGCCAGGCAAATGAGCGGCCTCCCATTCTGGCTTTTCTGATTCTAAACACTGAAAAGAGGTGTTGATTAGATGAACGCAAGGTGCGGGGGGGACAGTGATGATGGACCAAGGAAGTAAGATATGGTGGGGCCAGGCCATTGTTTATCTTGTGCATGATGCAAAGAGCTTTGAATTTCGTGCGATTTTCAATCCGGAGCCAATGAAGTGCGCGGAGAGAGTTAGAGGTGGGGGAAGTGTTGGGTAGTTTGCAGAGCAAAGGGAGTATATTATGTTAATTCTCCAGTACCCATACACAATACATTGAGGGATGTTAATTTAGTTTTAAAAAGGTTTATTTCATGGCAGGAAAATGTGTATCTTTCTCTCAAACACTTTTGAGCTAAATTAACAATGTCTTTATGCTTGATCTAATTGAAACAAGTTTCTGATGTTAAAGCCTTAGATGTGTCCTCCTTTTGCTTCTCTCTCCATGGTGTTGCTTTTCAGGTTCATAGACACACCAAAACAATTTTATCTACAATTCAATACCCTTTTTTTCCTTCTCAACCAAAATTATGTGTTGAAAATGGTTTAAAAACATATGTTTCATGAACTGCAGATTTGAGATCTCCCTTTGCTAACCAACTGCTTATTTCTTTCCAGAAACCCCAGAAACTCTTTTCTTCTCCCACTTTAGCCCGCTGGGTTAAATGGACCATGTCCTTAGCTGGTATTAATATTGATTCCTTTGGTGCCCATGCAGGTAGAGGGGCTATGGCCTCTAGGGTCTTTTGGGCAGAAGCTAGTTTGCACAACATACTCAAATCTGCAGACTGGTCAAATGTTAATACTTTTAGAACCTTTTATTGTAAACCTATTGCCTATGTATCGGTTTCCGTTATTGCAATGCTTTGAACAAGAGTAAAAAGAGTCCATATATCGCCCAAATATCACCCAAAAGTAGCCCAAGTATATCCCAATTACAGAAGTGTGCAAATCAATAATTTTTATTTTTTGCCGTTTTATATAGCGCAGACTTAACTCAAAGGTATTTGGGTGCTTTACATGAGCATCCGTTACATTACACAAGGACACATTCATTTTAGTTTTAGGCATGGGGAGATTAAGCGATCTGCACAGAATCATCACAGGATGTTGAGGTGACGTCAAAACTCTAACCTGGTTCCCCAGTTGCAAAGTCTGCAGCTCAGGCTGTAAGGCCACATTCTCTCCCCTAAATGTAACATTTAATAAAGTGATCAACTCAATAAAAAAAGCAAGTTAGCAAATAATTTAAAAGTGCTTTGTCGCCATTTGAGAACTCAGAAAATATGTCTCCAGTTTAGCTTTTTTTTTTAGTACTAACCATAATTTCTACAGGAATAAGACCCTCTCATTACAATAATTTCTAAAAGAAATGCTTTAGGTATTACAGTTTTGATTACATCAAGATGACATCAGGCATGCCACACTTTTGTAATAAATATAGAATGTTAGCAATCTAGTTGTTTATTAGAATACTGTAGAGAGGCCGAGATACAAGGGCACAACTCGGATAATTTAGCAGGGAGGAGGGTGCAGAGCTAACAAGTTGACCACACTGGGCGGGCGGGATGGGCAGCACAAAGGACCAAGGAGGGCAGGGGCAATAAATCTACCAGTCAGGACCCCTACTATGCACTGCTTATGACCTCACAAATTACATCACTCATGACAAGTTCAACATCATTTATAACATCCCTGATGACATCATCCAAGCTTCTTTTGTACACATTCTATAAACGAGTATAGCATTAGAGGTGTGAAAGTAAGTAAACAATAGCTCAGAATTATATGAAGCATCATTATGCCATGACACATACATTTCCCGAAGAGGAAGCAAGCTTGTGTTATGTGCAACACTGACCCTATAAGATATACTTCACAGGTAGCCTAGTTCACATTAAGAATGAACCACAGATAGAAGAGCGACCCCTACAGCACACTGTGTTCAATCTGTATACAGCTGTTCAGAGAAAACGAAGTTCCTCTAGATACTCAACTTCTGCTACATAATTAATACCCTTCTACGGACAGCCTTCACCTGTATCAAATCATTCAGCCACTGAACCTACAGTGAGGAATGAAGTCGCTAGGAGTAGAAAAGTGGTACTGTAAACAGTGTGTACTCTATGGAGAGAGTTTAGTTAATTGCACACTGTTGCACACAGTTAAACTCTCATGAGAAATGATCTAAGGACAGTGTTCGCGCTATGCAAAACCAAACCAAGTAGACGCTGTTCACTTAAAATACACAAGGTCAGTAGCTGCTAAGGGTCATACTACTGTGGTGAAACCGTTACAGAAAGCACAGCTTCTGAAGCTAATCAAACTCATGTACATAGATTATTACCTGGTTAGTACTTGGTGCACAGTCTTCTATGTTATGTTGGAATTGTTGTGCTGATACAATTCTATCTAAATACTCAATGCTGCTTACAGTACAACGTAGAATCTTTGCCATGTTAGAAACTTTTTCTGCAGAACCAAGAAACATCCATAACGTAGAAGACTGTGCTGCCTTGGGAAAGGTACTGTCCTAGGTTTTTCAACAGTCCCTGGGATACTCACTGCTCTGCGCGTAGTTTTGATTCGAAGATCAGTTTTCAGCACCGGAGCGATGTTGTATCGCTGGTCATACTCAGACTCGCAGAGCAACAGAAGATCAGGGATGGGCAACTGTAGGGTGAGAGTGATCCCCAAGGGGAAGCTTTCATTCATTAGTTGGGAACTGAGGGGTTCTTCTTCCCAGAAGATGTCTAAGGTGACGGACAGGTCATGTTGCTGCACAAGGAGAAGGTTGTATCGTCATGGTCGTGGGACAGGCACAGGTTACACCCTTCGTGTTGATCAGTTCACTGATATTTTGAGTGGCATCGAGGGCAATATTGGAACGTTGTGCATTCCATCACTTATTGATAAAGCATTCTCAGTTGACAAAGAGTCCGGAAACCTGCTGGGTCTCTGGAGGGGATCAATCCCTGGATGGAATTCAGCGATGACCACGGTCCTTGATGTTTGAGAGTTTACCAATGATTACATGGGTGATAAGGGAGCTCGTCAGAGCCTAACACAAGAGATCAATAAGGACACCAATGGGTCCAAACAGGTGTACGCCAGCACCACCCAGAAACACCTAATGAAACTGCACAAAATCCAGAAAGCCTCCCCCAGACTGATACTAAACATCCCATACCACAGCCACATCACCAGCCACCTGAGAGACCTTCACTGGCTTCCTATCAACAAAAGAATTACCTTCAACCTCCTCACTCACGCCTACAAAGCCCTCCACAACGTCAGGCCTGCATACCTCAACCATCGTCTCTCCTTCTACACTCCCACTAGACATCTCTGCCCGATTGGCCCTGGCCACTATCCCACAGCTGGAGGAAGATCCTTGTCCAACCTCGCTGTGAAGATCTGGGGCTCCTGGCCTCTGCACCGCAGACAATCACCATCGCTGCTGCAATTCAGGAAGGCCCTTAAGATCTGGATCTTTGACTAAACTGCAGACCCTCCCCTTCACCCCATGCACTTTACAAGAAACTCGAATGATTAACTGATGGAGAAAACAACCAACCTGATGGCAGAATTTCTTTTCTTTTGAACATCGGGTCTATGCACAAAGCGCAATGCACACTGAGAAGAGGAGTCACACCACATCTCTTTAATCATGAGAGCTCATCGAAGAAAACAACTTGCAAACATCAGAGCAAAACACTAGATGGCAGGAGCATGTAAGCATGTCTATCTAGAGCCACACATTCTACATGCATTTGTGTGTGTGTGTGTGTGTGTGTGTGTGTGTGTGTATATATATATATTTTTTTTTCTTCTTCTTTCAGTGGCATTCGCCATTGGGTAGTTATAGTTCGTCCAAGGGATGAGACGAGGTACCCTTAGGCAAGACTGGCAGAACCGATTTTAGGATATGCCCATGAGAGGAGGATCTCACTGCAGGAGTTCCCCTAATAATGGGAGCTGGTACGATTGACCTTGGCTCCCTTATGTCATTTTAAGAAAATTGCACCAGTGTCCAACAGTAGCGACGAATGACCCTGCCCTGACGAAATTACCTGAAAGATTTAATGGCAATGAAACATGTCGGCTAAGAAAGGAAGCGGTCTGCATGTATGCAGACGGTTTTACATTTATGAATAAGCGCACAAGAAAAGAATTAAATTGGTAATCTGTGCGTCTTATTTCAGTTTTATACTCTATTGGGTCTTGTTTTGTTTTGGTAGTCGCAAAGCACATAGGGTGTGTGTTTTTTTTAATCATTTGATCATATTTTTTTTGGACACTTATACGTTTTAGCAAAATGGTTACCGATGATGATAAAAGTGAGCATAGCTGGGGAGCACCAATCAGCAAGCTCGACTAGTGGTGCGCACGTGAGGTGCCATTTTGCTTTTTTCACTATTTTTGAGATATTAAACACATTTATGAGTGTTTTTTTGGGTATATATACCATTGTTACCCGTCTTTAATATTTGATGGGGTATGACTGCCATTTGATAAAAACACCATTTTATAAAAAGAAGGCAAATAAAGTGGTGGGACATTATCTTGTAAGAAGTAAGGAGTGACCAACGTAGATAAAAATAAAAATTCAACGTCCAGATTTGTGATTCGATAAGCCCGAGGGAACAGGTCTTGTGTCTGTTTGGTAGTTATAGTTAGAATCATGTTTCCATAGGAAATGCTTTTTAGGTCTTGCCTTCTCAGCGCGCATGCGCTGCAAAAGAAAAATACCTTTTCCGAGCACTTAGGCTTTTCAGCCAAGTACGTGCACGCGTTCCATTGCCTTAAATGGCAACGCGTGCACGTCCGGAGATTCACTCGCGGGAGCGCGCGGCCCATCTGGTCGCAATTATCGCTCCCGCAAATGAATCTCGCCCACCCCCCTCGGCACTCGTGTTTGTTGCTTGTTTTTTCCCCATCAGATCAATCAGCTGGCAGCACTCTCAACAATGCACGGCTGTCTTGCCCCAAAAGTGCCCACTCATTCCGATGTTTATCGGGTGTCCTGGAGGGAAGGCCTCTCGTGTCTCCCGGTTATTCAGGGGATGGCGTGGGGGGGCGAACGGGTGTGTCCGGTGCACCCTTGGTCGCACCCCCTCACTTTCATGGCGCTGTTTGCAGGGCTCCTCCATTTCCCCTGCAGCAGTTCTCTAGGCTGTCTTCAGGCCCTTCTGCAAATTCTCGGGACGCGGCGAACTCCTCACCTCTCCGGGGTCCCCGCTGTGCTGAAGTCCGGTGTCACCTTTGGGGCAGCAGGTGCTGATTTTTTATTGTTCTGAGACTCCTACATGAGGCCCGCCAAGCCGCCGCCACGCAGCGAGGCCGCAGCCGGCGCCGCTTCATCGCTCAGCCAACTCCCCCGTCACTTCCTCGAGCTGCGCTGATGCTTCTGCTGGGCAGACAATGCTCACACACTCCCGGGGATTCCTCGCAGGCAGATAGCTGTCCGCCCGGGTACCGTTAACCTCCCACTCACACCGGAACCAGTTCTGACAGTTTTGTCGGATAATTTAGCGGATTTACAGGGGTATTTAGTGGCGGCCTGCTGGAACTGTTCTGGGCTGCGGCCATTACTATCGGCAGTTGGCCACGCTCCCGGTAAAGTAATATTTAAGTAAAATAAATGTGGGCAATGCCCTTCAAGTCATCATATCCAGTACAGTTGATGGGCATATTACCCTTCATGGCTCAAGGGGGGATAGGAGTTGGCCTAACGGCTAGGGCGCTCGACCTCGGACCTGGGGATTACGCCAAACATCCTGTGATTCTGGGAAAAACTTAATCTCCCCGTGCCTAACAAAAAAATTAGTGTGTGTCCTATGTAACTGGTGCTATGTAAAGGGCTCTGATACCAGATTCGGTTCAAGTCAAGTTCGCGCTTTATAAAACTCTGCAAAAAAAAAAAAAAAATCTCCACCTCTTTTCTTGAAAGACCTAGCAACCCACACATGGAAACATACAGACTAAAGCAACGTGTCTATCAGGACTACTGATCAGGTAGTTGTCTCAATAACTGTCTTTATGAGTTTACTAGACCTAAAATAAGTATGCTTCCTCCGAACTACTGAAAAAACATTTCCAATATTTAACACTCATTGTACTGAGTGCAGCTGCAGCTTATTCAAGCAAACAGAGGAGACATCCATACCTCTACCTGAACTATTGGCTAAGAAATGTCCCATAAGGACATTAAGTGCAATAATCTGCTCAATTGGGGTTTTTAGTTGTAGAATATGCACAGTAGTGAAGTTCCAGAAAGCACTTTGATCCCAACTCAGACCATTCCCTTACTAGGAGTGAAACTGAATTCAGTTATTTGCAGCAAGTTATCTGATTCACAAATTAGGTTGTCATTTTAGGTTCAGTGGGGGTCTGGCCAGCCCACCATTATTGTAGTGGGCCTCCTCATTTCCTTACCTCTGGATGTACAGATGTCCTCCCACTTCATCTTTAAAATCCTGGCCACCTTGGTGGCAACCATTTTATTGAGTCGAGTTCGTGCTATATAACACTGTATGGACATTTTCAAACTAGACCGCACAATTGAAAAAAACAATGACCGGAAGCGCGACCATCTTAGGTGTGGCTTAAACCAACAGTGTCCTGTGTGTTGAATCCTCTTCTGGTTACATTAGAAGCCTGTACCCACACCCAACATGTCTGCCACTTACAGTCTCGCCTATGATGAAGCCGCCCAGCATGGCCGCCAGGACATATACACTGTGACACATCCCCACTGGCTTACAGCCTTAAGAGGGGTCATGCTGCCTGCCAGCCTAAGGCTGCGTTAAACCCGGCACGTGCAGGAAAACAGAAGGCGGGATTTGGACCCTGACTGTACCGGCAGCTTGTGCTGTCTCACCTCACTTGCCATCGGAGGCTGCCCATACTTTACAGTGGCACCATGCTGCTGTCCCTGGTGTTGTGAAGTCTATATTATTTAGACTTGTCAGCTGAATGGAACAGCAACTGTTCAACGTATTCTCAATCTGTTAACAAAATTCTATAGAAGCTACCACACTAGCCCTATAGCAGTACAACGACTTGAACAGATTCACAGAAAATCTTGTGGTTCTAAACAGTAAATGAAATATTGAACACAAGAACAAAAGTAAAGCAACACGGAAAGGTTTGTTCTTCAAAAAAATTATTATTTATATTTATACGGAAATAAATCATCAAAAAATCAAGGGTGTACAGTTATTAGCGATTGCATGTGTATCTTAAGTAAATGGAGCTGACAAAACAATCCATTAATACAAAAGAAAACAATCCAGTCTATAGCAAAGTAAATAAAATTGACTTCTTTTAAAGGATAATAAACAGAAAGTCAAATGCGGACAAAAGACTTGGATTGATGTGTCGACGTTTCGGTCTCAGTGGTGAAATCCAGAGACCATCATCAGGACAAGGAGATAATGCAATGAGGATGACCCTTATAGTATATATAAGACCAAGCTATTGGTGAACTCAAGCAGAAATTCAAGGTTCATTGCCTTAGGGGAACTTCAAGTCTACCCTGTAGTTGTATCCAAATATCCAGGCCAAAAAAGTATTAAATCCTTATGGTGGAGGAAACCTGTAGTATCAATCTCAGGATCCACGATAGTTCGGAAATTGGTGAATGGCACGAAGCGTCTCCTCTGCATCGAGTCAAAGGTGACTTCACGACACTGTTAAACTTAAAATATTAAATAAATCCCTTGCTGGCAACTTTCTCCTTAAACACTTTGACTGCCCAAGCCCGCAAGGGTTTATTGGGTCACCCACCGCTACTACAAGTCCCTGGTGTTGAACACCTATTCCTTGCGCTACCTACTCCCCACTGCCGTGACGATGGGCTCGGCGCCCACATACTTGCTGGCTTGGGGGGGTCTGGCTCGTTCCTTCTTGCATGCTGCCCGCCCGCATATACCACCAAGTGGATGACCGGCTCTACACCCTGTACCAAAGCATGGTGCGCTTCTTCTTCGAGAACTACACTGGCGTGCAGGTGAGTTCTGCCACACCCACCCAGCTCAATCATTGTGCACACCCACTGTGGCACAGGACACGTTTAGCCAGCTTGGTACAACGCACGTCCATTCTAGTAGCAGGAACCAATACACCCCAAGCTACTTTTATTTAGCTCCCACTCCCCGCTCTTATAACTAATTATTGGGAACTTTCAAGACCATGTTTAATTAGGTGAGAGTGTTGTTCTTACTCTCATCCTTCCCTCCTAACACAAGCTCTTTCAGCAGCACATGGAGACACGTGTGCTTCTTCCGGTGCTTAAGGCCCATAACCCCCCCACCTCCTCACACGCACACACAATGAAGGTCATGTAGGTGTACAGGAGCACACTGCGTTCTCTGCATGCTGGTTGCAGGGAAGCCATGAGAGTCTAAATTGAGTAGCATAATTCATGAAGTAGTGAAGACACAGCTGTTTAGAGTGTGGAGTGTTGCATTTTGCCAGACAATATATTTAGGGGTGGAGTAAGTGTTGGAAGCTAGCAAATGGCAATTTTCTCAGATCTTGTTTGGGGTAAAGGGTAGCCAGCGAAAGCTAAAATGCACGATGTCTCGAATTTAATTGGAGGGACTTCCTCTGCGTAGACAGTGGTTAGCTCAGGTAGTAAGTAGGCAGCTGTCAATATAGCATGAACCACATTTTGGTTTGGCATTTTTGACTTTCTATAACACCATATAGTGTCACCACCTGAGCACCAAACATCATTCACCACCACCATTTTGCATCAGCGCACAAACTAAGCATCACGTCAGTCTGCCCTTGGAATCTGGCAGCTGTTGAATCTCCCCTACTGTCCGTCCGATGCACGTGTTCTAATTAAATTACTGTTTTCCAACCTCCACTTCCCCGTTATTTATTTCCCACTCCCCCATAACAATTTTTTATATAACAAACAAGCATCAGAACAGGCAGGAAGAAGTTGCCAGCAGTTCAAGTACAAAAAAACTAGAAGACATTTTTTATGTTAAATACTTTTTTAATCAGGGTTTTCACTTGCATATAATGTCGTCTTTGTTTGCATAAAGGTAACAAAACTGCTTAACACTTTTTATTATAACTTTTCAACATAATGCACAGCAGCCACAATGCTCCACAACATAGCCAAAAGTTCTGGCTAAACACATAAGGTCCCAAAGGCGAGACTTATTGGCTATGCCAATGCTTGTTTTGTGCTGCACATATCTTTGCAGCCGCTTGACGAATTACCATGAAACTATCCAAAAAAGTGCTCCTTTTTTCTATTTTGTGCATGGAAAGTTTCAGGTGATCCGTCAAGCTGGGGGCCTAGAAAAAAGGAAGGTTCCAAAAAGCATTTTCTACATTTATTTTCCCTTGGGAACTTTACACACACCTACAGCCTAAACCGCTGAACTGATTTTCACCAAATTTGACAGTAAGCTACATCTGGGTCCAGAGTGCTTTTTGTGTTTTAGTGTAAATCAGCTCAGTAGTTTTTGAGCAATTAAAGCTCAAAAAGGTTGTATGTCTAGGGACGCGAGACTCTGCGGATCCAGATAGATCTCAAACTAAGATCTGATTTGCTGCCATCAACCCAACCAGAAAGTGGTAGCAGCCATCTTTAAGGCTTAGGACTCAGTCCAGAGTCCAATAAAAAAAAAAAACACAAGGGGCAGGGGATGGACACCCTAACCCCCTAGGACTGGTGGTGGGGTCACAGAGATCCCCGCCTGGGGGCGTAAAATAATTTTTTTTATTTTTGCCACACATTCGCAGAGGGTCCGTGAATTTAAGGTAAGATTAAAAGAAAACGTGCATTTTTCTGTGCTTTCTTTATAAAGGCCCTGGGTTGCCGAAGATATGTTGATCTTTTGGGAGAGGGAAGCACGCTAGGCCACCCCCAAGGATGATTTCAGCCAAGGGGATCCCATTCCAGGCACTTTTTTTAATTTTAAAGAGGAGGGGGCCATGTGGTTCCCTTTCCCTGGGCCAATTTCAGGCAATTTTACCTGGGGGTTACGCAGCTGTCCTCCCGTGGCCAATTTCAGTCCTGGGGACCCCATCCCGTTGCACATTTTTAAAGGGGGAGTGGGGACGCACCCCAACCCGCCCCCTTTCCGGGCAGCTCTCAGCCCTGCGTACCCAAACCCCTGGGCCCTGCTAGATTTTTAAGGGGTGGGGCGAGCAAATCCCCATTCCTGAAACATTAACGGTCCCGGGGAATCCATACCTGGGGCCAGCTCAAATGCTATGTCCCGGGAAGCCCTCCCTGGGACATAGTGGTTTTCCTGCCAACAATGGCTCGGACAGGCAAACCTGTGTTTGATCTCGCTTGGCGAGAGCATTTTTAAATCTCTCGCCAAGCGGGAGAAAACACCAAGTCTGCTCTGAACGGAAGGGAGCTTAAATAATGCTCCTGCCTGCTGGGAGCGGACTTTAGATCTGTTTCTCTGTCCACATCCATGCGGGCTAGGAAACTGATTTAAATGTTCCTCCAGTTCACAGGGATCCATTATTAGCTGTTCAATGCATGTAGGAACCTCAGCTCCCGTTGGATGCTCCGAGCTGGCTGGGCTCCCCCTGCGGCCCCCAATGAGTCTATGGTGAGCAAGGAGCTAGGAGCAGAGTGGATTGGTTTTGGAATAAATCACACTGAAAAAGGATATTGTGTGGCCGTGTCGTATTGTGTCAAGGAGACATAGTACGCATTACTTTTGTGGATATATATATATATATATATATTAATTCTACAGTTCCATTTCCTCCTGAGTTTGTTGTACAACAGAATTTTAATGCTCTATTGTATGCACCTTATATTTTTTTGAACTGTATGCATTTGCACTTCTATGGTCCGTGGACTGAATAAAGTTGATTAGTTGATTGAATTGAACATTAAATATATATATATATATATATATATATATATATATATATATATATATATATATATATATCCTGTTTCACTTTCCTTGGCTGGTAACCGGGACACTCTGCGCGTCGGTGCAGCAAATCAGGGCTCAAGGTAACCCTGTCACATCTACACCACCTCGTACTACAAAGTACAGCTGCACTCCTGACAATGATCTCCGCCACACAAGTAAGTGGTTTTCAGGAAGTCTTTATTCCATATTCAGCCAAACTTAGGACAAGAAACCCAACGCGTTTCGGCGACACACTCGCCTTGGGTTTCTTGTCCTAAGTTTGGCTGAATATGGAATAAAGACTTCCTGAAAACCACTTACTTGTGTGGCGGAGATCATTGTCAGGAGTGCAGCTGTACTAATATATATATATATATATATACTGTTATTTCACCTCTATAAAATTCAGCTCTAGTGGTCTGGTGACTGCTATGCTTAGCTCTACAGGTCCTGTTTCAGGCTGTCATAGCGAAAACCTTTCCTGAAAACAAAAATACACAAAATGGGTCTTGGGTTGGGGCACACTCCTTCAGCCACTGCTTTGAGGCAGTGTCAACCCCATCTTGGATCCATTAGAAGGAGTATTTCTATCTGATCATCATGTTATCAGCTATTATGTGGATTCATTTGTCTCCTAAGGAGCGCTTCCATTGACATGCATGGAGTGCACGGTTTTCAGCGGGTGAACGCTGATGCAATCTTGAACAAGCATTTACAAAGTCAATAGGTTTCACTAATGCAAGATCGATTGGTTTTGTTAATGTTTTTAGACATGTTGCACAGCAGCGCGGGCTGCTGAGTAAAATGGCTGAAAGTAAAGAAAATAATAGCAGTAGGATATCATGTCCTAGCGCTTTTTTTTCCCTTTTCTTTAAGACACGTCTAAAAAAAATTGACAAATTGAATTGCTCTTGCACAGATTAAACTTATTGGCTTTGTCAGTGCTTGTTTTTAAGGTCTGCCTTTTCTACAGGTCGAAGAGCACTTTTTTTGTATTCACCTGAGGTAGGGTGCAGGGTGGGGGGGAGGGTGGTAGAAGAACAACTGGGGAGAGGGTGGTAAGAATACAGGAGAGTGGCGGGTGGGATGGGGCAAGCAACGAAAAAGCAATGCGACGAGGCCAGCGCTGGCCATGTCATGGTGCTTTTTTTCCCTGAAGATGGGGCAAGAAAAATGGACGTGGGAAGGGTGAGACTGGACGAGGGCAAGAGACTGGACGAGGGCAAGCCAAGCTGAAGCGGGGGAAGGAGCAAGCAACAAGGTCACAGAAGGGGATGCGCGTGATGGTATAACAAGTGGTGTATGGTTTTAATCTACATCAGAAACATCCACATGTGTATCGCGGAGATAGCACATAATTTAGAAGATTTGATATCCACCTCAGGCTTGGGTATTAACTGGGCTAAGATCTGCTTGTTCCCAGTACACCAAGAATGCCTGCCACAGTGTGTTACAGTGGGCCCACATGTTCTGAGATGAGAGCCATGCACCTTCCAATATTTGGGCATTAACATTCACCACTCAACCCAAGACCTTATGGACGGCAACCTCCCTCCATCCCCAAACCACTTTTGGGTGTTTCCTTCCACTCTCTCTCCAAAATGGTGATGTTCCAGCACCTATTGTGCTACTTTTCCAACCTATCCGTGAGTATTCCATGTAGCACGTTCCGAGCATTGTACACAATTCTTGGAGGAGTCATCTGGAATAACGGAGGGTAGCATTGACCAAATTGCAACTCTTCATTGAGAGGAGGGCTGGTTGCCCTGCATTTTGAGCATTATACCAGATGGCGCAGCTGCAGTCCCCCCACTCGTTGATTGGCAGGACATTTAGAAGAGCCGGAGACTGGCGCCTGTGGGGCAAGCAATTAAACTGGTGAACTGTTCCTCCAAAAGGCACTGCTTACTGCCTCTGCTAGTGGCTTCTGAGGATGGCAAATAATAGTTACAAGAAAGTATTACGCATCATGCAAGCAATGCTACAATACACCCCAGGAATCTCTCTATTTACCATTCTTGTACTCCGGGAGCAGATCGGTGGAGAAGGGATGGAGCCTTGGGACTTCAGGAATCGATTAGAGTGGGCACACTAGGCAATCTGTACCAGGAGGGGCCTTCATCCCCTTTGATCAATTGGCAAAAAGCACTCTGGCCCACAGACGCCTGACAGAAGTACCTGAACAGCTATGGGGAATAGTGAACACAGAACCAGACCCACTCCCGCTTGCACAACTGATATCCACAATGGGGAATGGTCGCCGACTGATCACCTGGCCTACTAGGGCTCTCTCTCATACATTACTGGAGATATTAGAGTTTCTCAAAAGAAAGCGGAAGGGCGACTTCGGCTGTGCTTTGACAGAAAAAGTGGGACAGAATAGTACTATACACGGGGAAGATCTCACGCAACGCCCGCTCCCATTATATATAGCACAATATCATGGACAGGGCATACCTGAGCCGGGCCAAACTTCACAAAACCTACCCGGAGGCATCATCTGAATCGCCGCACTCCCATGCAACTGGGGTGCAGATCATACATGTTAGAGCTGGCTGATGACCCCCACCCTTTGGACATAGGTTACAAACGCACTCGCCATGGTCACAAGTCACATAGACCTAGACAGTGTGACTAGCAGCCTATTAAGCCTTTACAAGCTCCGCAAGACTGGACGAGCTAACACTCGCTTCCTGGGTCTGGCGATTAATTGCAATGCACTGGAAGGCTAGCATACTACCAAGTACAGCGCAATGGAAAGTGGTGACTATCAAGTGAGGCAAGGCTGAACCCACCCGCTTCACCAAGATTAGGCACTCAAGCCCAAGGAAACAGGAGTTGGAGATACATATATATGTATATAAAGTCCACCCCCACTCACAAAAGAACGGGTCCGACACTTGCTCGGTAACATCAAGTGATCTTTAATGCCATTACATCAGGCGCATGCCGTTGAAATGCTATGTTTGTGAAACGCTTGGGCAGACGCGTTTCAGCCTTGCGGATTTCCTCAGTTCCACATCAACAGCAATATTCCACCAGGAGGCTTGTTTAAAAACTACAGCGGTCCACTCCCATTAGAGTATGATGTTAGCGCATCCTCTGCTGTACAGCCACTGCATGCGCTGCTCCCCAGGCTGATCCACGCCAGATTGTGTGTGTCCCACTGCGAGTGCACTTTAAGTAATTGGGCACCCGTACACCAAGTGGTGTCCCACAACTGTTGGCCACGGTCCTCCACACCGCAGCGGCAGCCTTTCTAAGGAAGACATTGATGGTAAGTTGCTTGTTTGTCACCTTCACGCAGTCAATACTGCTTCCTCTCTCCCCTTGCAGCAGTGTTATCACAGTGAATATCTGGTCTGCCTGGTGGGGCGACGCGCTGTATTTTAGTACAAAGTCCAATGTTTGTAAGCGGACGAGTTGCTCCTGAACGCAAGGTCGTGCCGGGAACCAATGCTTGCTGACTGGTAAAAGATGAAGTCCACCCCCACTCACAAAAGAACGGGTCCGACACTTGCTCAGTAACATCAAGTGATCTTTAATGCCATTACATCACGAGCATGGCTTTGAAATGCTATGTTCGTGAAACGCTTGGGCAGACGTGTTTCAGACTTGCAGCCCTCCACAGTGTCAGTTCCACTTCAACAGCGATATTCCACCTGGAGGCTTGCTTAAAACTACAGCGGTCCACTCCCATTGGAGTATGATGTTAGCCTACCCTCTGCTGTACACCCACTGCATGCGCTGCTCCCCAGGCCGATCCACGCCAGATTGTGTGTGTCCCACTGCGAGTGCACATTAATTAATTGGTCACCCGTACACCTAGTGGTGTCCCAAACCTGTTGGCCACCGTCCTCAAAACCACAGCGACACCTTAATTATTAACCTTGAATTTCAAATTCCTTCACATTCCTTCAGCTAGCTGCTCACATAGCGCCGGGACACCTCCAGGTGAGGTAGCTCTTAGCGCTCTACAAGTATCAGTATTATTATTATTATTTACAAGAAGTTTTAAAATGTTCACTGTGCCCAGTGCAAAGAACCTATGATGCGAGCATAGGCCAGCTGAAAGATTTCAGGGCGAGCTTTATGCGCCCTGGCCTCTAAAAGTTGAAGCAGAATCAGCCAGCCTTGCCTTGAACCACTTGCAGCCTATCAGAGTTTCTTGGGGAACCTAGAGTAGATGTTGCAATAATGCAAAGCCGCTCTATCAAAGACTCTCCCAAGCTCAGTTTAGCGTAGGTTTGGAGAAATATGAAGTATTTTCAGAGTTGGAGTACGAGTTCTGGGCGTGCTATTTCACTCTTCCCCCGGCAGACAGAAGAGGGCCTTCTTGCCACATCAAGAGATGCTTATTATTCGGTGCTTCAAGCAAGTGCTGAAGGGGCCGCAGGTGTAGTAAAAGTTTTTAAGGGGGCTAGCATACTACTTTTACTACAAAGTGATGCAGTTCCTGTGCCTAGTGGCATACCAACTCTTGCTTTGCAACCTAATCTCAAAGATAACAGGGCACAACTTTACTGCTAAGAAACACTCCATCATTTCCAAACTCTACTAACTATAAAATAAACAGCCAGCATCATCTATTTTTAAAAAAAGGATTCCATCCTCAGCTGCCAAGACTTTTCCATTAACCCGTGCAGGGCAGAAGCGACCCTCGGCCACCTACTAGAAAGTATTTTCTACTCTCTTCACTAACAAATCTAGGCAGTGCATTCAAGCCATCTGCTCTTGTCTTTTATGGCTGGCCACTGTGTGGGTTCCCTTACAAGCTTGGGGCACAGGTGCCTTTCTGGAAGATTAGCAATAGGAGTGAGGTGAAAATGTGTTTCTGAGCAGAAGTGAGGCAGAAATACATTTCTTTAGCTAAATTGAGCAAAATGAATATTTAATTAGTTCACTGTGGTTTGAATATACACTTGAAAAACAATGCACTCACGGTAAAAAAAAATACAAATGAATGTGTGTGTGTAGGGCACTAATATGGGACAAACCCAGCTGGAGCTGAACAGGCGTGAGCCTCACTGCACAATTCATGACGTCTCAAGGGGAGGCAGGTACAGAGATTCAAGCTGATTTGAGTGGTTTAGGTCAAATTGTTTTTTACCAGTTGAGATCCAGAATAGTTTAATAATATGAATATATGATGTGACACCTCATCTGCGCATGAATTAACCTGCATCCTTGTTTTAACATCTGTCCCCAAGGCAGGAATACTGCTCGCTCTATCTTGCGAGATACCAAGTAGGAGTACCTTTGCAGGTTTGAGACACGGCCAAGTGCTCTGACACTTAGGCCAGGCTTTCAATAGGACATCTCTACTGGGGGTACAGAGGCGTATGATTTTAACACACCGCAATGGGCTTGAACCTGTTCGACAGATCCAAGATCACAAGAGGTAACACAATGCGATTTCACAATGAAAGAAGATAAGGGGGTAGGTGCATGGATCTGGAGCTCTCAAACCACAAACTTGGTCAAAAGTCAAGACTTTGGAAACAATGGAAGAAGTGCAAAGTGCATGGAGTGTGTTTATTTATATTAGTTTGGAAGCAAAAATATTTTAAAACCATGAAACAGCAATTAAGTAAGATTTGCAACCCCTTGAAAAATTGGACAGCTGTATTGTAAAGTGGATTTACATTTGTAATATGTATGCATTAAGGAAACGGTGAACTTGCTTCAAGAAGTTATAATAATAATAAACTTTATTCGGATTTTAAAGATCCATAAAAGCAGTACAGATAAAAAATCTTCAGTGAAATATAATTACAGATTACTTAAAAACAGCAAAAAGGAGTTTCGGTAATTTATACAGTACTATTATAATTAAAGGTTTTTCCTGTGTCCATATATACATTTCAGAAAGTTAAGAACATGGTAACATGTGGCTTCGGTATCCAAAAGCTGCAAGCTCAACATGGCTACTCGGCATTGTCTAAGACCCCAAGATTTTAAAAGAGTTAGTAACCAAAGTTTGCGGTGTTCCTGATAAAATTTGCAGAACAGAACAGTATGAAGGGTGGTTTGACCTGATATCCCATCGCATGGACATGGAAGTGGATTTGGGTCCCAAACGTTTGGCGTTGGGAAAGCTACCAGTTTGTGAAATATGTTCAGTCTGAATCTTATCAGGAGAAATCGTTCGAAGGTACCAATGTCAAGGTTTAAATAGGGCTGCATTAAAAGGGTAGATTGAACCATTATTGCGTGCTGCACCGACTGTTTCCCAGCTTCTATTTGTAGTCTTAGATTACCCAGATGGTCCAAGGCTCGTTTTTTTAAATTATTTTTTGAGAGTTCTCCAATTTTTTCGGGGTTTGAATAATATTTTTCTATTCCAAGGTCAAAGAGAAAGGTCCGGATATAGGCCAGCCATTTAATTTTTAAAACGTAGTCCAGAGACATTGCATCCGCCAGTATTGTTTTTGTAATGTCGTTTTTATCTGACGCCCAGATACGTCGCCAAAGGAGGAGTGGTTGAATTTTGGCAAGATCTTCGATATATGGTGCCCCCAATTCTAAGTGGCAGGCGTAAGTCGAGGAACTTTTGGGGGCGGATAAGAGGAATCTGAAAAACTTGTTTTCTGCAATTTGCAGAGAGGTGACATCCGTATGGCCCCATAGTCCTGCTCCGTATAAAGCTGTGGATTGACATTTAGCTTTGTATATGGTTATCAATTCCCTGGGCGGACGTTTTCCTAGTTTTTGTGTAAATGACACCAGTGCGGCTAATGCTCTTTTAAAACAATGTTTTCTGGCTTCTACTGCTGGTTTCCAGGAGAGTTTATTATCTATCATGACTCCCAGATAGCAGTATTCGTTTGTAGAGTCTATTTTTTGGCTGCCAAGGTAGATGGAGTTTTGCTGTTTCCTCCCAACCCCAGCCTTCATTACGAAAGTCTTTTTTACGTTTATATGAAGGTCAAGGGTTCTCATGAACTGCGAATATCTATTAAGGGACCTTTGGAGTTCACGGGGGGTTTGTGCAAGGAGGACGGCGTCGTCCGCGTAGAGTAGAGCGGGGATCGGGCGATGTTTGGCCAGTGGAAGATCACGGGCACCCTTCAGGAGCTCGACCTCCAAGTTGTTGGTATAGAGGGAGAAAAGGAAGGGTGCCAGGACACATCCTTGTCTGACCCCACGCTCTACTCTAAAAGACGCCGTCAGTTCCCCCTTTGTCCCGTAGCGGACTCTTGCGGATGGATTGGAATAGAGTTCCCTTAAAAAGTTCAGGAGTGATGGATCTACCCCCATCTGTGCTAAAAGGGACCACAATTTTGTATGGGAGACGCAGTCGAAAGCCGCGGACAAATCTACGTAGGTCATGTAAAGTTTTGCTTTCTTTGCATGCACATATTTTCCAAAGATTATCGATAAATTTAGGGCTTGTTCCACAGTACCTAGTCCTTTTCTAAATCCAAATTGAAGGTCGGATAGGATGCCTCTCTCTTCCGCCCAGTCCTGAAGTCTTTCTAAAATCACTCTTCCTGCTATTTTTCCCAGTGAGTCCAGCAAAGAAATTGGGCGATAGCAGGCAGGGTCCATACGGTTACCTTTTTTAAATATCGGCACCATGATGGACCTTGTCCATGACTCCAGAATTCCTAATTTTGCCGTAGCGGTGCAGACCCTTGTTAAAATCGGTGCCCAAAGTTCTGTTTGGTGTTTAAAAAAGTCTGCCGGGACTCCGTCCGGCCCTGGAGCTTTTCCTTTTTTGGTTGAGTTCAATGCCACAAGAATCTCAGAGATTTCAAAATGTATGTCTATAGGGTAAGGTAGGAATGTTTTTTCCTCCTCTTCCGTCTCTTGATCAGAGGTTGGTTTTTGGAAGATGCTGGTAAAGTGTGATACCCAAGTTGCAGCGTCTATAGCAGCTTCGATTTTTGGGCAAGTGTCGCCTGCCAAGAAAGGAGTTCTTATAATTCTCCAGAAGGCTTGAGAGTTTTTTTCTTGGGCACTGGTGTGGAGTTCATGCCACAGCGCTTGCTTCAGTTCCTCTTTCCTCTTTTTCCTAATTTTGTGATATTCGCTTCTGAGGGTGGCTATTGTGCGGGGATCCCTTTCGTTTTTGTTTAAGGCTAGCTTCAATTTTGTATGAGCCTTAGTGCACTCTTGGTTGAACCAGCCTTTGGGCCGGGATGGACCGGATTTTTGTGTTTTTGTGAGTAAAACCTTTAGTTTGTCCATAATTTGGGCAAAGTTATTTAGAAGCTCCACGTCCTTAGTTGCTATGTCCAAACAAATTTTGATTTGGGGATAGACTGATCTTATTAACTCTTTGGTGAGTTCCTCTGGGTTTATCCTTCCCCATTTTATTGAGTACCCGTTTACTTTATCCATATTGATATTTTCCTGGGTCAATGCGTTGGCTATTATTGCTGGAGAACATTGTTGATAGTTTAGTGAGACTTCCAAGGTTAATATTGCATGGTCACTTTGAGGATTCGGTTTGACTTCAAAGTTTTTTATTCTTAGTTGTAAGGATGTTGATATAATTATGAAGTCTACCGTGGTTTTGTAGCCTCTTCCTATATAAGTAGGTGCAAGTGAGTTATCCCCATAGTCCAGAGTGTTTACTATCTGGAGATCCAGGTCGGATAGGAGATCATTCATTTGTCTACCCATTTTGTTATGCAAGAAATGGGTGAGTGAGAGGCCATCTTCTGTCACCATGCCAGGACATTTTCTTTTTGGTTGGGTACAGGCGTGAAGATTGAAGTCGCCTGCCCATATTATTGCGGCCGGGCCTCTTTCTCCTTGTTTCATTCTGAGAGTAGTTAATTTTTCGTGGAGGTGGGCCAGGACTCCCTCAAAGTCCAGTTCATCCAGGTTGTTATAAAAATTGATGATAACCATTGACTCTTTTTTCTGGAGGAAAAGACCAAGGATCTGCAAATTAGATGCCAGTTCTATAACCTTTATTTTAGCGTTTTGGATAGTGTTGGCTACATAGATGCACAGACCTCCCTTTGGTCTACCTGTGTGTCCCGACTGCGCGAGTGAGGAGTACGTTTTGTACCCCTGCAGGTGATGTTCTTGTAATGACCATGTCTCCTGTATGCATATTATTTGGTGATTATGCATGTGGTGCATGATTGTCCCATCCTCTATTTTTGTCCTTAGTCCAGCGATGTTCCACGAGATCAGGCTCAGGATTGTTAGACTGTCCCTTGAGCTTTTTACTCTTTTTGATTTGTTAAAGATCTCTGGGGCTGGAGGAATCTCTGGGTCTGGAGGGACTAATGGGGAGACCGTGGGTTCCGATAGGTCTGTGTGGATTTGGGAGTGTTCTTGTGGTTGTGGTAGTCAATCGACGCACTCCAAGGCGCTATACCTGTTTGCTAATTGTATGCCATTCCAGCTATCCCAACGTGTGGGGTCACTGTACTTTCTCCAGTGTTCCTGTCCACTCCATTCGTCCCTATCTCTGCCTTGGTGATTAAGGCCTAGTGGGTTGAATGGGGGAAACCGCCCTTGCCGCGGCTGCTGCCATAGGTGAGTGTTGTGTTGCGTGGATTGCTGGGGTTGCCACCACTGTTGGGTGGTATGATATGGGTATTGAGGAGGATGAGCAGGTGGTTGGGTAGCAAGGTGTATAGGTTGAGGAAGTTGGGCGGGTGGTTGCCACTGGAAAACTGATTGTTGTGGAATTTGTGGGAATCGTGGCAAGTGTGGGTGCTGCTGGTATTGATACGTATTGTATTCAGAGGAATTTATAGGCCCAGTGTTTAATGGGAGTACGGGAGAGGGAAAATTTTGCCTTGAAGATGGGGGTAGGAAATAGGACAAGGGAAGGGGATTTATTTGGGTGGCTGGTCCTCTGTTGGGTGAATTGCAGATATAATTTGATGCCCCTATCTCCCTAAATTTGATGCTGATGACATCTCCCGCTATTGCCTTCGTGCTTCTGCCAACCCAATCTCCTCTGCGTGCGGAGAAGATATCACCCCTGATGTGAGCGGGTAAGGGTTTGTGGAGTTGGAGCCACTGGGCGCATTTGTTCCTCAGCTCCGCGAAAGTTTCTCTTACACCCTCCTTCAGTGGGGGAACAGCTGTTAACACCACCACGAAGGGAGAAGCTTCCGGGGGTAAATTGATTATTTTGGGCCGAGACTGCTTGGTCTTCAGTTCTGGTGGTTTTTCTAGGGAGGGGGTCTCTGCTGGAATGGTGGTATTTCCTTTTGTTTGTCGGTTGTTTGTTTTAGTTTGACCTGCTGGACCTATTTGTGTAGCAGGGGGGAGATCTACCGCGACCGGAATGTCTTGGGGGGCATCTAGATTACTCCCTTTTTTAGCTAGGGGTTGTGTTACTGCCGCTTTTCTGGTTGGTGAAGTGTGAGGCTTGTTTGTTATACCTGTTATTTGTTTGAGACTAGATGGTTTTTTTGGGAGTATTTCCTTTGCCCCGTGCGTTGGAGCGGGACCGTTCCCGCTTGCCTTACAACTGCATTTCGTATTGATTAGTGACGTAAGTCTGTCCAACTTTGATATTAGGGGTTTGATCTGTGCTGTAATATTAGCTTCGAGGTCTGATTTTAGGTCCATGACCATGTTTTCCACCCAACAGGGGATACCTGCCGAGGAGTTTGGGGTGGGCGTGATCAGATTATGATTCTTTGTTTTTGTTTTAGGTTTTTCCTTGATAATTGGCATAGCCTTAGGGAGGGTGGAGGTGTTTTTCCTTGTTTTTGTTGGTTCTAAGGTCGTTACTGGATCAGGTAGTAAGGGATTACTAATGACACTCTGGTCTAATTTTTCAGTCGGTGATTGGCAGGCTTCTAAGTCTGGGGTTGCTTCAAGGTCGACATATGATTGATCAGAGTCTGTTTGGGTTACGGATAAATCTACAGAATTTGGAACAGTCATCGTAGGAACGATAGTTAGTGGCAGTGGTAAAGAGCAATTATTAGCAACCTGGTGAGCAGGGGAATTTGCGGTGGCAAGTGAGCCGAGCGAGGATCGTTTGGCCTGCATGAGGTCCAAGGAGACTCTTTTCTCCAGTAGGATAATACTCTTATCAATGGTGTCGTTTACCCTGGATATGAAAAGGTCTATAGGACCGGTCACTTGTGTCACCAGTGTAGCTTTCTTAGACGTGCTTCTAGTTTTGGGACGCATCGTGGTTCTCAGTGATGTACGTCAGAAGTCGTGGGGGCCTGCGGGAACGAAGTAAAGTACAGGGTGACAGGGCCGGGGCCGTCCTCTGCCGTCCTCGAACGGCCTCAAACGGCCCTGTCTTTGCCCAGTCTTCGCCCGTGCTGCGTCCCGCGCTGCGGGAGTAAGATATTATTAAGTAGGGGGCGTAAAGGGCAGGGGGCGGGCCAGCAGGGAGAGCGGACCGGAAGCTCTTCCTTGGTCTTGCAGGGACTTCTGGGAAATGAAGTCCCCGCACACTCGCAGCCCCGCTGGTTCCTCGCGCCCCTTACCGCCTTGCCGCCGGCGTCCTGCGTTGGTCCTTGAAGATGTTGCCTCTACCAGTGCCCACCAGCGAAGCGGCACCCGCGAAGCGGGTGCGGCGAGAGGTGGGCTGGGAGGCCGGTGCGCTGCTGGGCTGATAGGCTACAGCGTGAGTGATGCCTTCCGCTTCAAAAGTAAGTAAGTAGGTGTCCCACAGGGTAGAGGAAGAGGAGGGCTTTTAACTGGCTTTGATGGGCGGGGGGCGGGCCAGCAGGGAGAGCGGACCGGAAGCTCTTCCTTGGTCTTGCAGGGACTTCTGGGAAATGAAGTCCCCGCACACTCGCAGCCCCGCTGGTTCCTCGCGCCCCTTACCGCCTTGCCGCCGGCGTCCTGCGTTGGTCCTTGAAGATGTTGCCTCTACCAGTGCCCACCAGCGAAGCGGCACCCGCGAAGCGGGTGCGGCGAGAGGTGGGCTGGGAGGCCGGTGCGCTGCTGGGCTGATAGGCTACAGCGTGAGTGATGCCTTCCGCTTCAAAAGTAAGTAAGTAGGTGTCCCACAGGGTAGAGGAAGAGGAGGGCTTTTAACTGGCTTTGATGGGCGGGGGGCGGGCCAGCGGGAGAGCGGACCGGAAGCTCTTCCTTGGTCTTGCAGGGACTTCTGGGAAATGAAGTCCCCGCACACTCGCAGCCCCGCTGGTTCCTCGCGCCCCTTACCGCCTTGCCGCCGGCGTCCTGCGTTGGTCCTTGAAGATGTTGCCTCTACCAGTGCCCACCAGCGAAGCGGCACCCGCGAAGCGGGTGCGGCGAGAGGTGGGCTGGGAGGCCGGTGCGCTGCTGGGCTGATAGGCTACAGCGTGAGTGATGCCTTCCGCTTCAAAAGTAAGTAAGTAGGTGTCCCACAGGGTAGAGGAAGAGGAGGGCTTTTAACTGGCTTTGATGGGCGGGGGGCGGGCCAGCAGGGAGAGCGGACCGGAAGCTCTTCCTTGGTCTTGCAGGGACTTCTGGGAAATGAAGTCCCCGCACACTCGCAGCCCCGCTGGTTCCTCGCGCCCCTTACCGCCTTGCCGCCGGCGTCCTGCGTTGGTCCTTGAAGATGTTGCCTCTACCAGTGCCCACCAGCGAAGCGGCACCCGCGAAGCGGCACCCGCGAAGCGGGTGCGGCGAGAGGTGGGCTGGGAGGCCGGTGCGCTGCTGGGCTGATAGGCTACAGCGTGAGTGATGCCTTCCGCTTCAAAAGTAAGTAAGTAGGTGTCCCACAGGGTAGAGGAAGAGGAGGGCTTTTAACTGGCTTTGATGGGCGGGGGGCGGGCCAGCAGGGAGAGCGGACCGGAAGCTCTTCCTTGGTCTTGCAGGGACTTCTGGGAAATGAAGTCCCCGCACACTCGCAGCCCCGCTGGTTCCTCGCGCCCCTTACCGCCTTGCCGCCGGCGTCCTGCGTTGGTCCTTGAAGATGTTGCCTCTACCAGTGCCCACCAGCGAAGCGGCACCCGCGAAGCGGGTGCGGCGAGAGGTGGGCTGGGGGGCCGGTGCGCTGCTGGGCTGATAGGCTACAGCGTGAGTGATGCCTTCCGCTTCAAAAGTAAGTAAGTAGGTGTCCCACAGGGTAGAGGAAGAGGAGGGCTTTTAACTGGCTTTGATGGGCGGGGGGCGGGCCAGCAGGGAGAGCGGACCGGAAGCTCTTCCTTGGTCTTGCAGGGACTTCTGGGAAATGAAGTCCCCGCACACTCGCAGCCCCGCTGGTTCCTCGCGCCCCTTACCGCCTTGCCGCCGGCGTCCTGCGTTGGTCCTTGAAGATGTTGCCTCTACCAGTGCCCACCAGCGAAGCGGCACCCGCGAAGCGGGTGCGGCGAGAGGTGGGCTGGGAGGCCGGTGCGCTGCTGGGCTGATAGGCTACAGCGTGAGTGATGCCTTCCGCTTCAAAAGTAAGTAAGTAGGTGTCCCCTAACAAGAAGTTATCTGAACAAACTTCAGCCATCTCTGTTGGCGCCCTCTCTGCTACTTAACAGAGCACATTCATCGTCCTTTTAGAATGGTTGTTGAATGGCATTTCATGACGGCACTCTAAGTGCACCACCGCGGATGTACAGTATGTACATGACTCAGAAGGACACCCCAGAACTACAAAGTCTGATGCACAATGCCTTTGTTTTTACATCCGCCACGCCGGCACTGGTTGAACTCATTCAACTGATGCCTTCAATTGTTGTGTTGAAGAATGCTGCAGGTACTTCAGTTCTGTTGCAGTACATTCATTCAAGGCAGCGTTATGGTTATGGAAGATCCCATAAACAACACATGAACTCGCTCACCCACCCGCCTGGCTTTCCACAGACAGACTAGCAGGGGCCCAATAGAGTATTCATGTTCTAACAAGGATCGTTGGCTCTTGGAGACCAGCATCGCTTTCACGAATATGGCCGGACGTACTGTGTATGCATGCTTCTGAGCATGGCTGCAAAATCTCAAATTCTCGTGCAGTGTTGCAGTATTAGCTCAGGCCAAGAGTCAGTGGAGGTTTCAATGGAAGGGGAAGATCACTTCTTCGGCTTGACACCCACTACTCTTCTACCCGCTGACTTAAGGCAGCATAAAGACTCGTAGTCCACATCCCACTTTAAGGAGGTGATTGAGGTGCGGCACTGGAATACAAGCACATACAATTATCATAGCTCATCATTTAACAGCCTGCCTGCCAGTCTTCAGAGGTGCCTGTATGCATGCACTCAAATCTGGCATCCTCTTCAAATATTGTTGCAGCAATGGGCGCTAGTCAAAAGAGTTCACTTTCTGAATGCACGGAGTCGTCACATGAAAAACCAAGGGCAGGATACAGGGTGTCCACCACGTTTGCATGATCTGGTAACCACAGGAAGAAGGCAACAGTGGCGATAGCACAACTTTAGTACAGCAAGCTCACTTCTCATCACCACAGCCCCAAGATCCTCAAGAGATCTATTTTGGGCATGTATGGTGCTCCACAGGTGGCAAAGGAGGAGAGGATCAGCGGTGAAGGAGTTTAACCAGAGGCTTCTTACATCTCTCCGACAGTACTCCGAGGCAGCGAAGGGGGGCTACTATGGAAGTTCTATCAAACAACAGATTTTCGTGCAAAGACCCTGCATTGTGCATTCGATCTTCTGCATTAAGGCACATCGCAACTACTATCCGCTCCATTTCCACATCCCATTATCCTGGCAAACCTTATGCTGGCCAGGGAAACCATACCATATCCCGGCTGCACTGAACATCCTGTTACTGTTATGTCAGTTATAAGAATATTTAAAGAGTACTTTCACCATAATTGTGGTTTCATGGCACACTGAGATCATCTGCAAACGTTTTGCAGCATAAACCAAAGATAGTAATATATAGTGGAGCAGGTTTAATGGAACAGAAGACGTTTAAAGTTTTTCTAAACAAAATGTTTGGTAATCGGTGTCTTTCAAAAAGAGAGGAAGTGTATTTCACATCTTAGGTACACTGACGGAAAATGCATGGTCTCCTGAGCAGGTGTATCTACAGCCTGAAGTGTGCAACATGGCTTTGTTGGCAGATCTCAACAGCTGTAAAGGTTTATATTTCTTGAAGTGATTATAAAAGAGATGCAGAGCTTCTCTGTCCAAGAATGTCATGAGGCAAGCAGAGTGATGTGAACTGAATTCTCTCCTTGAGAAGAAGCCAGTACAGCGTTTTACGGGTAGAGGTACCACGGTCCTGCTAGCGCCGGATGACCAAGACTCACACAGTCGCACAATTCTATAACGTGGCCAGAAGAGACGTGTTTACTCCCAGGTAGGTAATACTGCTAAAATCCAATTGTGATCTTTCAACAGCCAGATTGGTTTGAACCACACTAAAACTTGTCTTCAACAGGTGAATATGGTAGAAACATGATTCTTGGTGTTTCACAGATGGTTCTATCAAAATTCCAAGGATCGGAGTCATAAGAGCAGGAAGTGGCAGGTCAGACTTCCATTGGTCGGGGTGTGGAGAGATCTCCAACCAGCGTGATCTCGGTTCAGCTGGGTTCAGTGTTCGAACTTGTGTTTATACTTCTGGTTATCTAGGTCGAGGACACATCCCTCAAAACTCCGACTTTCCTCTAAAGCGCAAGTCATAATTTTAATGATGAGCCAAAAATCAACAGCATCATTTCAACAAAGAATGTTTTAGATCTGTAGAAGCAGCATCAAGGAGGGGAGGAGGATGTGAAAAGAAGTGGTGGCAACAGGGCTCTCTGGGGGACATCACAGTCTAGTGAATTTAATTTAGACTCTGCGTTGCAACTCTTTCTGCCCATGTCCTCCTAGACTATTCAATTCAACGAATCTTAATGCGATCTTAAAAAGATCATAAAAGCACAGAGTAAAAAAAATACAATAAAACATAGAAAAATAAACAGTATTATAAATAACATTCTCAAATCATTCATGATTACCTAAAAACATTACAAATCCCATTAATCCATCATATACAACAAACTGACTGAAAAGAGTATAAAACGGTACCTCTAGATGCCTCAATTACCCCTCTGGCTAACCTCCGTGGATTTTCTACTGTGGATGACCATCTTAAGAAAACAACACATGCTATAACAGCTATCAGGGCTACTTAACATTTGAAGGAAGGTTAAGGCCACCCTACATTTCTGAAAGGCTAACTTTTTCAATGTAGGTTTATGACAAAGCTGAAAAAACGCATGAGAGAAGCCACAGAAACATAACATGTATCAAAGATTGTTTTGCTTTACCATTACAGGGGCAATGAGGCAGTGCGCTACCCCATGCATTCACCACATCATAAAAACATGCAAAACGTCACACCAACCCCGACCTGAATCAATAAAGGAGAGTCCTCCCCAAGCGTGTAAACTCTAGTGTAAGATATATAAAAGTATTGCTAGTCACAAAAATGGAGTAATATTGGCAAACAATGTGTTCTCCTAGACAAGAAGAATGTGAACCAGACCAAGGCCTGGTCTTTCGTCTGCAGTTTACTAATCTACAAAGACAACAATTAACCCGAAAGGACTAAAAAATACCTATGCTTGGTGTACTTATATGAACCACTGAAACATGTGTTATGTTATAGCACTCACTAGTGCGCCAATACCAAAGATTTTCTTGGCACTACACAGAACATCCACTGCTGCATTAAGTAGCAGGATGTGACCATGGATCATAATCATTGTAGGCGAAGTTTGGGATGGTAAATCATAAGGCAATGCAAGGAATTCTGCCGGGTTATAGGTTATTGCTAGGAGTTCCCTACTTACGACACAGTGGTAAAGCTACAGCAACATAGAATCTACCATGGGTTGTATCTGCACAAACCATTATAATTGTGGTGCGAGGAGATAAAAATACTTTTTGTAGCCTACGCGAGCCCAAGCATGGTGTAATTTACACCAAGCCTTAAAAGCAGCTTTGCATAGAGAGTGCTGCAAACTAGCATTTAGTTAACTGCCCCAAAGTATTTTAATGGAAAGCCCTGGAAAAGAAATAACTCACTCCATTAAACTGTTTACTTCCTTCCATCACAGATCTTTTTCTAGCTACTGAGCACAGAGCCGATTTTGTGGAAGAAATAAAACACTTTCCGCCCTTCACATTTGCAAACAAACAAAAAAGAATTTCCTCCAGCAATATTTTCCATTAGGCGAATTAAAATCTTGAAGTAATGCATAAAATGTGTTAATTCTCAAGAACAGCTAAACACACAAACTACATTATAAATTCATTTGTTTTTCAATTGAAAAGAGTAATGTAGCACTTTGTTAAAAAGCAAAGTTTCCCATTTGGTAAAAAAAAAAACAGTAATCCGGCGAATAATGAATGCGTTTCTGTGTATAAAATGTCCATTTTGGAACAGATGACACAGCATGCCAAGGTCATGACGTGTGTGCCTCAACAAGCAGGCTGCCTTCTCTGAATGGCTGGCAGTCAGTCTGAGATGCCAACTTGACGTAAATCTCAGGAGACCGCTGTCGCCTGTTTACAACCTATGTATATGTTACTCTAAAAACATTTAAGGAGTTTCCACCCGGAGCAGGAGTGTACAAAATAAAACAGCGGTGGTTGGGTGTAGTTCTTTAGAAGAGTTCCCTTGTATTTTACATCCAAGCATTTATCTATTTATCCTTTCACCTATCCACTGATATCCACTGATATCCCCTTTACAATGTATCTAACTATTTCATTCACCATTCTGCCTTTCCCCACTCCATCCATCCACTCACCCATTTATCCATCCATCCACTTTGCCATGCATCCACTGCTATCCATCCATTTAATGTTACTCATCAATCTATCCACTCTGCCAGCCATACATCCATTCTGCCACCTATCTACCCATCCACCCATCTATTCACCCATCCACTCTTCCATCCATCCTCTGCCATCTATCTATCCGTTCACTCTGCCATCCATCAGTCACCCTCTACCCAATCCATTCAGTCGGCAATCCATTAGCCACCCATTTTCATCATCCCTTCATCCACCCAGTCTGCCACATAACTATTCATCCATCCTCTCTGCCATTCAATCATCCATCCATCCTGCCATCTAATTATCCACCCACTCTGCCATACATTCACTCATCCACCCACTCTGCCATACGTTCACTCATGATTTCACCCACTCATGCAGTCACCCATCCCTTTACTCTGCCATCCTTTCACCTGTCCATTTACTCATCCATCTTTCCATTCCATTTTGTCTGCTTAGTTGGAGTTAGATGAGGATCATAAAGAACCCCACCCCTGTTGTAGCTTCTAAAGCGGGGGGTTCATGATGCCCTTGAGCTGGTGGTAACCGGTATTAGAAAAATCTGATTGCTACATTCCAGTCCCCCTCCCTGCCCCCCCACTCCCCCCTCCCCGCCCCCCTGACTCGATTTCTATATCCGGTACAGGTGCAGTGCCTATGCGGACGACAATTCTTGTGTTTGCACAGGACTAAATGTAAAAACAAAAGTAATTCTAGTAAACCTGCTGGTGTCTGTGTTATTTAGTTTGGCAGCCTTTGCAATTATACCGATCAGGAGTTGCATTTATTAGTGTACTATTTTTTTTTTTTTTAATTTACTGGTCTGTCCGACAGATGTTTGTGTGACTGCTGCAGAAGAAAATGTTACTTACCTTCGGTATTTTATTTATTTATTTATTTGTTTTATAAAGTGCATGAATCACCCCCAAAGGGGTATCTCCGCACTACGGGAGTGCTACAGAGTCATGAGGGAGTTAAAAAGAGTTAAATTTTAAGAAACCTGCGGAGTTGCAGGTAGGTTGTGCATTCACAAAGGTGCAGGGGAAGTTGATTCCAGTAGTAGGGGGCCAGATGATAGAAGGCTTTTCCACCTATGAGAGATTTCTTTATGTGATGTATCAGGAGGAGAGATTTAGACCCAGATCGGAGGGTTCTGGAAGACTGGTAACATACGAGTCTATCTGCTAGAGAGCTGGGGGCGTTGCCGTGTAGTACCTTGTACACTATGCAGCTGATCTTAACACGGATCTGCTTGCGAATGGGCAACCAGTATAGTCCAAGGAGAAGCGGCGAGGAGGCGCACCTGGCAGGAGCATTGGAAACTAGACAGGCCGTGGTGTTTTGGACCACCTGGGGTCTGTTGAGGGAAGATTCTTTGGCTGAGATCAGGAGGGCATTACAATAGTCAAGGTGACTTATTACCAGTGCCTCAAGCAGTGTTTTTCTGACTGTCATAGGGAGGAAAGGGAAGACCTTCCTCAAAAGACAATGTGTTGAAGCAGGAACGCACTGTGGTTACGACTTGCTCTTTCATTGTGAGATTCTGGGCTAAATGTGCGCCTATGTTTTTTACCTCTGCTTTCGGGACCGGTGAAGCACCCAGGTTGGTGGGCCACCACTCCGGAGTCCAGAGTTGAGGTGCATCTCCAAAAAGCATAATTTCAGTTTTGCTAGCATTTTGCTGAAGGAAGTTGTTCCGAGATGGCTGTGATACCTTCAGAGAAGGTTGACTGGGAATTGGTAGAGTTTTTGTCAAATGCCATTAGAAGCTGGGTGTCATCAGCGTATGAAATTACGATGAAGCCCAGTTCCCTAAGAAGATCTGCAAGGGAAGGCACATAAATCTTAAATAGAGTGGTACTAAGGCAGTATCCCTGGGGCACACCTTTAGTTGGCTCTGACGTTGGAGAGCGGAAGGTGCAGTGATTGACAGTTTGGGTACGATGGGTTAGGAAGCTGGAAAGCCATTGGAAGGCGAGACTATGGATTCCAATGTTTCTCAATCTATTTAATAGGACGGAATGGGATATTGTGGCAAACGCTGCTGACAGATCCAGCTGCCTGTCCATTGTCCAGAGAGTGCCTAAGGTTGTCTGTGACTGCAATAAATGCTGTCTCCATGCTAAATCTGGGACGAAACCTAGACTGCGCGGGGTCAAGGCCTCCTGTCACTTCCATATACTCGGAGATATTTATTCACATGTTTCTCCAAAGGTTTGCTCCGGTATGGTAACAGGGAGATAGGACAATAGTTTGACAAGTCTTCCCGAGGGGCATTAGGTTTCTTTCTGATAGGAATTATTTGGGCAGCCTTCCATTCGGAGGGTAGTTTGCCCTTGCTCAGAGAGTAGTTAAGAATGGGGCAGATCGTGGGAGCCAGCTGTTTGTAAAGTAGTGAAGCTACTTTAGCAGGTAGGATATCGTGAGTGGAGCCTGATTTTACTATTTTCATTAGGGACTCCACCGTGTCAGTTGTAAGAGGGGGAAAGCAGCCCAAGGAGTGTGCAGTGTGAGAGTGTGGGGTGTGGAGGGCCATGATGTCTTTGAGGGTCCTGATCTTTGGTGATATTGTCGTAAATCCTCTCAATCATTTGATTAAAGCGGTTGGCCAGCTTATCACACAGGTCTTGTGTAGGAGTTACTTCATTATGACAGGCCTTGGGGTTCGTGACAGAGTTAAGAATGCGGTAGAGTTCTTTGGATGATTTTCCTGCGTGATTAAGTGGTGACTCGATGTGAATTCTGCGTGCCTTCTTTTGGTTTTTATGATATAGGGCTAGGAGGCTCTTGTGGGCTTTTTTAACAGTTTTATCATGGGGAAGACGCCAATGCCTTTCTAGTTCCTTGCAATGACTTTTATCTTTCCGGAAATCGGGAGAGAACCATGTGGTCGGTGTTCTACCAGACTTGGTAGAGTGGGGTTTCAGTGGGGCCAGTTGGTCTAATGTTATGTTAACTATATTGTTATAGCTGGCCAAGTCCTCCTTGATATTATTTAGTGTCAAGTAAATATTGGTAGGTTCGGCATTCGCGAAGCGGTAGGCGTGATTTTATGCCATTGTCTTCGCAAACTGTGGGAGCGTGTAATGGGAGTGGAGGTAACCTTTACGTCTTTTATATGAAAACTAACCAAAGAGTGTTCGGACCATGTGAGTGGGCAGGGGGCCTCGCAGCAGATATTTGGAGAAGTAGTCAGAATGAGGTCTAAGGTGTGTCCTGATAGATGAGTAGGGGCAGTATTAATCTGCTCCAGTCCTAGAGTGGCTAAATACGTCAGGAGCATGGTAGCGTCCGCATTAGAGGAGACTTCGCTATGAACTTTAAAATATCCTAGTAGTAAAAAATGTTTGGAGGAGATAATATGAGGGGCAATTAGCTCCATGAGCTGTAGCGAGATGTTCAGGAGGGGGCCAGGCGACCAGTAGACAAGTATGCCTTTCCAACAGTGGTGGGATTGGTAGTCGATTCTGAATATCAGAATTCATAATTTATGGTCATAGCTATGTTCTATAGCAGTGACCTTGATAGAGTCCTTGTGAACTATAGCTATACCTCCTAGCATGGTGGTTACATACCATTCCTCACTTTAAGAATTATCCTTCCATGCTTCTAACTGGTACAAAATAGCTGTCCTCTACTAAAAGCTCTCAATTGCTGGCAGGTGGTGCCTGCTGCACCATCAGACTTGTCAACACCAAAAAATATAAGCCTACGACCGCTGTGCTCACGTTGGTTTCTGAAATCTTTTTAGGAGCCTCATAGAGGCATAAGGAGAGTAAGCCAGAGAACAACAACAGGAACAATAAGCACATATCATGTTTACATACCTTAGCATCTTAATAATCGCAGGACCAACTCCCCAGGGGAGGAGGGAGCATGGTAATGAATCTGCGAGAAGATAATGTAGTCATCAGAAATATTGTTACTGAAGGTAAGTGACTTATTTCTGATGGACACCTCTCCCCACAGATTCCTATCTCACGAATGAGCCCCAAAGCAATACCTCCCTGGTAGGAGGGTTTGACTACTGATGGTTAACTAAGGAAGTCATACAACACATCTTGGGAAAGCACTGGTTGTGGCGTGCAAGAGACAGGAGGCAGCAGTGCTTGGTAAAGGTATCCAAAGATGATCGGGTAGCCACTCAGCAGATGTCAGCAACTGAGCCGGGAGCTGTGGATGCAGTCATGCCTATATTAAAATGGGCATATATGCCCATAATGCATAGCAGATCTTCATAAAGAGGTAGACCCAGTATGAAATGGTTTATTTCGTATTCCCAGTCACTGGGCCCACTTTCACAGGCAAATCGCTTCCCAACATTCAGTCCATCATCACACATCCGGTCTGTTGATATCATGGACTGTGGTGGGTTTGTCGGACAAATTGTTAATGTTGCTTCCAGAGACGGAAGGGAGAAACACCTTCATTGCAAGAGGTACATTAATATGCTTCATTTGAGCAACTACATTTAGTCGAGATCAGAAATCTTTTCAAAAAAACATTTTTTATAGATAAAAACAACCTCGGACGCAGGCGTGGAGTACCGACGGATAGAGCGGTGCTTCCTCTCCCTGAGCCACTGCCAGGTGAGGTGAGGCTCATTTCTCCTGCATAATAGTGACAGAAACTGCCCTCTCACAGGAAAGAAACAGACACCTAGGATATCAGGTGCTCACGTTCCTTTTTTTATTGTTCATTATTCACTAATTTACTTTTCTCACATCGTTTGCAGTAGCACTTAAACATTGGTCCTGAAGAAGGCAAGGACTACTTGGTCCACTTTTATTGCTGAAACATGTTGACCTATATACCATCTGAGTAGTTATTTGTTATAAACTGCTCCTTGTTGCTTTGTAATGTAATGTAATGTAATTTGTACTTGTAAAGCGCACTAATACCCCAACTGGGGTGTCCTGGCGCTGCAACGCATACCGCTGTGCAACCCTTCCTGGCTTTTCCCTGGGAAATGTCCACTCCTTGGCACCCCCAAGGTGAAGCCAGGCATATCAGCGCTGTTGGGGCCGTTGCTTTTAGTATTGGAGGATTGAGCAAAATAATAAAAGTACTATTGCTCACTCATCCAATTTTAACACACTTTCTTCCACATTCACATGCACTGCAATTCAGTCATTCACTAGTTGAGATGCTAAGCTAACATCACGAAGACCCTCCATTGAGTCTTCTGTGTATGGCGGACATTCCATCTAGTCCGTACCCATTATACAGCTCTCAGGGAGCAAGGTCCATGAGGAGTCCCAAATGATGAAGGGTGGTTTTGAGTGGTGACTGATGGGTATCCTCATCTTAGTTGGGACTTGTCGGGATCAGGTTATTTTTATCTACAAATTTTTTTTTTTTTAAATGTTTTCTAATCTCGACTAAATGAAGTTGCTCTACTGAATCATATGAGTTGAAAGGTTTGTCTTTTTTTGATTCTAGACCAGTAGACACCTCTGTGTTTGTTACAGTAATGTTAGGGAATATGTCTGAGCATGGTCTCTAAATATTCCCTACGGCCCCCACCCAACGTGTTGTTTATGTACATTAATATGCCCCACAGCTCCAGTGCCAACCAAAGGTTCCGCAGTGCCATTTCACCCAGATAGCCACCCCATGCCCAGTACGGCTGTGTCCATGACCACAGTAAGCTAAGCCTACAGAAGGCTGAAAGGACAGACCATGAAAAGGTTGGAGGAATCAATTCACCAGTGTCAATCCGGAAAAAAAGAGGGCTGAATGCTTGTGTTGACATGACCATTCAGGGTTAGTTCAAAAGAGCTGTGACAATTCCAACCTCTTACTTCTGACTGAAGCTAAAATGTTGGTGTTCTTCACAAACAAGTTTCACATTCTTCTAGTTGTGCCTGCTTGATATGAAAAGCCTAGGTAAATGGCAGTATGGTACATGTTCGACCATGATGATGTATATTTTAAACAAATTACCAAACATTTGTTTCCTCATTTAATCATTTTAGAAATCATTGATGCCGAATACTTCATGGGGCACATTATCAAAACATACACTAGCCGCAGTTACCGGTGCACCTGTGTTCCTAAACACCGCACTGCAGAGTGGTTAACCTGCTACGCAGTCCACCGCTGAGCACACCATCAATGACTAATGGCGCTCTCCACAGCTGTGTGAAGGTATTCAGATGCCGCAAGAAATCTCACCCCACCCGCATTGAACTCCAAAGTCACCCATCTAACGGACAATGCGTGACTTATCTAATGCAACACTACAATGGGATCTTTTGGTATGGAAGGGCTTTGCATCAGGGAACCCCCAGAATAACTAAAGGACGGTCTCTGCTGTCAAGACCAATCCTTGATGTAGGGAACATGCCAATCCTTCCTTGAGTCATCTGAGCACATCCACACTGGGCAACAAAGATCCTTGTTATGATATGAAAAGAAGTGAGAAGTTTATTATGTCAGGGACTTGAAGGCTGCATACCGGAGTGAGAAATCCTGAAGTGGACCAACAAGTTACTGTCATGGTTAAACGTTTGCAATGACTATCTCCAGGAAGGGAAGTGACATCACGTCATATTCCTGCAAACGATCAAGGACCATGGTGGGCAATGCACTAAATCTGATCCCCCTCTATGTGGTGTCCCATAACGTGGGCTTCAATGATATGCACCGATGTAACTTCAACAACAGTTGTGCTGTAAATGTTTACATTGTCACACCAGCTTAAAAGCCACTACTTTTAAATTCTGTCTCACTTTGTACACAGTTATTCCTTTAAAAAAAAATTACAATGGAATGGTTGTTTTAATAAAGTTATTCAAATCTTGTTGCTGCACCATTTATTCCATTCTTTCCTCGAGGGGATTCATAAAAGGGATACGCTGCCCGAAATTTCTAAAATCTCTGCTGTCACAAAGACAGCTGTGAAACTCCTACCACGATTTTCCACCAGTCTGTGACATGCATAGTCATACACTTGCTGGTAGAGCCCAACATTTTTAAATAGAAAATTTTACTCTTGTTAGGAAGGGATGATCTCCTGGTTCTAGAGCACATCTCACAGTTGCATTTAGAACTTAGATCCCACCGTAGTGGGCTCTACTGACCATTAAAGGCACACTCCAGCGTTAAAGGGCCGAGCAGAGGGTGAGGACCTTTAACAAGGGAGCGGGTCTTCAATGGCCGGTAGAGCCCGCTTCGGACGGCTCTAAGGCTATTAGAATATTCTGCCCCTAGAGGTCAGAATGTTCGAATTAGTAAAAACAAAGGCCTCTCAGAGCCCGAGGGGGTTGATATCCTCTTGAGCTCCGTGAGGCCTTTGGTAAACATTGGAATGTTGGAGCTCCGGGTTTCTACCTGGAGCTCCAACATTCATGATTAGAAGCCTGGAGCAATCCATTGTTTTCAATGGAGATCTCAACATTCCTATGTTCTAATATAGCCTTATAGCCCGCCGTAGCGGGCTATACCGGCTATTAAAGGCCCGCTGAATCGTTAAAGGCCCGAGCCGAAGGCGAGGGAATTTTAACGAGACAGCGGGCCTTTAATTGCCGGTGTTGCCCTGCTACGAACGGCTATAAGGCTATTAGAACATTCTGCCACTAGAGGGCAGAATGTTCTAGCAAATTAAACAAAGGGTTCTCGAAGCTCGAGGGGATATAAATCCCCTCGAGCTTCGAGAAGCCTTTGTAGAACATTGGAATGTTGCTCTGCGGGCCTTTACCGGCCGTAGAAGCAGGGAGCACGCCATTGTCTGCAATGGAGCTCCCAACATTCCAATGTTCTAATATGGGGTATTGTATGGATCTTGCAATTGTGCTACAATGTGTGCACTTACTATCATTAGGCAGAATATTAAATAAATCCATTAAGCTCATAGCTTCCATGTTTGGAACTACCCTGCACATAACGGCACCCTGCTCTAAACACGACACACAAGAAACATCAGTGCTTAATGTGTGTGTGTGGTAGTAGGCGGTGGGCACCGCAACACAGTTTGGGGATCTTCCTGGGGACCAGGACTCCGTTTGATCACCGAACTTTGATCCACAGCAATTGAGAGGGTGAGAGAAAAGGGAGACAGAAGGAGGGAGAGAAGGATAGGAAAACAGCGGCTACGGAAGGAATCAAGGATGAAACAGTCTGTACGGTAGACGGAGAAAAACTCTGACTCATTACATTTTTTTTTTTAAAGAATTGAAGAACTGCGCACAAAAGAGCACAATAGGAGAAAACGCTGAACATACATTAGACCCATGGCCCAAAAATGCAACCAACTGGCTATTACATCACCCTGAACACTTGCCTCTAGAAGCTGCCTGCTTCACGCATTTACCTCCTGGGCAATGGCCATGCATATTGACCGAAAAGGAGCATAAAGAACTTGGTGCAGCCACTGGTGCAGCCACAAACAAACAACTAATAAAAACTGAAGCATTCTGAAGAACAGGGGATCACTCTTGACATTTCCCTAAGCCCAATCAGAATCCGGTCTGTGATGGAAGTAGGGGTACTTACTGGAGGGAGGTGAGAGAGAGAGAAAGACAGTGAGAGAGAATGAGTGAGTGAGTGTCAGCTCAGTGGACTAATGTCTTCACTTCAGGAATCTCGGTTTGACCTGATGGTCTCCTCTCCGAGTCCCAGTGGGTTCCCTAAGCCTTTATCTATTTACTTTTGCAGTTTTTATAGCATGTACCTCATGAGAGGGCATTAGAGTGCTTTACAACAGAACCAGATGACTTTTACACCTTTTAGTCAGGCCCAGGGAGATGAGGTGATTTGCCCGCATCACAGGATGTTGAGCCAAAACTGACATTTAAACCTGGTTACCCATGATATCAAGTTGGCAGCTCTAGCCACTAGGCTGCATCTCTTCCTTTTGATGTTGATAAAATGAGTACCAAGTTGAGTGACAAAAATCTGTTTAGCGCTAAGATGCTCGAGGAGGTAAACATTCATTTCATGAATACATGTTAAGTTAGGAGATGGCAAAAATTCTTGGGCATGCATATGTGTGCATGTGTCCATCCTAATGGGGCTACCAACAAAAGACCAGAAGAGACTTGGAATAAACAGGTGTGGTGCTAAGTTTATTAGATCAGCGTGCACAGATTAAGGCGACAAGCAACATCTATTACTATACCACTAGTCATCAAACGAATGAAGTCCAAAGGTTGAGGTCTGCGTCCCAATTTGCAGTTAAAGCAGGAGATAGAGATATGTGTATGCTATGTGGGGTACACAGGAACTGGCATGAAATAAGGGAAGCAGAGCGCTAGATCAATCCTGAAAGACAGGAAATTTAATGAATCAGTACCAAGGAGATTTTTTTTCCTATGGAATATAGGTTTGCCAATAAGACGTACTGGCAAAAAAATCGAGAAAAAAACACCACAGTATATAAAATGAAGAACTGAGACTTTGAAGTTTTAAGATAAGAGCCTTAAGAATCCTCCTGTCGACCTCCCACTAGAAAGCAGAGGCAGTACTCCCACTAAACTTATGAGCACTACTAACCAATGGCATTTTGTCGCCAGACAAGCCAAGTTAGAACCAGGCAGCAGTATCACTGCTCAAGTCTAGGGCTGGGAGGGAGAGAGAACTGTCAATGTAGAGCTGCATACTGCCCTCTCGTCTCCCTCCCAGTTTGTCAAGGAGACCAGCAGGTTTCCAAGGGTCTCCATAAGCCATACACCTAGCGAGCATGGTTAAGGTGATAAGGCTGTGGGAAATTCTCTGTGTTATACATTATCTATGGCGTCCTCTCACTCTCGAAAAGGTAGGATCTCAAACCATTCATTTCCACAGGGTCTGAGTCATCCCTCTGAGTTCCTACCTGCACTGCCACACATGCATGGCAATGCGGGAGAACCCCTGGTGGTATGTGTTCTATTAGGTCAGCAACCAAGTTCTGCCTTCCTCCTAAAACACACTATCATTACACCAAGAGTTCAAAAGTCATGCCAATGTCTGCCACAGACTACTACTGCATGTTCGCCTTCTAAATCCTCGAACTCCAGCTCTCCATGTCAACAAAAGATAAGAGGCTTTAAAATCAGTGAAAGACCTGGTAAAAGAAAGGGTGTAAATGTCTAGGACCAAAAGTGAGACCACGTGATCACTGAGTCGAGACCCAGTGCACACTTGGATCCGAACAGCTTCAGAGACTAGGAGATTTTGTATGCCCATAGTCTCTTTCTGATGGAAACAACAAACAGAGTGTCCTCAACTAGGGCTAAATGTACCCTATCTTTGAGAAATCTGTTGAAGCGCTCTACCAGACCATTACATTGGGGGTCGTATAGAGCAGTACGTATGTGTTTAATCTTATTGGTGACAAAAAATTCAGATACCTCAGAGGAAGTGCATAGCACTCCATGGTCTGTGACAATTTGCTCTGGGTACCCTTCTCTGCTGAATATTTCCATAAGAAATTCAAATGCAGTGGCAGCAGAAAAAAATTCAGGGAACATTAGTTTGGGCACCGTAGAGCGATAAACAATTAACCATACAGCTTAACTCCTGTTGGAAGGTAATTTCTTGAAGGATCCCCAAATGTCAAGCCCCACCTTCTGCCGTGGGGCATTTGGCCAAGGTACATTATGCATGGATGTAAAATTGGTTTTGCAGGACGTATCCGCTTCAGAACATGTCCTACAGTTTCTAACGTTTCTTTCTGCTTCACTGTCCATGCTAGGCCACTAAAAGTAATTTCTTAGAAAGTTCTTTAAGTATGACATTCCCATGTGACCTTTGTGGCACTCAATAAGAATATTTTCTCTCATTCCTTCAGGGGAACAGATTTATCAGCACGGAAAATCAAATTCCCATATACACTCAATTCATTTACCACCTGAGTGAATGAATGAAGAGAACCTTTTAAGGATTTTAGACCAAGCCAACCTTCATTCTTCATTCACAAATTTCTTCACTTGGGCGATACCTTTATCCTTTCCATGATCACAACCATTTTTCTTAAACTCACTCCTTGGCTCGCCAATGGCGCATACATCACAAATTTGGGCAACCACATCAATTTAGTCATCCACAACTTCCACAACTTCAGGTATATCATATGGAAGTCGGGACAGACTGCTGGTTGATTAACATTTCCTGGAACATGAATTATATCAAAGTTATACTCCTGGAGCTTAGAACAGAACCTAGCCACCCAAGCAGTATTACATGTTCCTCTCCTGTGACCAAATTCGAGTAATCGGTTATGTTCAGTGCACAAAGTGAATCTATTCCACCATAAGAAATGCAAGAATTGATCCACTTCCCAAATACAAACAAGTCATTCTTGTTCAATTGCTCATTACAGTCTCAGTTTTATTCAAGGTCTTGGAGGCATACACCACTGTCCAATTGCTTTTTCTTTTCTGCTCATCAAGAACAGCTCCAAGTCCATAGGTGCAGGCATCAACCAAGATTACACAACGCTTGCCACTGACATATGGTCGAAGTGTAGTTGCTTTGACTATTTTAATGTTAACATTTTCTAAAGCCTCGTTTTGATCCTTGCCCCACTGAAGTTCAATGCCTTTCCTGAGAAGTTTTTAAAGTGATTCCATCAATGTTGCAATTTTTTTTACAAATTTTCCGTAATATTTATGAAGTCCATTGAAAGATCTTAGCTTATGAAGCAGGTGCCTTTCTTATAGCATCAACAAGGCACACCTTAAGTGAGACGACTTGCTCTGAGATGGTATGTCCCAGATAATCAACTTGATTTTTTAACAAATCTTATTTATTGGAGCGAAGTACAAGGCCTTTTCTTGAGAGTGTAATGCAAACTTCTTCCAATATGACAAGATGTTCTTTTGTGCCTCTGGAGAATATTATCAGATCATTTTGGAAGCATATGACATGGACTGTCAAAGCCCGTCTGTAGACTCTGTTTCTTCAATTACACCATCTTTCAATAGATTCTCCATTAAGGTTTGCAACTCCTTCCATACACTGATTGGTAAATGTTTTAGTTTTTGTTTTACAGGCGCAGCATTGTTTTTTACTTTATGCAGTGAGAGAAATCCTTTAATTTTCCCTTTTTATTGTTAAGTACTTCAGAAAATTTGTCTTATCTGATCACTGAGATTAGCTTCTGGAACAACCACCACAGAGCCAATAGCATGAGTCGAGTTTAATTTTGAGCCATTTCTAGTCACTCCCCTTTAATATGCATACTCCTTTGTTTGCAACATACATTTTTATTGTAGCTGATCTGGTTTTAAACTTCACTAAAGAAATAAAGCACCCATTAAAGTTAATGAGATTGGCATTGTAAGTTACTGCTATGACATCGGGTATTTCTAGAGTAGAAATTTCTTGTGCAATGTTTTTTTCCACAATTTTCCTTTGATATAGTAGTAAATGGAGACCCCGGAATCCACTAAAATGTTTAACTCTTTTCAGAGAATAGTCAGGATACACCTTGGTGGTTTGGTAAAATTAGACTGAATGTCATCAACTTCTTCTTGTACCATCGATACAATCATTTTATCTTCTTGGTCGCCTTTCTCTGTTGCAGATGAAAGGTTCTCTTCTTTTTGTGTAACTTGGGCCACTTGCAGTTTCCATTTCTTATTTTTATTTCTGCACATTTTTGCAAAATGTCATTGACGTGTGCATATGGAGCATTCTCTTTTTATGGCAGGGCAGCCATGATATTTGGACATGTATGTTTAACTCACTTCCATATTTATAATATGCATAATTGACTTCTTCCTTTGATTACTCAATTTTTCTGTGTGAGATCTTCCATTAGTGAAAAAAACCTCAATGTTTCTTATTAAGTCTGTCTTCATTTACCTCTTTGATCCATGACATCGACCATTCCATAGCTTTAGCTCTTTTTATCGCTTCTTATGCAGGATCTCCCATGACTCAAAGGTGCTCTTAGATTCTTTTGTAATTAATGTTGGCGAGTTGATTAAAAGTTGGTATTTGATCATTTCATCTGTGGTAGGTCCAAAATTCAATGTACATGACAGACTTCCTAATGATGTTAGAAACTCATCAAAACTTGGTGAATGTAAAAATTATATATTTTTAGAGTTTTGCTTAGTGGGGCCTTAAAGTGTGCTTCCAGTCTTGCGAAGGCTTCCTCAAACTAAATAAAAGGATCTTTTAATGAGATATTTCAGTTGTCTGTACATATCTTTATGCCCCTTGTCCTTCAGATGCTAGCAAATGTAATGGTATATATTTCCTCCTTTCAACAGGCATCCTATGTGAATCTATTGCTGTTAGATATGTGAGGAATGCTTCTTTCCATGTTTTCCCTTCCGGTGCTGGTTCTCCTTTCTTCTAAAGGAACTTAGTTGGAGGTTCAAGTTGCATATCAATACTGCTAGCATAAATAAAGGTGTATGTCTAGGCAAAGGTATGAAATGCTGTGCAAGACGAACAGTCTGTAGTGGTCCACAAAATGTGGGAAATCAAATGTAAAATCACATGATAACATTGTTAGATAGAAGTAGGTATAGAGAGCAAGTCAGGTCGACTTATTTTATCCAGAATACATATAAATATTGTTTTTTAAATTGGGTAACACTAATGAGTAACAATAGAACCCCACGGTCAGGATTAAGCTGTTCTTATTTCAGAACTCGGTACAATAAGCTGAAATAGCGCACACCAAGCTTGGGGACTAGGAGAGGCGGGCCTTTTGAAGTACTGAGGAGTACCTTGGTTGCGGCTCCAGTCCTAAAGTAACTTTGGCAGAAACGCACTACAGCAATGGGCGGTCTTGTCCTGAAGGAGAAGGGTTTATGCAGGGTTTGGCTCCAGTCAGTCAGGAGTCGGTGACGATCTCTCGCAGGACAGACATGGTGCGCAGAAGACTTGAGCCGGGTAGTTGAAACATGTAAATAAAGTTCTCGTCACCTCCTGGTTTCACAAAAACAGGCGATGAGGACAACTATATTCCAGAAAATCAGCGCCCATAAAATGGTGATCATGAAAAAAAATATGCAGTCAGAAGGAGGGAGAAATTTGTATTCCTCAGAGATCAGCATTGCATAACAGCACAAACATTCTAAGGCTGTACCATTGATTTATAAGGAGGGATGAAAGGAGAGGGGGGAATGGGAAGGGAGGAGGAGGGGAACAAAGGGAATTATAATTGACTTTAATGAAAGTAAAGGAAACGCAATGTATAACTTAATAAGGAGCAAAATGTCAATGGACACTGTGAGAAGTTGGCCTGATATGCAGTGCTCACTATTCTAGTGATCACTATGCATCAGTCCAAACGACCCTTATGGTGATTGGTTGTAAGTCAACCTTAGACCAGCTATCCTAGTAGCGTGGATACGCGCAGTCTTCGGGCTAAACTCTAGAGGGCGTGTTAAGCCAGCTGTTATATCATCACATATACCCCTTGAACACCAAGTGAAAGGACACCACACAAGTGTTATGAAAATAAACAGTGTATTTATTAGAATCACAACAGCCCTGTACTCTTTATGAGGACAGGGTACTAAGCACACAACAAAACTCTTATGAAAATACTTCAAGTGCACAATCTACACAAATGCCCGAGGGCACGGAAAGTTTAGTGTTCTCGGGCGCACCCGATAAGGTAAGTCGAAAGCGACAGTGACTCTGGACCCTTAGATAATGAGGCTACGTGGGCACCGAAATGCCGAAGTTACCTAGCCCAGGGGCTGCGGCTGCACAAGTCTTTACAGACGTCGGGAGTCCTCGCTGACGAACCAGGAGCCGGAAGGAAGGAGTTGCTGGCCGGCGACCAGTGAAGATAGTTCGTAGAGATCCAAGCCTGGATCAGAGATGGATGACACCTGAAAGCAGAGGCGACCAAGTTCGTAACTACTAGCCAGTAGTCAGAGGGTACCAGGAGGGCACCGGATGATCGTCACCTCGACTAGGTGAGTGGGCGACGCTAGGCTCTGCAGTCTCACGGACCAGGAGGCGTTGTCGGCGACCAGGATGGAGGTGCGAGCTGTCCCACGAAGGTTGATGCTGTCGGCGTCGCTGGGCCCAGGATTGGGGCAACAAGCCTTGGCAAATTCAGGGCCACGTGGTGGACCTAAAATGGCGTCTTGAGTGGACCAGGAGGGTCCGGGGTGCTCCTCTCTCAGAAGGGAGCAAAGCCAGTCTGGAGCCACCAGACCAGCAGCGTTGTTGTCGGGCGTCGTCGGGAAGGCCACAAGCCAGCGGGCTAGTAGCCAGACAACGTGATGAGCAGCCAAGAGCAGAAGGGCCCCACGCAGATCGTGGAGATGCAGGGGGACTGAACTTCGATGCTGGAGCTGCTCAGGGTCGGGGGTTCTCGGACGCCAGAGCACTCACCAGAGGATCCCTCGGTGGTCGTGCTGGTTTAGAAGTCGTGCAGGTTCTGATGATGGCCGGTCCCTCGAGGTCTCGTCGCACCCACGGATCTCAGCTGAGCTGACGATGTGGGTAGAGGTCAGAGGTGCCAGGGAAGCCGGTTCTCGTCGAGCTGGGCAGTCGGATTACTGAGGAAGGACGTGCAGCAAACCGCAGAGTTCTTAGATGGTGCCTGCGGATGCAGGGTGACTACTCCTTAGCCACAAGGGAGAAATCTTGAGAAGAGTCGAGAGTTCCTTTCGTAGAAAGTAGTTTCTTGATTCAAAGATGATCTAATTTGGAAGGGTCCCCGCTCCTGCCTTTATCCTAAAGAAAGGGGTGGGTACGCGACTAGGTCCTGCCCTAGGGGTGGGACCAGGAAGGGGGGTGGTTACACCCTTCTCCCATGCCGGACTTTCCCCAGGTCAGGGGCTGGTGTGCCCCTGGAACTGGTTCTAGCCGGCAGATGCGTAGTGAGCACCGGGGTGCCACTCCGCAGTCACCTTCCTGTAAAGCCCTGCCTACCCAGGATACACAAAACCCTGTCTGGGATGGTGCGAGCACCGCCCCGGACAGGAAACCCTTTGTCCAAGCTCTCCTCGCTGGAAGGACTCCCAGCAGCAGGAGGTCAGACTTGTGTCTGTGGTGGCAGCATCCATTTTGTGGAGCTGAGGCTTCAGTTAACTTTAACCGGGGTTCACAGTTACGTACATGTCGTTTCCCTCTAGAAGGGTGGAATGCTAACCCCGTCGCCAGCATTGGTGAGGGGCCAGTATCCCGATTCGTATGACACCTTACTCGACATGTCTTGATAACGCGATACCGAAGTTAGCGATATGGTACGCGTTATCATGGAACAGCCATTGGGACTTGGTTCCGCAAGCTGCAACCGGGCTCGGCTCGTGCCAGAGCCCAATTCACACGATTCCACGCACTCTGCCTTCAGGATTGTCAAGGCCTGCCATAGGAGTGACTGATAGGAATTTGGGTGTCCATTTTAGGGTTAGATATAGGTATACTATATCTAAAGCAAAGGGCGAGTACACCACCTTGCCCCAGCTGTCGTGCAGCCAGTTGTGTCAGATTTAGATGGCCATCCAGGGGTGGCATAATACATGCTTCAGCCCCTGGTAGGCCCTGGGTACACCGATGCCCTGAGTTACAGGGTCTGACAAGGTGGCCCAGTTCCAATTGGGTAATGCACCTAAGGTACACATGTCAATTTGGCGAGAGAACAGCTAGGCTGTGGGTCTGATTAGCAGGCCCACAGCCAGAGAAAGTCGTAAACCAGTGAAACAAAAGCAAAAAATCTGGGTGATCATAGGATTGCAGACCCTACTCTCCTACATGACCCCCCCCAAACGTTGGGACAATAAACTAACCTTGACCAGGTGAGTCTTCTTGTTCTAAGTGGAAATACCTGGAGAGCCCATCTGCATTGCCATGATCAGTGCCAGGTCTATGCTCCACTGTGAAGTCCATCCCCTGTAGGGAAATGGACCACCTAAGCAGTTTGGGGTTTTCACCCTTCATCTGATTTAGCCATAAGAGGGGCTTATGGTCCGTCTGAATCTTGAAATGAGTGCCAAACAAGTATGGCCTCAGTTTCTTCAGGGCCCAAACCACAGCAAAGGCCTCCCACTCAATAGCTGACCAATTTTTCTCTCTGGGGGTCAGCCGTCTGCTTATAAAAGCAATGGGCTGGTCATTACCATCAGAATTCAGTTGAGATAGAACAGCTCCCACACCCAACTCAGAAGCATCTGTTTGGACAATGAATGGTTTGGAGTAGTCTGGACTCTTGAGGATAGGTGCCGTGCACATGGCCTGTTTTAGGTCATCTAATGCTTTTTGACAGCTCGCTGTCCACTGAACCTTTTTTGGCATTTTCTTACTTGTCAGTTCATTAAGTGGAGTCACAATCGATCCATAATTTCTGACAAACTTTCGGTAGTAACCAGTCAGGCCCAAGAAAGCTCGAACCTGAGTCTGGGTGGTTGGAGGAGCCCAGTCCCTGATTGACTGTATTTTGCTCTCCAGTGGTTGAACTTGGCCTCCACCTACAAGGTGGCCCAAGTATACAACCTGTGTCTGCCCTATCTGGCACTTGGTGGCCTTGATAGTGAGACCTGCTGCTTGCAGAGCCTCTAACACTTTCCTCAGGTGGACCAGGTGATCCTCCCAGGTGGAGCTAAAGACAGCAATATCGTCAAGATACGCCGCACAGAAGTCATCCAGCCCAGGGAGAACGTGATTCACCAGCCTTTGGAAGGTGGCAGGTGCATTTTTCAAACCAAAGGGCATTACCACAAATTGATAATGCCCACCAGGGGTAGAAAATGCGGTCTTGGGCTTGGCGTCCTCAGCTAACCTGATTTGCCAATACCCAGCTGTCAGGTCAAACGTACTTAAGTAGTTGGCAGAAGCCAATCTATCTATAAGCTCATCTGCCCTTGGTATTGGGTGGGCATCAGTCTTAGTGAATGCATTGAGACCCCTGTAGTCTACGCAGAACCTCATCTCTTTCTTACCACCCGGGGTGTGAGGCATCGGCACGAGAACTACGGGACTAGCCCAAGGGCTATCCGAGGGTTCAATGACTCCCAGCTCCAACATTTTCTGCACTTCAGTTTTGATGCAGTCTCTAACGTGATCGGGCTGCCTGTAGATTTTACTCTTGACGGGCAAGCTGTCACCAGTGTCAACCTCATGGGTGCACCAATTGGTCTGACTGGGTGTTAGAGAGAACATATGCCGGAAGGATTGAAGAACCTGTTTACAATCCCTCTGTTGATGTTCAGAGAGGCTACCACGGACCAGACACCTCCCAAGAAGAAGAGCAGTCGGGTTAAGGCAGCGCCTTCCCCCTTGCCCCAGGTCGAGGATCAAGTCTCAGAGGAGGCTGACCTCCAGGAATTGCGGGAAACTGAACCTAAAGAACTCGAACTTGATCAAGTTGAGTTTCTGGGCTCAGGGGGACCCTCACGAGAAGACCTGGGGAAGGACCAGTTAGACTGCCCTTCCCTTGAACCCCTCAGACAGCAGGCTGCTGCTGAGGCTGCTGGGAACGCCACAGGTACCCACAAGGTATACTGGGAGGATGGACTCCTGTACACTGAGGCAAGAGACCCCAAGCCTGGCATGACCAGGAGGCTGGTTATCCCCTTGTCTCAGCGTGGTTTCCTTCTTACCTTGGCCCACGAGATTCCCTTAGCAGGACACTTAGGCCAGACGAAGACGTGGGACAGGCTTGTCTCACACTTTCACTGGCCTCACATGAACGAGGATACCAAGGAGTTTTGTCGCTCCTGTGTCACTTGCCAAGCCAGTGGTAAGTCAGGTGGCACAACAAAGGCCCCCCTTATACCAATGCCTGTGGTGGGGGTACCCTTTGAAAGAGTGGGGATTGACATTGTCGGTCCAATGGAACCCCAAACAGCATCAGGGCACAAGTTTATACTGTTGGTAGTGGATCATGACACCAGGTATCCTGAAGCTATTCCCCTTAGGACCACGACAGCACCTGTTGTGGCAAGAGCCCTAGTTGGAGTGTTCTCCAGAGTGGGCTTCCCTAAGGAGGTCGTCTCTGACAGAGGTGCAAACTTCATGTCGAGCTATTTGACTGCTATGTGGAAGGAATGTGGTGTCAACTACAAGTTCACTACACCCTATCATCCACAATGCAATGGGCTTGTTGAGAGGTTCAACAGGACCCTAAAAGGGATGATTCACGGACTACCTGAAAAGCTCCGGCGTAGATGGGACGTCCTGATTCCCTGCCTTTTATTCGCTTATAGAGAAGTCCCACAGAAGGGGGTTGGCTACAGCCCTTTTGAACTTTTGTACGGGGATCCTGCAAGGGGACCCCTGTGTTTGGTGAAGGAAGGATGGGAGAGACCTCTCAAAAAGCCTGCAACCAACATAGTGGACTATGTACTTGGTCTCCGCTCTCGGATGGCTGAGTACATGGAAAAGGCATCTGAAAACCTTAAGGCCAGCCAAGAACTCCAGAAAACTTGGCATGAAGAAAAAGGCTGTCCTGACTGTTTACCAGCCTGGACAGAAGGTGTGGGTGTTGGAGCCAGTGGCCCCAGCCATCCCACCGCTGCCACCAATGTGAGAAGTTGGCCTGATATGCAGTGCTCACTATTCTAGTGATCACTATGCATCAGTCCAAACGACCCTTATGGTGATTGGTTTTAAGTCAACCTTAGACCAGCTATCCTAGTAGCGTGGATACGAGCAGTCTTCGGGCTAAACTCTAGAGGGCGTGTTAAGCCAGCTGTTATACCATCACATATACCCCTTGAACACCAAGTGAAAGGACACCACACAAGTGTTATGAAAATAAACAGTGTATTTATTAGAATCACAACAGCCCTGTACTCTTTATGAGGACAGGGTACTAAGCACACAACAAAACTCTTATGAAAATACTTCAAGTGCACAATCTACACAAATGCCCGAGGGCACGGAAAGTTTAGTGTTCTCGGGCGCACCCGATAAGGTAAGTCGGAAGCGACAGTGACTCTGGACCCTTAGATAATGAGGCTATGCGGGCACCGAAATGCCAAAGTTACCTAGCCCAGGGGCTGCGGCTACACAAGTCTTTACAGACGTCGGGAGTCCTCGCTGACAAACCAGGAGCCGGAAGGAAGGAGTTGCTGGCCGGCGACCAGTGAAGATAGTTCGTAGAGATCCAAGCCTGGATCAGAGATGGATGACACCTGAAAGCAGAGGGGACCAAGTTCGTAACTACTAGCCAGTAGTCAGAGGGTACCAGGAGGGCACCGGATGATCGTCACCTCGACTAGGTGAGTGGGCGACGCTAGGCTCTGCAGTCTCACGGACCAGGAGGCGTTGTCGGCGACCAGGATGGAGGTGCGAGCTGTCCCACGAAGGTTGATGCTGTCGGCGTCGCTGGGCCCAGGATTGGGGCAACAAGCCTTGGCAAATTCAGGGCCACGTGGTGGACCTAAAATGGCGTCTTGAGTGGACCAGGAGGGTCCGGGGTGCTCCTCTCTCAGAAGGGAGCAAAGGCCAGTCTGGAGCCACCAGACCAGCAGCGTTGTTGTCGGGCGTCGTCAGGAAGGCCACAAGCCAGCGGGCTAGTAGCCAGACAACGTGATGAGCAGCAAAGAGCAGAAGGGCCCCACGCAGATCGTGGAGATGCAGGGGGACTGAACTTCGATGCTGGAGCTGCTCAGGGTCGGGGCTTCTCGGACCCCAAAGCACTCACCAGAGGATCCCTCGGTGGTCGTGCTGGTTTAGAAGTCGTGCAGGTTCTGATGATGGCCGGTCCCTCGAGGTCTTGTTGCACCCACGGATCTCAGCTGAGCTGACGATGTGGGTAGAGGTCAGAGGTGCCAGGGAAGCCGGTTCTCGTCGAGCTGGGCAGTCGGATTCCTGAGGAAGGACATGCAGCAAACCGCAGCGTTCTTAGATGGTGCCTGCGGATGCAGGGTGACTACTCCTTAGCCACAAGGGAGAAATCTTGAGAAGAGTCGAGAGTTCCTTTCGTAGAAAGTAGTTTCTTGATTCAAAGATGATCTAATTTGGAAGGGTCCCCGCTCCTGCCTTTATCCTAAAGAAAGGGGTGGGTACGCGACTAGGTCCTGCCCTAGGGGTGGGACCAGGAAGGGGGGTGGTTACACCCCTCTCCCATGCCGGACTTTCCCCAGGTCAGGGGCTGGTGTGCCCCTGGAACTGGTTCTAGCCGGCAGATGCGTAGTGAGCACCGGGGTGCCACTCCGCAGTCACCTTCCTGTAAAGCCCTGCCTACCCAGGATACACAAAACCCTGTCTGGGATGGTGCGAGCACCGCCCCGGACAGGAAACCCTTTGTCCAAGCTCTCCTCGCTGGAAGGACTCCCAGCAGCAGGAGGTCAGACTCGTGTCTGTGGTGGCAGCATCCATTTTGTGGAGCTGAGGCTTCAGTTAACTTTAACCGGGGTTCACAGTTACGTACATGTCGTGTCCCTCTAGAAGGGTGGAATGCTAACCCCGTCGCCAGCATTGGTGAGGGGTCAGTATCCCGATTCGTATGACACCTTACTCGACATGTCTTGATAACGCGATACCGAAGTTAGCGATATGGTACGCGTTATCATGGAACAGCCATTGGGACTTGGTTCCGCAAGCTGCAACCGGGCTCGGCTCGTGCCAGAGCCCAATTCACACGATTCCACGCACTCTGCCTTCAGGATTGTCAAGGCCTGCCATAGGAGTGACTGATAGGAATTCGGGTGTCCATTTTAGGGTTAGATATAGGTATACTATATCTAAAGCAAAGGGCGAGTACACCACCTTGCCCCAGCTGTCGTGCAGCCAGTTGTTTCAGATTTAGATGGCCATCCAGGGGTGGCAAAATACATGCTTCAGCCCCTGGTAGGCCCTGGGTACACCGATGCCCTGAGTTACAGGGTCTGACAAGGTGGCCCAGTTCCAATTGGGTAATGCACCTAAGGTACACATGTCAATTTGGTGAGAGAACAGCTAGGCTGTGGGTCTGATTAGCAGGCCCACAGCCAGAGAAAGTCGTAAACCAGTGAACCAAAAGCAAAAAATCTGGGTGATCATAGGATTGCAGACCCTACTCTCCTACAGACACTATGAAGCATCTCAAATGGTCATTAAGATGAGGCCTGTTCCCATCTCACTATTTGAGTGAGGAGGTCACACCAGTCAACTCAAATACAAAACTTTAGAAAAAACGACTGTGACCTTGGAGTATCTCGGCCACTCGACTGTCTGGCATTCACAGTATTAAACAATGCTTTAAATGGGTCGGTACTGAGTACTGGCACTTTATTTTAGAGTGACAGTACCGGCACTTCTCAAGAACAATATAATACTTTTAATTCGAGAGTACCGGCACTCCTCAGAAACATGCAGGTACTCTGGTACGGAGTACCTGAACTTCCATTTTTCCATTTCAAGCACTGGTATTAAACTTAAAGGGACCCTGCGTTCACGATGTTCAACATGAAATAACGCATGGTCGTAAAATTCATGGAAATCTACAACTCCCATCAGAAACCAGTGAGCCAATACTTGATTACAATATTGAAATTTCGTTTCTTCATTTGTTATGAGGCTAGCAACTTGTGAGGCAAACTTTAGGAGCGAAAGAGAGAAATACATTTCTACAAGTGATTGAAAGAAACTGCAGGAATTTCTGATCACTCCCTTTATTTTCGGCCCTGGAATATAAATAATGGCCAGTTTTAACTACCCTGCAGCAAGTAATACATTGCTAAAACTGAATCTTATTTAAATGTAGGCACAACTGCCTTTTTGTGACTTTTAGTAACAACCCTGCTTATTGACCTGCAAGGTACAGAGTTAAGAATAAGAGCACGCGCCAGAAGTGCTGATATCGGATACGTTCTACCGTTTTAGAAAAACAGTAAAAGTGTAACACGGATTTACAAACAGGTCCTTCGTAAAAATGGCAATACCTTAAAATACGCAACAGCTTTAAGGTTGGACACTGATCATTCAGACATGCAAGAGCGTCAGATCAAACATGGACGCCATGTTACCAAACAAACCAACGAGCTCTCAGTGAAAGGCCTTCTGGGATATGGTAACTGGTGCAGAGGTGGACTCTGAACAGCATCAAAAAGTACAGCCTGCTCCATAAGGGTACGACACGAGAGGGAGAACACGAGTTCCAACTTGAAATAAAAAATAAATGTTCAGAACAATAACCTTAATGCCCAAGACATCAGGACCAAACAATAAAAGGACCAAACAATTAAAAGGACCAAACAATAAAAGGACCAAACAATAAAAGGCCCATCTGAGGGAGCCTGGTCAGACCCATAGATCTGCATCTGTTTTTCCAATGCCAGTAGGTGAGCACCCCTTTCAGGTGACAGTAACTGGTCAGTGGTTTGCGATTTCAAACTGGTCAACAAAGCACTTATAGGTGGTTCTGCTGGTTGCTGGGTGTGAGGAGAGCCTTTTCCTTCTCCCTTTTCCTTGTGATTGCAGCCCGGTCCCTTAACCAGTAGCTGAAATCACACATTTTTGAAAAAGCAGCTGCATTCATGAGATCTGATGCCACTCGCATGCCTTTGTCACTGCATTCGCAAGAAAGAGGTTCAGCAAGTCATTGTGAATGCATGTTTTGCAGTGTGCCAAATTTGTACAGATGAAGTGCGTAAAAGAATCCGGTAATATTGTGTCGATGCCCAAAAACTCGGAGTTGCAAACCAGTCTTTCTACATCTGGCACTAAAACTTTACGTCGCAGTCCAAGATTTCCAGGATGACATTTTAGGCTATGTGATCACAATCCAGAACATTTTCTGGCAGAACATTTTTAGGTCAACCTTAGATAGTGTATGCCCTATTGCTTGCAAGACTTTTCTTTCCTCTTTCTTATAGGGGGCTTAGAGCCTGGCCATTGCTTACCATTGGTTGGGTTCAGCAACTCTCATCTGCGTGCTTCTCTTTGGTCAGCGCGTGTCTGCTTCACTTCTTTGTGTGTTTGTCCCTCCCCTGGAGCAGAGTCAAGTGCTCGCCCAGTATCCTTCCACTGCTTGTGAATTCTGAGCGACTTTTTTCTTGTAGTTGCAGCACTTCATAGGAGTGCACGTGCTTGCATGTTGTATCCCCTACACCCTCTCCCCCTATGCTGCAGATTGTTTGTTATATAGCGCAAAATCAGTCCAAGGGCTTTGGAGCACTTTACATGAGCACCAGATTATGTCCCACGTGGTAAGATTTTTTTAGTTGTTTTTGTTGCTGGTACCCTGCCCTCCTGCGTAGTTGCTTGCTTCCACACACCAAGTTATTTTGATTGTCCCGTTATTGCTTGCCCCCTTCGCATTCTGCATTTGCTTGGCCACATTGTGTTGCTCCCCCATCCCACAGTCCCATTGTCGCTACCTGGCCTCATCATAGCACTTAATAAAAAATGTTTTTAACTTTCAGCCATGCTGCACAGCAACAGCACTGCTGTTTAACATGGGTAAAACACTGACAAATGCAGTAGCTCACATAGCAAAGACCGATTGTTTTGCCAACGCTTGTAATAAAGACACCTCTTTCACTGAAAAATCCAAATTTCAAATATTGCTACTTTTAGCTATTGATTGGTCCAGTTTTACACAAAAGAATTTTAACATTCGAAACACTCAGCACATTTTCCTAAACCTTTTAGCGCTCCAGACGAATAAAATAAAAATCATGGCACTTTTTTTATGGATTTGGTACCACAACTATGGGATGTCCTAAATCTGCCTTATGGAAGTGCAGCCCCCGATGAACCTGGGGGTGTGGCTGTATGGTCACAAATGACCACACTCCCCCAGCTTCAACCTTAGCTAAAGCAGGTGAATCTGCTTCCAGAGAACAGATTTGAGTCTGAATTATCCAACTCATGGTTTCCGTCAGTAAGCCCCGACTATCCCAGTCGTTCAGACAGTATCTGCAAACCGGCAGCTTCTGAGTGTGTATTGATCCGGGGTGAAAACCCTAACACAATATTATAGGTACGAATGGCTCTTTGAAGGACTGAAGTAAGGATGCCAAGTGCTCCAGACAAAATAACATTTTACCTCATGACCCATCACACCACTAGCAAAAAGACCCATTTCAGGCCTCTTATTGTAATTTGGCATCCATACCACGTTATAGAAGCCCCATCTCCTGGCGGATGCTGGGTGTGTAAATTGTGATGGTGAATATATCTTTTAAATAGCAAACAATATTGTCAAGCAGTAGAATTGCTGGAAAGTGTAAATGATAAAAAGTACCTAATCAAGAGGAAAAAAGGAAGCAAACACTCACTGAGAATTTCAATATTTGTATTCCACATTTCTTTCATGTACCCTACTCTTGCACAGCCAGCATGCTGCTTTGAAATTCATCAGACAAGCTTCTGAAAGGCAGCCGCCAGTACCCGAAGGTACCAGACTGTTAACATCCATAGCCATTGGTACCTCATCTTCAGGGTCAGGTTGGTGAGGCGATCAATCGGGCACCGGGCGATGGCTGGAGCCGGAGTGCAAGCCGTGGGCAATTTGGCAGAGTTGAGGGTTAATTTGAGATCTGTCTCTTGATCAGCTGTCGCGAGTGGCACACTGGGATCTGAGCAGGCATGCTGAAGGCCTGTAGAGGAGGCATATGGACCGCAGTCACCTCCATTCGATAACTATGATTCTCCTTCGCTATACCACACCAGGCCAGACTATTAGTGCGTGGGACTGACTTGTGTCAGCGACGGGCACACTAATGTGCAAAAATTGATCATGAAGAGGGCACCTGAATGTAAGTGGCCTCACTAGGCTCTAGGTATTACCCACACACACTCCTGAGTTTCCAACCCTGTTGGGACCAGCTGAGCCCTCCCACTGACACCAAACCCCCTTTGGTGGTGGGCAGAAGAAGATGGGCCGAGTGGCTTAAAGTTCCCTCTTTCCATGTGAGAGAAAGTCATCCAGTCAAAATTTCTCTCTGCATTCTAGAATTTGTAGTACTTTTCATCACATTATATGATCAGTACTACAATTCCCAGAGTTCAAACAATGAACTTAGACTGGGTGAGCTATTAAAGCACTGCAAGGTCACAAAAGGTGAGGTTTGCAACGTGTATCCACTGGCAATCGCTCTGGATGGTACTATAACTCATCATTGTTTTGCCCACCATGCTACCTGTTTGGACCCAACCATATGCTAATCAGTCTTGTCACTGCTCCAACAGGAATAGTCCTTCCCAAGCTGCCAGACTAGGGCCTCTCTGAACCAGGACATACAAACGAAGACCGTTTTTGCTCTGATTAGGGCTCATCAGTCGAGTGTAGCTTCGTTACAGTGGCACAGTGAGCAGGGAACCTGCGCCTGAGCATACCCTTGCCAAATAACGTGGCATATCAAACACACAAAAGGTGATGAGAGGACGCTTGCAATAAGTATAACCACTGGCAATCGCTCAGGTAGCATTCCATCACCTCGTTTTTTTGCCCACCATGACACTTCAGTTTGGATCCTATTAATGCACCGGCCAGGGAAACTCAAGAGTTTGGGGAATGGCATCCAGGTGCAGGATGGTCTCCCGGGCCCTTTTTCGCAGTCGGATGCAAAAGCTTTCATCACACTGCACCACTGGCCAGGCCTGGCTCAAGCAGTACTGTGTGTTCTATGAGGCTCCACATACAGACAAGCTACATCTCCCCCCCCATACAGACTCATCGGCACAGGCTGGGTATCTCCACACTTCACTAGGGCATCGTTCCCAACCTGAGTTTCGGATGGGGTTATTGCACTCTAAGTATCGAAACAAACCAGTATGGCCCACGCCTTTCCTCGGGTGCCGCATTTAGACAATTTGTTGAAGAGTCGGTGAACACACTCACATTACAGGCCTTTTCTTATCACTTTACGGATGCTAGCATCCTAAGCAGTCAGGCAGCACAGCTTGGTGTGGTGGAAATACTGCTGCACCGGCATTTTTGTCGAGCTATAGAATATAAACACTTTTTTTTATATATAAGTGTGGGACCGCCACACTTTAAAAAAAAAAAAAAGCTTGCTATTGTTCTCTCCACATAATGTACGTACGCGGTACATGAAGCGGTCAGTATCTTGATCTGGAACATCTACTGAACTCCACAATCCTTGCCTGACATGTAGCACTAAAACAAGAAAGACTTCAATTGAAATTCAAACCTGATGTCTTGTTCTAAGGTGGCAGTTTTTCCAGATCCGCATCGAATTTCACATTGGTTTTAGTGCACGTGCAATTCTTCAAAAACTCTTGACCATGATGCTTTCTTATATCACTTAGGGAGGACATACCATTCACCAAGTGAGAATTTATTTTACCAACTGTGTGAAGGGGAACAGCCTGCAAAAGTAGTTCGAGGGTAGTTTTTATATTCAGAGAATTCTAGAAAAGGTACGCTTGTGGTTAAGGTACTTTCAGATGCTGAAATTCGGGCATGTTGAATCCTCAAATACATGAATGAATAACTACATTTTGTCAAATGGTCTCAAATATGGGCCAGATATTATGAGAGTTTGCTGCTTTTATGATCTGCGCTCTTGTTCCCAACCAAGATAGAATATTAACTCTTAGGACCTGCCAAATCGTTGCATCTTGGTTGCCACCATTATTCATAATCATATAAAATCAATATGGTACCTGTTGATGTCGCCCAAGACAGTGTCTCTTGCCTAGTTGGGCGGCGACCTAAATAAATTGGGTTGCAGAACTGTTGAATCTGATGCCAGAGGATCGCTAAAGACACCAACAGCAGCGAAGTGGACATGGAAAATCGGTTACACTGATAATGATTTTCACGTTCAGTTGAGGGTAAGTCAAGCTCTTTTAGGGCACACTTGACGTCCGTCTTTGCCTTTTGGAGGCTATTGCCAGTCAGCTTTAAAGAACTGGAAGCCTAGCAGACTCCCTCATCAAATAAATTGGCCTCGGATGCAAGTGTGTCAATACTTTAGTCGCTGATTCAAAGACTTGATTCGTAAAAAGAGCGTTTTGGCAACTGCTCTTTTCCCTCGTGTTGACATTTGCAAGCTCTGGATGCAGATTAGTCCAAACGCGCCAAGAGCTCAATATTTGGTATTTCACATTAATCCAATGTTCAGTCCGCGTGCACAGTCTATTGTTAACATCATTTCATAAGGGCCATGTCCAGAAGATATTTCACGTAGGGGGTGTTTTCTTGGTGGAAGAGTGAGGGTGAAGTCTGTGGGAAAAGCAAGGATAGGGAGAGACTATCTTGAAACTGGCCAGACAGCCCTCCTGTCCCCCGATACTTTGCATGCATCACTTCTCATGTTGTTGCTCATCTATGAAGACTAAACATAACTTTGGGTGACTAAACAGTACTGTCTCCGAACACATTTTCATGGTGATGGGGACAAGAGGCTGATCATGACCTTCCAGTTTGGCCAGACGACCGCTCGCCTGCTATTTGATTGTTTTCGACTCATCTGTCCTGACATGATGTTGTTCCCTCCCTTTTCTGAATACTGCATTATCCTGTATTTTTCTCGACCATATTATCGTTTTTATTGGTTTAGTTGCCTCTGCTCTCTGAACAATTGTAAAGTGTACCCTCCCTTTCTAGGTACTACCTTATCCTGCAATTTTCTCGAATATATTATTGTTATTATTACTTTATTGGCTCTGCTCTTTAAATATTTGTAAAGCCGTCTGATACCTGCATGGGTCATTGTCGGCGCTACATAAAACTCTCAAATAATAATAGCTAGCTTGGGAGGGAGGAGATCACATCCTGCAATGTCTATACAACGTCCCTGTATGGAGGGGAGAGCAGAACTCAGGCTAAAACTGTAAAACTGGAATGTTGACAACTGCATTGTGAGCCAGAGAATCAATGCCTGGAATGGACCTTTTGCTCCAAAATTCCAAAGTTTGACTTTGTTTCTCACTGTTTAACATAGCTTTCTATCCTCAATGATTGAGATGTTCCAATCGATTTCTAGCCTTCAGCTCGGGCTTTAAGAGTCATTAAAGTCCCTTTCCCTTGTTATAGGCCCTGACTGCCATAGCTCAGGAGAAGAGCTGTGATGACAGATATGATACTTGGCAGTGGGCCATAATGCTATCTTGTAAGGGACCACCCCTCCAAAGCAACTAAAAGAGAAACATGGTCAGATTCTCTTATAATAATGAGAAATACCAAAAAGAGACCTGCAGAGCGTAGTACTGCTGCTAGCGTATCTCAAAACATACATTGTGTGCCTATCCCTCGCATGCCTTTTATTCACCAAACAATTAAGCACTGCGTCCCATTACCCATAACTGACCTTCGGTGGTCATCCACACTTCACACATAGGATCAACACGAAGACAAAGCTCTTCCAAGTAACATAACATAACATGTGTATTTGTAAAGCGCATGTTCACCCAAACGGGGTCTCTTGGCGCTGAGTAACAGATGTTTATTGTTACCCAACTCAATGGTACAGGGTGTTGCATGCTACTTGTGCACCTACTTGTAGTAAGCACTTAGTAGTAGTAGTGTTAATAAGCATTATATACATTACAATACGACAAATATGAATTGCTTTGGAACTATATATACACACTGGCAATCACTCGCATACATTCACCTACAGCATAGTCTTATGCACACTCATTCCCACTGACTCTCCCAACGCTAACCCCACCACCCCCCCCAAAAAAAGTATCTAGGCTCTTTCCAGAAAATATGATACCTACTGTTCCCCAGTCCGGTTTTACATCCTCAGATTGAATGCAATCAATCAATCAATTATTACATTTGTAAAGCGCACTACATACCCGTGAGGGTCTCAAGGCGTTGAGGGGGGGGGGGGGCTGCTACTGATCGAAGAGCCAGGTCTTGAGGCGTCTTCTAAAGGCCAGCAGGTCCTGGGTCTGCCGTAGGTCGGTGGGGAGCGTGTTCCAGGTTTTTGGGCGAGGTAGGAGAAGGATCTGCCACCGGCGGTGGTTTTCCAGATGCATGGCACTGTGGCGAGGGCGAGGTTGGCAGAGCGGAGACTGCGGGTGGAGGTGTAGAAGCTGAGTCGGTCGTTGAGATATGTCCGGCGTTGTGTATGGCTTTGTGTGCGTGGGTGAGGAGTTTGAAGGTGATCCTCTTGTCAACCGGGAGCCAGTGTAGGCCTCTTAGGTGGGGTGCGATGTGGCTGCGTCGGGGGATGTCGAGGATCAGTCATGCTGAGGCATTCTGGATGCTTTGCAGCAGTCTCAGGAGCTTGGTTGTTGTTCCTGCGTAGAGGGCATTCCCGTAGTCCAGTCTGGTGGTGACGAGGGCCTGGGTGATGGTTTTCCTTGTGTCGGAGGGGATCCATTTGAAGATCCTGCGGAGCATTCAGAGGGTGTTGAAGCAGGACGCGGATACGGCATTGACTTGCTTGGTCATGGAGAGGGCGGAGTCGAGGATGACCCCTAGGTTGCGCGCATGGTCGGTGGGTTCCGGGGCAGTTCCTTGCGAAGTAGGTCACCAGGAGTCGTCCCAGGCTGATGGGGTGGGGCCGAGGATGAGGACCTCCGTTTTGTCTGAATTCAGTTTCAGCTTGCTGTCCTTCATCCATTCAGCGACAGCCTTCATGCCTCTGAAGACGTTGTCTTTGGCGGTGTGGGGGTCTTTGGTGAGGGATATGATCAGCTGTGTGTCGTCGGCGTAGGAGATGATGTTGAGGCTGTCATGCAACGTGGGCGAGTGGAGCCATGTAGATATTGAACAGCGTCGGGCTGAGGGAGGAACCCTGAGGAACGCCGCAGATGATCTCAGTGGTCTTGGAGCGGTAGGGTGGGAGGCGGACGCTCTGGGTTCTGCCGGAGAGGAAGGATGTGGTCCAGGCCAGGACCTTCTCTTGGATTCTGGCGTCATGGAGGCGTGTTGTTAGGGTGCGGTGGCAGACCGTGTTGAAGGCTGCTGATAGGTCCAGGATGATGAGGGCGACTATTTCTCCTTTGTCCATGAGGATCCGGAAGTCGTCGGTGGCGGCGATGAGGGCGGTCTCGGTGTTTTGGTCGCTGCGGAAGCCAGATTGTGATGGGTCCAGGATGTTGTTGTCTTCGAGGTGGGGGGTCAGCTGTCTGTTGCAATCTTCTCCCTGACTTTCGCCGGGAAGGGGAGCAAGGAGATGGGCCGGAAGTTCTTGAGGTCTTTGGGGTCCGCCTTGGGTTTTTTCAGTAGGGCGTTGATCTCAGCATGCTTCCAGCTCTTCGGGAAGGTTGCTGTCTCGAAGGAGATGTTGATTGTTTTCCTGAGATGTGGTGCGATGGATGTGCAGGCTTTGTTGAAGACGTGGTGAGGGCATGGGTCGGATGGGGATCCGGAGTGGATGGAGTTCATGGTCTTGATGGTGTCTTCGTCGCTGACGTGGGACCAGGTGGTCAGACGACTGATGCGGGTGGGGGTCGCGGGGTGGTGGTATCGACGGCGGAGGTGGGGGTGTCGGTGTTGAAGCTGTCGTGGATGTCGGTAATCTTGCGGTGGAAGAAGGTGGCCAGTGAGTCGCACAGGTCTTGTGATGGTGGAATGTCGTTGGTGTTGGAGCTGGGGTTGGAGAGTTCTTTCACGATGTTGAAGAGCTCTTTGCTGTTGTGTGCGTTGTTGTCCAGGTGGTCCTCTTGGCGGTCTTCTTGGCGGAATTGATGAGATGGTGGTGTCTGCGGGTGGTGTCCATGAGGGCGGTGTAGCTGTCTGGTGTTCGGTCGCGGAGCCAGTTCTTTTCCAGCTTCCGACAGGTGCGCTTGGAGGTCTTCGGTGAACCATGCGGCTTTCTCGTTAGTGTGATTGGTTGCGGAGGTCTGGAGTGGGGCAAGGGCGTCGGTGCAGTTGTAGACCCACTGTTTGAGGTTGATGGCGGCGGTGTCTGGGTCGGTGGGGTCTGCGGGTGGTTCCAGTCTGAGGGCGGTGGTCAGTTGGTCCTCGGTGATCTTGCTCCAGCGGTGGTGTGGCAGCTGTTGGGTGTGGTGGTGTGTGGTGGGTTTCCTGAAGGTGAAGTGGACGCATCTGTGGTCTGTCCAGTGGGGTTCGATGGTGTGGTTGAAGGAGATGTGGGGGCTTGCAGAGAAGATGGGGTCCAGTGTGTGGCCAGCGGCGTGGGTGGGTGTTGTCACGAGCTGTTTGAGTCCGAGGTTTACGAGGTTGTGGATCAGGGAGGTGGAGTTGGCGTTGTTGTTGTTCTCGAGGTGGAATTTCAGGTCCCCGAAGAGGATGTAGTCCGTGGAGGCGAGGGAGTGGGTGCTGATGAGGTCGGCGATGGTGTCGCTGAACTGTGGTCGGGGTCCGGGTGGTCTGTAGACGAGTGTTCCTCTGAGGGTGGTGTTGGGTTCGGTGTGGATCTGGAAGTGCATGTGCTCGGTGGTGGTGAGGGTGTCGTTGGTTTTGGTCGAAACTCTGAGGGTGTCCTTGTGGATGATGGCGATTCCCCCTCCCACTCCGTTGTCGCAGTCTCTGCGGGAGATCTTGTAGCCCTCTGGGATGGCTATGGTGATGTCGGGTGTCGATGTGGCGTTCAGCCAGGTCTCCGTCAGGAAGGCGACGTCAGGGGTGGTTGAGTCTAGAAGGTCCCAGAGTTCGATAGCGTGCTTGCGAGCGGAGCGGGTGTTGAACAGGATGCATCGGAGGTGGTTGGGTTCTCTGGTTGCTGGTTTGGCGGAAAGCGGTACAAAAGGGGGTGGTGATGGACGGAGCATCTGAATCAATCAAACACTCACACCCAGTCAAAAGATCTGGGTTTAATCCATCACCGTTCTTTAGCCCACTTTACCACCCCAGTTCAGACATGGCTATATGCAAATCAGTCTGACCCTGTGCCTCATGGGAACAGTCCAGCCCGAACTGCCAAGTCATGTCTTCCCTGGACCGGAAACAAGCTTCCGAGGACCGGTTTCTGGCATTCCAGCCGTCTTCAGCCCGGCTTGCTTGAATCCAGTGGCAAAGTGAGCAAGGGACTCACGTCTGAGCATACCCTGCCACACTTATGGTGGCCAAATGCGGTACAAAAGGGGGTGGTGATGGACGGAGCATCTGAATCAATCAAACACTCACACCCAGTCAAAAGATATGGGTTTAATCCATCACCGTTCTTAAGCCCACTCTGCCAACCCAGTTTAGACATGGCTATATGCAAATCAGTCTGACCCTGTGCCTCATGGGAACAGTCCAGCCCGAACTGCCAAGTCATGTCTTCCCTGGACCGGAAACAAGCTGCCGAGGTCCGGTTTCTGGCATTCCAGCCGTCTTCAGCCCAGCTTGCTTGAATCCAGTGGCAAAGTGAGCAAGGGACTCACGTCTGAGCATACCCTGCCACACTTATGGCGGCCAAAATCGGTACAAAAGGGGGTGGTGATGGACGGAGCATCTGAATCAATCAAACACGCACACCCAGTCACAAGATCTGGGTTTAATCTATCACCGTTCTTTAGCCAACTCTGCCACCCCAGTTCAGACATGGCTATATGCAAATCAGTCTGGTTTGGCGGGCCGGATGCTGGTAAAGCTGCAGTTCTGGCAGGTGAAGGGTCCTTGGGTCCGCTTCGGAGTGGCCTGGTAGCAGTAGTGATCTCGTCCGGGGTTGAGTGTGTGGAGGGTGCCGGAGTCGTAGTGTGGTCTGGTGTTCTGGTGGCTTCGAGGTCCAGGGGTTCTGGCGCTGGGCACGGTCCAGGCGCAGACGGGCTTGCCTCTGGCGCACCTCTGGCACTGCCGCACAGTGGCTGCCATTTAAGGCGGGAAGGGAGGGAGGAGCAGCTGGGAGGTGGGAGCGGGGCGGAGCCGCAGGGGAGCAGCGGCGGAGATACAGAAGGAAAGGGGGGGGAACGGGCAACGCAGGCAGCAGGAAGGAGCAAAAAAACAGAACGGAGCAAATACAGAAACGGGACACAATAAAAACAGAGCAGAACACAGTACAGCAGGCAAGCAGGCTGAGCATAATAACAATACCGGGGCACAGCAGGGCCGAACTCGAGGTCAAGGGGGCAGCGGCAGCACAGGAGACACTGGCGCACTGGTGGAGCTGTTCGGTAGCGGGGGCGACCTGGCCTGTAAACAGGGTCAGGGGTCTCAAATTGTTTCTTATCGCTATAATCCTAAAATCCTGCATTAAAAATTGACCTTGATTTAAACTTTAAATTTTCCCCCCTCCTGTATTTCTTTCACATGGCCCTGTCCTTCCCTTCTATACTCTGCATGCCTCCTCTCTCTGAGCACCACCTATTTTAAGTCCATGCTGGCGGCCTTAATCTCTAGAATCGTATTTCTGCAAATTACTCAACTCATTTCATAGATCACAACTTCTTCTTGAAAAAAACATTCAATGCAACCTACCAATAACTCATCTCCTCGAGGCTATCTCTTCATCTATTCAGTTAAGAAAAAAGCCTGAAGAAAATGGAGCGTCGATATACGTTTGATGGGCCTTTATATCGAGTTCGACAGTCCAGCAGGTTATGTACTTGCTGTATGGATACGTCATAATTGCAGGTCAGTTCCGGTTCGGTCCTCCCTACTGATATTTACTCAAATGTGCCTAAAGAAAGGTGTGACTTCACAGATGCTTCAGAGATTTAAGGATGACGTGACAGTTCAGTGGGTTAATGCACTTGCTTCAGAGATTTGTTTTGTTCAAATCCATTAAGTGATATGGTTGGTGGGAAACAGCCACTACAACGAAGCCGTTTCCACGAATGCAGTAACCACGCATGCTTTACAACGCATGCGTGGTTACCACTATAACCTTTACCACGCATTCCTTTACTACGAAATACGTAGTAAATGAATGTGAGTTAAAGGTCAAATAAAGAAGAAGGGGCTTGGGGGGGCCGGGTCTCCCCCCCCCCCCCCCCCCCACCCCCCAAATAAAAAAAAACGAGCGGAAATAAAAAAAGAAAACTTACATTAAAACGGACTTCAGTGCCCCTGTCATCAATGAAAGAGCCTCCACAACGTCGTAGCGTAGCGTGTCCGTCATTATAGCAGTCCTTTTTTTATTTTCTTAGACGTGTTTTGACGCTTGTTTCTGTGGATGATGGAAGTAAGGGCTGCTGATGAAAGGGTGCAGGTGTCGGGTAAGAAAAAAAATCTATGATCATAAAAATTACCCTGACTTAAAAGCATGAAGTGTTTCTCTCCTTTCCTTCTGAAGACTGACCCCTCTCCATGCCTCATTTCCCTAGATATAGCCTAGTAACGCTAATAATAATATGCACACATTTTTTAGCCTATCACTATCATTATGTACTAGGGACGTAAGATGTTTCGAAGATGGGTTTTTCCGTAGAATAATCCTGCGTACAAAAATGCTGCGTGCTAAAGCCACTTGCGAAGTAAAATTCGCGTGGTAATGCCATGCGTGGTACTGGTTAGCGTGGTATAATCATATAACCATGGTTGGTTAGACTTGGTCTGCTACGATAGTGATAAGTAGATAACAATTATTTAGTTACTAAAGTCAACTGCAGTTACAAGCGGAAAGCCATCTGTACAGATTCTGGATATTTTTATGCTTTTTGGTAACATGTGATTTTTCTGCTGGGCCTTTATACTGTATCTGAGTGGCTAAAAGGAAAAAAAAGATGACTGCTTTCTTTGATTGTGGTAACCGAATCGATACTTTTTTCACACTTTTCAGTTCATCTTCTAATGGTGAACTTGGGAACACTGGATGCAGTAACACTAAATTCACAGTTACTCAAATTCTAATAAGCACCCAGGCATTTGGTTCGAATGTTTCAAACCACATCTTTAATTGTACTGACAAAGTGCCTTTGAAATGAGGCTTTTTTGGCCATGTCCCTTTTAGAAACATCCCCACCTCATTCCTACCGCTTAAAGAAGTGAAGTAGTGTTTCGCAAAAATTAGTAATATGCTAATGTGGGCCTCTTTTTTTGGGAGGTGGGGGTGATCGTGCCTGTTTTTGATTCCAATCCAGATCTGCTCACCTTCACACGTAACATACAAATATGCGAGAAATGATTTCTGCCTTACGGGACACCCCAAGACTGCCTGAGCTACATTAGGAATGGCACAGTGAAAGATCATGAAAAATGCGCACAAAAGGATAAGTACTCTTAAGTGGGACCAGCAAGTAGCCTTTGAGACCACACTTTTGCAGGAAATAATAAACCCCAGTATAATAACAGATGCCGATTCTTGATGCAGGTATTAAAGTCTCTGGTCTGCAGACTAAGATGCCACTTACTCTTACAAGATGTTGGCCAGCGATGGACGCCTAATATTGCGTTTATTTTCTTTACTCTCAGCCATGTTGCACAGTGGGTGTGCTGCTGGGGAACACAGCTACAAAAAAAATCAATGACACGGCCAATAGATCTCGAGCAGGTGAGACCTTTTGCCTTTGCCAATGCTTGTTGAATGTTTTATGTTCTTAAAGAAAAAACGAAATGCATTTTTTTCAATGATAATGTAGCCTTTGTTCTAGCACTCCCTAGGAGGATGTGTGGTTGTTATGTCAGCTTTTCTACTTGTCACAAGAGCTCCTTGTGACCAACATGTGGTTGGTGGTTAGCAAGGTAAGTGTGAATGTGTTCATCCAGGTGCCACTATCTGCCTAGAGGAAGCTTGTATTAGGTGCAGACATACAGGTGATCAGTCACCCATATCCGGAGAGGCTCGAGGAAGGGGCATGGCAAGCACTCAGGCAACACACAATAGAGATAAGGGATAGTTGCATTAAATTCGGGGAAGGTCCTGACACATTCCTTTTGGTAAGCTAAATGAAGGTAATGAAGTGGAACAGATGCTAAAACAAGTAAACCTCACCTGCCGCGATGTTGGTGTTTTACCTGGACAGGTACTTAATGAACAGGTATCTATTATAGCACCATGAATCACAAACGTCGTGAATCGCTCGTTATGCAGTGGTGTGATCCCAGCCAACTTCACAATGTCCTTTTTGATCCCACTGATCTAGAAAGCATTTTGGACCAGGCAATTTACAAAACTACTGCCCACTAGTGGGGCTGCCATAGCGGTCAATAATTTACATCATTCATTAAGATGTTTTATAAAGCGCTAATGCGATATGTCTCCTTTTGGTAACTTCAGGGCGTATGGCAGAGGAGTGAAGCTGTACAACATTATGGCAGGGAGTTCAATATGGCAGACTTTGATTTATTGGTAAAACTAATAGGCTGGAGGCCACAGTGTGGGAAACAGCAATTGGATAGGTAAGTCCTTTCCACTTGGTTGTGGACAAAGGGTTAAACGTGGTTCTTACAAAAAACTGTAGCGAGAGCTGAGAGTGGGGTCCCACAGGGCTCCCTCTGCCTCCACGTCTCTTTAACATCTTTATCAAACTGCTCTTCTCAATCACTAGGGTAGAGGTGTGCAGTATTATTCTTAAGTTTTTATCTGTGTGGCAAGTGATTTCACCACCTTATTAAGCAGATTGGATGATGTATGTTCGACAGCGGGTTAAATCTGAATAGTGCGGTTAGAAATTCGGTTCCTGGTTGAGTGGGATGGAAGCCCTAATCAAGCAGTAACCACAATCCTAGTCATGGTAAGTTACAAACACACCCTAGATTAACCTGTGCTCACCTCTGGTAGCTTGGCACAAAGTATTGAGGCTTAACCTTAAAGAAGGCAATGTGTAAAGTATTTCTGCATCCCTACAAACAGTAAAACAGTGTAAACACCGTGCAAACAGATTTCACACTAGGTTGGAAAAATAGAGCTAAGTGTAATTAACAAAACAAGAACTAAATGACAAAAATCCAATTAGTAGAACTGGAGTTATGAATTTTTAAAGAACAAACGAATAAACTGTAAAATAGTGCTTAAAAGCAAAAACTGCCAAACGAGGATATCGGGTCGTGTTAGACCGGGTCAAATCCAAAAGCTCATGCCAACAGCGATGGAGCGTGGGTCAGATGCAGTCTCAGATTAGTCCTGCTGGAGGTTTACCTTCTCAGAATTTGAGCCAAGAGTCCTTTCAAGGAGAAGCATGTCGCTGGGAGGAAGGAGATCGTTTCTGTCGGTGGTCAGCGTGGCGCAAAGAGCAGGACAGGCGGGCTGTATCTTTGCGATGGCGATCCTTGTTGTTTGAAGCAACAAACTTGCGGTAGCACACGCTGATTCTTTGAGAGAGCGGCGCAGTTCTGGAGCGAAAGGGGCCCATTTGTGAAAAGCTAAAAAGCTTGAGTTAAGGAGCCGAAAAACACTTCTGTGGGCACAGTAGGAGGACGGAGAGAGAGAGTTCATAATACAGATGGCAAAAATAAAAATAAAATAGGAGTAGAAGAGACCCTGGAAGGAGAAGAGATTGGCTATAGAGGAGAGGAAATTAATGTTGGCTTATGTACAGAGTCTGACGGAGTTAGACATTAAGGCCAGGCGGCCTGAGTCCAGCAGTGATGGTGGCAGCATTTCCTCAGTGCCCTCTGGAAACAAGAGGGTTCACATACCTTTCCAAGGTCTGGGTCCTTGGAAAGGAGAGGCATCAAGTGTGGGACAGGGTGTCATTAAAGACAGGACCAGAAGCTTTGGGTAACCTGTTATGTCCCCGAGGATCTGATCAGGCGACCAGCAGACTATCCCTTTGAGTCACTCTGGGGTACTGGGCTCAAGATGGGCTCCAGGTCCAGTTCTTATTTCCCAGGCAAGAGGACAGCAGGCAGAAGGCCAAACAGCAAGGCAGCAGCTCATTCAGAGTAGAAGTCCAGCAGAGTGGCTGTTCTTTCTACAGCACGGCAGTCCTTCTTCCTGGCAGAGTATCCACAAGTCCAGAAGTGTCCTGAAGTGGTGGTGTCTGAGGTCTAGTACCTATACCCAGTTGTGCCTTTGAAGTGCGGAGAGTTCAAAGAGATACCATTGAAGTGCACAGTTACCCTCCCTTCAAGCCTAGCTCCAGACTCACTACAGGGTGTATGCAGACCTTTGTGAGTGGACAGGACACAACCTATTCAGATGCAAGTGAGGCTGTGTCCAGCTTCTCTCTCCTATCCTGCGAGGATGGCCCATCAGGTCACACCTAAGCTCCCATTGTGTGTGGCTGTCTAGGAGGAATACACAAAGCCCAGCTGCCATCCACGCCTAGACATGCAATCAGAGACAGGCAGCAGGCTCCAAATGGGTAAAGTAAGAGCATGCCAACTTTCTAAAAGAGATATTTTCAGAGTTGCAATTTAAAATCCAACCACTATAAGTTGTGATTTCAAATTGTGATTCCAGATACACCAAACGGGAGAGTCAAATCTCTTCCCAATTGGAAAGTACACTTATTACATGGGATAAGATAATTCCAATGTTATCCTATGGGAGAAATAGGCCTTGGAGTAGCGAAAAACCTTTCCAAATCCGTAATCATTGCCGGGTGGTTTATAATAAGGGACTAGATGTTTACACTTTCAGCCATCTTTGACTAAGTCAATAACCCATTGGTAACAGGTATGGTTTGGTGATCTTGATGTGGGAGAATTGATTTTTTCTGGTTCAAGGGCTGTGTAAATATATAAAATAATCAATTTAAAGCTCATGTCTAACTTGTCTTGTTTTACTTGTGTAAAATACATGCCCTACTTTTAAACACACTGCACTGTCCCTTGGGCTGTCTAGGGCCTACCTTAAGGGTGACCTATATGTATTTAAAAAAAAGGTTTGGGCCTGGCAAGAGGGTTAATTGCCAGGTCGACAAGGCAATTTAAAATTGTATACAACTGCTCTGCAATGGCAGGCCTGAGACATTTTTAAAGGGCTACTTAAGTGGCTGGCACAACCAGTGGTACAGTCCCACTAGTAGCATTTAATTTACAGGCCTTGGGCACATGTAGTGCACAATACCAGGGATTTGTAGGTAAATTAAATATGCCAGTTGTGGATAAGCCAATGTTGCCATGTTTTAAGCAAAAAGCAGATGCACTTTAGCACTGGTTAGCAGTAGTAAAGTTCTCAGAGTCCTAAAGGCAACAAAAACTATGTCAGTAGAATGGGAAGGAGGAAAGCAAAAATGTTTGGGGGTGACCCTGAAGAAGGGGCTGTTTCCAACAGGTGCCAATAGGGAGGTACTCCTAACTGGTTCAAGATGTACAGTCAAGATTGAAAGTAACATTGGGTTTTCCTACTATGTTAAACAAAATAGTAAGGAACCTTGGTGTTTCAGGGTGTTCAAGTTCACATTTTAGGTCTCGCTTAGGAATTGTGGTCCACTAAGCTTTCTTTAACCTGCAGCAGCTGAAACCAAAGAACCTATTTGGGCATTAATCATCATAAAGATACCCAAAGGACAGATCACTCAGTATTCAAAACAGTGCAGCTAGGTTCATCTGGAGCATGTATAAGGTCGACAGAATCAAGCCTGGTATTTGTTTTCTTCACTGGCTACCAGTGGTTAATGGGTCCTGTTAACTGTGGCGTTTATGGTATTTAAAGGCCTGAAAGGTTCTACTCCAGTATACCTTTGGCAAACATTAGTCTGGTCAGACTGCTCACTAATCACCCTCGGTATCGTGAACATGACAAACTCTGCAAAGATGAAGGACCACGAGTACGTCTGGGTTAGCCAGTCAACATCAATACGCGCAGTTGCAACCCATTTATAATGCAATACTATAAGCTAGCAGACCTAAGTGAACCATTACATAGAAACTATCTACTGGATTATATCCAGGACACTGGACAAAGTAGACACCATCAAGGCAAAAACAAAAAATAAACAAGCACTTGCCTAGTCCATACATCTCGCTTTCAGCAGGCCAGTGTTCTATGGACTAGGCAAGTGCTTGTTTATTTTTTGTTTTTGCCTTGATGGCAATCCAGTAGATAGTTTCTATGTAATGGTTCACTTGGTTATGCCAATGTTTGCTTTACACTGTTGTGGCCAGTGTAGCAGTAGCATGAATGTGCTCACACTGTGGCCATCTTGGAATGATAACTAGCAGCTATTTTCACAGTTATTTTACGGTATCCATTCTAACATGGCCAACAGCCATGTCGGCACTGTAAAACTACATAGAACAAGGATTCTCAAAGCCAGCAGGTCTCGCCTTATTGGCTTTGCTAATGCTGTGTAGTAAAAAAACAGCATACTGAAGCGGCTGTGTCATTCCCCAGGTGCATGCATGTGCCACCGTGCACATTGGCACCTGGGAACAGACTTGGGGGGCATTTTTTTGTTTTATTTACCGTTCCAAGATGGCAGATGCCACTTGTATCTGTGAATTCATTCAAATGGGAACATTGGAAGAATACAAGTCAGACAATCATAAGAATGGTAGAGGCTATGCTGCGAGGGAGGGACAAACACAAAAGAAAGGAAAGGATTTGAATAATAAGTAAGGAATTGAGAAGGACATGAAAGCCATCCAATGGAAAGCAAGATTGGGCTCTAAGATCATGGGAAGTTTTTTGGTATGGTCCACAAGCGTTTTTATCGATAGACAGTTATAGTTGTCTGGTAGGTGAGACCCAAAACAAAGTGGGCTGAGCAACTAAACATGTAGCAAGCAACTGCCAGGCCCTTGGAAATAAAGGAAAAATGATCTTAAATAAAGAATAGCTGCCATATTCTTTCAATAAAAATGTGGAAATAAAAAATTAGATATTCCAAATACATTTGGGTTCCTCCAGGTGGAAGGTGTACTTACAACAGGTCTAGAAACACTTTTTAACTTTTAATGCTGATTATCGCGAGATATGATTGTTACTGGCACAAAAAAGGGCACTATTCGCTTGGCATTACTGTAATCTGAAGACATAATTTTAACACAAAACATGATAACATATGGAAAGAATAAAAAACTGTTGGTAAAGAAAAATATTGTCCCACAAGCATTGGCATGGAAGTGCACTTCTTTTTAGGAGAACGTAAATGTTAGCAGGGTGCAAAATGCCACCACTCACAGTGCAAGAGAACCAATGGCTGACTTCATGCCCCTTAATGTGGTGGGCAGAAGAAAACAACGTGAATGACAGTTGAACTGACAAATGGGGGGAGGAGGGGGAGAAAAGAGAGAGAGAGAAAGAGAGAGAGAGAGAGAGAGAGAGAGAGAGAGAGAGAGAGAGAGAGAGAGAGAGAGAGAGAGAGAGAGAGAGAATGAATGTATTTTTATTTTATGATTTTTGTTGTTAATTCTTGAGGCTACACCAGACCAAAAAAGCATCCTGTGTTTAACCCCACAGCATTCTTAACAAGCAAGTTTCGTCGTTTGAATAAAAAATAATGCAAATTCGAGAACACATATAAACTATCTCTTACTGGTGCGAGAGGAGGAGGGTGAAGCCTAGTACTTGTAAAACAAAACCACAGTCTTAAATCTACCAATGGACACCTTACAGGATTGGATTTTCAAAACACCCGAAGGCATGGGGGAAGAGGGAGTTAAGTGTGTGCGAGTGTTTGCATGCCAGCTGCGCGGTTACACCTGTTCTGTATGCATATGGAAGCATGATGCTCCGCTGTTGCCTATGTTGCATGTGCAAGAAAGGCTTGCACGGTTCTACTTTCTATGCTGTTCTGTCAGTGGGGAAACACTGCACTATCACTGACCACGCAGCAGCTTGCCCTCTCTATGTGTAAAAGTGAACCATGAGAAACTTTTTTCTCATGGTTTTCATACAAAACACCCTCCTCTCCACCTTTTTCAATGCTTCCTCTCTCTAACTCATCCCGGACCTTTCTGACTGCTATGAACCCCCCAACATCCTTCTCTAACTTTCCGCTCCATTTTTAGCCGCGTCACCCAACAGGCACACACAACCACTACTTACAACAAGCATTTACAATGCAATGGTCTCGGCTTTGTTAAAGTTAGAGCTATTGGCATTGCAAATGGCATTTTTTTTATTATTTTTTTTTAAACATAAATAAATGGTATTGTTATTTACTATGGCAATAGGTGAGCATTAGAGAGTATTAGCGGACACAGAGCCACACACACACACACACACCCACACACACACACACACACAGACAGAGCCACACACACACACACACACACACACACACACAGAGCCACACACACACAGACAGAGCCACACACACACAGACAGAGCCACACAGACACAGAGCCACACAGACACAGAGCCACACAGACACAGAGCCACACACAAACAGAGCCACACACAAACAGAGCCACACACAAACAGAGCCACACACAAACAGAGCCACACGCACACAGAGCCACACGCACACAGAGCCACACACAAACAGAGCCACACGCACACACACAGAGCCACACACACACACACAGAGCCACACACACACACACAGAGCCACACACACACACACAGAGCCACACACACAAACACAGAGCCACACAGACAGAGCCACACAGACAGAGCCACACAGACAGAGCCACACAGACAGAGCCACACAGACAGAGCCACACAGACAGAGCCACACACACAGAGCCACACACACAGAGCCACACACACAGAGCCACACACACAGAGCCACACACACAGAGCCACACACACAGAGCCACACACACAGAGCCAGGAAAATTTACCGGCTCGGGGGGGGAGGGGAGTCTCTGTTGTGCAGCCGAGACCTAAAAACTAAAGGCTGAATCAGTGGCGAAGCACGCACTTGCAATGTCAGAAGGGTGCCATTTTAATGCGTTCATTTGCCATTCAATGCTAGTGACAGGCCAGGTGAGAAGTTTTCATCTAAGCAAACGTAAAGCAAAAATGTATATTCTGTCCCAAAGTTATTTAACGGTATATAAAATGTATGCCCACTTTAGAATTATTAAATAAAAATAATTATATTATAACCATCAACGTTGTTAAAATCAACGCAAACTTAATTTTGTTTCAACATATTTGCCAACAGCTTCTGAAAATGAGCCATCAAATTTGAAATCATTACGATGGCTTCCCTAATAGACGGCAGTAAACAGGGAAAGGAGACAAGAAATCGCTCTTGAATTACATCAACCGCTAGCCTAGTTTGTAGATTTACAACTGTGATGCTTTTTCTGTACCACAAGAACTGTATAAATGGACGGCCAAAACTTTGTACATTGAGAGATTTTGAGCAGACACATTCTGTGCTAGCTCTCCGGGCCACAACATTTAATTAAACCAACTTGTTCCTGTTTTGCCAAATGCCTCGTCTTTTCATTTATTTACAGTAAATCCATATCTAAGCAACAAAGTGATACAGGAACACCACAAAAGACACCAAAACAGATATCCTAACTCACAATATGGATATTGACACTACTTAGGATCACAAAATAAGTTAATGCCAGAATTCCTGGCTTCATAATGGGGGTCGTGACACCAGAGTAAAGTGGTCTATCAAATGGCGCTTTTTAGCAGGAAAACAGAAGTTGATAGCATGACAAAACCTCCTACCTTCACAATTAGGCTTCCTAACAGTGCCAGAGGTTCAGCACCGACAAGGGGAGTCCTGCCATCAGGAAGCGACTGCCTGTCATTATAACAGAGCATGCTAACACGAAGTTGGGTTCACACCGATCACGCTATACCTTTCTAACCATACAATCGCGTTTTCCGGCATCGCAAGAGCTGATTGGTATCCAAATTAAAACTACAAAAAACAAATGAGGCTGCTGAGTACAGTAAGTCATGCGCTACTGCAGCTGAGCTGCCTAACATCAAGTGCTTCTTCCCAAATCCCAACCAATTGCTTAATATGTTGTCATGTTATCTGCCGTAATATACCTAACGTCTTTTGATTTAACTCCCTATAACAATTGATTTTTTCTCATGAAAATCATACTTTGGAAGGCTGAATATGTGTCGACTGAATTCTAACTCACCTTTAATGCTTCATTTCAGAGTGGCTCGCGAATGATGACGCTGGGGCTTGCAAATGTGAATGAATGAGCCAGTGGAACTTGCTTACCACATTGATGAAGCTGCTAAATACTGCTTTAAGGCATCGTTTCAGTTTCCACGCCAAGGTGTAACAACTAGGGAGTGAGTTTAGATGCCTCCTAAGCGTGTTTTGGTAATTTGTTTGGACGGGATGCTCCAGATAATAGCAGAGAGCCGCGCCAAGATCTCGGAGGCGTTGACTGAATAAGTCCAATGCTGACAAACTCCTGTCTATTCAACGAACCCCTAAATGTTAGGTCCACAAGCTTTTAGAGGCAGACTTCCACATTGGACTCTTCCAAATAACTCACCCAATGCAGTCTAAGAGGGTTCCCTCTTATTAAACAAATATTGACTTGCTGCGGCCACCAAGGAGTCGGGACGTCCAACCTGCCTCTCCAGAATAAAATACTGTAGGCCAATCCTTCTTGCTTCTCCCGTGACCGCCGCAGACCACCCAATGCATCGACTTTCCTCTCCTAGCTCCTCGGCCGAATCTCACAGTAGGCCAGGAAGACGGCGCTAAGGAAACATGGATATAGAAATGGGACTTGGAGGAATCCTGTTATAATGCTGTTCTTTGGCCGCCATATTAACCTTGTAACTGTAGAGCAGGCCCGTCATGGAAGAGGGCATGCTGAGTATGGGCAGCGTTCGCCAATAAACACTCGGCATGCTTGGTCAGTTGTATACCAGGACTGAAACTAGAGCGGTTCGCACCCCCTTTATTTAATCCCTCTCGCCACCGTCGGTTGTGGGGTAAGGCAAGCTGCTATGTCGAGCCGAATGCACCACTATTTTAATTTTTGTTTTTGATTCATATCTATATGCCGTGGACGTTACTCAAAAGTTCTAGATCGCTTTACAAGAGATATATTTCAATGGAAGTTACAGATTGTTCAAGATTAACAAATTGCAACATAAATAATTTCAAAGGTCGAAAATACAACATACATAAAACAGAATGTGCAAGAGGTGTTTACAGCAGTAACAAGCAGGGAAGCACCATCTTTCTCCGAGGCGAGGCAGAAATGCCTCGGAGAAACCACTGCCATTTTCGTGATTGGGGGGCGTATTTTTAGCAGTTGAGTGACGGATGACGTCACAGCTTAAAAACTGCAAAAAACACACACCCAAATCGCAAAAAGACGGGGCTTGAACAGAGTGACGCCCCTCTCCTCCAATATCTGGCCTCCGTTTAGGAAGCCAGCCAATGGAGAAGAGGGGCGGGTTCAAGCCCCACTGTAGCCGAAACAAAAAATCTCGGACTCTGCCCACTGCTTACGCAGTGCGACGGAGGCCGAGCCATAAAAATTACTTCCTACTCCCACTTTGAAATCCATTCCCACCATTCTATCCCTACTCTAAACGCTACTAAACGCACACGAAATGAAGAGCACCAACCTGCAGTGTTCTTTAGTTGGGTGCCTGGCTATCCCAGCACCCGTAGATGGAACTTCCATGCTGTGTTGTTCTATATTCATTTTCAGAATGAGTAAGGTTCTGGAGTCGGCAGTTTATTCCTGACTTTGTAACCCTCCGGTCTGTTGCCGTGTATCTCTTAAGAACAATAAACCCAAACTTTCTACGACCAAGTCGGAGGTACTTACTACACAACCTAACAAAACTAATGCACAAACAAAAGAAAACATTTTTTAGTACTGATCTACTAACCTCTAATATTGTGCTCTGGTTAGGGTGACCAGGCGTCTAGGTTTTGCCCAGACAGTTCCTGTTTTTCGCTAGCTGTCCCGGCAGATTTCAGGCAATTAGGCTCATGTCCCTGTTTTTTGAGAGGGTCGGCTGAAAAGGGTGGGTGGTATCTTTTTATGTTTTGAAAAGCAGGGATAGTTAGCAGCTGTTATAAGAAAGCAATATAATCAACAGGCATGCACTGGCTTTAAAAATGGCCTTTTAGTAAAAATGTAGTCCTTTATAAATACAAACCTTTTTTCCTCCTCTATCCTTCTGCTATCATTCCAAATCCAAATAACTGACTAACCTATCCACCACTTAAAATGTACTTGCATGTTTCACTATACTAATTCAACACTAATCCTCTATGGGTCCCGGAGTAGCGTGCTACCCGCCGAAAAAGCGCTTTGACGCCTCGACAGGGGTAGTAAGCGCTATATAAATGCAATTACAATACAATAAAATTTTGGGAAAATGTCCCGGTTTTGGCTTTAAAATTCTGCTCACCCTTACTCTGATGTAGCGTGCTACTAGCCACAAAGCGCTTCAACACCTCGTCAGGGTTAGTAAGCGCTATATAAATGCAATTTACAATAACATTTTTTCCACTATCCTTTGGCTCATTTGGGTGTTATTTGCACCCAACTTTGCACCACTGAGGATGCGGCCCTCGTGCAGCCAGGAAGGAACCTTGGCATCCTGCTATAAACTCGCGTTTCACTTGACATTTAACTGGGTTTCCTTCGCGTGAACGGTAATGAGCGGGGGCGCGGCTGGGAGGACCGCCTCCGGGAGCTCCAAGTGTTCCACTGAGTGCGCGCACTGAGTGCACACAGAGCCACCCGGCCCCTACCGGCAGGCAGCCACGCCACTGAAGAGAGGAACACGGGCTCCTGCCAAGCTGACAAATGGAAGCCAATTCAACATCCTTCTCTGGCTTGCACCGAATAATTTAGAGCCTCCTTCAGTCAACAGACAAACCAAACAGAAATCCGTGTTATTTCCCCCAAAACACCATGCACGCAGGGGAAGCATGACGTGAGGAGAATGTCACACTGGGACGGGAAAGAATTGTAAAACGACTTCGGCGGGTCGGCTGCAGATGAGCAAATAAACCCAAACAAAACTGCCTGAAATACGACAAACACTTCGAGGGGTTTGCTACAGTTCACTCCTTGGGGACATAAAATGACCCTTTACCGCCCTTTTTCAGGTTTCTTAAACAACTTTCATTTATAGCAGGGATTCTCCTCAGGTGGAACTATAACAGCGTGTGTTTTGGGGACGAGGACCGGAGAGAGCATGTTCAAAAGTAAAGGCTTTCTTAAAGTCTCCCAGCTCAGTCACCTGCTTTGACAGCAAAGAGATGGGGAACCACGAACATGTTTATAAACACAATTATACATGTAGCAGAACACAGTCTCTGTCCTGACTCACTTCGAACTCGCTTCCATTTTAGAACTAGTATCTCGTTAAAAAAACAATGATATATTGAGGTCATTAATAGTGCATGTTACATTACTCAAAATCAACAGCCTCATTTAGATGAATTCGGGAAAGGGGGATCCCACTGAAACAGGCAGATGTTACCCCGGACCTCCAAGTTGGCACCTTTTCTTCATGGCAGACCACTGTCAGCAATAAACATTAAGACCCATTTGATGGAAAGGTGTATGGTGGGCTGCCCAGTTAAGGGTAGCATTCAGATGCCATTTACAAGGTATTTTCTTTTGTAAAGGACCATCACCTCAAACTATGACCGTCCAGGACAAAAATCCTTATAAAGCTCAGTAGCAGCTGCTACTGAACTGGGGTGGTAGGGTGGGGGGAGGAAAGGGTGTGGAACGGGGGGAGGAAAGGGTGTGGAACAGGGGGAGGGGAATACAAAAAAAAAATCAAATAAAATGACTTACCATGGTGGTGCTGCCGCCGGTCCTCCGCGCCGCAACAGGAAGCGCACAGCCTCCCAGAATCCCCGGGCCAATCACAAAGCTGTAATGCAGCGTTGTGATTGGTCTGAGCCCCTTGATTCGGCGCTCAGACGTGGACAGGGAGGCTGTGCATGGTCCCCACCAGGCTGTGTAATGCAGTCTGGTAGGGAAGATGCAAAGTGCGCATGACTGTTTGGCTGGCGCAAGAGAGCCGGTCAAACAGTCCTGTGCCCTATAGAGAGTGCTTAACACTCCGTCCCCTGGTCACTGATCTGGCCATGCAGCCCCACCCGCCCGCACCTAAGCAGGAAGGAAAACTAACATGATAATGACATTAGTTATTATCATGTTAGTTTTCCTTTTTATACTGCTCGCAGAGCAGGGGGGCGATGCTCCTCTTGCTTAGCAGAGGAGCCGCCGCCGATAAAACACCGACATGCTTTGAAAAAAAACCTTCCAGAGAATCTGGGACATTCTGTGTGTTGGTCCTTGAAATGGACACTCACTTTGATGGAGTATTACTAGAACATGGAAACGTGGCGAACCGTTCCACCATGCAATGGATTGCTGTGCTGCCGTCATTGTTTTTTAAAATATTTATATATAAAAAAGAAAGGTCACGCCATGGAGGAAGAAGCAGTTTTGGGAAAGAATACCCACGGAACCACCAACACCTTTAGATTTAGCTACCCAATCAAAACAATAAACAAGCATTCGGAAAGACCAACATGTCTTGCCTTTGAGACCTATTGGCTTTGTTCATGGTTTTTTACATATGCTGTACAGAAAGTAATTTTGTAGGTACTCCTACAAAATGACAACCAACTTTTCTTTCTTTTTATTTGCAGATCCAACGCAGGTGGGTAAATAAAAAGAAAAAATGTGTGAAATATTTTTCTGGAAAGTATTTAGTGGAAAGCAGGCAAGCAGCAGGAAGTGGGGTGCTGTAGCAATATAGGGTGCCAGTGGGGACTGAAGCAACACAAGGGTCCGGTAGCAACAGGGTTTGCGCGGTTAGAGGTAGCAACACAGAGGACGCGGGGAGCAAACAGGCTAAAGGAATAGCAACGTATTGCATGGAGGGCAGGGTATATATCCAAAGATGCGAGAGCGAGCATTCAGAGATGGCACGGCATAGAAGCACCTGGGCAAGAAAGCAACACCGGCAGGGAAGCACACATGAGCAAGTGCATTATGAAGGGGGTGCAGAAGAAGCACTTGGAAAGAGAGAGATGGATCAGCATGGAGGGGGGAAGGGAAGCACACTAGGAAAACAGCTGGAAAACAAATGCACCCTCAGAGTGATTACACAAAAACGAAATAGTGCCTGAAAAAAATGAGCAATGTAAGGATACAGTAATACGTCCATGTTCGAGGGGAGGGCCAAACACAAGAGAAAGGAAAGCCCACAAACATTAATGAATAAGAAGCAAGTAAAGGGAGTGTAAACAAAGCCAACCAATGATAAGCAATGGGTGGGCTACAAGCCCACTGTACACTAACAATACATCCTGCAACAGACCGCGCATGCACTTGTCTAGTAGGCAAGACCTAAGTAGGCCCAAACAGAAAAAAACAAGGGAAAGCATATCATGCAAGAGACGCAGTATTTAATGATCCTGCAGGTCACAATCCTTTAAGTCCACCTACGAAATAGGGCCTAAATTATGAAATAAACATTGAGAAATACAAGATTTCTAAAATTAAAGTAAAAAAAATAAAAGACAGAACACTAAAAGTTCAAAAAGAAGCATGGAGTTCGAAAAAAAATGTAATGAAAAAAACTTAAAATGAGTAAGGGAGAGATTGGGTTTTCCTTGATGGCAAGAATTAATGTATGATAATGCGCTGGCACCAAAACGTAGGGCGATGGGGTTACAATTTTAATTATTTAAACTGATTGCAGGATTTGTAACGCATGTGGCTTTGCCTTTCAATCCAACTTGCAACATGAGAAAGTATCGCATGGACACAAAACTAGAGAACAGTGCTAGCTCTTCCCAAAGTCCATCCATAAATGTGAGGTGCGTCTGAACACCACACTCTTGCAGCAGAAGAAACTGGGAAGGCAGTAGCAGTCCAAGCACTTTACCGTACAGCCGCAGCGCACCCGCTCACCTTTCGTATCTGCATCACCACCATCCCCTTCGGCCATGAAGTGGAGAGGCAGACCCACCAAAAACTACAGACTGGCCTTTACCGAGACTCTGAGGTGGGCAGAAGTATGAAACCAGTTTACTTTTTGTTTTTAAGTGTAGGGTAACCAGTTTTTCAGAACAAAAAATGGGAAATCTATTGACATAGAAATAGGGCTAATTGACACTGACACTGACACTGACACACACACACACACACACACACACACGTTTATAACATCTTATAAACGTGATTGGCCCAGGGAATTAGGTAGGAAAATAAAGTTTAGTTTGCCTGAACTCAGAATCTAAAGATATATCTTTTAGTGAAGGTGATTTTTACATTCTGAGTTTAAAAATATCACTTTTAGAAAGTAGGTATTTTCTTGCTCAGTCATCCCGTGTGCCTCTGCTAGAATGTGGATTGCCTGTCTGGGTTTTGGATGACAGAAGGCTGGGGAGCAGGAGTGGTTCCAGATAGTCTAGGTGGGTCAGGAAAGGGCTGACTAGACATGGGCTGCATTTGGGGAAGGTCTTCCCGATACCGTAGCTAGCCTTCAACGCCGCGGTCAGCCAGAACTGTTTGAATTTGTTTGCTCACGATGTTGTGATAGCCCTGGACGTAGCTATCGACATCAAGGAACTGTTTTTAAAGCATAATTTGAGAACTGAAGATTTTTGAGTACTGTATTGTGGATTTTTAATGTTTTTGGTCTTGTCTTAAGTATATAAAAATTATAAGATAGTTTTCTAAACTGGTTTTGTGTAGTTTTATAGTGCTTACACTGTATTATCGTTCGTTATGTGCACATGCTTTACACACTGCCTCGAAGATAAGCCTGACTGCTCATGCCAAGCTACTAAAGGGGTGAGCAGTGGTTATTTTAGGAGTGTTACTCCCTTATCCTGACTAGAGTGGTGGTTTCTGCGTGGCTTTGGCACATGCCCCATCCTACCAACAATCCCATTTCTAACACTTCTCATAAAAGGTAGCAACTGCTGCTGGCTCCAGGCAGGAGTACACACAACCTAAGCACAAAGAAGTGCGAGATCTCTGCACTGGTCCTAAACTTTTTCGAAGCAGCAATTAGAGACAGAAAAAGGGCAGGCCTGGCCTAGAAACATCCTCAACTTATAAAACAAACTATAGTTCTACCTTTCACCCCTACCATATATGGATTGGCAGAACTAAGGAAGAACTAATCGACACCCCCACTGCTAACAAGGTTCATGGAATTGCTAAAGGTAGCAATGTCTGCATCCTTCTCGCTTTATTGACTAGGTTTCCACCCTCCAGCCAAAGGAATGCAGGCAATGCACTTCCACTGTTTGGGAAACTAACCTCACCTCCATTGTGTGCCATGTCACAAACAGGGAGGATATTAACAAAGGTCACCTCAGCAGATCTTTCAACTATGTGGTCCTTCAACCTAGATATGCTCAGGATCATACACTTTGATAAATATATCTATATGTCTCAGAATGGCACCCCAGTGCCTTAACCAGCTAAGATGACTAAGAGCATAAGAAATAAAGGGAGCAGCAGAGCTGTGCAAAGCTGACACCTTACTGAAAACTAGAAACCGTGGTGGCCACCTTTGCTTGGTTTGGCCCCTACACCTAAATCACCAGGAATTTGGGCGTCATTATGGATGATGCCCTGTCCATGAAAGATCTTGTGCGACTCCTCTGTGGCAAAGGTTTCGCCATTTTGAAGCTTCTTGCCAGATTATTTCCCTGGATACCCCTGGACTGTAGACGTTCAGTTACTCAAGCCTTATTGGTTAGTCATCTTGATTATGGCAATGCGCTATTTGTGGGTATGAATGAGTACTTGTTCTAACGCTTACAGGTATTGCAGAATTCAGCGGCCAAACTCATCTGTAACAAGGGCAGATTTGATTCGGCCTCGGAATGCTTGAAGAAATTGCACTGGTTGCCAATGCGCCAGAGGGCGGACTTCAAGCTGCTCTGTCATGCCCATAGGGTCTTAAATAAGACTTGCTCCACTATTCTTCAAGGGAAGATTGAATTTTACGTCCCCACTAGGAACCTTCGTTCACTTCAGTCTGCCCTGGCCAGGACTAAACAAATTCATAAAGCAAGGACAGGCGGTCGCTCATTTTCCCACTTAGCAGCGAAGAAGTGGAATGAGCTTCCACCAGACTTAAGACACACCTCCAACTATATCCTGTTCCGGAAAAAATTAAAAACTCATCTTTTCCCTAATGCCTAAATGTCCCGCTAGTGTTAGTCCCCAGTAGTTCCTCTCTTGGTATAGCGCCTTGATATGTGTTGTAATGTGCTATTTACTAATGCAGTCTCTCCACTGTGGTTCTCTGCCTCTCTGCTCAGCCTGTGGTGAGGTCACTTGGAATGTTGAGGTTGGTTTGTATGTAGCAGGGAATGAGTTGGTGTGATGGGCTGAGCAGAGAGGACCTTGCTCCTGGTGGGGCATCGCCAGGCTTTACTAAGGATCTTCATGTCATCTTGTATCTGTGAGCCTAATTTATGACTACATGAATAAATCTTCTAATACCATCTACAAGACATGTCTAAGCCTTCTACTTCGTTTTAACAATATCCTTCGGGATGAGTGTCGCGCTCTATAAATACCGCAAATAAATAAATAAATAAATAACCCATGCGCCTCGTACAAGATCGCTGCTAAACTCTGCGTTCCATAGTAGGATAAATGAAACCCTGTGGTCATCACGCACAACATGGAAACCCTTCCCACACAGGATCAAAACAAAGACAATATCCTTCTAGCGAAACACCCTTGAGCTATTGCACGCTATCCACATAGGCAAGCGTTTCAGCACCCCACATTGCGGTACCAAGCGCTTTATGAATGTTGCAATGCAATACTGTCAGATGTAATGATGGGGTCACTTTTGGGTTGGTTTAATGTTGAAGGTAGGGATAGGTAGGGTAATGGATGATATTAGGGGTTGTGGGTTGCGAAAGAACAGGAAGTGGTAAACGATGGGATTAACATTTGTTTTAGGGGTACAAAGGTAGGTACTTTAAAGCTATAGTTAGATCCTGTTTAAAAAAAAGATAAACATTGAGAAACATTGACAAAATGTCAAACTGACGGCTTTCAAACTAACTTCCACAGACACACAATGTATTAGAATTATGTGTTTTTGTTCCCCATAATATTTTCGAAATGTTGGCTTACTCACTTTTTTAATTTCAACATTTCGACCAGGATTCGACAACCCAGTGGCAGAGCACCCAGGCAATAAACAAGACTGACATCTCTCCTTCCATGACGTAAGAGCTAGAGGGACTCTTAATTCTTTCTCCCAAGTTGAATCTGGACACAGAGAGTTCCCCGAGACATGCAAAGTGTTAAAGCACTCAGAACTCAGGGGATTTGTTTAGCAGAATGTACCCTACTAGTAAGTAAACGTACGTATGCCTTTTTAAATTGACGGGTTCACGTGCTCGAAGGATTTCACGGTCTCATGAAGCAATTCTACTTGTTTAACTCTGGCCTGCTAAAGCCACAAAGACTCCTGGGCGGGGCAGTGTGTGTTCAACAATATGGCACGCGCTGGTGGAAGACATCACCCTCCTGGCAGACATCAAGTGCTCAGACCCACAAGGGCATTAAGAAATAGTCAGAACTCACATCGGAGGTTGTTATGGCTCTTACAAGCCATAGGAAAACAATACAAACGCTCTTTAACTTGCAGTGTGGTTGCCAAGGAAACGGTCTCTGAATCTAAAGCCTCGGAATTCCAGGAATTCAGCCACGCCCCTTCGATTTATAATTATTATTACACATTGTCAAAATTATTGCTGAGAGGGAACCGCAAAGAACACATTCTACCCGCCCTCAGACCTCTGCCCGGGCCGACACTTCGGGACACGAGGCATCCGAATGCACGATACATAAGGATATAGTATCTCTCCTGTTTCACAATTATTCACCTTTGACGAATTTATAGATTACAGGGAGTATGCCGCTCCTCCGGGGCTCTATGTGTACAAAAGACAGGCCAGTTCCAACTAGGACATGAGGTCTGGGTTGGCTTTTATAGCGGGAAAGGAGCATTGCGAGTGTCTTTTTCAAGAAGGGTGTGGGGTAACGGCCAGAGCTGCCGACTTTGCAGCTGGTGAACCAGCTTCGAGTTTCGGCGTGGGCTTAAAATCCTGTGATTCTGGGCAAATCACTTAACCTCCCCATGCCTACAAAAATAAATGTGTGTGTGTGTAATGTAACGTGCTCATGTAAAGCGCTCCAATACCTTCGGGTCGAGTTCGCGCCATAAAAAGCTGCAAAACAAAGGCTGGCATCTGCAGGAGGAGGCACCCTGTATCCAGTACTACGAGAATCACTTCAAATTCTTCCCTCATCATCGTCAGACCACCGGAGCAATATATATTCCTGACTTGCTAGTCTCTGATTGGCTGAGCAATTCATTAGAAACATTCGATTCGCTGCCTTTTGGGTAGGTTTGCGCTATAGAAATACTATATGCATACATTCAAAGGAAGAAACCCCATACATAACTGAAGAAAGACACCCATGAGCTGGTTCGCTCCGAGTTTCTGTACCTCTTGTACCCTGCTAGTCGGGAATGCAATAGTCCTGGACAGAATGGAGATTGATTCTTGGATATAACAAGGGCAGTCCTCCGCCCTGCAGCCAGAGCTTTAAGAGCAGCCAGGGCTTTAAGTGTGGGGGGCGGGGGGGAAGGGGGCAGCTGTGGAGGTCTGAGCACCCCCAGCTTTTTTGGGAGGCCTCGGGGGTTCTATTTTCGGGCCTCAAAGGTCAAAAGTAGGGTGACCAGACGTCCCCGTTTTTGTTGGTGTTTCGGGTGAGCATGCGCTCGCACTGCTTAAGGCGTGACGTCATTGTAGCAGGAAGGAAAATCATTTGAAGAGAGACACTTTCTCTCAGGATTTCTCTTCTCTTTGAACACCCACGTCATCGTGCCAGCCATCGGCATAACAACTTCGAACCGGCACAACCCTGCTTTTACGGCCTGCAGCAAGATTTCTCCATCAACCAGTGTGACCCTGCTCTGCCTTAAAGCAAGCGATGGATGAGGGTCTACAATAGAATCCCGCAGCAGTGAAAAGGAAACTTACCTTTGTGACGCCTCCCCAGCCCTACCAGCACCGTCGCGACACTGCCTCCGCATCAGAGCTGCCTCAGCCAGGATCCTTCTGAAGCCACACAAGACTTGCCCTCCCAGCCTGCAAGCCCACAACAGGAGTATTTTAATGGCAGTTTTTTTATTCCCCTTCCCCGCAGCTTTCTCATTCCGCTGCAAAGCGCCACTCATCTTTTTCAAAACACTCTCACTGCCAATGCAGACTTGTTCTGTTTATTGATTTATATATGCGGTGGTAAAGCACCCTCATAGAAAGCACTGCGTATGCGTAGAAAAGATTGAACCGCCCTCCGAAAGGAAATCAAGGCAAATATTGAGCGCCACTGGTTCCCCAGAATTCGAATATGTTGTTACAATATTATGCTTTAGCCACGCCCCTACTCGGATAGGCCACACACCTTTATGACATTTGCCACACCCCTTTTAGAGCACCCCCAGTTTTTTTCCCCACTTAAAGCCCTGCCTGCAGCCTCCATCTTGGACATGCACTTGTGCCTACCAGCAATTGGCACAAGTCATAGCTACTCTCTGTCGTACTTTTCCTGGATGGCAGCGGGCATTCCTTCCCCGGACCAACCACGACCCTACCTTCGCCAAAACGGACCCGCTTGCATTTAGCCAGGCCCTGGCGGCCTCCAGGCCCGATCTTGCTAATGACCTACAGGGGGGACTTGCTGGCTTTACCAGCTGGATCTCAAAAACATTGGATCTCTTATCCCCTGCTTCCCCCCCAGTGGCATTCCTGGGAATCTCCTTCCAAACCCTTTGTTTGGATGCTGACGGAGGGCAGCCTTGATTTTGCTTGACCTCTCGGCGGCATTCGACACTGCACTCTTTGGTGCTCACCAGACTTGCTGACATTGGCATATTAGGTACTGCTTGGAGCTGGCTCAAATCGTTTCTGGAGGGTTGGATGCAGCCAGTTTGGCTCCCCCTCGTTCGCTTCGTCACCACAGATGGTGTCCACGGGAGTCCCACAGGGGTCCTCTTTGAGTCCACTCCTTTTCAACATCTAGGTTCCTCCTTTGGTTCAATTGGCAGAGGATTTGGGTGCCAAAATTATTGCTTATGCTGATGATACCCAGCTCCCGTTCACGTGGGGAAAAAAAAAAAAGAGTGTTCCACATCCTCCGGAAAAATTTGTCTGACCAAAGTTTTCATATGCTGGCCTCTGTCCAACTTTTAAATGCAATGAGGAGTCTGAAATCCTCGGTATGTAACTGTTACCACGGATTTTTTACAACGCATACCATTACCACAGATTTATTACAACGCAGGTCATTTTACAACGGAAACCTTTACAACGCAATACACTACAACGCAGATACTATTACAACACATACCATTACAACGCAAGTATAATTATAGGTAAGTTTATCTTTTATTAAACATTTATTAGTGGTATTTTGTTATGGGGTACAGGGGTATTTTTAGGTTTTTGGGCTGGTTTTGGGGTACAGGGGTATTTTTAGGTTTTAGGGCTGGGTTTGGGTTTTGGGGTACAGGGGTATTTTTAGGTTTTAGGGCTGGGTTTGGGTTTTGGGGTACAGGGGTATTTTTAATATATATTTACAAATAATAAAATTAAAATTAATTTTATTAATAAAATTATTTAGAAAATTAAATAATAAATAATTAAATTAAATAATACAAAAATAATTATTTACATTATATATTAATATTATATACTTACCTATACTTACGTTGTAATGGTATGCGTTGTAATAGTATCTGCGTTGTAGTGTATTGCGTTGTAAATGTTTCCGTTGTAAAATGACCTGCGTTGTAAAAAATCTGTGGTAATGGTATGCGTGCTAAAAGTACGCGTGGTAACATCATATATCCAAATCTTCCTTTATGGACGCTTCCCCCCTCAGTTCAGAGAAACACTCTGGCTGACTGATTTCTCTATGCCAGTCTCCACGGGGCGACCCGCTAAGAATCTGGGAACCGGGTTTGAGGAGAATCTATCGTTTTCGACCCAGATCAAGAAGCTAGCTGGGAACGGTTTCGGGTTACTTAAAACCCTCAGGAAATTTCTTTCACTTCTTCCTAGGGCCGCTAAAGAAACGGTCACCGAACCCTTATTTGATCACTTATTGATTATGCCAATGCCCTATATGTTGGCCTCCTGGGCTACCTGCTTAATAAACTATAAGTAGTCCATAATGCGGTGGCCAGGCTTCTCTTTAACATCCGCATTAGAAGCAGCTTGAGACAACATCTGCGCACACTTCACTGGCTGCCCGTAGCAGATAGAGTTAAATTCAAATCTCTAATCATAGCACAACGTGCCTTGTATGTCTCAGGGCCTATTTACTTGCAAAAGCGGTTTACTTTCTACACTCCTTCGAGACAACTGCGCTCTGCTTCTCAACTTCTAGGTCATGTTCCCCGCTTCCTACTGCAAAGGATGGGCGGCAGCTCCCTTGCCTTGAAGGCTGCTCTGGCATGGAATATGTTGCCTCTTGCTCTCTGTAGAACTCCGGACCCCATCCTTTAAAAAAAAAAAAATGAAAACGTTCCTCTTTATTTCATTAGTTCTCCTTCACTCCTCAAGGTTTGAGCCGGGACACTCCTCAGAGTATCTGCGCGCGCTACAAATACAAATAACATAACATAACTTTGTTGCCTATGTTGACCAGGACTCAATAAACTTAACCCCTTGCATGCGTCGGAAGGTCCCCGGCCGTCCGACGTCATGGTGGGCGTGTGCGTCAGACGACCTGGGGCAGTCCGATTTGCGCACGTGTGGAATTCGCCCGCACCGCAGGGGAATTTCAGCCATACCCAAAGGGTTAAAGCTCTGCCGTAGAGGTCTGTGCGGCTCGCAGAGCAGCCAAACGTTACATCCACTTGGAAGTCTTACTGGCAGCCATATGGAACTGTCTGTCCAGGCCCAGTGGCGTAACAAACCTTGAGGGGGCCTCCCTGCAAAGTACATGGAGGGGCCCTCCTCCAGACTCATTCATGTACTCTCAGCCAGGGTACTGTGCTGATTGGGCCTCCTGGAAATCGGCTCACACAGCACTGCATGGGTTACGGGGGCATTTATTATGCCACTGCCCTGAGTGCCAGATCCCAAGGGTCAGTGCCAACTCACCTGGTTTGCACCTGTGGTCCAGAGGCAGGAAGCAACAGGATCCAGATCCTTTAGCAGAATAGACAACACCAACTGTCAATCAAATACCCAGTGCTTAATTTGTAAAAAACACATGAGTGCCAGGGCTCTCGTTAGGAGGTCACTGCAGCTTACACCACCCATTCCCCTACCATGCTGCCAATGAGAGTACAACACAACAACTAACCATCGCACTACAACAAGTGTGACAATTCAGGCAATTTCAAGCCCACAAAGCTATAAGAATGACTGGGGGGAGGAGGGGGGGCAGGTAATAGACATTGTTAATGTATATTGAATTAATATTAACTGTTGTGGTCATATCTAAATTAGCTAGACAGCGCCATGTTGTAGCAGATTGTCACAAGCGTTGGTATTGTTAATTAAGTGCTGGTGCTAAACACCGGAAACCACCTAGTCAAATTAAGCACTACCCAGGCCAAAAAAACAAACAGTGAGCTAGAACATGGAACACTAGAGGCTTGAGATGTGCTCTAACTCATATGGCATTAGTCACATGACGCAGTATCTTCTCGCTCAAAGGGCCATTCGTGAGATTGAAAACATTGGAAATGGAACCTTAATTTTGCCTCTAGATGTCTCCTTGCCATGTATCCCTAATAGATGGCCAGGATGCCTAGCAGAAACCATGGATGCCTACCAGTAGCAGAAAATGTGTATCAGGAGTCCGTGATCCCCACCAGAAGCCATGAGCTGACGGAGATGGATAATTAGACAGAACTAAAAGGACTGTTGTGAAAAGGTAGTTCAGTTGCCCTAAGAGTGTAAACCATCTGAGTGAGAGAAACCTCCATCAAAACAATTCCCACAACAAAACCAAATGCAAAAGGTCCAACACAAAACCCTATAAAAGTCAGTCCATCACCAAAACGAAACAGGGGAACAAAGCGGGGAAGGTGCGGTCTGACAGCCGAGAGACCAGCAGGACAGCTGAATAATCAATGGAAAGTGCGAAGAAAATGGTACCTTTCATAGCAGTTACAGTTTCACTGTGAGATGTATTTGGGGAGACAAAAGGCAAGGTGGTGGATAAGTGCTGAAGTGATGCCAACACTTTGATTGCGCATTGTTGCTCGTCGATCCAGAGAGGGCTAGGGGTCCCCCACAGCATTGGCTCTGGGGACTTAGTCTCCGGACTGTCCCCGAGACCTTGTTCACAATGAGGTCCTGGGATGAGGGGGTTGGTGAAGAGGGTGTGCCCTCCTGACCCTTCAGCCAGTTTCAGGCTTACTCCGGGTCCGTGAAAAAAATTAGTTAGTCGGTCGTAACTCAGAGCTTGACGGGAAAAAGTAACTTGTATTTCTATCCCAGGGAGCACAACCTCTTTTTAACCTGCATAAAACTAGAGTGTTTACTTTGTACTGAAAGTGAAAAGTCAGGGAAAATCATAACTTTCACATTATCAACTGGTATTTGATCTTTTTTTCGGACAACAACAGATCTCCATCCTTGAAACTGAGCAGCCTCGCTATCAAGCAAGGGCCTCGGAGGTCCCCAGGCAGCGGGCTTTGGCCAGGACCCTGTGTGCTCTTTCAACTATGAAACAGGAAGACAAAGAGGCCGGGCCACCAGCCTCTGAAGCCAATCCTCCATGAAATGAGTGGGATCGTCTCCTACCTTACCTTCCTGGGAGGCCTATAAGGAAGGTATTATTGCAACAGGATCGCCCCTCCGAGTCTTCCAGTCAATCCTCTGAAATTCTCAGGCATTGCAGCACGTTTGGAGTATGCGCTGATATGTCCTGGGTCAATGGCCGCAGAGTTTGCAGTCACTTTCCCGATCAGCTTTTTTTTTCTCAGAGGTGGGTAAAGTCTATAGTCAAAGCATCCACTTTGGCCTCCAGTACAGGTCAGGAGTCCGTGATTGCCATCAGAAGGATATCCAATGTCACTGTTTGTGGCGACAAGGCTTTCTCGTGGGAAAGATCTGATGATGCCAAGGTCGTTGGGTCATTGCTAGGTGTATGCTGGCCGTGGTATGCCGTACGTGTGCTGAGTGGTCTGCCCATACGTAATGCGGATCTCAAATGGTTGGCGTGTTGTATATACGAAATAATGCAAGATAAAAACGAAGCTGGCACTTGAAGTAACCCTGGCCCCTGACCCACCTCACCCGCTTAAATGTTCCTGATCCCAGTGGGTGGCACGAGCACCCAGGGAGGCCCTGGGTGTGGGGCAGCGTCAGGCGGTAGGCCAACGATGTACAAAAATGCAGCAACGTCCCAGCAACAGAGGAGCCAGTTTAAGAGGTCACTGGGAATTATGATGCATTCTGGGGCTTCATGCAAAATGCAGGGAATCCCCAGTCTCTCAACAGTCCCTCCTTACCACAGGACCATTAACAGGGGTCACAAGCAGTGTGGTTCAGAGGGGAAGAACAGGACCCCAGCAGGAGGCACCGAGAGCTACATGGCAAGCAGCAGAGGCACGGTCTCAGAGTGGCTGCCAGGCTCTGCCAGGCTCTCCCAGGCCACAAGGAAGGACAGCTTCACTGCTTGGCTCCAGGACACCAGGGGGCAGTGGTGGACTGGCAGTCAGCACCGGGTCTACCTCAGGGGAGGCGGAGCGGAGGGTCGGGTGGCTCCGTCCAGTAGTGTAGTGGCAGGAGTACGCAGGTTGCTGCAGGAGCTCTACTATAATGTGGCCGCCATGTTCAGTGGTTCAGCCACGCCCCATCCTGAATGTAACATACTGTGTATTCTGTATATTACATTTCATTAGATCTTGATTGTAAACAGTGATAATACAAACATTCTGTAAATCACTATTTAGAAATCAAAAAGTCCAGAGGCATTCAGACCTCTAAGGCATATACGCATCCATCCAAACAAGGGGGAAATATGCAGTGCTTGAAATAGAAAAATAGAAGTGCTGGTACTCTGTAGCACAGTACCTGCTCGTTTCTGAGAAGTGCCGATACTCTCCAATTAAAAGTATTACGTCGCTCTTGAGAAGTGCCGGCGCTCTCCCTCTCAAAATAAAAAAGTGCCAGTACTCAGTACCGAACAATACCAGCCTATTTAAAGCACTGGAAATATGCAGGCCAAACAATCACATTACTAGTAATCTCACACAAGCGCTTTCAGATATATCAGTCATTCAAAGAGGTCACACATCTCGAGTCAATCCAAATGCTTTCTCCAGCCATGACAGCAGGTGACATCACACTCTTGCATTGCCTTGACAGACCGAGTGCACAGACATATAGCATTCTCTGTAGTGTTAAAGTAGCCAAGATTTACAGGCCAATATTCATCAACATCTTTGTCGGGTGCCTGTCTACAGCAGGAAAAATAATGGTGGATTAGAGCAACACACTTTCTCCCCAAATGATAGAATTCAAATAAATGTATACTTATTTACTGATTGGTATCATAAGTTATTCATTCCAGCTTTTTAGTTATACTTAAGATGAACTTCTACAGGAATGGATGTCGTGTACTTTGGTACAGTTTCAGGAATCAACAACACACTTTCCAATGTACAATTCGATAACCTCTGATTTGTTTCCAAATCTTGCTCAGGCTGAACAGCGGACTATGAGAAAGGCAGTGGTATAACAGTTGCATCTTCCTCTAGAAGTATTAGAATAAACTGCTCGATAGGGTTTATATCAAAACTGTGAGGAAACCAGAGCTAGGAGTGGATTACACCCTTTTTAGGTCGAGACACCCTTTTTTTTGCGAGGCATGATGTGGCTTACAAACAACATAGAGGGGCTTGGAGCCCACCCTCTGCTTACCATTGGTTGGCTTTCCTTGTCACTCATTTGCCTGCCAGTTAGTCAATTTTATCTATATATCTATACTAATATAATAAAGAGAGAGCCCAAACCTTTGAGGCGGGTAATCTCAGGAGCCACAGCACCAATCACAACACCCAAAACAGCGTTGGAAAGGGCAGTTGCAGCAGAAGGACATAGGCTATGCAGACGCCCACCTTATACATTTAAAAGGTAAAAGAACCATGCCAGCAAAGTAGTCCCTTGTGGGCGTGTCTGCGTTGTGCTGTGGGCGTGTGCTGGGGCGTGACAAAAGCTGGGGGCGTGTGGTACGTTCCGCCCTTCATGCCATGTCTCATATTGTGTGCTAATCCCACCCTGCTCCCTTTAAATACCCCTGCACCCCATAATCATAACCCACCCGTACTCCTTAAAATACCCCAACACCCTTAAACACTAACCCATCTTAACCCTATAAATATACCCTGTACCCCAAAACCCAAACCTATCCCACAACCCTAAAAATACCCCTGTACCCCAAAACTAGCCCTGAACCCTATAAATACCCCTGTACCTCAAAACCCATACCCACCCCTGAACCCTAAAATACCCCTGTACCCCAAACCTACCCCTGAACCCTAAAAATACCCCTGTACCCCAAACCTACCCCTGTACCCCAAAAATACCCCTGTACCCCAAACCTAGCCCGAACCCTAAAAATACCCCTGTACCCCAAACCTAGCCCAGAACCCTAAAAATAACCCAATATCCCAAAACCCAAACCTAGCCCTGAACCCTAAAATACCCCTGTATCCCAAAACCCATACCAATCCCTAAACCCTAAAACTACCCCTGTACCCCATAACCCAAAAATATATCTGAACCCTTAAAATACCCAAGCACCCCAAAACATATACCTCAGTACCCCAAAACATATACCCCTATATCCATACTTACCTTATCCAAAGATTTTAAAAAAACATGCTTTTACCATTTATGCATTTACAACGAATTTCGTTGTAAATGTATGCTTGGTAAAAGCATATAAAATGTAATGCCATGCGTTATAATGGCATTGCGGAGACATGGTCCTTTCGTAATGAAAGTATACGGAGTTATGTTATGTTATGTTAATGGGGGTTGCTTATATAGCGCACGGCTACTCCAAGGAGTGTCCCGGCGCTTTCTGACCCACATCAGAGAAAAGGAGAAACAGAACATAACAAATTACTGATTATAGAGCCAAGTCTTCAAGGCCTTTCTGAAGGCAAGCAGATTGGAAGTGATTGTAAGCTGAAAGAAAGTTGCATAATAAGTGGTGTTTACCCTCCCCCGGTAAGTACATTGGTGGCACGGTGGCCCACATCTCCAGCAACATACTCATATTTTTTCACCACCCATTTGAAAAATGCACAGGTCTCTCTCATTGATGGCCAGCACCGACATACACTTTTAGACACACCTCCCGCCACAAGTTCTAGAATTGCGAACTTTAGAGCTGGGGAGCTACGTTCGAATCTCGGCATCCGCTCAACATCCTGTGATTCCAGGCAAATCGCTTTGTCTCCCCAGGCCTACCACAAATGAATGTGTTCTTCTGTAATGTAAATTGTGCTCATGCCATGTTGTCGAGTTCGCGCTATATAATATTGCAAGAAAAAATAAAGTAGGGAAACTCGAGTTCACACACTACTGAACACACACTCTTAAGTGCATCAGCAGTGCACTGTGAATCGAAGCGTTTCACAGGCCTGTCACAGATAAGAAATGCTATCAAAACGAAATCCTACAAAACAATATACTACTGGCCGGCAGCAATTCATACCCGGACAACGTCGGGACGGGCTGCTAGTATTTTATTAAAGGTCTAAAAAAGACGAAAAGGGCAAATGACAGTTTTACAAAGTTTCACTTCAACAAACCCCCAAAACGTAGTGTTCAACTTAGGATATAATAAAAACGAAACACCTCTGAAACTATCCAGTTGTGCTCACAGGTTCCCCTGTATCCAAAACTCACCTACTGACACGTTACTATGCACAGTTTGGGTGTATTATTTTGGATGAAGGGACCATACACAGGACTATTCAATTTCTGATGTTTTACATTTTTATATAGTCCATTAATGATAAGTTAAACAGCAAGAGCTCTTCCTAAAACGAATTTCTTAAAAACATTTAAAAATATTTTTTAGGTGACCCTTTTTACGTCTTGTGTCATTTTCCTGCCATGGCGTTCGCTCCAAACTGCCAGTGGGTGGGAAGGTGGTACGGTAGATCCGGGGCAAGTTGGAGGGGAGAGGACGCGGCTTAACGGCCAGATCAACACACTTTGCAACTGGAGAACCGGGTTCGAGTCTCGGCGTCGGCTCAACATCCTTTGATTCTGGTAAACCACTTTATATCTCCCTGTACCTACAAAAACGAATGTGTCCTCGTGTAATGTAACTGGTGCTCATGTAAAGCGCTGAGATATCTCTAGGTTGAATTTGTTCTAATATACAACTGCAAACAAAAAAACAAAAAAAAACTGAAGGTCCAACCCTTGAGTGACTGGAAAAAACATGAAGGGGAGAAGAGAGTCCTCTGACAACGGGGAGTTTTCTGCTTATTTAGGAGACTTGGCCTTTTGAAGTTGCCCGAGTGGGAGGTGGCGCGGGTGGAGACAATGGGAGAGTGGACTGCTTTACTGCCACCCACTACCAAAGTAAATATGCATATACTAATAGAAGGCGAATCTTTTTCAAATGCATCTAATTTTTCATTTTTATGCCAACATTTTATTCTAGATGTAAAAATAATATGGCACATTGGATTCTCCAAAAATATTTCAAGATCTAGTTTTTGACCAAATGTATTTTCAGACCTATCTCCCACAGATGTCTTGACATCGACATGAGAGACAACAATCAGTGACTCGAGTATGACGTCAAAGGACATGTGTGTACACTGGCATAACAACAGACAGGCGCACACGTCTGTGGCATAGGATCTGACAGGCTAAGACGAGCACTCTCCGTGGGTTCTGGCAGCTCTACAAAGACTTACCCAGAGCACACCGTGTATCTTCCAGAGGCCTGGCAGGACACCCATGTCAGGTTTTTTACTAGGAACATTTCCTCTTCCTCTGCCCCCTGGTCATGTAACACTGCAGGCAGTGATTGGAGGAGGCCCGGATCTAGGTAGGTACCAGCTAGGTGCGATGGCTTGGTGCCTGATGTTCAATATTTACGTACTCCACGTAAGGCACTCTCTGCTCACCGGTCCAATCTTTGTCACGATGCCGTTTGGTGATTATAGAGAGGTTTTTTTTTTTAAATCACGGTTCTGCAGCCCAAGGATATTTGCAGCAGACTTGACAAAAGTGCATGAGCTCAGAATGCCCAGAATTAAGAAATAAGTGAAACTGCAAAGCGTAGAGTTTTGAACAGCAAAAAAATATATACACATTATAAAAATACCATATACTTCAAACCATGTTATTAATGGCATAACCTTAATGATAGATGAATATTTTGAACAGTAAGTACAAAAATTGGTGCACTTCAAGTATTCACTTCCGAGTTCTTTATCTACTTCCGCATTAAGTATCACACGTGCCGAATTAATGCAGTTTTTATGTCAATCTTGGGCAGCGCATGCGCTGCTCTGCGAGGCATGCTGTATTCAGGTATGGACTTCAAGCTCCGCCCACTCTCCGCCCAGATTTTAAGTGCTTGTGTCATTGTGCTTTGGAAACTGTGGCTTTTGAAAGGTCAATAGGCTTAGTAGTCCCTCCTTAGGACAGTACTCATTTTATAACCTCACAGGAGGACACCCCCTGTTACATGTGTTGTTCCTCCGAGCAGTATTTGCTGAAATGGTTTTCTCCTGCCTGCTGTTGCAGGTAGGAAGCGCTCTCCCGCAACACTTTAAATTCGTTTTTTTCATAGCACAGCACGCCACGCTCCTACAGTGGCGCCCGTGCCTTTATTTATTTGTGCAAAAACAACAGTTGATGGACAAAATGCAGAACAAGGTCATACATTCACCCCAGTACAGAGATCTGGGCCTAAATCCATCGTTTTATGCTCACCACACCACCCTAGTTCAGACATGGCCATTTGCAAATCAGGCTTGACCCTGTGCCTCATGGTTACAGTCCAGCCGAACTGCCAAGCCATGTCTTCCCTGGACCGGAATCAAGCATCCTAGGACCGGTTTCTGGCTATCAGCCATCATCAGCCAGGATAGCTTGACTCCAGTGGCGTGGAGAGCACGGGACTCACGTCTAAGTATACCCATCCCACTCGGGGTGACAAATGCAAAAACAACAGTTGATGGACAGAATGCAGAACAATGTCATACATTCACCCCAGTACAGAGATCTGGGCCTAAATCCATCGTTTTATGCTCACCACACCACCCTAGTTCAGACATGGCCATTTGCAAATCAGGCTTGACCCTGTGCCTCATGGTTACAGTCCAGCCGAACTGCCAAGCCATGTCTTCCCTGGACCGGAATCAAGCATCCTAGGACCGGTTTCTGGCTATCAGCCATCATCAGCCAGGATAGCTTGACTCCAGTGGCGTGGAGAGCACGGGACTCACGTCTAAGTATACCCATCCCACTCGGGGTGACAAATGCAAAAACAACAGTTGATGGACAGAATGCAGAACAATAGAACAATGTCATACATTCACCCCAGTACAGAGATCTGGGCCTAAATCCATCGTTTTATGCTCACCACACCACCCTAGTTCAGACATGGCCATTTGCAAATCAGGCTTGACCCTGTGCCTCATGGTTACAGTCCAGCCGAACTGCCAAGCCATGTCTTCCCTGGACCGGAATCAAGCATCCTAGGACCGGTTTCTGGCTATCAGCCATCATCAGCCAGGATAGCTTGACTCCAGTGCCGTGGAGAGCATGGGACTCCCGTCTGAGCATACCCATCCCACTCGGGGTGACAAATGCAAAAACAACAGTTGATGGACAGAATGCAGAACAATGTCATACATTCACCCCAGTACAGAGATCTAGGCCTAAATCCATTTGTTTATTTGTGGCGCCGAACGCAGCCGCATGTTTTCTTTTTTACTACTAACTTTTTTTTTTTTAAACTGCCCCATGCCGCACTTTCACTTTAATGGCGGCGGCCCTTTCCCTAGAAAAGCTGCATCTAAGGAAATGGGTGGTGCTGCCATTAAAGTGAAACCGCGGCATGTGTCCCTTTTACAAAAAAAATAATATTTGTGTGGCAACTTGACAAATAAATGCTTTTTTTTGTGTAAGCACCCCATACTGCGCTTTCACTTTAATGGCGGCCGCACCCATTTCCTTAGATGCGGCTTGACTACAGAAAGGGGTGCGGCCGATATTAAAGTGAAAGTACAAATTCATTTCATTGGCCGTCCCCTTGCACGCTGCCACATCACTGAATTAGCAACCATGTCAAGCAAGGGAACACTATTCAGCATCCAATAGGTTTTCGACAAGGACTCTTTCTTGGAGCAGCATACAGCTTGTGCCCGAGTAAATGCTGTACATAAACAAATATGCGGGCGAGGCCAATATCCCTCTCACAGTAACATTTCCCAACTCTTTTTCTATTGATCTGGCGACAGCTGCACTCAAGTCACGCCTAACAGACTGCAGGAGTGTAGAATCAAAGTATTGCTGTCAAAATTCAAGCGCTGTCTAAATGTCTTAATACTTAGGGTCAACTGTGCACGATGCCTGGATAATAGCATAATAGTAAGGTGACTTGATTTAAATGTAAATGATAACAGGCTACTTTCTGTTCGAAATACTCTTGAACCGATTCACCAAGCTATTAACAGATATAGGTCCAAAACAGATTCAAATTTGGCATGATTTACCAGAGCCAATTTCACATTAGGATACACAAAATATGCATTTACAGGCGGAAATCAATTTACTTATACAAAATGTATTAAATGACATGGGAGTAAACTTCCCCATGGGTGCTAAGTAGGTGTTCCAGGTTGTGAATGTTATGAAAAAAGTTGATGAACACCCACAAATTCTCAAGTTAGTGAGAACTCCTAACCCGTTTTACAGCCCAGTCAAACCTTGGATATGGTTTGAGATTTACTCTGGCCAAGAGCAGGAGATTCTCTCAATCTAGGAGAGGGGAGGGAATAATCACTAAACTTGGTAAAGGTGTAAGGGAAGTGCTTTCTCTATGGGCAAAAATATGTTCCCGGTGTAGTTAAAAAAATAAAAAAAAAGTCAGCACAGAAGGTACATTTTGTTACATACTGGCACATGCATGAATGTACACAAATAATACGAGTACTCCTGGAAAGCTGCAACTGTCACAGCTTCCCAAGCGTACTCCTGGATTTGTTTGAGAATTCAAAATATACTTTAAATATACTACAAAATTGGTTGCAAGGCTATATGAGTAAATTTGCTATTGTTGTGCAAATTGAGCCCATTGCCTTCAACAGTGAAGATGGAGTTGTTGTCATCTGTAGAACAAAGAATAGAGACCGGAAGTCCACCTCATATCAAGGGTGACTCTGTACCCTAGGTTTGTCTGCAAAGTGAAAGCACGCATGGCGTGCTGAATGGTGCAGGAAAGCATGTAGTGCCTGCAGTAGGTGAAACTCATTAAAGAAATTAGTGCTTACAGACTAAATAAGACGTACGGTATAACAAACGAAGTAAAAGGGCCAGTCCTCTTGGGAGGTTACAAACTAAGACAATGCCGTACTAAGGAGGGTCTAACAAGCCTATTAATGAATCATAAGCCAGCATTTAGGAAGGACAATGACACAAGCCAATGACTAATATGGGCGGAGAGTGGGCAGGGCTTCAAGTCCGTACTCTAATACAGCATGCCTCGCAGAGCAGCGCATGCGCTGCCCAGGCTCGATCTAAAAAGTGTTAGATTCCCTCCAGTTGAAGCAATAGGTGACAGAGTCATGACCGGCAAGAGAGTTCTCGATGCAGCAGTGCCTTAGTGGGTGATCCCTCCTGCTATGCTCCTGCCCTGGACACCACATTCACCACCCAGGTCAAGAGGACGCTCGCTTGGGATCCAGACTGTGGCCGGGATAGTGGAGTGTGATGCCCTTTGTACCCGCAGAGGTACTCATTTCGCCCCCGTCCTGCCTTCCCCATCTGGGGCTGACAACGGCTGTATATTAACAGCCACCTGCAAAGTGTGGGGAGTGGCAGATTGGTGGATGCCCGGAGAGGTTCTACCCCCGCACAACTACAGTGGAACTGTCGGACCTGGTGTGGGCATAGATCGTGACCTGAAGTTAGGGAATGGGCAAATCACAGTACAAGGAAAGTCAATGGTGCATGGTAAAAGCTACATGATGGCCCAGGAAAGATGCATGGAGAAACATGCCTTTCAAAAAACTCCAGAGGCCGGTGGATGGGCTCATTCACCCAAGGTGGAGGATACAGACGTGGAGGATCAGGGCCCCACAGTTAAGGAACTGCTCAGGGCTATCAAAGAATCCAGGGCAGCCCTTAAAATAAAGATAGACACTGTGGCAGTGGATGTCACACTGATCCGAGCAGACATGGGAAACCTTGAGGATCGAGTAACCAATGCTGAGGTTTCTCTGAAGGCACATAGTACCTCCATTAGGACCACAACTGTGGATGTTTACCAACTTAAAGAGATACCCCGTCGGCTACAAGCCCGGAGGACACAGAGGGCAGATTCCTCAGCAACAATGTCAGGTTTATGGGGATATCTGAGAAGGCAGAGGGAACGAATTTGGAAAAATGAATTGAAGACTTCATACCTGCAAGAGTGAATACCAGCATCCTGTCTCCACATTTCGCAATGGAGAGAGCACACAGAGTGCCTGGAGCACGTCTCAGGCCATGCGCAAGACAGAAACAATAATAGCTTGATTCATGAACTTTAAAGATCGGGATGTGGTACTGCGAGGAGCCCAACAGCAGGGCCCACTACAGTATGAAAACAAAACAGTCATGGTATTCCCGGATTTTACACAGAAGGTACAGGCCAAATGACTTTTCTTTGACAAGGTAAAACAAGAACGCAGAAAAAAACATTTGCAATATTCAATGCTATTCCCCCAACGACTTTGGTTCCTTGATGATGGGAAATCTTGGTTTTGTTCTTCACCGGAGGAGACCTGGGACTGGCTGGAGGATTGACGGATGCTGGGAGAGGGAAGCCCCTGGCGCTCCCTGATGTCCATAGAAAGTGGTGCAACAAGAGACAACAGCAAGGCCCATGCAGACGTGGAGATAGAGGGTGACTAACTTGAAGGTCTAATGCCACAGCGACTGGAGGTGAAACACCTGCTGGCAAGGAGAGTTACACGCAGGACTTTGCGAACACTGTCAACCCCCTCAAACAGACACTGGAACTGGGGGATAGTGGAATTTCACAGGCATGATGGGCGACAGATATCGCGGGCGTTAGGGTAGTGGGTAGTTCTACACTCTTAGCCTAGGGCCTCAGGGTTGGGGCTGACACCTCAGCAGAGACACACAGTTAGAGTCAGACAAAAAGAACCTGCAGACCATACTTTGACTTTTGACATTGGGCATCGGGATGAAGCCTACCATATGTAGTCAGGCACTTACTATTGTTTCTGTGAATGGGCTGGGGCGCAAATTGAAGAGGCAGTGATGCCCCTCTTTGACTCCGCACAGACAAGATCTCCTACTGCTGCAGGACACTCATCTTGCGGGCAATAATTGTGCCTTCTTGGGATGGGGCAGATAGACAGTCCTACTGCACATGGGTTTCTTGACGGGCTCACAAGGTCACTTCCACTAACAATCTCGAAGACATGGGTGGGCCCGGGAGGGTGCTATGGGGCAGTTTTGGGTGAGTGGAATGTGGCAACAAATGATGCTCGCCTCCTTGTATTTCCTATTCGGGACCTCAGTCGCAACAAATCCTGGAGCTGGGGGGATGGTGAGTGCAGACTCCAAAGGCTACTACCATCAAAGGGGGAGACTTTAATCTCACAATGAATGGAGGCTGGTTCAGGGAATGCAACATGGGGGGAGGCACACAACTGTCCACATTTAAAGAGGCAATCAGACTACAGCACGTTTGGAAGGACACACATTCCACTGAGGGACCATACTTCTATGCGGCGGGGGTCGGCTGGGTCTGTGTCCAAACTTAATTTTATATATATTCTCATCTCATGCATGGAAGGCGGGAGGTACCGAGACACCTGCTATTTGCCAAGGTGAATCTCAAACCACTCCCCACTTTACACACACCTGGAACGGCAGAGGACTGAATGATTGACTGTTGAATCCCTGGGTGCCAAGTGACTGGAATACTAGATAACTAATGACAGCTAACACCGAATCATATGTTAAGGAGAACGTGGGCACGGTACCATCATAAACGGTGACCTGGGAGGCCTATATGGCATTCTACATTTGCAAGGACTGTGCTAATTTTAAGTGTTTGAAAATGTCTATAACTACATAATATAACTGTGGAAAGGTACACCTGTTCATAAAACAGGTGCAATATAAATATTTGGGTCCAGAGAATTGTTTTTATCTTTGTTTGATTTTATCCTAATGAATGATTGGAAATTTGAGTGCAGTAGGTTAGGTGTCATCTGGTTAGCAGTCTTTAGTGATGGTATTACAGTTTGCCCTATTGACATAAAACATACAATTCCCTCTCTGAGAAGAACATGAGATGTGAAAATGTTTTATCCGATGTCCACTTTTACCCGATGTCCATTCTAGAGCCGGACCAACACATTGGCTCAGTGGTTTCAACTCAAAAACAGTTTTAAAGAATAAATCGCTTACCGCCTTTCGTTTCTCTTTCTTCTGAATAATTTTTTGGTGTGTGCAATTTCAGCTTCTTGGGGCGTCAGATGGCTACCCTAATTAAAAGAGAAAACAAGACATAACAGATAAAAAAAATAGATATTTAGCAGTGATAACTTGCAGACACTGGTATATTCAATCGTGGTTTGTACATTTTTCTCGACAAACTTAGATGAGTCAAACAGACAAATAGAAAAACATTTTCGTGTACATTTGTGAAAGACCGAAATAGAAAAAACATTTCTGCAAGGGATGTTTTTACGGAGGAACGGGGTTTTAAGGACATAAGTAATTCTGTCACCACAGCAACAGATTGATTAAAAAAATCGAGTTCAGCGGCTGTGTGGGGACACGGGGTCAGGTATCTCACAGCACCTGGCCTCTTTGACATCCTGAGAGAGAGCTCTATTTCATATTGCCTATTAGTAAACAAATACAGACATGGTATGTCAGTTTGCAGCTGTACGGTTTTATTTGGAAATCCTGCCTTGCAAGTTAATTTTTTCTTCCTGTAAACAGGCAAGTGCGTTTTCAGAAAAAATCAGCCCGGCGCAAAAAGGGCATTAGTAAAATGTTCTTTAGGATTAGGCCTAACTTCTCTGACTAGAAGCAGCAGGTTAGTAATATATCCTGTACATAAAAACACTAAAGTGCCTTCTAATGTAAAAACTAGAACTCCAAGTTCAAACAAAGATGTATTGGCACTTCAATTATCGGGAAAGGTAGTCCTTAGTATGAAATTAATATTAGTTTATTTTGTACAGCGGCGTACCGCACTTCTGCCATTTCTAAGGGCTGAAAATAACAGGACAGCTTTGAAATGTAATGCACTTAATTTGGTGACCTCGGAATGATGGATGGCAGAGTCTGCCATGCCGAGGTCATGATCTTCAAATCACTGCTAGTGTCAGCAACAAATCTCAACTTGCTGTTTCCGTTCCTCACGTTCCCGCCTGATTCACTTGTGAGATGGAGAAATCACAAATCTTTCTGTGACGTTGGGTGCTTAGGAAATGAAATTCACATATTGGTCTGCTCAGATCTTCAGCATTAAATTAAGAAAGTTCATAACTGATCCCAAGCGTACTGGTCTTCTTATAGGAATCCAACTTACTTGTAGAGCAGTAGCGGCTCCTCGAGGGAGTGCTGACTTCAGGCGGGGAGGGGGAGAGGAAGGGTGAGGGGTAGTAAACTACGGCATACGGCCAAAGGGAGTTAAGTAAATAAATAAATAAAATGAATTACATTGAGCAAGCTGCAACGCCGCTACTGTTGTAGAGCCAATATGGAAGCCTGCTTCTCCCTGAAGTCTGCCTCATCAGAACACTTGCGATTTGAAATCAGATGTTAGTTGCATTAAGGCTTATGATTTTTCACTGTTAATCTCTTTAGACTTATACCCATTGCCCTGAAGGAGGCTTGGGTTGCAAATCATGGCCATGCAGGGTCCGAAACATTTATTTACACATCTTAACTCCATTACACATTTCATATTTCCAGTTGGGTAACCTTGCTATGATGTCACTGTTTTCTGTGTATTTTATCAGCCTATCGCAGAGAACATCTTAAGGACAGCAAAACACTAGTATCTGTGTAGTTCTACTTCAAATAAGTTAATTTGCAACTTGGTATTTTGATAATATATCAGGCAATACCGTTTTTCATATTTTGTTTTGTGACACTCCTTTTATTTCTGCACCATTCCATACCATAACATAATTAAACATTACGGTAAAGGCAAGGTAATTAGTCTTTTGCTAATGCACCCCTCTTTTTTAAGCAATCACTCCCAACTTGGAGCAGGTCACTGTGGAATGCTCTAACAAAAAAAGGCCAGGCAGTTCACTATGGCACCGGGCTCTCTCAATCAATCAATCCGGGATTTGTAAAGCGCAACTACTCACACATGAGGGTCCCAAGGCCCTTGGCGGGATGGGGGCGGCTAGGTTGAGTGCTGGGGTCATCCGAAAAGCCAGGTCTTGAGGTCCTTCCTGAACTGGGGCAGTGTGGGAGATTGCCAGATGTGGAGGGGGAGGGTGTTCAAGGCTTTGGCTGCGAGGGAGGAGAAGGACTTTCCTCCCGTTCTGGTCTTGCTGATACGTGGTACGGTGGCCAAAGAGAGCTGAGCTGACCGGGGGCGTCTTTTGGGTGTGTGGAAGGTGTGGGCTGTTCAGGAATGCAGGTCCGGTGTTGTGAAGGGCCTTGTATGTGTGGGTGAGGAGTTTGAAGGTTATTCTTCATTAGACTGAAGCCATGGGAGATCGCAGAGGTGGTGGGTGATGTGGCTGCGAAGGGGGATGTCGAGGATCAGTTTGGCTGCAGCATTTTGGACAGTCTGGAGTTAGCGACGGAGTTTCTGGTTGATTCCGGCACATAAAGCGTTGCCATAGTCTGGTCTGCTGCTGATGAGTGCGTGCGGGACAGTTTTTCTGGTTTCAGTGGTTATCCATCTGAAAGTATTTCGAAGCATGAGGAGGGTGTTGAAGCTGGTCGAGGAGACAGCATTGATCTGGCGGTTCATTGTGAGCGTGGAGTCCAGTATGATGCCGATGTTTCGTGCATGGTCCGTCGGGGTTGGGGGATTACGAAGGGCAGAGGGCCACCAGGAGTCATTCCATGCGCAGGGGGTGGTGCCAAGGATGAGAACTTATGTCTTTTCTGAGTTGAGTTTCAGGCAGCTGTTCTTCATCCAGATGGCGATGGCTTTCATCCCTTCTTGGAAGTTGTCTGGTGATGTTGGGTTCGCCGGTGAGGGAAAGGATCAGCTGGGTGTCATTGACGTAGTAGATGATGTTGAACCTGTGGTTCCTGACAATGGTTGCAAGGGGAGCCATGTAGAGTTGAAGAGGGTGGGGCCCGTGAGGGGAGGTCTGGAGCACTCCACAGTTGGTCTCTTTTGGTTCTGAGAGGTAGGGAGGGAGTCTGACCCCGTGAGTTCCCAGGGTGAGAAAGGAGCGGATCCAGTCAAGAGCCTTGCGGTGGATGCAGGCATTGTGGTGTCTGGTAGCTAGGGTGCAGTGGGAGACTGTATGAAAATGCAGCTGAGAGGTCCGGGGAGGATGAGGGCTGCCATATCGCCATGGTCGAGGAGGGAGCTGACGTCGTCAGTGGCAGCGAGTAGGGCAGTCTTGGTGCAGTGGTTGCTTCAGAATCCATATAGCCTTCTCCACATCCTAGTGCGGGCCATTAGCAACAAGCATTTGCAATGAAATTGGTCTCGCCTTTGGGACTTTATATGTATTTAGCTATACAGCAGATTAGCCTGGGTGCTGAAACATCTACTGTTCTTTACATGGAGGGAAAGTAGGCACCAAACTGCGTGACATGCCAGGTATGGAAACACATGGAGAGAAATATTGCCTTTGAGCTGGCAAATGTTATAGTCCAAAGCTATGTTTTTAATATAAATTCAGGGCCTTCGGTCATCATATCACTGAAAATACAAGATTTGAAAAAAATAATATTGTCTACGGGTGCTCATGGATGACAATTTCTATGGACTGGAATCTAGAGAATGCTTAAGTGATTCTGGTATTTTACGCGATTTTATATTGCACGAACATTACCAGAAGGTGTAAGAGCGCTTTACAAAAGAACCAGTTGCGTTACATAAGGACTTTGAATTACATGAGAGATTCAAACATTCAAAAACATTGCAAATGCTCAAGTTGTAGAGTCACTCAAGGATAAGATATAAACAGAAAAAATATAGCACATTTACAAGTTGTAAAGTTACTCAAGGAATAGATACAAACTGATAAACTCTAAAATCACATAGGAATGGTAGTAAGTACAAAGGTCTACTACATATACTAGTGGTTAGAGTTCTATATATACAAATAGTAAATTCACTCAGGATTACATTTAACAGCGATTAGGCTTGGACAATTATATATTACATATTTACATATGTATATATTTCTGAGTTACAGAAGCATGGCTCAGGCGTAGGGAAAAAGCAGGCATGGGGAGAGAAATTCTAGGGAGAGAGGAAAGGAATAGGGGAGGTAGAAAGAGAGTGAGGGCAGGAAGAGGTAGGGGAGGGAGTGATGCAATCAGGGGCATCAGCATTATTACTATGACAAACAGAGGGAGGGTCGTAGGCCCTGGTTCACATCCACAAATATAACATATGAACAACAAAGAGAACCGGGGGTCTAAAAGCCAATAGTGTGGCGAGCTATCCTTAACTTCACACTAGTAAGTTAGTGGCCAAGTCACCTGGGAAAGCCTAAAATGAAAATAACTCATGCGTGGAAACAGATGACTGCAGTGCATTTTGACACAATCCAGACCACTAGCTGTGGATTGCCATCAAATGGACATTGTAATCAGTCTTATCGTATGGTCATCCAGTTTAAGATGTGGTAAGTCCCTTGATCATAGAGACCTATTTTCATTCAATACCTCGTGGACTGGATCACATCCGCAAGCACTTTTGGACGACCACTGAACAGCTAATCTCTGATGGCTGAAGTGATAGTGAAGAGCAGTGCAAAAAAATATCAGTGCGGTGAATTAAAATAGAGTAATGTGTCCAAAGATAAGTACAAGTTTAATTGAAATATGGGCACATCCCCTGATTAAAAACAGAACAGTGCAAATGACAGTGGAAACAAATAATTGTCGGAAAAAAGGGCCAACATGTTTCAGCCATTCGGGCTAATAGTCCCTCGGCTTTCGTCAGGGCCTCTGCTCTCAATATATTGCTACTGCATCAAAATGTGAATCTACAAAAAACCTGACCATTAAATCAATTATATTAAGGTTGGAATGAATACAACCTGCAAAGTGCTAATGCTCCATGTCAGTGAATGCAGAAGACATCTGCAACAAATGTGAGGTGAAACAAAATTAACAAACTACACTGTACATATGTTCATGTGTTCATGTAGTCCAGTTGGGAGGCAGTTGCCAGAAATTTTTTAAAAAAGAAAGTCCCTCAGCAGAAAGCAATTGTTGTATTTTACTGACCTCTACTGGTTGTTTTCTATCAAGACAGTTAAATAGAGGCAGCTGAACAGAAAAAAAGTCCCTAAGCATAAGCAGACAAGTCTAGGGCTGATCTCCAGAGCCCAGAAAGTACATTCACATATAAGTATATACTAAAGTATATACAAGATGTCTCGAATGCTTGACCTAAAAAGTGATCTTGCCTTTGCAAATCCATTTACATGTGTAATATAACCAGACAATGGCATGTTACTGTGCAGGAGTAAATTCTGCTTACGGGGCAGGGAATGTTAGCCCCAGCAGCATCTTAGAACACGTACAATATAGAGTTTGTAGCATTCACAGGCTTTATCTGAGCCTGCTCGCACCCTGGGAGTGGTCAGAGATTTACTACAGTTAACTGGAGGAGTAAATGCAGTTTTTGAGTTTAAATGGCCCCAGTGTGATTGTAGGGGAAGGCTTTTCTCCATGGGGAAACTAATGCACAAATGTGACAGAATTTATCCTTAAGCAATTGTGAATTATTAGCGACTGTATATGCGGACACGATTCAGCAAATTTACAAGTGCAAATTTACTAATGTTTTCAGGGAGTTCACCTGAAAACCTACAAATGTCGCACCCTTGTGAATTCCCATACAAAGATGTAATCCTGTGGGTACCAATTTGCACATATTTTTTGCGAATCGGGTACTTTACATATTTACTTCACTGAATGTTGAGTAAGAGAGCATGTATTTTCCATGTTGGTGCAAACGTCCAGCTGTTGATCATTTGTCTTTCAGCTTTGGCCGCTGTTTCTGGTTGATCTACTCTAAGCTAATTAAGGAGGCAATATTTCCTTTTAATGTTGGATGGTTACGTTTTGTTTATTTCATTTTCAAAGGTGGAACTATTTTCTACACACAAGTTTAAGTGTGGACTTCCATACAAATAACAGCATTTTAACCCACCCAACATCAGGGCATTTAAGTCCCAAACTGAAACACTTGGACGTGGCCCAGAATTAACACCTTGGAGACAATTCACTATACTCTTCATTTTGATTTAACAATAATATTATTATTTTTTTTCGTTATAAAGCTCTTGGAAAAAAAGCTTCATAGAGAACATTTTTGATATACAAATATTACCAACAAACTGAAATTGGAACCCAACACACATTGACTTAAGTGCTTAACCAGCCAAGCTTTCTCAATAAGATATTATTGTCAGGTCAGGAAACAATTCTGTACCAGTGTTGTGCGTTGTGAGCTACCCGCTGCCATCTTTTTCAGTGGCGGCGCTAGTTTAAGAAAGGCAGTAGAAAAACCTCAAACCAACAATGTCTTGCAGCACTAACAGAAAAATACAATTTGCATTGCAGCAACTCGTAGCCAAACCCATTCCAGTTCACTAAAAAGGGTAAGCGCAGAACGGGTGAGGGCCTACGCCTCGCCTGCAGCGCGGGACTCGTTATTTTAAACCAATTCAGCGATTCAAGTAAACTGAGGGGGCGGAAATTGAAAACGTCTGCCATTTAATTAGAGAGCTAGAGGGCCATTACATTACACCAGAGGTCTCCTACCCTTTCTGTAATACTAGCTACTTCTGTTCAATGAAAATCACCCGAGCTCCTAATATTAGTGATGTAACAGTGACCACTCATTCAAGGCGGCCAGCAGTGAGCACGTGAGTGCATTAGGCAGCGTTGCCAGCAGTGATGTAACAAATGAAAAAGACTGCCATTTCATTAGAGCATCAGACAGTCATTACAATACACCAGCTCCCCATTACCGAGAGCAAATCGTTTGAGGGAGACTACAAAATGTTGTGTACTACTAAGTCTGTTGTTAGTAGCCACAGTTAGGAGTGCATCCGCTTCTAAATTAGAAGTTTTGACAGTAACAGGAAGTTACCAGACATTTCCTTTCGTCCAGTTACCCCCATTTTTAGGTTTCGCCTAGCGGAAGCTGCGCTCTGCGCAGCTTTTCCGCGCAGGCGAAATCCTGTTGAGTTCCATAGTGTGGCTTTGGTTCGGCCCTCGTCCTTGATTGGCTGGCTCCGTAAACGGAGCCTTGCCATTGGACGAGGGGCCTGTCCGTCAATGCCGGACCAGACACGGGGGCGTTCCCGACATTCTTTGGCTTTTGCCGACGTCACGGGACGCCGGGAACGCCCCCGTGTCTGGTCCGGCATTGCCGGCACCTCCCTTGCTGCTCGGGTCTCCTTATTTGTTCCTAGATGCCCCTCTCCCGCCTCCCTCGTCCTCTCCCGCCCCCCTCCCGCCGTTCGTGTACTCTCCCGCCTCCCTCGTCCTCTCCCGCCCCCCTCGTTCTCTCCCGCGCCGGCCGGCCGTCGTCAGCTCTCTCCTCCCCCTTTCCCGCCCCCTCCTGCTTCTTTCCTGGAGGCTGAGCGAGGCGGGCGGGACACAGCGGCTCCGTCTGGACCTCTCCCGGGCCGCTCCAGGCTACAAACACCGCTTGGCTCTGCAGGCATGGACCGCCACCACCGCACCTCCCCACCGGGGGCCCTGGAGTGCCAGCCTAGGGTCCGGAGCAGCGGCGGTGAGCAGGACGCTACAGGGTGAGCAGACGCGAACTTCCGCCCCTTCCCCAGGCCGCTATCATCTTTAAACTGTCCTCGCGGCTTCCTGACACAGGATGGGTCCTGCACAAAGAGGTTAGAACAACAAGCAGGGGGTATGCAGCAAGAGGGGAGGCGCAGGAAGCGAGGGGGTTCGGGAGCGAAGGGGGTGGCCATGGGGGAATGAGAGACGGGGTGGGCGCAGGAACAAGCAGACGACGAGAACGACATGGAGAGAGAGGGTGCCTTGCATGAGGAGGAGAACGAGCGAGCATGTCTGTAGTGAACCGTGGTAGTGCTGAGTGTAAGGGTTATGCAGGAAATGGTGCAGTGCCAGTATCTTTCCCGCCCCCTCCTGCTTCTTTCCTGGAGGCTGAGCGAGGCGGGCGGGACACAGCGGCTCCGTCTGGACCTCTCCCGGGCCGCTCCAGGCTACAAACACCGCTTGGCTCTGCAGGCATGGACCGCCACCACCGCACCTCCCCACCGGGGGCCCTGGAGTGCCAGCCTAGGGTCCGGAGCAGCGGCGGTGAGCAGGACGCTACAGGGTGAGCAGACGCGAACTTCCGCCCCTTCCCCAGGCCGCTATCATCTTTAAACTGTCCTCGCGGCTTCCTGACACAGGATGGGTCCTGCACAAAGAGGTTAGAACAACAAGCAGGGGGTATGCAGCAAGAGGGGAGGCGCAGGAAGCGAGGGGGTTCGGGAGCGAAGGGGGTGGCCATGGGGGAATGAGAGACGGGGTGGGCGCAGGAACAAGCAGACGACGAGAACGACATGGAGAGAGAGGGTGCCTTGCATGAGGAGGAGAACGAGCGAGCATGTCTGTAGTGAACCGTGGTAGTGCTGAGTGTAAGGGTTATGCAGGAAATGGTGCAGTGCCAGTATCTTTCCCGCCCCCTCCTGCTTCTTTCCTGGAGGCTGAGCGAGGCGGGCGGGACACAGCGGCTCCGTCTGGACCTCTCCCGGGCCGCTCCAGGCTACAAACACCGCTTGGCTCTGCAGGCATGGACCGCCACCACCGCACCTCCCCACCGGGGGCCCTGGAGTGCCAGCCTAGGGTCCGGAGCAGCGGCGGTGAGCAGGACGCTACAGGGTGAGCAGACGTGAACTTCCGCCCCTTCCCCAGGCCGCTATCATCTTTAAACTGTCCTCGCGGCTTCCTGACACAGGATGGGTCCTGCACAAAGAGGTTAGAACAACAAGCAGGGGGTATGCAGCAAGAGGGGAGGCGCAGGAAGCGAGGGGGTTCGGGAGCGAAGGGGGTGGCCATGGGGGAATGAGAGACGGGGTGGGCGCAGGAACAAGCAGACGACGAGAACGACATGGAGAGAGAGGGTGCCTTGCATGAGGAGGAGAACGAGCGAGCATGTCTGTAGTGAACCGTGGTAGTGCTGAGTGTAAGGGTTATGCAGGAAATGGTGCAGTGCCAGTATCTTTCCCGCCCCCTCCTGCTTCTTTCCTGGAGGCTGAGCGAGGCGGGCGGGACACAGCGGCTCCGTCTGGACCTCTCCCGGGCCGCTCCAGGCTACAAACACCGCTTGGCTCTGCAGGCATGGACCGCCACCACCGCACCTCCCCACCGGGGGCCCTGGAGTGCCAGCCTAGGGTCCGGAGCAGCGGCGGTGAGCAGGACGCTACAGGGTGAGCAGACGCGAACTTCCGCCCCTTCCCCAGGCCGCTATCATCTTTAAACTGTCCTCGCGGCTTCCTGACACAGGATGGGTCCTGCACAAAGAGGTTAGAACAACAAGCAGGGGGTATGCAGCAAGAGGGGAGGCGCAGGAAGCGAGGGGGTTCGGGTGCGAAGGGGGTGGCCATGGGGGAATGAGAGACGGGGTGGGCGCAGGAACAAGCAGACGACGAGAACGACATGGAGAGAGAGGGTGCCTTGCATGAGGAGGAGAACGAGCGAGCATGTCTGTAGTGAACCGTGGTAGTGCTGAGTGTAAGGGTTATGCAGGAAATGGTGCAGTGCCAGTATCATCTTAAGGGGTTAGGGGACCCCGGGCAAACATACTTTAGGGGCCCCTGCTAAGAACAGCTTTATATGTTATATCCGATTTTCTGCTAATTCACGCCCCATGATGACAAAAAACATTGAATAATACCTTAAAATCTGAGATGGAGGAATAGACCGATGGGCGATAGAGAGAAAGTTCACTTTCACAGGAGCCCCTGGGAAATTGCCCGCAGGCTCCGTGGAAGTCTTTAGTGCATGTTAATATAACTTGTATATACCCCTGCAAGCTGGCCTCATAGAGCTGTTGGAATTGGATACCATTACTTCCTGGTCTCCCGGGTTTCTTCACAAAGCAGAGCCTTTCTTTTTAAATTGGATTGGCTGTAGTCTGGGTGGGTTAATATTTGGCATACATGCGTGGATGGTTAATATTGTTTGGTATATATGCAGCTGGAAATAATAATTAATTTGAGTACTTGCCACATAAAGGATTGGTATCGGGTAAACTGTAAACAGGGTTGAGCTGACCGACTCATCAAGGCAGTGCTTAATTTGTAAAAGAATAAGAGCCTGGCCCAAAGTTTTGCTCAGAAGCCAGAGGCTGACTTTATTGAAGATCCAGTTACCAAATTCTAACGCTCTATAGTCCTGATTCTACCTCATGCCTTTTTTATCCTCACCACACACTTCCTGCCTCGTAATTTCAGTCATGCAGGTTTTTGTTAATTCCTGCTTTCACGCTTTGTCTCTGCTTTTTAGGTTTCCTGTTTATATCACCGTGTGATGTCACAGTACCCTCATTGTTTATACCACCCAGCTGTGCTCAGTTTCTTTATAGCACCTTGTGACATCACAGTGCTACTTGTTTACATTGCCCTGTGTGGCTCTCCTCTTGATACTCTTCTGCAGGAGTAAATGCACAAGCCAGTTTTCATCGTAGTGCAAAATGATAACTGAAATAGTTGCAATCCAAATCGCATTTGCGAGAGATTAAGCTATTGCCATTGTAAATGACAATGCCATTTATTTATCTGTTTTCAAAACCAACACATAAATAAAAAGTTTGTCATTCACAATGCCAATAGCTCAAACTTTTCCAAAGGCGAAACCGTTGCATTGTAAATGCTTGTTTTGCTGATGGGGCTGGTAAAAACTGAGGCAGTAAATTCTTATCACCCTCAGTGGGACAAGCACCCACGTTACCTACCACATGTTATTCATTAAACCCGTTAACTGAGGCACTCTAAATGAGCCTGTTAATTGATAGACAAAAAGTGAAGGACTCCCCTGTACTTAAATAATATTTTTACTTCCACCAGTATTACATACTGAGCAAAATCAATTATTTCACATTGGACCCCTTAAATCTCAAAATCAATAATTACATCCTACAGGGTATTACCTTCTCATTTAGATCAACTCTGTAAATGGGAAGTGTAAAAACATGGTAAAACAAAGCAAACACAGATTACACACCAACACACCTACTAGAAGTAGAAATAACATTGCTGGAGTTGGAAGGTGAATGAGCAATAAAATATGCCTTCAAAGTTTGTCTTTGTCGTTTGGCTGTATATAATTTTACCGGTAAATCTGCATATCTCTGAATATTTAGTGCCCACTTCAATTGAAAACGTGCTAACACACCATACTATAGTAACATATTTCTGACAATGTTCTCCACAATGCACCATCGTCTACATACCACTTTCCTGCTGAAAAGGCGTGGCTCATTTGGTATACATACTCTTCGGGTGACACTTGACTTTTTCAGTCCCTATGACTTTGGTGATTTACCTGTGATGGCACCACTGCTGTGAAAATCATTCCAGGGGGGGTAAACAAATAGGATGTAGATAGAGCATGACACTATAATGCTCTGAATGCCACAGTTACTTGCAGAACCCGGAAGTGAAGGAGGCATTAGAGTGAAGTAGAATTTAGGGATAGAGTTATGAGGTTAGAGTACACCTTTTTCACTAGGTGCTTGAGACTTGAGGTAGTGCAGATACGTCGTCCCTGAGATTCTGAAGACCAAGCACTAGGCCTCTCTCCCTCTCTCCCCAGTGTCGCCCAACCATGGCTTACAGAGCCCAAGAGTAGAGTGTTTGTGGAATAGAATGGTGTAGTGTCATATTCTGTTGTGGAGTAGAGTGGAGTGGCGCGGAGTGGAGGATTGTAGAGTGGCGCAGAGCAGAGTGGAGGATTTTAGAGTGGCGTGGTGGATTGTAGAGTGGCTCAGAGTGGAGTGGCGTAGAGTGGAGTGGAGTGGAGTGGCGTAGAGTGAAGTGGCGCAGAGTGGAGTGGCGTGGAGTGGCATGGAGTGGAGTGGCATGGAGTGCAATAGAGTGGAGTAGAGTGGGGTAGAGTGGTGTAGAGCGGAGTAGAGTGGCACAGAGTGGAGCAGAGAGGAGTATTTATGGTATAGTAGCACACTGTCATTACAGACAACACATTTTCAATTGAAATTACCATTACATTTGCACAGACACACAGTACAGAGTGCAAACAATAATGTGTCGAAATCAGCAAAACCTACTGTGTTGATTTGTTTAGATCGTATTAAAATATTTGTTATCACCACAATTTGGAATTACACAAAATGTGCTTCATTTGTGCTTTCTGAATTTTGCTATTTTCTGAAATGTTTCTACAGTTCATTTACTGGCATTTACATTTTGATGTGTACTAGAAAAAAATAACATCCTGCAGCCTTCCCTTTCACACCCCCAGTACCCAGGAAGATTGACACATAAATCCTCTCACTTTACAGTCAGAGAAAGAAAAGTAAACACCAACCTTCCTCAGAACACAGGACCTAACATTTGACCCATGTCTTTGAATGCACAGCAAATGTGATGAGATAAAAAAAATGTATAGGCCTGTTTATTGCCAATCTATTGCCAACCCACTCCCAGTGCCTATGGTGTGGGCGTGCAACTGAGGAAGAGGATTGTTTAAGTTATGCTATTAGTAAAAAGCACTGACCAAAATAAACGAGCTCGCAGACAGAACAATTTTCCTCAGGCATGCGAGATAAATGAACTGGTTGGCACAGAGATAATAGAATCAGTTAAGCAGAAAAATAGGAGGCAGTGAAAGTTTTCAAAGAAATACAGCATGTTTACTGCTGTGAACTAGTATACAATGGAGACAACTGAAAACACACTTACTCTCGTCAAGTGCCATACAAAAAAAGAGAAAAAGATTTTCCAGAAAGTGAGCACTCGTGGAAGAACACAAAGAGCCAGTCAGAGGTGGAAAACACGCTTTGCTCTGTGGGAGGGACAAAGACATGCTGGACAGCCTAAAATAGAGTCAGCAAATAGAAAGCAAGCAAATGTGTGCTACAAAACACAAAGCCAATGGTAAGCAATGGGCGGAATGCATTCCTAGGGAAGCTTTCATCATGTCCCCAATATGTCTTTGCAACCAGACCATTGTGCTCTTTGGTAGGCTTCAACCTAGAAAGAGTCTTGTTTGCAAGCCGGGTCACATTTAAACTTGAAAAAACAAGATGTGGAAGACTGCATGAATTTGAGCTTGCTGTGGGCAATCTTTGCTTTAATATCAGGGAAAGTAATCGTTAAACCCAGCCCAGCAGACCATAAAACAGGCCCACAAACCGCCAAAAAAAAGGCCCAGACACAGACCTGTGATAACACTGCCTGATTGCTCTACAGGCCAATCCGGCCCTTGCTCCCACTGCATTTCTACTGCTTCTAAGTGCTACGTGGTAAAAAAAAAAAAAAGTCCTACAAACGAGCTAGTGCTATTACTAAGCTTTCTCCAGGTGGTTAAGGACACTGGTCCCATTCCTAAACTTTTCACTTGCAAATCCCTTTTTTCATGTGTGTTAGACTAATTGAGAAAATGCAAGCAAAACAAGAGTACGTGACTAGATTATAAATCGTCTTGTTTATGTATCAATAAAATTGTGGGAAAAAAAGTTTTAAAAAATGCAGTTCACCGCATATACGTTTATGTTTATGTGATTTATAAAGCACATGGCTACCCGAGGGCTTCCCAGCAGTACTGAGAGGGGCAGAAGGTAGGTGAGGCATCATGGAAACCACCAAGTTAAAAAAAAAATTCTCCTGAAACACGGTTCATTTTTAACCAGTCTCAGTTCTGCGGTCTTTGAATTCCACAGTTTTAGGACCTCATGTGAAAAGGATCTTCCACTCCTTCTTGATCTGTTTATCTTTGGTGTGTTCATCAGGAAATCGTATGAGGACCTGAGAGACCGGTTTGGGACGTATAGGGAGACAAGGGATTGTATCATGGCCGGACCTCTCCCCTGCATGGCTTTGTAGGCGAGGCAGAGGGCCTTAAACTTAATCCTGGATAGAATGGGTAGCCAATGCAGCTTTTTCAGAAAGGATCTCACTGATTCGTGTCTGGGATCTTCAGAAGCATTCTGGCTGAAGCATTCTGGACCATCTGTAGCCTGTTGGTCACATATTTAGGAGAACCCAGATACAGGGAGTTTGCGTAGTCCTGTCCCGAGACCACCAGGGCCTGGACCACCGTCTTCGAGCCTTTTCTTGGATTAGGTCCATGATCTTAAGAATCATCCGTAGTATACCGAAACAAGTTACCAATACTTTTTTGGCATGTGTTTCCATGGAGAGATTCTGGTCTAGCCACATCCCCAGATTTTTTATGGCTGTTTTAGTAGCGGGGGAAGGACCCCACCTCTCAGGCCAACTGGCCCGGGCTATTGCTCAAGAACTTCAACTCCGTTTTGTCGCCATTCAGTTTTAGGCTACAGTTTGCCATCCATTTTCCAATTTTTTCATACTTCGTACACGCTGCAGATGGTTCAAATGCATCTCTTCTGACACGGAGACCACAAGCTGTTAGTCAGTCTGCCCTCACTTTCCAGCACTTCCGGTACTCGTCACACACTACCGCCCCCTCCGGACCACGCAGTCATTCAGTGAAAGCCAATAAATAGCTAGGATTGTCAGCCCGCCAATCATTGCTCGCCTTCGATATCCTGCGAATACGAGCTCCGTTAACCATACGGAAGCTTTGCACGTCGGAATGCTGCTGCCGTACCTGGAAGAGGACGCTGTTTCCCCTCCTGCTCTTTGGGACTAACTTCTGCACCTGCCGAACCCGCTCGAAATTAGCACTGGGGCGGCATCGCACACATTTTCTATTCTGGAGGTAAGACCGCTTGCCTCAGGTTTATTTTTTCGATCTAGTTTCGAAGGTCTAATTTATTGGATTGCGAGCCCCCTCCTAGTGAGGTTGCCAATACTTTTGGGTTTACCTTATGTGATTGTTTTCTACCTCGTCATCTTCACTTTGCATACCCTACCCCTCTTTAATGGGTTTCAGCTGGCTCCTGCTACTCCAGCAGTTGAGATTTCCATTATGGAAGGTGGCGGTTCATTTGGTCTTACTTTTTACCGGATATCCTTCTCACGTCATTATTTTATTGTTTGCAGAGTATTGTTCCTCCAAACGCCTGTTAACACATGACTCCAGAGGAGAGATCAGTGCCCATTGCTGACAGCCCATCCAGACTCATTCTCTTTTTTCTTCTGGTGATTCGTTTCCCCGGGTAAAACACCCAGTTTTGCCGGTTTATGACTGTAGCCTGTTTTTCAATGGGAGTGACAGACTTTTCTTGCTCTAGACTAGTATTTATGAACAGCGCTTGAATTGTCTGGCCTTGTACTTTGCAGATTGTTCTATATTCAGACCCTCTGGCCTTGGACCATTTCCACTTCAAGGTTCAATTCATTTGTTCGCTATCGCTACTTCAAGGCTCCATTCATTTGTTCGCAAACGTCATTTTATCCTGCCTTTTGCCTGTAGAGAAATCTTGTAGGACAGGTCTGCCACTGGTTCCTCAGTAAGTCATTTAGTACCTACAATACACTCATATTTTCTACTCTAGTATTCTTGTTGTGTGTGTGTTTTGCGTATGACCTTATCTTTTAACATTTATTGTAACCTCTGCATGTTCAGTCTTTAAACCATCACAGGAATGCAGGATCTTTCTTTTCATCTGGTTCTTCATTTAGCGTGGATCCTTTCCAGCTTGTCTGGTTCCACATAGGGACACAAGTGGCTTTAGCCTTCTAAAAGGCTTGGGATCTATTCACACGTTTCCTTCTTTGCACATTTCTTCCAGGTGAAGTATTTGGAAACCGTTTTTCCATTCGCTCAATCTGGGCTCAGGGGCGAACTTTTCTAATTGTTCTCCATTTTTACTTTATAGCCTTGTCAGAGCTGCTGTTTATGTGAAGCATGCATTTGGTATCCAGGCTGTATCTGACCCCCCCCCCCCCATTGGCCCTCCCCACCCTAGTGCTCTCTCTGAATCCTCTAGTCTTTAGTGCCCTGATGAAGGTGATGGGTACTTGTTATCCCAACACCGAAACGTCCGTCAGCACTGTGCAAGACAGAAACTACTGGGCAACAAACCACTGATAATACCATCTAGATGCACTATTGCCCTCCATCTGCATCAGGTTGCTGCCTTTCATATATATTGTTTGTTCTTTGTATATAATCTGTTTTATTTGAAATCCGTGAGAATGTGGAGTGTATGAATGGTAAGATTGGTGGAATTATATGTGTATGTTTTTGTTTTGTAGGATTGCTTTATTGTTTAGAATTCTTTTGTGGGGACAGAGAGACTAAGCCTGTTAAACTAGTTTGGCTTAAGAGTTCTAGCATATTTGTTGCATATATTTATTGTAAATATTTTTGTGTACATGGTTTCATTTTCGCTCCGTGATTTATTACTTGAAACTCAAACAAATTCATTTACTCTAAATAAATATTTTTTGTATTGTATCCTTGTTTGTCTGTAATTCTGCTGTGCAGGTGGTTCGCCCTTGAACAAAGTGAAGTATCCATTTTTATCCGTTAGAGACGTTATTACGCTCCATTTGTATCCTGCGGCAGGTGACACCTTCCGTCCTTGTGACCAAGGGTGGGCTTTCTTTCACAAGCGGAGTATCATCAGCATAGGGAACAATTGACAAGCCAATCTCCTGTACAATGTGTGCAAGGGCACTCAGATACATGTTGAACAGGGTCGGGCTGAGTGCCGAACCCAGAGGTACACCGTAGGGAGCCGTGGAAATATCTGAGAGGATGGCCGATTCCATACACTGGAATGATCTGTCACTGAGGAAAGAGGCCAGCCATTGATTGGCTTTCTCCTTAATCCATATCTCTTTGAGCCTATGTATTAGGATCTTATGGTCCATGGTGTATATATATGTACATATATATACATATACCTTCTGTGAACATTTAAAGGGGCCACCTCACACATGAAGTCACAATAGGTTTTGTCGTGAAGTGTTGGAATCGACTGCACACTTCCTCTTTGTGTGCCCGTCCTATAGAAACCCTAGACAAAAGGTGGTTGAGCCCCATCTGCAAAAACCTGGGGTTCAGGGTATCTATGGCAGCATTGAGGGTTCTTAGGACTGACACGGAACAAGCAATAGTAGTAGCTGTGGCAAAGCTCTTGGGATGGGCCTGGATAATCAGAGCCAATACAATGAAATTCTCCAACAGTCCATGCATTTGAAAGCCCACTCTACCCCCTTCCAGGAAAGTAGCTGCTATGTATATGTACTCCTTCCTATTTTAAATCATGTATTCTGTTTTAATTGTTTTTAACTGCTTTTAACCTGTTTTAACATTGCTATTCGATTTAATTATTGTCGTTTTTTAACATTATGATGCATTTTTATGGTGATGTCTTTTATGATTTGCACAAAATCGAAATAAAGACTGGAATACACAATAGGTTTTACAAAAAAAGAGGCAGACATCATCATCAAAGGGAAGTTCCAGAACCATTATTGTTGGCGACTGTTGAAGATGCAAGAATGGGTTAGAGGGAAAACTTTTTTCTTTTCACTGCGTGACCCCTTTAATTCATTGAGGCTTCCCGCCAGCTTAAGTGCTTGCATGTACTTCCACTTCAACTCCCTCAAAATCCTCTTCAACCAGGGCTCAAACTCCAACTCATGCGGACTTAATGTGGACACAAAGCAGCGGGCCTGATGGAAAGCGCCTCTTGCAACGTGTGAACACCAAAACAAACGCAATCCAAGGCCGCTGAAAATAAAATGAAATCTTTCAAGGGAAATGGAGGCCCTTGAACTCAGCAGGCATGAGGGGTGTATTGCTATGTCAACCACAGGAGTGCAGCAGTAGTAACGTCAAAGAAATCGAGCATGGACAAGAAAACAAATTGCTATCTTAATACGTTGTTTATTTATAAAAGAGTACCACGCGTTCTAAAACTTTACACATTTAGTAAGCTGCAACAACCTGACAAAAATCTAAGGATTGTCTTGATACACCTGAACCCGAATCCTGTAGAAGTGTTTAGTATGGAAGCCTTAGAGAAGGTCACGAAAATCATTCCAAATTCAGAATTTCAGTGACCTGAGCAAAAGTGGCATAATCCAAGTCTGAAGCGTCATAATATATGCACTGTAGCTTTTGATTTCACAATATGGTTATATTTACCGCCCAATGAGATGCGCCTACAATAATGTGCGGGCCCCCAAGCTGTGGAATTTAATTGGTGTTGCAAACTTAAGAAGATGGACAGAAGTAACATACAAACTGTTGTGCTGGGCAGGTTTCTCCCTGCACGTACTCTGAAAAGGCTTCAGCAATAGTCAAAAGAGCAGATGCAATGAACGCCTAAGCCATACTGTGGGAAAGAAGGCCTTGAGCACACCTAACAATTAGCACAACTATTTTGCACACTTTTATATACTGAGTTATGAGAAGGTGCTATATGAACTCATTCGGTGGTGTTCACTTATTGGCCTTGGAAGGATGAATGGCTCTTTGGAGCAGCCATGTTGAGATCTGTGACCTTCAGGTAACACCCAGATCTCCGTAATAAATGCATTAGTCCACTGAGTTATCTAACCGGCATTATTTAAAATGTTTTTCCTAAGATAAACAACATGTCAACATTCGAGAAAACCGCTGGAGGTGAAAAGAAGCCAATGGGAATTGAAAGAACAGGGGTTGCTATGGCAGCATCTACCTGGAAGCCTACGGGTCCATAGGGGCCTCTCGTCTCAGGCGTCCACCGTTCTCCCTTCCCCAACACATTGGCAACTCTACTTTAACCTACTCCTGGACAACTATACACACAGGCACTGTTAGGGGGTAAACTCGAGTGCTCGAGTGGGGGCTTAATTAAATGGGAGCATCCGACCAAACCCAACACCCACAAACGTGAAAATTTGAAAGAAATTAGCAGTAACGTCACCCCAGCCTGTAGATGCCGTAAGTGTGCACAACATGTGATTCTGCTGCAACACTTATGTTGTAAACAAATTTATTCTAGTGAGCTATCAACTCTGAGATGCGATTAATTTATGAGAGAAGTATATTTCATGATAGCAAGGAGGATGTAGGATAATACGCAAGGCTTTAACAAGCAGTGGTAAAACCAATAGCTCTTGCTTTGGGAACTACTGTCTTTGCTAATGGTTTAGAGCCATTCTACACAGTATCACTGATGCTGGGCCCTAAGGCCAAAGTTTTAAAGCAATACAAAAAATATTTTGACGCAGCAACCGGTGTCTTTTTAACTTGCTTATAACTTTGTCGCCGTTTAACGAATGTTCACGAAATGTACCTAAAAAAGTGGAACAGTTTGTCTAGTTATGCATTGACAGTTTCGGAGTAATCATTCAAGTGGGGGCTGAGGAAAATGGTAAGGGGGGGGGGGTAAAAAATGTGTGTCTCCCATGCAATTTCCCATAGGGATTGTGAACACGACTACAGCCCGAACTACTTGACTGAATTATACCTAATTTGGCAAGGTAACTCTTGGTCCAGAAAGAGCCCTTGTAGTGATTTGGTGTAAATCTGTTCAGTAGTTGCGGATCATTTAAAGGAAAAACAAAATTATATATCTAGGGACACAGACCCTCTGTGGACCCCTGTGGTGAACCCGCAAAGTCACACGCCACCAGCAACGCCGTGATTGGCTGACCGGGAGGTTGCAGCTACCATTTTAAGTATCCGAGAATGGTCTTGGTGCCTGAATATTTATCTGCAAAATGATTAAAGAGGTCAGGGTAGAGATACCATGACCCATGGGTGTGTTAGAGGAGTGTCAGAGGGACCTATGTGGGGTTCGAAATTGAGATTTGCGAATCTTGACGCAGTTTAAAGAGACCCACTAAGACACCAAAACTCTCACACCCATTTACAAACCCAGAGTCACGCACAGCCAGTCACGCTTCCACTCACAGACCTATAAAGGCATTCACACACAAACTCACAAAGCCATGCATGCACTCTCAAACCTACTCATAGACCCAAAAAGGCACTCACACACACTCACAGATCTACGCAGGCATTGACACACCCACTCACAGACCCATGCAGACACTCACAGACCCACTCACATCCCCAAGTAGGCACACCCACACACCCAGTCACAGTTCTCACTTTCACACCCACGTAGAGGCCTACAGAGGGAATCACACACCCACTCACAGACCCAGGCAGACACTCAGACACCCCTCACATACCCATGCAGGCACTCACACCTACTGACAGACCCAGTTACTCATACACCCAGTTACTGTCCCACACAGATCCACCCTGGCACTCTTACACCCACCTTCTTAAGATGCACAGAGCCACTCACAGACCCACACAGGCAGTCTCACGCTCACTGACAGACCCACAGAGCCACTCACACACCCATGCAGGCATTCTCAGACCCATTCACAGACCAACACAGGCCCTCTGAGACCCAGTCACAGACCCTTGCACATACTTACACACCCATTCACAAACTCATACAGGCCCTCAGAGACCCACTGACACACCCACATAGGCACTCTCACACCCATTTACTTTCCCTCAAACCCACTCACACACAGAACCACACATGCACTCTCACACCCACTCACAAACCCATGCAGGCACTGACAGACCCATTCACAGACCAACGCTCACCGACCCACTGACAAAGCCATGCTGGCACACCCACTCAGAAATTAATACAGGCATTGACAGACCTACCCACACAGTTACTCACAGACCCATTCACAGACCTATGTAGGTTCTCACACAGCACTCACAGACCCATGCATTCACTTATACCATTGTCCGCTTACAGGTCCACAGAAGCACTCGCACATCCATTCAGAGTTAAACACAGACACTCAGACTGATAGGGCTACTCACACACCAACTAACAGACCTATTCAGGCACACGGAGACACTCATATACCCATGCAACACACCTACTCACCCATGCATCCTCTTACACACCCTCATATGCACTCACACAACCACTCACACACACCAAAAAACCACTCACACCCATTCAGACACTCACAAACCCATTCAGACCCTCACAGACCCACTCAGAGACCCACTCACAGATCCAATCAGATACTAACACACCCACTCACAGACCCACTCAGGCTTTCATACACCCAGTGACAAACCCACACTGGAACTCACACACGCAGTCACAGATCCACACAGGCACTCATACACCCATTCATAGACCCACACAGCCTCACACAGACCCACACAATCACTCTCATATTCACTCACAAACCCACACAGCCAATTGCACTTCTATTGACACACCCTCAAAACTACCCACACAACCACTCAAAGACCCATACAGCCACTCACACATCCATCCTCTAAAGTTATAGGTCACAGTTTGGAAATACAATTTTAAAAAACCTAACTTCACCACAAGGACCAATTTGTAATGTCATTTGAGATATCATCAGTGATGTCACCGACCAGGTCATGAGTGATGTAATATGTGAAGTCATATGCACTGCATTGCAGGGGAGTAAGTTCTAGTAAGCTCATGTAACTATAACTGCTGAATTTCTATGGTTTTGTGTGTGTATAATATGAGCCCAATTATAACGTCCTTTTAACCTTTGGTTTTTTTCAGTGAAAAAATTAAAATTTTATATATATATATATATATATATATATATATATATATATATATATATATATATATATATATATATATATACATACATACACATATCTAATACTTCAACCAGGGGTTGCAGGTGTCCCACGATACTACATGGGACGCCTCGAAGGTGGAGGAGGGGCATGTAAGCACCTGACGGGAGTGGCCACAATTACAGCTAAAATACCAGCAGAACCCCAGGACATTGTTTTAACTTTTTAAACTGGCACTGAGGAAGCTATTATAAGCGAAACTAGTCTTTCTTGCGTTTCATGGTTGTTGCATACAGAGCGCTGGTAATTATTAAAGTCAGTTGAAGTTTATCCCGGAGCGGTCTCGCGCGGAGAAAGACTGGTTGATATATATATGTATTGAACAAAATAAAGACTCCCTCCTACTTACTGGTCGGAAAGAGAGTCACGGACCCAATCTTCGGGGCAGAAAACAGTTTATTCAATTATAAGCCGTATGACGCGTTCCGGGCAAGGGAATACCCTTGATCACATAGCGAAAGCGTGGTCCACCTTCTGTTTTTATCTTTGCATAGTGGTATACACTAATAGTTAAAACAAACAAAATACTTATGTGAAATTTTACAAACAGTCTTTCTTCTAACATCTGCTAGTTTAACCACTGGAGCCATTCTACACATACTGGGTGCCGTGTTTGTAAATATAGAATGTGTGAAATTGCGCTCAATTGTGTTGCACCATGTTCTATGTTGCATAAATATATAGATAAATAAATACATATATAAATAAATACATGCATGAATAAAAAGCTTAAAATCACATTGTGAAACATTATTGAGTATCAAAATGTAATAAATACAGTTTAAGCTAAATATTACAATCCCATCTATGTAATCAGTGATAAAAACAAACTGAAACAATCTTTGCTGCATGAATGCTTTTAGGGATATAGGCATAGAAACTGTGCAAAAGCGCTGTAAACATCCTTATTCAATATTAACATGGTTGTACTTTAGGCACATATATATCTACGTCGCAGATCATATTTATTCGAATATGTTGCGGAGCAGTGCTCCTATTGCTGCATAAATGCCAGACCGCTGATGATACATTAATATGCCCCAATGAAGCAATTTATTCGTAACGTGGTATTATGTGCCTTTAGTAAAATGGAAAATGTAGATAAAAACTCAGACTTAGAGTGACTGTATCTCCTAGTAAATTGCGTGCTACCTAAAAAAGTGCTGTTGTGCTAAACATTAAAACTTGTGTAGCCTTACTGTTATCATTAAAGTGCTAATGCTGAAATATATTGCATATAAGGGTTGAAGTGATAAATGGGTAAAATTAAAATAAACGGGGTGGGGGGATAGCAGCTAAGTGAGAACTGTAATAGTCTTGATGATTCTGATATGTACATTAAAATCTAAAGTCCCTTCAGGTAGCTATATATCTTATGGGAGCCTCTATATACTACACTGGTGAAAACAATACATTGTTGCTAATCTCATTTTGTAATATAGCATATGTAGCATGGATTCCTTGATCCTTGGTGGCATGGGAGCTATAATTCATAATCATTACTACTGGGAACAAAAATTAATATATTCTAGGAAGAAAAATTAAGGCTGAGTTGTCTTATTTTATGTACAAATAATGGAAATCATAAAAAGTTATGCAGATCATCCGTATTGTTCAGTCCTTTCGGATGTTGACTATCTAGTTCCAAGATTATTCGGGATTCCAGTTGTCGTAATGAGCGTTCTCTGTTGCCCCCTCTAGGTGGTTTGGGAACTGAATTGATTACGTAATAGCTGAGGCGTTTGAGATCATGGTTATGGATTTGTTTGAAGTGCCTTGCAACTGGATATGTGACATCATTGTTTAGAATTGCTCGAATGTGCTGTAGAATCCTGACATGCACCTGTAGCTTCGTACTTCCCACATATCTCAATCCACAGGTGCATGTCAGGATATAAACAGCAAATTCTATCTTGCAATTGTAGTTGCCTTTGATCTTAATAGGTTTGACATTGAACAGAGTCTTGTAACTAGTGGTATTGACACCAAATTTACAGGCTCTACAACCCGAGCACTTGAAAAATCCTTGTCTCGGCTGTAACCATGTTTTACCTGAATGCACCTCAGGGCTACTCTTTACCAGTTGAGTCCTCATAGATATGCCTCTCCTAAATGTGATAGTCGGACTGTCTGGCAGCTCCGGTGCTAGCACTGCATCCGTGAGGATTATAGGTCAATTGCGTTTGAGGATAGTTTGAATTTTCCTTTCTTGTTGCTTGTAAGTTAAGATCAGCCCGGGTGCAGTGATATATATATATATATATATATATATATATATATATATATAAATTTGTTGGTGCTTTGAATGAGAATGACTTTAATTTGAAATTTACGAGTCACTTCTCCAGTTCATTTATTGAACTTTTAGATCTAAAATTGACAGTAATCAATAACAAACTGGAAAGCACACTGTTTCGTAAAGAAATGGCAGGGAATTCCCTGAAACAGGCATAAAGTTGCCACCCTTGAAGTCTTATTCAAAGTATTCCCCTGGGTGAGTTCCTCCGTGCGAAGCACAACTGCAGCACGGATGAAGGCTATATTAGTGAAGAAACATCAATGACAAAAAGATTTTTGGAAAGGGGGTACACTAAAGCCGCTATCAGAAAAGCGAAAGTTGAGGTGATAAACAAAACGATCAGACCTTTTAGCTATCAATAATGCATGCCCGACTGAAATACATAATCAAAAAATAAGGTTCATAACCACTTTCAGTCAACAGGCTAAGCAAGTGAGAAAGTCTGGCCAAGTTTTGGAAAGTGCTTGCCGCTGATAAAGATCTAGCACCTCAAATAGAATCCTACCCTCAGATAACATACAGAAAGGCAAGATCTCTTTAGGACACAGTAGGTAGGATCCTAGAACTATCGGATACTAAGAAATCTGACATCAAGGGTTTTTTTACATGCCGGAACTGTAAAGCATGCAAGTACAGTAAGAACTGCAAGGAATGCAAATTGTCACCATCATGTAAACCCTTCATTATTCAAAAACACCTTTCCTGCAATTCTGATCATGTAGTGTAGGCCCTTCAATGTCCTTGTGATAAAACAAATATAGGGAGTACCCTACATAAGGCAAAAAAACGGGTGTTAGAACACTTGAGCGATAAAAAAAGGTGACCAACAGTACCCAGTGGCCAGACATTTCCAAGCGATCACAACCAAGATGAGAGATTATTATCTTTTGTCGTTCTGGACGCAGTTATTGTAAATGTAAGAGGCGGCAACAGAGTACAAGATTTAAGACGCCTTGAATCCAGACTTATCATTCAATATCAAACGATGACCCCAGAAGGGCATAACAGCGATGAGAAATTATCAGTGCAATTGAGATGATTGTACCTATTCAAGTATTAACTACTGTTGAGGTTTAATCAAATTCACTCCATAATTCTTTACTAGGTTTTACAGTGTCCTGTGCAAAGTTTCTTAATCGTTGAGATGGTCACATGTTTTACATTTGTATCCTTTACCTAACATTTTAAATATCTGGTGGTTTATTTATGAATATTGAACGTTGTCCCCTATTGGAATTATATCGTCAGAATTATAGGTTCAGATAACTATAATTGAAAATTACAACATCAATCATTGAAGAGTTATTAATTATTTGAATCCATCAATGTATGAATCCTGTAGAATACCAACCCGCAACCTTGCAGCCAATATCTTTTTAAATGTTTGTCTTGGTTATTAATTTTAGAGATATGATATGAACAATTTTGTTTTATTCAGTCCATATTTTGGATTGAATGGAATGCAGTTAAGAAAATATGAAGCTTATTCTTTGTTTGGAAGACCAGCAGAGCCTACAAACATTTGATACAAAGTCCAACAGATTTATGTATTGAGTTGATAACTCTTTAGTTTAGAACACATGCTGCAAAGAGTGTTGCAGAATTTTTAAAGCCCACTTGGGCTGCATTGTTGAATTAGAATATGGCAAAATAAAATAGTTTATTTTATTAGGGTTATTTTATACCCAAAATTATCAATTGGATAGGTGTGTTTAAAATCTATGTAGGAAAACATGGTCTGCGATGACATACAAATTGATAAATTAATAGACTCAAGCCCACTTGGGTTAAATTGTTTAAGAATGACAGCTTCGTAACTTTACTACAGCATATGTGAAGTTGAACCTAGATATAGTGAGTGTCAATAAAGTTTTGTTGAATGAACACTCACACTAAACACCGATTTAATCTAAAACTACTGTAATGTGGTTTGACAGAATTAAGAAATTATGTTATTTCATTTTCTTTCACTGTAAATAATTTTTTCACTTTTTAAGACAGATGAATAGAGTGCTTTAACTCTTTGAAGTCTTTTCATTATGTTTGTTCATCACATGATTGTTTATTTAAACGCATTGAAACAGAGACACCGTTACTCGTGATCAAGGGGTTGTCCCCGAAACGCGTTGGGTCTTGACTTAAAGCGATAATAAACACCGCTTTGCAACATTTGTGTCTACGGCATGCTGTTTGAAAAGAGAGGAGCAGCATTGTTTCGGAAATATATATATATATATCATATATATATATATATATAAAAAACACCTGTTGCCTGAAATTAAGGAATTTGTCATTAGCTCTTACATGGTAAAAAACATTGACAAAAAGGAAAGGTTAAAGGGAAATACAGTTTTAAACTAACAAAACCACTGAAATTCACCAGTTATAGTTATTCCAAGTAACTATACCTCATGCCCTCAAGAAACTATAACTTGCGCCCACTCAATGCACAGCATTGTTATCAATGATATAATTTCAGATGTAGCAGTGATGTTATCAATGACGTCACTGAGCCATTCATGGATGATGTAATATGGGAGTTAATTAGCAGTGCATGCAGTGAATTTCTAAGCTTTTAATAAATGTAAAGTAACACATTATAAAAATTTCTAACTATAACGTAACTTTAACCTTTTGTTTCTTTTAGCAAATTTCTATGCATTTTTTTTAAATGTAAGATGTCCTTTGATGTGTGCGTCATGGGGTTGGGAGCAGGGCAGTCTTGCGGCCAGGCCGTGTGCCCAAACCTGCTGGCACACAACCCTTCGCCACCCCACTGCATACGGCCTTTGGCACCCATGCGCCGCGTGAGGCTGGGAAAAGTGTGGCAAATGCCTGCAAGCACCAACAGCTTACTATGTGAAGTTACAATATAATAGGGTGTCATTTCAACACCTTGGCTGCTAGGCGTTTTCCCCCTCCTGTGCTGGATTTTGCCATTTTGCTGTTCCCATGACGAGCTCAGCTCGTCATCAGCACACGACACCCGTGGGTGATGACGAGCTGAGCTCGTCATCAGCATCGAAAGGGTTAAGTAAGGAGGACCTACTAACTTTGTCAAAGGGTCAGAAAACCAAAATATAAAAAGTGGGCCTGTTGGCTTCATCAAGGGGTCAGTACATTAACATGTATATAGCAGAATTATTGTTGTTGCCAAAAAATCACCAATAATTATAATCAAATGTATATTTCAGTAATTGACACATTGTAATGTTTAATAAAAGTAATTGTCCTAAACAGTTTACTCAAGTTTTTTTTTTCCAACATGTTCTAGAGTCATTGTTTTACCATTTTTCAGGTAGAAAAATGTAGCCATAAAAACAACCACAAGAGGGTCGAGCACTCTAGCGGAAGAGCATAAAGCTCCAGCTTGGAATGCTTTAAAAAAATATGGTAAGCTTTCCTTGAGATATGGGTTTAATGCCCCGGGAGTTTTACTGTTCTTTTAATGTTGCGGGGGTTCCTACACCCCATGCAGCCCCAACATTTAAAAAAAAGCTTGGTGGTGCCCTTGCCCCTTCTAGGGGCACCACCAGGACACAAAAATATAAAAAAAATGCCCTTGCCATTAATTATGGGGTGCTCCTGGTCTGGAGAATGGGTTAATAAATCAACGGCTCCGGTTGCTAATTTTATTCCTTTTTGTTAATTGTCTTTCTGGGTGCCCCGATGCCCACCAGGGGCACCCATATGTTTTTTTTAGTCTTGGGGGCACCAAGGAGAGAACGAAGGCCCCCAGCCGGGTCTCCAGTCAACACCCATTGTTGTGCTGGAGGTAGCAGACACCATTATACTCTTGCTTTGCTCCCGCCCAGGCAGCAGAAAAGTTTTCTGCCTGGTTAAGTGCTGGCAACAGGGCTCGAGTCGGGGTACCACGCGGGTGAATGGCGTCCCCCCACTTATTTTACTGGGGGGGCGTCTTCCCCTCTGCCAAACAGCTGGACTTCACTCTTTGGCCTCTCTGGGACGAGGAGCTTGGCACCTTTCGTGACGTCACTTCCTGTTGTGACGTCACTTCCGGGGGCAGCGTCCCCCCACTTCTTTTTTTAGGACTTGTGCCCTGGCTGGCAAGGTATGCCCGCGTTCTCCTGGGAAGAAAACAGCAGTGACCCTGTAGGATAGGATCTCCGAGACACCACTTAGACCAGGTCCCCCTTCTCTAATTTTTAAGCTAGGGGATGGGGTCCCTAGGGCTTCATTGAGGCACGGGGAGGAGGTTGGGTGCCCCTTCCCCTTATTTTTACATATGGTGCTAGGGTCTAAGAGAGAAGGCAATCCCACCCCCTCATTCTAAACATACGCCCACCGGGGATGGGGTCCCCTGGGCATCATAGAGGCACAGAGGGGGGCTGCATGCCCCACTCTACCAAAAATATATACGCGCCTCCCTCACAGGCCCTGGCCCACCCCAATCTGTTTTATAATAAAAGGTAGGAGGCCCTTATTTTGCAATTATTTATTTTTTAAATCAGCGCAACAGATCCACAAAGCTGATAAAAGACATTTCTGTTTGGGACTCCTCACTATGGCTAAGCGGGAGGGGCAGAGTATCCCTACACTGCAGTCCATACGTTTATTTTAAACTTTTACCTAAGACTGGGGAATGAGTCTGAGATCGAGAATGGCTGCCACCATATCTTTCTTGTGTGGTGGCAGCCAATCATATCTTATCTACAGATCTGTTGGCTGTGGATCCTCCGCGGCGTGAAATATACAAAGTTTTTCTACCTTTTTTTCATAAATCTACTAACCTTTCTAGGGAGGAGCTGAGGTGGATGAACCCTGAGCTTTAAGTGGGCCGGGTCTTTCTAGTGCTCAGCACCAGCAGTTCTAAAAAAGCATATGTTGAGATGGGTCCCTATCGAACACTCCATTTTTGCCCTCATCCGCAGGGTGAAAAAAGAAAATCTTAATACTGCAGCAGTACCACCCTCACTACCTTTTATGTAACTTCAAAGAGACTTCTTATAGTTCTTTCACAGTCTCATCATTTGAGAACGGAAACATTTTCAATATGCTGTACAACGAAGCCATTGTTCTTGCTTATTTATCTTATGCAACAAACAACCATTTATAAAGCCAATAGTCCTGGCATGTTGTAGGTGTAATTAATATATATATATATATATATATATATATATATATATATATATATATATATATATATATATATCTATATCTATATCTATATATCTATATGGATGCAATGACAGAAGTAGCAATATACCAGTCGGGTGCCACACAGATTTGTAGCTATTCGTTTTTTAACCCACGCCCTTTATTATATCCACCACGCCCCTTTGAGAGACCACCACCCTCAGTTTTTTCATTCCTATTAAACCCCTGCCTGAAAGGGAAAGCGGTCTGTCCTTTTGCTTTCAGTGTTTGGCCGGGCTGGTCGTGTATCCCTTCTTGCCATGCACTTGTCAACAGAGGCCTTGGGTACAGGAGTCCTGCTCCTCGTCTAGGAAGGCCTGCGCGACCAGGGCATTTGGACAGCTAGCCAAGAATGCATAAACTGCTATTTTTTAAGAAAGGCAGCAGAGAAGCTTAAATCCTTGACCTTCATCAAATGCCCAGAAAGGGGAGGAGGAAAGTGAGGCCGAACAATTCAAGGAAGGGAGCCAGTAAAATATTTCCTTCCCCTCCGAACTCTGCAGATAAGTGTGTTCCTTCACACTGACGGCTTTCTTCAGGGAGGTATCTCTAAGAGACAAAGGTATCAGGCAAGCGTGGAGGCTCCAAATATGAGGCATTGTTTATTTATGCGGCAAGAAAAAGAAAATCATGCATAATTATGCAGCAGCTTTATCGCGTCATTTTCACTCATTTCGGTAAAATAATGCCAGTGCTGTGCATATTACACAAAGTTTGCCAAGGAAAAAAGTACGCACATTCACTAATTTCTACTGAAAATGTTATTCACCAACAAATAATTCATTTGTTAGGCACAGATGCACAGGAACACCATTTTTTTACACTGATCCTTTTGACCCCAAGAAACAGGGTAAAATGTTAAATTTTACAACTAATTTTACACTCAGAAGAATATAAACCTATAAGTGCACACTTCATGTAATAAAAGAGGCACCCCTTTCATTCTGCATAACTCAATTATATTTTTGAACTGCTCTTCAGATTAGGAACCACTGCACATTTGGGGTCATATGTAGGAACACATTTTCCCATAGACACAGATTGGGTAATACCCTTTGATACATCTGGCCAGAAGTGTCTCGCTAGAGTCGCTGTCAGATTCACAACTACCTTCTGTATAGCGTGCACTCTTGAAATAGCTGCTGTTTTGAGTACAGCATATGTGGTATAACTCCAATTTGCAGGGCTAACGAGGGAAAACGATTTCATTACAAATAAGGGAACCTTAATTTAATTACAGTTAAGTACAGCGCAACGTTGATCAGACCAAAGCCTTCATCAGTCCATCCCCTAGGAACATAGACAGCACCTGAAGAAACGTTCCACTTAATTATAAGCGGTTCAGTAGCTGAATGCAGAGACCAACTTTAAGGCGACCAGTTAGATTCTACAAAGTTGTCAGCCAAAGGAGGAATATTTTATTTTCCTTTTAATGAGAAATATTTTTTGTTGAGATCTGCATATGGTACAGCACAAGGTTCAATATGATTTCCCTAATCCCTTTCTAGAGATTTGTGCCTCCTCTATCTCTCCTTTTACTCATCCCAAGCCTCAACTTACTACTATGATCTCCCAAATAACACTTTCTAGACTCTTCCCTCTTCTATCCCTCCATTATCCTATTCAATACAACTAACAAACTCACATGTCTGCCGCTCATTTAACACGTTTCCATATACTAACCCACCACTAATCCTTTATGGGTTCCGGAGTATCGTGCTATTCACCGAAACGTACTTTGATGCCTCGTCAGGGGTAGTAAGTGCTATATAAATACAATTATAATGTGTTGGAAGTGCAGTACATCCATAATTATGTAGAAAACGCTGCAGCTGCACAATTTGCTGTGACCTTCTCTAGGTGGTATTCTAGGGAGAGGAACTTCCAGGGAGAAGCTTTCACAGTTGTAACCCGGTCACTGTTGACCTCACAACTGTGTAACCTACAGCAGTTGGAAACCTGTTCAGCCATTGGATAAACCCAATCATTCTTTAGTTTGGCCGAGCAACATTTTACTCCCCATTAGTAAATTCTCTCTAGAAGTGATGCGAAGGACGTCTTTCTGAAACTCCATTTTGTTATTGCTATGCGCCATTTGTATAGCTCACAATTGACTAGGATGTATTCAAGGAAGGCAGAGACTATGGGGGCTCAAGACAAAAAGTTCTTGATGCCCTTTTAATGGCCGGTAGAGCCCACTACAGAGGACTCTAAGGCTATTAGAACATTCCGCCCCTAGAGGGCTGAATATTATAATTTACAAACCAAAGGCCTCATGGAGCCCGAGGGGAGTTGAAATGTATGCACATTTTACTCCTCAATTGTGGTGACCTTTAAATGCTCACGGGTGAGCGAGGTGGTGCAGTTTCAGTGTCCATGGCAAACAGGCACATGTAGTTTCGGTACTAGCTAAGACTGGAAACTGAATCAAGCATTTGCAATGCAAAAGAACTCGCATTTGCGAGAATTTGAGTTGTTGGCATTGTAAATGGCAATGCCTTTTATTTACGTGTTGGTTTTTAAAACATAAATAAAAAGCATTGCCATTTACAATGCCAATAGCTTAAACTTTATCAAATGCAAGACCTATTGAATTGCAAATGCTTGTTCCTATTACTGCTAGCTACAGCTGGTAAACAAAATCCCTTTTGACAAAGAGAGCGTTTCCTCGCCATTGAAAAGAAAAAAGCCTGTGCACCTGTTCCGACACCACAAGGAATTTACAAGAAGTGCCTGAATTTGGTTTTCTTTGCAACGTGATACTTTATACGTTCCCGCGGAGGACACTGCCCACACAAGGCCTGGCAGCTAGTGCCCGAGTCGTGCCTGCTAAAACGACAGCAATGTTCACTTACTACAGCCATTCACCACCTGAGAGGCAAGCAGCAATTCCTTGAAAAGGCAGAGGCTGCATGTGGATGAATGTCCACCTGCAATGGGTTGTTAGAAACACTTGGGCCTGTGTGCTCCTTAAACCATGTGTCTAAGCTCTGCTTGGTACAAGCAGCACTTACCTAATTTGAGGAATTGGCGATCCCAGAATTGCAAATCCAAATGGCCCGTGAATTGCATTCCACGAAAAAACGAGAGCACATCCATAATTCCAAAATAATCGGGAAAAAAATTCACAGTATCCCAGAGTCAGCCATCAAGCACTCCAAAGGAGGCACAAATGCCCACTCGTGTAAATCCACCAAGGCAGAGAGGGTGTAGTCGAACACCCAAAAACTACTTGTCAATTAATAAATAAATGAAAAAAAGAGACGTTCGGAAAAGTTCAAGTGGTCTCCAGTAACTAACAAGTGGTCCCAGGAGGCACGAGTCCAGGGCCAGATGCCGGCGATCCATGGGAATGCCATGGTGCTCCTGGGTCTGAATGAGCCAACCCCAGGTCAGTTTCAGGTGCTCTTTGGTCCGTTTCTGTAAATCTGTTGTCAGTTTCAGACATATCCTGGGATGTTTCGTACAAATAAAGGCCATTTTCAGACAAATGCTACATTCCAGAGAAACCCTTGCCATTTTTATAGCACTATTAAAAAACAACTTTATGCAATTTCTGATCATTTTCAGACAATTCCCTGCCAGTTTCAGATAATTTCATCTCCGTGTTAAACAGTCCAGGTCAGTCAAAGGAAAACCCTGGCGAGTTACAGTGCCGACCCGCCCACCGCCTTGTGAGGAGGGAGAAGTGAAGAGATGCAATGCGCATGGCGAGAAATAGACGACTAAAAGTGACGCAGCGCGCATGATGAGAAACAGACGACTAAAAGATCCAGTCCGAGTGGGTGGGGGCCTAAAGGAGACAGGGCGGTCACCGAAAAGCCTCACTTTCTACCGGAGGCCAGCGTTTACCATAAAGGACGACGCTGGCCAATAGGGAGGATGGGCGGAACTTCGACTCCACTTCCGAAAGTAACCCAACGACAATAGATCTCACAGAGCGAGCAGCGCATACGCTGCGACGCTAGGCGAGACCTACAAATGACCCCCTGATGCTGGTGTAAGCAAAGGGAAAGCGGAAACCCAGCAAAATACAAGATGGTGTACTATGTGGAATTACACAAGTCTCCGTTTGCGTAATAAAAAATGTGCACATCCCTAGCGAGATTAAAGGGAGCACTAAAATCCTCATTTATACCTGTGCACCAGTTTTACTACAATGACTATCTCGAATATGGCACTACGTGTTATGTCTAGCTGAAAGTGCCAAAAATCACTGAATTACCTCGAGTCACTTGACAGGAAAGCGTCACAAATATTAGTTTTGCCACAGAACTGTGTGCTTAGTAGCACCCACTTCTAAATTAGAAGTAGAAAGCGGCCCATGTGTTGGCCGAATGGAATAAACTCTTAACAATAATGTTAAAAAAAAAAAAGTGAAATATATTTTTTTCTACGAAGGGTTCTTCCTTTTTATGTAACGACTGCATGTAGACATTGAGAAACAATTTAAGTATTTAAAAGAACTGGTATTGTAGAATCGTACTTTATTGATTTAAAATTGCTTAACTGATAAGACACTCGCAGGGTCAAAGGTCAGAAGAGAGCCGGGTATGATGGAGAGCGGAGGTGGAGGGGGACTGGAGGCCAAGTGAAGGGCGTAGACACAGGAAAGTGTGTGTGCAGGGCGGCTGTTGGTGCCTGGAAGCCCGAAGGAAAGGCAATAACCTGCCACAAACACTGAAGATGAGGCCCGCCCAGGGAGGCTTCCCAGGCACCCGGCAGTGTTCAATACACCGTCAACAATTGAATGCCCCCATGGCAATTATCAGGAACTATTTAGGACGGATGACTAAGCAGGGCTGAAATGGCAGTCCCAGAAAATGTTGGTGTGTTTCATTTTATAAAACCTTTCAGAAAAAAATAGAAGGTAACTGCACTCTCTCCTCCCAGGTTTGTGTAGCTTGGGCAGTGCAAGTCCATAATGCAGCATGTTTTGCAATGGGCTGAGGCCCTGGGAATGAAGGGGCAGCGAACTGATGCGAATGTGTGTCTGTCTGTGGTACATCAAAGGATATGGATATATATATATATATATATATATATATATAGATATATATATATATATAGATATATATATAGATATATATATATATATATATATATATATATATTAATTACACCTACAACATGCCAGGACTATTGGCTTTATAAATGGTTGTTTGTTGCATAAGATAAATAAGCAAGAACAATGGCTTCGTTGTACAGCATATTGAAAATGTTTCCGTTCTCAAATGATGAGACTGTGAAAGAACTATAAGAAGTCTCTTTGAAGTTACATAAAAGGTAGTGAGGGTGGTACTGCTGCAGTATTAAGATTTTCTTTTTTCACCCTGCGGATGAGGGCAAAAATGGAGTGTTCAATAGGGACCCATCTCAACATATGCTTTTTTAGAACTGCTGGTGCTGAGCACTAGAAAGACCCGGCCCACTTAAAGCTCAGGGTTCATCCACCTCAGCTCCTCCCTAGAAAGGTTAGTAGATTTATGAAAAAAAGGTAGAAAAACTTTGTATATTTCACGCCGCGGAGGATCCACAGCCAACAGATCTGTAGATAAGATATGATTGGCTGCCACCACACAAGAAAGATATGGTGGCAGCCATTCTCGATCTCAGACTCATTCCCCAGTCTTAGGTAAAAGTTTAAAATAAACGTATGGACTGCAGTGTAGGGATACTCTGCCCCTCCCGCTTAGCCATAGTGAGGAGTCCCAAACAGAAATGTCTTTTATCAGCTTTGTGGATCTGTTGCGCTGATTTAAAAAATAAATAATTGCAAAATAAGGGCCTCCTACCTTTTATTATAAAACAGATTGGGGTGGGCCAGGGCCTGTGAGGGAGGCGCGTATATATTTTTGGTAGAGTGGGGCATGCAGCCCCCCTCTGTGCCTCTATGATGCCCAGGGGACCCCATCCCCGGTGGGCGTATGTTTAGAATGAGGGGGTGGGATTGCCTTCTCTCTTAGACCCTAGCACCATATGTAAAAATAAGGGGAAGGGGCACCCAACCTCCTCCCCGTGCCTCAATGAAGCCCTAGGGACCCCATCCCCTAGCTTAAAAATTAGAGAAGGGGGACCTGGTCTAAGTGGTGTCTCGGAGATCCTATCCTACAGGGTCACTGCTGTTTTCTTCCCAGGAGAACGCGGGCATACCTTGCCAGCCAGGGCACAAGTCCTAAAAAAAGAAGTGGGGGGACGCTGCCCCCGGAAGTGACGTCACAACAGGAAGTGACGTCACGAAAGGTGCCAAGCTCCTCGTCCCAGAGAGGCCAAAGAGTGAAGTCCAGCTGTTTGGCAGAGGGGAAGACGCCCCCCCAGTAAAATAAGTGGGGGGACGCCATTCACCCGCGTGGTACCCCGACTCGAGCCCTGTTGCCAGCACTTAACCAGGCAGAAAACTTTTCTGCTGCCTGGGCGGGAGCAAAGCAAGAGTATAATGGTGTCTGCTACCTCCAGCACAACAATGGGTGTTGACTGGAGACCCGGCTGGGGGCCTTCGTTCTCTCCTTGGTGCCCCCAAGACTAAAAAAAACATATGGGTGCCCCTGGTGGGCATCGGGGCACCCAGAAAGACAATTAACAAAAAGGAATAAAATTAGCAACCGGAGCCGTTGATTTATTAACCCATTCTCCAGACCAGGAGCACCCCATAATTAATGGCAAGGGTGTCCATGCCAAAAAAAATATAAAGAAACAAATTGTAAACATTAGCTAAAAGGCCAAGAAATAGACAAATTCCTCTTTGAAAAAAGTACTACTACAACATAGCGGGCCTGTGGTACGTCCGATGTCACTTCACTCCATTAGAAAATAAATTGAAAGAGTAAGACAAAAATCTCGAAATGAAGTGATAAGACTATTTCAGAGCTGTGCTTATGACGTACGAGTAAATATAGCACATATCTGGGATACCGAAAACGACGAGCTCGGCAGATTTCGCTCTCAGTATATTGCAATCATTTCTGCGGCCTGCCAAGCGGCCCGCCAAGCGGCCCGGCGCTCCGTCCTCTAGTTCACAGCACTTTTTATTTTGACATCAGCTCAGTCAGTGTGCCCGAACTGAGCATCTTTAGGGAGGTGGCGCAGCTGACAGACAACGCCATCACCAACTCAAGGCCTATGAGAAGGAGAGGATGATGGGGCTCAGGGGAGGATGATGGGGGCTCAAGGGAGGTTGATGGAGAGCAGCGAAAGATGCTGGGGACCAGGGGAGTATGCTGGGGACCAGGGGGGTATGCTGGGGACTAGCGGAGTATGCTGAGGACCAGGGGGGTATGCTGCGGACTAGGGGAGGATGCTGGGGACCAGGGGAGGATGCTGGGGACTAGGGGAGTATGCAGGGGACCAGGGGAGCATGCAGGGGACCAGGGGGATATGCTGAGGACCAGGGGAGGATGCTGAGGACCAGGGGGGTATGCTGGGGACCAGGGGAGGATGCTGGGGACCAGGGGAGGATGCTGGGGACCAGGGGAGGATGCTGGGGACTAGGGAGGAGGCTGGGGACTAGGGGAGGAGGCTGGGGACTAGGGGAGGAGGCTGGGAACTAGGGGGGTATGCAGGGGGCCAGGGGGGTATGCAGGGGGCCAGGGGGGTATGCAGGGGGCCAGGGGGGTATGCAGGGGGCCAGGGGAGTATGCAGGGGACCAGGGGAGTATGCAGGGGACCAGGGGAGTATGCAGGGGACCAGGGGAGTATGCAGGGGACCAGGGGAGTATGCAGGGGACCAGGGGAGTATGCAGGGGACCGGGGGAGTATGCAGGGGACCGGGGGAGTATGCAGGGGACCGGGGGGAGTATGCAGGGGACCGGGGGGAGTATGCAGGGGACCGGGGGGAGTATGCAGGGGACCGGGGGAGTATGCAGGGGACCGGGGGAGTATGCAGGGGACCGGGGGAGGATGCTAAGGATCAGCGAAAGATGCTAGAGACCAGGGGGGTATACTGGGGAACAGGGGAGGATGCTGGGCACCAAGAGAGGTTGCTGGGGACCAGGGGAGGATGCTGGGGACCGGGACCAAGGGGGGGATGCTGGGGACCGGGACCAAGGGGGGGATGCTGTGGACCAAGGGGGGGATGCTGTGGACCAAGGAGGGGATGCTGGGGACCAAGGGGGGGATGCTGGGGACCGGGACCAAGGGGGGATGCTGGGGACCAAGGGGGGGATGCTGGGGACCGGGACCAAGGGGGGATGCTGGGGACCAAGGGGGGATGCTGGGGACCAAGGGGGGGATGCTGGGGACCAAGGGGGGGATGCTGGGGACCAAGGGGGGGATGCTGGGGACCAGGAGAGGATGCTGGGGACCACGAGAGGATGCTGGGGACCAGGGGAGAATACTGGGGAGCAGCGAAAGATGCTGGGGAGCAGGGGGATGATTTCTTTTGTACATTTTTTCTTATTAGCATTTTGTTGTATACAGATTACAAACACTGTAAATGATCATTAAAAGTGCACAGTAGACGTTGTACGTGCAATGCAGCGTGTTGTCGTGTCAACTTCAAGAACAATCAATAGTTGTTGTAGCACTTTTACATCTTGTGCTTAAAAAAATAGTAAGGCAAAGGGTGTGTTAGGATAATAAGAGCATTTGTCCACATGGGTACTGCAGTTGCAGTACTTATCAGCTATAAGGATGTTGGAAGACAGGGCGCATTCTATCGCAATGGGGGACGTAACATTTAACTGGGCTGAATACAACTGGGATACACTGTATAGGAGGGTTTGCTGTGTACTGGGGTGGCCGAGCTTTGTGATAGGCTTCAGTTTCTAGGCATTATGGGCATAGATTCAGGAGGGAGAGGCCGGGATGGGCATGAGGTCTAATATTTGCGTTTGATTGGTGTCGGTTAGCTGTCGTCAGGGGGGATGTGCCGCGTATGGTCCAGACGCGCTTCCTCACGTGTGGTTTGAGTGGGGTATGGGGTAGTCTGTGTGGCTGATGCATTGGTCACCTCTTGTTCGAAGGGGTGTGGTAGTGTCAGCCATTGCATAGATATGTTGCGTTTGCGGGTGCCCCGGATTTCTTTGAGCCTCAGTGCTTCCTCTTCTGTTGCTGTGTTTTCAAGCCTTGATTATGCCTAGCGCACACGTTTCTAATGTGTTGGTATCAGTGAGTCTAGTTACCTAGAGTAGTGTGGCATGTATCGCAGTCCAGTAGGACTGGAATGTCGGGCAGCTCCAGACCATGTGGAGAATATATGCTCTTGGTTCTGAGCATCTAGGGCTTGTGAATTGTGTGTCCAGGTAATAGTGTTGGAGGGTTTCAGGTGTCAAGTATGCACGGTGTAATATGAAATATTGTATGTTTTTGAAGCCTGTAGGTGTGTGATACTTTTTTAGGGAATTCTAGTGCTGGTTCCCATCCTTTGTCATGGAGGGACCGCTGAAACTCTGCCTCCCATTTTTGGCGAAGTGGAGTGAGTGACCGTGCCCAGCGCTTGGATTGCCTTATACAGCCATGTCACTAAGTGCAGTCCAGAGCCCATCTGTAGGATTGCATGCAGGATGGGGTGCATGGGGGGCTCCCTGTCTATTGTATGCCAGACGCGGCGACACTATGCCAACAGTTGTCTATGTATGAGAAACTGCCCCTTTGGGAGGTCCGTATCTGCTGAAAGTTCTGTGAACGACAGTAGTTGGGCGTTTGCAAACAGGGAGCCTGCTTCAGTGATTGAATGGTCGGTCCATGTGTGCAGAGCTCGTTCCATATAGTGTGTGCAGCCTCTGGGAAGACCGACCAAGGGTTGTGGGGAGAGTACATAGGGGCTGCACGTGCCATCTGATGAACACATGTCATACAGGTGTGCGCTACGGTTAATTGGGGCAGGCAGTTCAGCATGGGTTTAGCTCCTGGTAGTAGCATGCGGCGGATCACTGGGACAAAGATTGGTCCCTCATTTGTGTGCGTCTCTCCCAGTGCGCGACCTGCTGTCCAATGTGACATCCACTGCAGCTGGGCCACTAGGAAATATGCCTCAAAGGAGGGGTCTCCCAATCCCCCCATGTCCATTGGCAGCTGTAGTTTGGCCAGGGCTAAGAGTCTGTGGCCCGTCCCCCAAATGAGAGTGCACTGGGAGGCTAGTGAAGTAGTAGAGCAATTGCGGGACTAGAATCATTCCTAAGCAGCGGGTTGCCTGGGCTTTCCATGCCTCCCACTTGCACTTTACTGGGGGCGGGGGAGGAGATTGTCTGACAACGGGTACAATGTAGACTTGGCCCAAATGACCTTTAGGCCCGCCACGGCCTCAAAGTCCATCAGAGTAGTGAGGATCGGGGTGGGTTCGAAAGCAATTTCTCAGACGTAAACGAGCAAGTCGTCCGCGTACAGCGATACTGCATGTGTAGTACCTGTTATTGGTATTCCCCATTGCTCACCCTCTCAGCGAAGCCAGACCGCGCGTGGCTTCATTGCTATGGCAAATAGCAGTGGAGAGAGCAGGCAGCCCCGTCTTGTGCTTTTTGATATCGGGAATGAGGGCAATATGTGTTGCCCAAGCTTTACTCTGGAGGTCGGTTTGGTGTATATGATCTTAGTGTGGGCCAGTAGGCGGGGCCCAATTTCCATCCGCTGTATGCCATGAAAGAGGTACGACCACAATAAGGTATGAAAGGCCTCCTCAAGATCCAGGACCAGGCATGCCGCATGAGGGAAATGGTTCTGGACCTGATCCTGGACATGAAACAGCCGCCGGATATTATAGGAAGCGTTCCTCACCGGTACAAAACCACATTGGTCCGGGTATATTATCATTGGGAGGCTTTGTAATATCTATTTCCTAAGATTTTTCCATAAATTTTATAATCTGTGGGTAGCAAGGCTATGGGATGGTTTGATCCTAAGTGGTATAGATTCCTACCTGTTTGAGGAATGAGACTATTACTGATTCGTAGGGGATGACGAGGGGAGCAGCAAAAAGATGCTGGAGGCCAGGGTTTGTACTTTCTTTTTCTATGTCCTTCCTTTTACTTTTACTTTCAGCTCTTTCTCTCCCTCTTACCCGGAGACAGCGAAGGGTGTCATGGGGATACCGCTAAGGGTGTCATGGGGATACCGCTAAGGGTGCCATGGGGGACCACATAGGGTGCCAGGAGACAGAGCTTAGGGCGCCCCCGCGAGACCGCTATGGGCGTCCAGGGGAGACCGCTATGGGCGTCCAGGGGAGAGAGCTGAGGGCGCCCAGGGGAGAGCGCTGAGGGCGCCCAGGGGAGAGCGCTGAGGGCGCCCAGGGGAGACCGCTGAGGGCGCTAAGGGGAGACCGCTGAGGGCGCCAAGGGGAGACCGCTGAGGGCGCCAAGGGGAGACCGCTGAGGGCGCCAAGGGGAGACCGCTGAGGGCGCCATGGGGAGACCGCTAGGGGTGCCAAGGGGAAGAGTGCCAAGGGTGCCAAGGGGAAGAGTGCCAAGGGTGCCAAGGGGAAGAGTGCCAAGGGTGCCAAGGGGAAGAGTGCCAAGGGTGCCAAGGGAAAGCGTGGTAAGGGTGCCAAGGGAAAGCGTGGTAAGGGTGCCAAGGGGAAGAGTGCTAAGGGCGCCAGGGGGAGACAGCTAAGGGCACCAGGGGGAGACAGCTAAGGGCACCAGGGGGAGACAGCTAAGGGCACCAGGGGGAGACAGCTAAGGGCACCAGGGGTGAGACAGCTAAGGGCGGCAAGGGAGGCAGCTAAGGGCGCCAAAGGAGACCGCTTAGGGCGCCACGGGGAGACCGCTTAGGGCGCCACGGGAAGACCGCTTAGGGCGCCACGGGGAGACCGCTTAGGGCGCCACGGGGAGACCGCTTAGGGCGCCACGGGGAGACCGCTTAGGGCGCCACGGGGAGACCGCTTAGGGCGCCACGGGGAGACCGCTTAGGGCGCCACGGGGAGACCGCTTAGGGCGCCACGGGGAGACCGCTTAGGGCGCCACGGGGAGACCGCTTAGGGCGCCACGAGGAGACCGCTTAGGGCGCCACAAGGAGACCGCTAAGGGCGCCACAAGGAGACCGCTAAGGGTGCCACAAGGAGACCGCTAAGGGTGCCACAAGGAGACCGCTAAGGGTGCCACAAGGAGACCGCTAAGGGCGCCACAAGGAGACCGCTAAGGGCGCCACGGGGAGACCGCTAAGGGTGTCAAGGGGGGACCGCTAAGGGTGCCAAGGGGGGACCGCTAAGGGTGCCAAGGGGGGACCGCTAAGGGTGCCAAGGAGGGACCGCTAAGGGTGCTAAGGGGGGACCGCTAAGGGTGCCAAGGGGGGACCGCTAAGGGTGCCAAGGGGAGACCGCTAAGGGTGCCAAGGGGAGACCGCTAAGGGTGCCAAGGGGAGACCGCTAAGGGTGCCAAGGTGAGACCGCTAAGGGTGCCAAGGGGAAGAGTGCTAAGGGTGCCAAGGGGAAGACAGCTAAGGGCACCAGGGGGAGACAGCTAAGGGCAACAGGGGGAGACAGCTAAGGGCAACAGGGGGAGACAGTTACGGGTGGCAAGGGAGGCAGCTGAGGGCGCCAAGGGGAGACAGCTGAGGGTGCCAAGGGGAGACAGCTGAGGGTGCCAAGGGGAGACAGCTGAGGGTGCCAAGGGGAGACAGCTGAGGGTGGCAAGGGGAGACAGCTGAGGGTGGCAAGGGGAGACAGCTGAGGGTGCCAAGGGGAGACAGCAGAGGGTGCCAAGGGGAGACAGCAGAGGGTGCCAAGGGAAGACAGCAGAGGGTGCCAAGGGGAGACCGTTGAGGACGCAGGGGTGACTACGAAAGACGAGGGGTGGAGAAGAATGAGGGGCGCAGGAGGAAGAATGGGGGAATCAAAGGATTCAAGGGGGCATCACAGGCTGGGGTGGAGCAGCTAAGGATGCTAGAGAGGGGTTGCCAGGGGGGACCTCTTCTTTTATTGCGTGCCAAAGAAGCAATCTTCAGTCAGCCAAGACTGGAAGTGTTTTCAGTGGTATTTAAGACTGAGGGCACTTCCCTGCCCTCGGGTAGGATGCCATGACAGGCGGTGATAGTAAAAGGACACTTCTGGTCCCTGACATAGGACATGGACCTTGCTACTTCAAAGGGTATTTTGGAAAAGGAACACGTTTTGCGTGCCACAACAGCCAGGCGTTAAAAGCACGGTTCTCAGCACCGCCAGGGCGCTCGGATGCCTTAAAGGCAACAGCACAGTATCTGCCCTGAAGCTATTTTTATAGGAAGTGGCTCAGTGTTGAAGGCAGCTGTGGCTGTTGTACTGCAGACATCTCACTCATGTTCTGGTCACGCGAAGAAAGATCAAACTTTAACCGAGTAAGATAACCTCCAACTAATAGAAATGAACAAATACTTTGCTTTCTAACCTGTTATTATGAACAGTTTTGTAAGTATTGACGTATCCAATATCATGTACTTCTGCAAACACACTGTTATTCTTTAATAAAAAGAGTTTGAAAAAAAATAAGAAAGATAAAATTTCACGCGCGAAATATACACTTGGCTAACATTAAATCGAGGAGCTTGAGATGTCAAGTAGTAGTAACTCAAAATTTCACAGCCACGTGAAATTGTATTTTTTTTTTGCAGTTTTCTATAGCACAAACTCGATCTGAAGGTATTAAAGTGCTTTACACAAGCACTAGTTTCATTGCAAAAGGTCACACTCATTCACTCAGGCACGAGAAGATGTAGTGATTTGCTCAGAATCACAAGTTGTTGAGCATTGAACCTAGGGCCACTATACAAAACTGAGTGTTTGCAATTACCAAATATTGAATCTTTGCGATTCGCCATTTCATAATCGCAAACACTAATGTATGGAAGTGTGCTTTAGACTTTCAGCGATTCCAAGTGGGTCGCAAATAGACCTATCTCATGAATATCAATGAGGTAGCTCTTAGCTTGTGACACAGGGATGGTAGCGTGATGGGTTCAACAGACATCACCAGGTTTGTGATGGCTTTTACATAAAGCTATTTTTTGTTCTTTTTTTAATGCAGCCCGTTTTCCTTAAAGGAAAACAGGCTGATTTTAAAAAGAAAAAAAAAATGAAGATTTAGGTTTAATTTTTTAAGGGTTGACAACAGAGGTCCATTGGACCACTGAGAATTAAAAAATATATATTTAAGAGCAGGCAAAGGGGAGAGGTCCTTTGGGAATTCCTTCCCATTTGCAAATGGCTTATCACCAACTCTGAGTTGTGGTAAAGTGCGAATGTTTTATGACCGCATTTGGATCACAAAACATTTGTACATACCCAATGCGAATCGGTATTTGGAAGGGAGGCCCTCAATAAGGCACTTCCAAATACAGATTTACACCCAAACCCAAATTACGATTCGGTAAGGTTACCAAGGGCCGCATGTATCAAATAAGTATTTTACGTTTGCCAAATACCTATTTTTACTGAATCGTTATTTGGTAAGTGCAAAATGCTATGTATGTAAGGAATCTGCAACAATTTAGCGATTCCTTAAATGATCTAATAGCGATTCGATAAATAGCGAATTGCTATTGGGTAATATTACACATCATTCCAAAGGGCCGAAAGGTGCGAATGGTTTTACATTAGCTAATTTGAGATTACCTAACTGGTAATCGCAAATTAGGTAATGCAAAGTCAACGGTGCCTGGGGGCCTAACCACCTCCTGAAGTACCCCTCCACCCCCAAAAAAATGTGCACATGTAAAGCATATATGTGCTACATGGTAATTTGAAAAATGCAGTTTTGTGCATTTTATAAAGTTTGCACATGGTTACCGTCGATGGTAACTTCATGTTCCATTCAGAAAACAACTTAAAACCTGGATATTTGAGAAGTAATTTCCCCACCCTTCCTCTAGCGCCTTGAGACCCTATGGGTATGTAGCGCGCTATATAAATCTCTTGACTTGACTTGACTTCCTAAATGCACAGTTTGCATTTGGAAACTGCTTCGTACAAGTGCTACGGGAATTGCAATTTGCGATTACCTACATTTGTGGCTACAAATAGGTAATCTCAATTTTTGCGATTACCTAAAATTGCAACTACAAAGACTCTCTTTCATACATCATGAAAGGCTATTTTGCATTCGTAAAAGCCAATTTTACCGAATCGCACCGTTTGCAAATGCAAAACACTTTCATTCATGTGGCCCCAAATCTCAATTAGGGCTTTCTACATTTGTAAATGGCTTATTGCATTCGTAAACTGGCCCATTCTCTGTCATTTTTATCGCTTAGCTCGCCCTAAGTTGGCAGGGTATGCTCAGACATGAGTCCCTTGCTCACTTGGCCACTGGATTCAAGATAGCCTGGCTGATGAGGATTATCAATCCGAAACCGGTCCCAGGATGCTTGTTTCCGGTCCAGGGAAGACATGGCTTGGCAGTTCGGGCTGGACTGTTCCCATGAGGCACAGGGTCAGACTGATTTGCATATGGCCATGACTGAACTGGGGTGGCTGAGTGAGCTAAAGAATGGTGATGGATTAAACCCAGATCAGTTTAATGGGGGTGAGTGTTTGATTTGCTCAAACGCTCCGTCCATCATCCCCTTTTGTATCCTTTTGTTCGCCCTAAATTGGCAGGTTATGCTCAGACGTGAGTCCCTTGCTCACTTGGCCACTGGATTCAAGATAGCCTGGTTGATGAGGATTATCAATCCGAAACCGGTCCCAGGATGCTTGTTTCCGGTCCAGGGAAGACATGGCTTGGCAGTTCGGGCTGGACTGTTCCCTTGAGGCACAGGGTCAGACCGATTTGCATATGGCCATGACTGAATTGGGGTGGCTGAGAATGGTGATGGATTAAACCCAGATCAGTTGACTGGGGGTGAGTGTTTGATTTGCTCAAACGCTCCGTCCATAATCCCCTTTTGTATCGCCCCATTCTGTGAATTGGCCTGTTTGCACCCCACAAAAAATACGTTGTACATGTGGCTCCAAGTTCCCAAGTTCCAAAGTTCCAAGGGGCGCAGCTCTAACCCTGGTGCCATGATCCACTGGTGAGACAGCTCAGTCGCGTAATACAGCTGTCCCATAAATTAACAGCAATAGAGTAAAAGTGTGATGTGTGAAAGGTTACAAGCATCCTTAGACATGGACAACCCACAAGTCCATAGGAGTAGTTGGCCGCCTCCATGTCCCCCTATCTTCTCTCTGTCCCCTTGCCTCGCCCAAGAGCATCACTATCTCCTTCTCCCTCGCCCAGACCAGGAAACCAAACGCAACAGATGAATGTCCCTGAGTGTGTCACAGAAATACTTCTGCCATGAGCTGGTGAGACAGAGCCCGAGCTGCAAGGGCTCCCCTTCACCACACACACTTATCTGCAGGGTGTGGCGCGGCCTGCGGGGGCGCGCCCTCCACAGGACGCTGCGTCAGGAGACATTCCACCACTTCCGCTCCAGGAGATTTCTTTCACTCTTCGAGCATGGAGACACAAGGATTCAGACACACGCAAGGCAGGACCGTCTCTCTGGGTGGTCCCCAGCCTTTAATGTTCGCTTGTTTTCTCCTTCTTTTGGGCAATCTTCGCTCACAAAATGCATCCTGTTTCCGAATGTCATTTCCTCTCTTAGGACAAATTAAACCACTCCTCAAAATTCTCTGCTGGAAGAGGGAGATGTTCTGCACAGATACCCGGGGGCCCGGCCACTGCACACAGTTTTATATAAATAACTGGTCCTTGGCAAAGGCGAAACGCATTTAGAATTTTCCATGGTCAAGTGTTATCATGCATACATCTGCCACCTAGGGGCTCAGAGTGACATCATAGGCAACGAGAGCCACTAAAGAGTTTGGACTAAATGTAGGAATATCACCCCCTGGCCTTATAAAACAAGCACTGGCAAGACAGGGGACCTTTCTTAAACTCTGCCACAAGTTGTGAGTCGCGAAGGGAGACTGTCTAGATGCGTTATCCTGGCATGAAATCAAGACCGCAGGCGAAAAAATGTCTCGCAGGCACTACTCCGGTTCGGAGTAGTCTATAGGGCAAACAGACCGTTCCAGAGTAGCTGGGAACGTGTGTGGGGCTTTTTTGAGGTTTGTGATCCTTTTATGGCCAGGTGGGGTGATTTCATTTATTAATTCTCTATTACCACAAACATTGCCTACAGCAAGCACAAATGTATAAAGTCTCCCATCCCTTGCAAACTACCTGTACATCATGTTTTTACAAGTTCAAAACTCCCTATTTTCAAATGGGGGCCACTTTCATTTTGGTGCCTGGGCCTATTTCCTGTCCCAGTCGATTGGCGCTACCTAGAGGAGGTCATAAACGCACTGCCAGAAAGAGAACTTTAGAATATTAACCGCATCGCTGCGGCGGTTATTTTTCCCCAACGCGGCTTTTTTCTAAAAGCCGCGTAAGATGACGAGCTGAGCTCGTCATCAGCATCGAAGGGTTGAAAAAAAAAAAAACCAAAAGGAATCTAATTTCCTTCTTAGTTAGAGGTCAAAAACAAGTGGGCCGGGCGGTCCCACGTCTGTGAGGTAAAGAACTCTTACGGCACATGTAGACTCTGCAGGATCCAGAGAGAAACTGTTGTACAGATCATTTGCATTTGTCCTGTCTTACGGAAGGACAAAAAGGCCTTCCATCTGTGCAAGCAATTCAACACCCTAGGAATCTGGACATGCAGACAAGCGGTCATAGAGTCCTGAATCCTAAGAACATCACACTGAATATCACCTTAGCAACCTTGGAATCCAGAAAGATTGAGAAAGAAACAGGTTACACACATCTAGTTTGCAGTTTACAGGCAGCTCCTTGAAGCTGAAGCATAACACACCGAGTTATATTACCAGGATGTTAGCTTGTTCTCTGCAGGCAACTCGGGGACCTCTGCAGCAAAAGCAGTACCCCACTGAGTTGTCCAAAGAAAATACAAATCTGTCACCTGTATGTAATGTAACACCTTATGCTTTGCAGCAGACATGTTTACACTTCATGCTATATTATGAGTCAAACTGTGACTAGACTCTGTGTGTGTGAGTGTGTATATGTATATATATATATATATATATATATATATATATATATATATATATATATATTTTTTTTTTTTTTCCCCGACCAGTGAATTTAATTTAGTAGATGCCAAGATCGACCTGTTCAAGTATACGAGGAAGCTAAAGTTCAAGAAAATCTTCATGCAAGCTCCAAGTAGCAAAGTCCCAGGAGAGACAGGCAATACAACCGGGACAGACGAAGATGATCTTTTGGAAGTCTTGTTAACACCAACACAAGACTTACCACAAACAAACCAAGTAGCTTCACCTCCATTAGATCAAGTGAGGGATCCGAGCAATCTCAAATTAAAGTCTAGGAGACTACCCAATGCATCACATGATGCGATAGATGTATTCAGTGAAGCAGTGACAGCGGACCTGGAGAAAATGGCGAACAAAAAAATGAATATGAAGGTCTCGAACATCACCAGAAAAGAATGGGTAGCTTTAAAATCTCTAAGAGACGACAACACAATAGAGATTAAGCCTTCAGATAAAGGCGGGAACATTGTCATCTTCTCGAAAGAACACTATGAGCAGGAAGCGCTTAGGCAGCTAAACGATAAGGACTGCTACATTACAGTCAGGCGAGAAGAATATGTCAAGAGTATAACAGCGTATGAAAATCTACTCAAGCAGTGGAGAGAAGAAGGTATGATAAGCCAGGATGAACTTACCTTCCTCCAATGTGATTCCCCTACGCTACCCAGCTTTTATCATTTACCCAAAATTCATAAGAACGCCAAAAGACCACCAGGGAGACCGATTGTCTCGGCAATCGGTAGTCTCCTTGAAAACACGTCACGGTTCATCGATATATATCTAGCACCCATTGTTAAAGACCTGCCCTCATATGTTAGGGACACACAGGACTTTCTCCGCATCATGGACTGCATTTCCTGGGACAAAGATATGCTACTTATCACTATGGATGTCACAAATTTGTATACGTGCATAGATCACGAACAGGGAATCTATGCCACAAAATGGTTTTTAGAACAGAAACATCCGAAATTCCAAGCCCATAGTGATATGATTCTTGGCATGATAAGATTCTGTTTGTTCCACAATTATTTTCTTTTTGCAGGCCAAATCTACAAGCAAATTAGAGGGACCTCAATGGGTTCGTGCTTCTCCCCCAGTTACGCGAATCTCTTCGTGGGCTGGTGGGAGAAGCACGAAGCTTGGGGTGGGAGAAATGAAAGATGGAATGACCACATACTAATGTGGACCAGGTACATTGATGACCTGTTTGTCATTTGGAGGGGAGACAGGGCCTCGGCTGAGGAGTATGTCTGTGCTCTAAATGACAATGAACTAAATCTGAGGTTCACCAGTACGATAAGCAACGAATCCGTTTGCTATCTGGACTTAGAAGTCTTTGTGGCTAATGACCAGCTCCACACTAGGCTTTATAGAAAACCAACGGCTGGCAATGCAGTACTACACGCTGCCAGCCACCATCCGAAAAGTCTAGTTAAAAATGTACCGTATGGTGAGTATTTGAGACTCAAACGCAATTGCTCTGGATCTGAGGATTTTAAGAAAGCGCAGGAAGAAGCGAGTAACAGATTCCAGGCAAGAGGCTATTCAAAAAACATCTTAGAACAAGCCCAAATCAAGGCAGAAAATGTCGACAGAAGGGATCTTCTGATTGCGAAAGAGTCAAAAATAGATAACGAACAGGTCAGAATGATTACAACATTCAATAACCAATCTGGGGAACTGGTCCAAGCATTCAAAAGAAACTGGCACATTCTTAGAACTGATACCACCTTGAAAAAAGTATTATCAGATAGACCGATGATAACCTATAAGAGGTGCCAGTCTCTGTCGGACCATCTAGTCCATAGCCACTACTCTCCCAATAAAGACAACCAAATAAGAACTAAGGTAGTTGGCTTCTACCCTTGCTTAAACTGTAAAGCGTGTAAGTTCAGCAAAAAAATCAAGGAGTACCCCTGCAGAACAGGCGAAGTAGGTCCAAACAGAAGAATTACTAAACATCTTAATTGTAATTCAGACTTTACGGTCTACTGTTTGACATGCCCTTGTAACAAACGTTACATAGGGAGCACCATAAAACCGGCAAAAATGAGAATTTTAGAGCATATGAGGGCCATTGTAAACAGAGACAAGACCTATCCAATAGCCCGTCATTTTGCCGAGCATCACAACAGTAACAGGGATTTATTATCATACTACTGTATAGACCAGGTCCCGAAGAAAGAGCGAGGGGGGGACAGAGAAAAATCCCTGAGGATACTGGAATCCCGCTATATTTTAGACCTTAAAACTATGACACCATGGGGTCTAAATAATGATGCGGAGATGTGGGTGCATTTATAGAATACCGTGGGTTCCGCAGAAGAGAACAAATCTGAAACAAAAACATAGAAGGACTCCTTGTAAATATGTAAAGAACATGTGAACTTTACACGTCTAGGCTTGTAAATATTTGTATTTTTTCGATTTTTCCCATTCATATTGCACAATCAGAGCAGTTACAGCCTTGTTATGTAGACAGAAAAACATCTGATCAGATCTTTGTGTAGCTCAATTGTTAGTGAATAGAATATGAAGACATAACCCAGAAGAGAAATGCCCATATTCTTTCATGAGAAATACATGTAAAAACAATGTAATTATGTAAATTGTGCTAACATAGGCCAACACCATTGGCACACTGTATATTTGTAAATGGTGTAAATAATAGGTGCTATACTTAGCGATACTTGAGCTTGGGGATACACCCCCGCAAAACAAGAGAGATGGTCAAAAACCAGTCATTGTGAGGTCAACATCATTCCACGTGAGACACCAAAGTCTGCTCAAGGCTAATAATAGAACTTGGGGATACACCCCCCTATGAAGAATGCAGAGAAAGTTTTCTCTATACTGCTCTTAACATCAAACTGCTGAAACATTGTATATAGGTAACAGTCTCTAAAGAAACAATTATTATTTTTGTCAAAGGTCAAACTTCACCACAATTCACTTGCACTGAGCACTTTTTTATTAATCGCCAAACGTAAACCATGTAAATATCTATGTATATATGTATATACTACAAGATGGCCGCCATGAATATCTGTGTAAATACCTTTTCTATGTTTATGACTCCAAAAAGGGCGGATGGTTTAAATATGGCGAGTAAGTTTGTACACAGATGACACTGACGAAGCCCTGTGCGAAACGCGTCTGTCGAGGGTGCTGGGGGGTTTGGAAATAAAATAAACTAAGAACACTGACACTGGAGTGCTGGCCGTTTGTACCCTGGAGCCGATTTCTAGGAGTGTGTGAGAAATATATATATATATATATATATATATATATATATATTTCGAGAGAGAGAGAGACAGAGAGAGAGACAGAGAGAGTGAGAGAGAGAGAGACAGAGAGAGACTAACAAGATGTGGAGTCCAGAGATACATCAGTCTGACAGTCACTTTATACATATTTTTTTCACTCAGCCCCAAAAAAAGGACAAGTGTACAAGTGTTAGTAAATCTGCGTTGGCTTTTTTATGTGGTCTGAAATCTGTATGCAGTTTAGTCACAAGTTTGACTAGTCATAAATAGCATAGTGTGTCAACGGCAAAGCATAAGGTGTTACATACAGGCCACAGATATACATTTATTCATAATAGAGTATATTAATGCAGATCTAAATGTACGTAATACAGAGTGGTTTAGGTTTTAGTTAGGACCTGAAAAGAAACAAAGGTTAAAGGCAGTTACGTAATAGCCATGGGAAAATGCCATTTAAAGCATACCATTTTCAAGTAAAAAAATAAAAACTGAAATTCACTCCTTATAGTTATCTTAGTTAACTAGTACTCATGCCCTCTCCATGCACTGCTTTTGAACTCACACACTGCATCACTCATGAAATGTTCAATTACATCACAGATGTTATCATCCACTGATAGAACCTCTTTCAGATGACCATAAGGGAAAATAGGGTGTTGAGCACTTTTACACCTGATGTTCCAGGGCCGGGCCGGGCTTACTATGGGCTGAGTAACTAGAGTAAATACTCCTTCTGCTCTTGACACTCAGGATAGCGTGGTCCGAGAAGTCCCAGGCTCCCATTTTGGGGGAACGGGATGGGAGTGGGAAGGTGCAGATACAGGATAGTGAACATTTATGACAACAGAGAAGTATTTTAATTTTAATTCTAATGCTATCTACACATGGAAAGATATAACATTAACAATCAATTACACAGACCTCCCCTGAGGTCGAGCCCAAGTGTTTCTTTGACAGTTCCTTAACACAATCATCCCTCGCATCAGTGATAATGGTTATTCCCCATTCACTATTGGTAAAATCCATTTGATGCCCTACTAGTAGTCGGAGTCTCAAGAGTCCACTATAACTAATTTGAAGTCTATAGTGCCCGATCAGCATGCCGAAGTTCTCCAAGGTAGCCCCTCATGAATACGAAGTCACCGCCTCACTAAAGAATAGGGCTACGGCCCAGACCATGCAGCAATTTTTCCCACTGCGGCCCCTCCAAGCATACTTGGTTAAAGCCACACTACCACACAAGGCTTCAGCCCTTTCCACACAAAGTCTTTTCCACAAAGGCCTCTCCTGGCATAGGAGGTCATCGCCACGCTCCCGCATAACGCTTCGGTCCTTACTGCACGCAGGACCAGCTTTAGCACTGGTGGCGCCCTGTCCGACAATGTTTATTGGCGCCCCCCAACAACCACCGCTGCCACAGATTCCCTCACTACCATCATTTAACAGTGCCCCTCAAGTCTCCATAACCACTCTCAGATTAATTTAGTTTTATAGCACCACACATACCAGTGTGAGGTTTCAGAGCACTTTACATCATACACATACATTTAACAGTGACAATCTCAAGTGTAAATCAGTGTATAGGAAATGTTACATAAGACAGAGGAATACAAGATGTAGGAGTCACATGTCATCCATACTGGTAGGTAGTATAGTTTAAGAGTCCTTGATCTGGAAAACCACAAATTCAGAATTTAAAACATAACACTAATTGTTAGGGGTTCTCTTTAATAATAATAATAACGATTCATTTCTACCCAAATGAACCCTTTTTGCAAATTAGGTTAAGGAAAGACCGGGCAAAAAAACATGTAGGTCTAATATACACCTTGCAGTTTGCATGCACCTCTTTGATGAAGAGTTAATAGCTCACTGTTCTATATTAGGAATTTAACTTATACACTGCAAGTAACAAAAAGATCTCTCTGACAAAAGCAGTAATCCATTGACCTATTAGCATTATATGCACTTTGTGATATACATGGCACACATTCTTAGCAGCAGTCACATTAACCCACAGAGCTGCCTTAGGAAGAGTCAAACTTCCACTAGACAAAACTCGAGTCTCTTTTCTCCAGGAAGAACATTAATCACCAGAGTTATCTTGACATTTTTATTGATGTCTGAAAATTGCTGGAGGCACCAGCAGGTGGTTTTCAAGCCAAAATATATTTGCAACCAGGGTGCCCCCACCCCAAGTCAACGCCCGGTGCAGTGGCACCGATCGCATCACCCTAGAGCCGGCCCTAACTGCACAGCAGCCTTTTCCATGGTGGCCCCACATGCAATACGGGATCACCGCCTCACTACTACGCATGGGCTCTGGCTCAATAGGTGCAACACGACACACGGCTAATTTCATAATGGCCCTGTCCTGGCATACGGGAGCTGCAGACTCTGTCCTGCACACGGGCAAGGCCCGATCGGTGCAGCAGCAGTTTCCTCAAACCTCGTACAGGGAGTCCTATCGACAGGACTCCCCACTGGACCTTGCTCCCTCTAACGCCCTCCTCTTTCTCACAGGGCACACTAGTCTTGGCAAGCAGGCAGGCACTATTGTTCCAGGCTCCAGGGCAGGTGGCCTTGGATTTCCTGGATGAAATCCCCTCACACAGCAGGGATACTAGCAGGCCTGGCCCCCAGTCCTAGTCAAGGGCAGAATTCTTGCTGCGCTTTCCTGCCTCATACAGCCTGTCTGGTTGCTTGGCAGATGCCAATTTTTGCGGTCTCAAACTTCCATCCTCATAGTTCATTTCTAGGCACCAAATGTGATATAGGGTCTGTGTCTTTAAAAGTTTATGTTGGGGGATCTGCTTCTTTTGAAGTGTCCACTCCTCTGCTCCGTCTTCCTCTTGAAAAGCAATCTGTCACAGCAGGAGTGTCTCCAAAGATGATAGTTTCACAGCACAGGCCATGTGAGTGACTGGAGTTCACACCTGGATGTCAGCCACAGTGATATGTGCATCTATACGATTCTCTCATCAGCCCCATCTCCTTCCTGGTCACCTCTCACTAAATCAAAGAGCACTCTTGGCAGTGGACGGGGGAGGAGGTCTGGTTCTCCCCTCCCCAATGTGTGTCCCACTGAGCTGATATGAATGCATCAATACACAAATATGTCAGCTCTCCATGTTTCACCATGCAGGCCTGGGCCTCCAAAAATGGAACCCAGGGCCCTCCATGTTTTGTACCATTCACAGGCACACACACAGACGCCCAAAGCATATGCACAGCATATGCGCACTGCACAGTCTTGTTTCCTCCGTGTACTGTACCACTCATAGGCACACATACATTCAGAACTTACATTTAACATGCACACACTGCCCATCACTGCATTCTTCATGTACTGTAGCACTCAGACACACATACATGTAGAATATGCATTCAACATGCACGCACTGCATCCTACATGACAGCGCAATACCAGAGTTGTTGGGTGGATACATCCAACCAACCACAGGGATGTTAATGGGTGCAAGGAGGCTTCTCATTGACTCCCACAATCATAGGGAGGAAGGAGCCAGTACCAGTAGGTGGCTAGCGAGGAATGCACCTTGGTGTAAATTGGGGAGCGGTGAGAAGCAATACTTTCTACATTTGAAGTTTTAACCTGGTGTATAAAGGCAGAGATGACAATCCCTTTCTCCCCGTCGCAGATTGTGACTATGGGATTCCTGCGCTCTCCATCCATGGGGTCCTAATGACCGTGATTGACGATAAGAGCGCTTCAGCTGGGCTCTCAGCGTGACCTTTTTGAGATATGTGTGGTACACCAGTGTAGTGCCACACCTACACCGCATGCATTAGATATCCACATAGAATTGAAGGATACTTCATTGTGAATTATCCGCCTGTATGTTTCTGTTTATGACATACTGTGAGCGTAGGTAAAGGTGGAGTTTGTTCCCCGATCGTCGCCAAAATGTGATGAAGGGAATCAGGAGACTTCTGTATATATAATCGGTAAGTTTATTCCAATAGTAAAACTCTACCCGGTCACGGAGCGTCCGATCAGCGGCATGCCAACGGTTACAATGGCCAACCGAAGATCAAGCGTCCATGCACGGGAAACAGATTCATAAGACAACATGTTTATCCACGGGCTGTGGCTCGTGTAAATCACGAGCCGAGCCCCATAAAACAGAACGGTCATACACCGCGTGAAACATCACGCGGTGTATGACACACAAGTAATACATTACACATACATTTGTGACTAATGTCTTGCAGGTACCTAGGGATGTAGGGTGACAAAGATTAGACCACTGACACAGTGGCATATATTTTGTATATATGCTACCTACCAGAAGATCCAATGTCCGTCCTAATGAACGCCATGGACTCTGTTGAGCCACCAGGCTCAACAGAGTGTTAAATAAGGCTTTGCACATGGCAATAAAAAGATTTTGATAATTATTATTATTATATTATATTTCTTATATAGCGCAGAATCGAACCCCGAAGGGGTATCTCCGCGCTTGCCTTGGGAACCCGTCCTGGTTTTTCCCTGTGAGATAGCCCCTACAGGGCATCCCCAAGGTGAAAGCCAGGCATCCCGCCGCAGGGGGGCCGTTGTGGAGATTAAGCAAGCTTAATGCCCAGAGTTGCAGAGTGTGAACCCATGATAAGGTCAGGCACCGAAGCGAGAATTATCGAGTCCGTGGACATTTGAGCTCAACAGCCTGCCGCGTCGGGAATTGAACCCTGGTCCCGGGTCTGACCTCTGCTTCGGGGTCTGCCTGCTCTAACCAGTGAGCCACACTTATAAAACATACCTGTCAACTCACCCACATTGGGAGTGGGTGTTTCAAGCTTGTATCACTCACCAAAAAGGTGTTCATTCTCTAAATCCCCTTAACACCTTCAGTGCTCATGATGGCTCCCGGCCGTCATGGGTCACAGTAGACGTGTGCTCATGGCGACCAGGAGCTGTCAGAACGTTGCTGCTCCACCCAAGCGCTGTTATTTCCCCGCCCGTGCGGGAGAAATAATCAGTGGGTGGAGTTCTGACGGCTCCCGGCCGTCATGAGCACACGCCCACCGCGATTTATGACGGCCGCGAGCCGTCGTAAGTAGCCGAGCGCCACGGCCAACCCCGCCCTCCCCCTCGCACCGCAGCGAAATTTGCACAGAGGTAAAGGGGTTAATAGGCCTACCCTCTGAAATGTCTGACTTCAACCTCAATTTTCAGTGAAGATGTAAGGGGTGTATAAATCCGGGAAAACGGCCTTTGTGAATGCGTGTTAATGTTCTGATTGTCCACGTAAGGAATGCTAAAAGTCAAAAGACAGTCAGGAGACTAGCATTTTGGACCACTCTCCCCACTTCACTGAAAGAAAAGTACTTATTTACTACTGAAAACATGACATTCCCCTAAGAATAACACCGTTCTGACGAGAAGCAGCTGGTTTTCAGGAAGCTGCACCGTGTTTACCTTACCCCCTCGGTCAGCGGATCTGCCAGACAAGCAAAATGGCGGCTTGCTCGGACTGGCAGTCTGGAGAGCCGTGCGTCGCGCGGAAGGAATGTCTGTGCGCCATCACGGCGAGGCGCGCGGCCAGATAAGAGAATTACACAGGGGAATTGTCATGCGAGGGCTCGGAGGAGCTGACGATGCACACGAGGCCCCTGACAGCATAGATTAACATGTGGAGGTTACCAAAGGGGCGTGCCCATGTCATCAGAAAACTACTTTTCCAATCCAGGGACTTTCACTTAAATCATTAGCAACTGAGTTACATGGATTGGGTCACATGAAGCGTACTGTAACTACAGCTACCAGCATGCACCGAGCTCGTTAAAAGCCCACAAATGGAATCATTGTGTTACAGTGACATGTAGATATCTTAGCACCCTCTATGCATGACAAAATAAATATTTAGATGCAGGGGGCATACGTTTTTCATATGAGCTATTGGCCGGCACTAAAACCACTGTAGCCTAATCTTGGCTCCACCCCACGCCTCTTTCTTCCATTCTACACTTCTGCTCTCTTTAGTTCACTCCTGCAATATCTGTTTTAGTCCCGATTTCTCCCTTTGTCACTGTGTACCTATTTTTCTCTTCCTCCTTTCTTCTTTTTCTGCCTTTCTCTCTCTTGCTCCTGGTCAAAGTCTGATGAGGTCAAAATAAATCTTGGTCCTCAAAAATAAAGTGCTGGTAAATCCAGGGGCTGTCCCAAAAAAACTCAAGAAAATATGGGCTGTGTGGTTGGAGTACGAGGGGGGAGACGTCCAGGTGGTGTTTCTTTTTAATATATGTAATGCATTACTGCTTAACCTTACTCTGTATAACTTTCTGCAGAGTTGTGATGCCAATATTCTGCCATGCTTATGCCTTCAAACAAAAAACAATATGGTTAAAAAAAACACACACACACACAATTAGACGAGGCGCACTGGGCATGGCTGGCGATGCAAAGCCACATTTATCGCTGGAGTGACTAGACCCGTATACAGGCGCGGTTCGTCCATTGGGGCGTGGGGGCGTAGCCCCCCCTGCCCAACGCCGCCCGCAGCTCCCTCATGACAATCATGTCAATGAATCAACATGACGTCAGACCGCCGGGCGGGCGTCATGTTGATTCATTGACATGATAATGTACAGACGGCAACACAAGTACGCATGCGTGGGGACTGAGGGTGAATTTTTACCCGTGCCCACGCATGCGCACTTGTGTTTTGGCGGCGTTGCGCATGCCCATCAGGAGCCCTAATGGGCGTGCTGCGGGCGAGAGGGTACCTGTGCCCCTGGCGCCAGGATTGGCCAGGGGCGCTGTGAGCCTGTGACGTGTGCGGGACCGGCAGCAAGGTAAGAGTGTGTTTTTCGGTGTTTAGCTTGCACAAATGACTTGCGATAGTTCAGTGTGTTAAAGCATCTGCTGCAGAAATGTGTAAATACATGAATGATGGATGGATGCAGGGTGGGTGCATTAATGATTGTTCGGTGGATGGGTGGGTGGATGGGTGGGTGGATGGGTGCATGCATAATGGGTGGATGGATGGATGCATGAATGATGTATGGATGGATGCATGGATGCATGCACGATGGGTGGATGCAGGATGGTTGGGTGGATGAATGGGTGGATGCATGAATGATGTATGGATGCATGCATGCATGATGGGCGGATGCATGATGGATGGATGGGTGGATGCATGAATGAATGATGTATGCAGGGTGGGTGGATGGATGGGTGGATGCATGAATGATGTATGGATGGATGGATGCAAGGTGGTTCGGGCTCGCTCACTGCGCTCGATCGCTGCGGTGCAATATGCAAATTAGTTTACGCCTCACCACTTTCAAATGTCACCAGCCGCCCCTGCCCGTATACTCGGATACATTACTACTACCCCCAATACTGCGTGCTGCTTGATCTGAGAAATTGGTCGCCAAACAATGAAGAATTTGTGATAGCGAAGGAGTTTGTAAACTACAATGTTGCTCTTTATTCCTTGGCAGACAATTCTATAGAGTCCGATCTGGCCTCATTTATAGCTGAAGTCCCCAACCGCCAATTGAGCACTGGAGAAAGAAATCTCCTGGAGAGCCCCGTCAACCTGAAGGAACTGGGCGCCCTGAAGCAATTGCAGATTGGCAAAACCCCGGGCCCCAATGGGTTCCCGGTGCAATTCTCAAAGGCGTACTGGTCCCAATTGGCTGGTGGAAGTTTTCAATTAATCTCTTGAAGGTGGTAAACCCCCCAGTCTTGTGGCTAACTGACATTATGGTCACCCCAAAACCTGGGTGACCCACAAATAGTTTCTCCTCTGGTGTCCTGAGAGGAAGTGAAGGTCTGGGCTAAAGTCCTGGCAAACCAACTGTTTACGGTGGTAGGCTCTCTGGTGCACCATGGCCTGTCAGTATTCATAAATAACTGGGCCACGAGGCAGAATATCCAGCGGGTACAGAATGCTCCGGCACTGGCAGCCAGAATGCCGGGTTAGAAAGTACTGCTTCTTGTCGATTTCCTCAAAGCATTCAAATCTGTGGGATAAGCCCACCTATTTTTCTCTGCTCGCTAAAATAAACTTGAGGGCTAGGGGATGCCCACAAAAACTTCGGAAGATTTGGAAGCGATGTGCAGATTACAGGGGCATAGTACTGGCCCCTGTCCACACTATGGAACCTCAAGTAAATGCCAAAATATGACACTATGGTCACACAACAAGGGGGATAGAGATGGGGTGTAGGGCTACATCTGAATAGGATTGGTGGAGGGGGTGGTTGGGGATGCACTGTGAATGTTCTTGTGTTCTAGTTGTTCCTGGGATTTTAGACGTCAATGTCCTGTATATGTATGTGGGCCGGCTTGGCCCCGATATATGGCTAAATCCCAATAAAATTTGTTATGAAAAAATATATAGAAATCTTGAGGGACCTTCTTTGCCCGTACATGGTGGGCACATCTAGCCACGTGAAACTTTAATACTTGTGTGAGGACAGCAACCAATTCTGAACAATCAATGTATATTTGTTTTGCAAAAAGACAATAACAGTTTTAGTTTCGTCAGAAGCGAAGCCTGACATGAACCCACCATGCCCCAAACAGGTTCAACTCAAAGAGAAAAGAAGGGGGGGAAACGAAGAGTGGCTGAGATATTTGGCTTACGGTCATTGGATCTTGGGGTCTCACAATCACACTCTCCAACTGAATGAAGCTAGTGACAGTTAACCAAAATAAATGTGCGCAAAAATATGACAGAACGACCCAGTTATTCATCAAACCCAAAGTAGTTGCACCGTCTCCTCCCCGTTTCACATTTCAAACATTGTTTTCCTTTTATGTTTGCGTGCAGAAAAAAACCCACCAAGATTCCGGACCGTGAATGTTGTTCCCCGTCTCGGGATGTGCGAAAACTTTTGTTTAAATGGAACATTTCAGTAGACAGGCCCCCTAAGCAGTTCTGGAAGTGGTACATCCCGAAAGCAGACCGCGCGCCTCAAAGCTCCGCGCGCGCAGGGCACTCAAGGTGAGGCAGACCGCGGGTATTTTTATGTTTCTAGCCTGCATTGTTATAATCCCGTTTACAGCGATCACAGCACGGATTTACTGTCAGGAGGAACACCGCTCACATTTCATCTTTTATTTGTAGCTCAGAGGAAGCCAGTCCTTCAGTCTTGGCTTAATCCAAAGCAGGAACCGTTCCCCCCCTCAGCAGAAAGCCCCCCTCCCTATTCAAAGAGCATCAAGCATGCACCACCGGAAGAAGAGCTTTTATCCGGGGCCTTGGGGTTAAGTGTGACCCGTAGGTTCGCCTTGTAAAGCAAGGCACCAGCCAGGACTACTGCAGCAGGAAGTGGACCGTCGGGCACAACAGGGCGTTAAATGGGTGCTCAGCACAAAAGGGATTAGAGGGTGGTCAGCACAACAGGGTGTTAGTGGGTGGTCAGCACAACAGCACAACCATCATTTTTACGAAGTGCACAGTGCAAAATAGGGCACGTGGTAGATACTAAAGTGCCAGAGTGCAAAAATCAGCTGCTTCCCCTCCCGACCCAGACTATCAACAAGAGTTTAACTACAAATTTAAAGAACTCTCAGAACAAAGCTTACACAAATAGGCAGCATTGCAAACATGATACAAATATTTATTTATTTATTTATTTCTAAATTTATAAAGCGCGAACAAATACCACAAGTGGTGTCTCGGCGCTGGGCAGAAACGGAGAGGCACATCCTGTGCATTATTGAGTGAATAACCATGTCTTCACTTGCCTTCTGAAGAGCAGCAGTGAGGCGCTGGTTTTTATGTGATGGGGCAAGGAGTTCCAGAGCCTCGAGGCGGCCACCAAGAAGCGTCTGTCTCCCCAAGTGACTGTTCTCACTCGTTGAACGCATAGTGATGCGGAAGAGGCTGATCTTAGCGCTCTATTGGGAACGTACAGCTGCAGTGATTCCCTAAAAAAGTCGGGTCCTTGGTTATTCAGTGCCCTGTATATGATGCACAGAGCCTTGAATTTTGTTCTCTTTTTTATTGGGAGCCAGTGCAGTTGGTAGATGACTGATGAGATTGATGCAAACTTGGGAGTTCTAGTCAGGATTCGCGCCGCGGCGTTCTGCACCATTTGTAGCTTTTTGAGGACCTGCTCCTGAGCATTCAGCAGAAGCCCATTACAGTAGTCCACCTTGGAGAGCACCAAGGAGGACATCAGGGTTTTCCCTGCGGATAGTGGAAGGTAAGGTAGTAGCTTTTTCACTTTCCGTAGCGTGAAGAAGGAAGAGGAGACTACTGCGTTGGCGTGATTAGTGAAACTCAGTTTGTTGTCGAACAACACTCCTAAGTTTCTGACCTTTGAGGCAGGGATAGGTGGGTTGCCCATTTCCGGTGGCCACCAGATCGGGGACCAAGCTGGTTTTAGGTCTCCAAACACCATTACCTCGGTCTTATCGGTGTTTAATTTTAGGCAATTGTTGTCCATCCAACGACTGATGGCTCTCATGCCAGTCTGAAAGTTGGCTGCCACTTCGATCCCGTTCTTATGTACTGCCAACACCAGCTGGGTGTCGTCGGCGTACGAAGTCACTCCCATTCCATAGGTTTTAATGACCCTCGCCAAGTCCGACACATAGATGTTGAAAAGTGTCGGACTCAGCGAGGATCCCTGGGGGACTCCGCACGGCAGCACAAATGTTGGTGAATAGAAGTTCCCCATCTTCACTGACTGTTCTCTATTGGCTAGGAAAGATGTCAGAAGTTCCGCAGCCCTGCCCTTTATGCCCAAGGCTTTGACACGGTCGATCAGGATGTTATGATCGACCGTGTCAAAAGCCGCTGATAGATCTAGCAGGATCAGAACAGCCGAACCTCCCTGGTCCATGATCTGTCTGATCTCTTCAGAGGCCTTGATGAGCGCTGTCTCTGTTCCATGTCCTCTTCTGAACCCGAACTGGGTGTTGTCTAACAGGTTGTTTTGGTCAATGTAGTTGGCCAGCTGTTTGTTTATGGCTTTTTCAAGAATTTTAGATGGATAAGGGAGAGCTGCTATAGGGCGGTAATTTTTTAGTTCCAAGGTGTTAAGGGTTGGTTTTTTTAAAAGTGGTTTTATTATTGCGGTTTTCCAATTTTGGGGATATTTTCCTGTTTCACAGATGGTACTGACAAAAAGACCGGCCTATTGACATCAGCTGGCAGCCAATGTGCTTGGGGCTATAAGGTGCATCGTATATAACAGACATAAGACTACGGGCGATAATCTTTAAAGTCCCAGCTGCCCAATGGGCCTTGGAAACACACGACCCTCCTGTGGGGTCTCCTTAAACTTGGCGGGATAGGGGTATGAGCATTATAGTTCTTGCTGCACATCCGTTATGGCCCCCAGAAGCCAACTTCAAGAGCTCACCTGAGCACATACACAGCTACCATTCATGCCTTCGTAGCGCCCTCCTGAAAGACTCCACCTAGTCTTGGCGAAATAGGAGATATAAGCATATATTTTTTGATGCACGCCTATTATGCACCCTAGCAAACCACCTACAGAGCTCCATCTGTGCACACCCACAGTCTAACGTTTGCCCCTTCCTAAAACAGAGGGCCTAAGGTCCTACTTAGTGGAGTATTTGGCCTTGATTGGATTTGATTAGTACATTTGTAGAGTGCACACATGCCCGAAGGTGTCTTTGCGCTAGAGTCGGTAGATATGAGCGGTGCTGGCGGGGTATACAGGATGGATCAGTTGTTAACCCCTTTACTGCTAAGGCATTATTTTTAGTTCCATTTAATTTCCATTGAAATCAATGGAAAGTCCATGACGAGTTACCCTTGTCATTAGCGGCGAAGAGGTTAAAGAGTCAGGTTTTTAGCACCTTTCTAAAGGACAGAAGCGAAGATCTGCTCTTTATGGAGATTGGAAGTAGGTTCCAGGTCTTAACTGTCCCTAACAGGAAGCTTCTTCCACCCCAGCGGGCCTTCTTAAACTTAGGTGTTTGCAGAAGTTTCATATGAGCGGATCATAAGACTTCTGGCCGGCACATACCATTTCAAGTGCGTCCTCAAAAATTGCGGCTGTGTGCCAAGTAGAGCTTTGAGGGCCAGGCATTGGGATTTAAACTTACCTAAACTTTAAAAAATGTCAATAAACTGCACCAGTTGAATGTTCCGCTTAATATTTCGAGGATTGAGGAACTCCATGGTGGCTGATCTGCAAGTTCTTATTTCTAGAGCTTTTAATTTGTTCCGCAGCAAGGAACTCTGCTGCTTGATTAGGCAGGGGCAAAGACAGAAGACATGCAACAATGTTTGCTTTGTCGGATGGCATAAGCGAAACCTCATCTTCCCATTGCCTTTCCTCCTGCCATTTAGGCTTCAAATCTAGGGTGGGCAGCACCACCAGTCTCAGCGAAATTAGTTTCCACTTAAAATTCAGAGACTAGGCAGCCTCAAAAAATGACTGATCCTGTGGCTCCTCATACGACGTTAGCACCAGACATCCATGCGCTTGCTTGACTAGTGCCATGTTGTCTTCCCACTGACTTTTCAGACTGACATTTTTATGCAGAATTTTCTTAAAGGCTTGGTCACTTGTGTCTGATTGCCATAGTTCTCTGAGCCAGAGGGTCTCGACACTTTCCATTAAATACCTTTTGAAGCCGCCTTTCCCTCTTTGTAAGTTGATTTTGTAACAAACCTGATGTGCTTGCTAGTCCTTTGCAGCATTCCTCAATTAATTACAGCATTTTACAAAGGGCCCCTGATATCGTTAAGGATTGCCTTACCAGTGAGAATTCAAGTCCGACTCGCGTAGGCGAGGCCGACCTCGGCAGCTGGAAAATGTGCTTGTAGATCTGTATTATAAGCTTATCCAGGAGGCTAGCATCTAAACCGAACATTATTTCACCTATGTATGATGGGAACAGGATCAATTTCAACCTAAATACTGTGAATAGGGGTTTAAGATTGTGTCCCCAGAGGGATTTTGCTAGGGTCGAAAAAGCTAAATTTAGGGCCATTGCTTTCCCCATGATAACTTTCTTTTGTGGCACATAGGAGGCCTTCGAGTCCAGCTTGACCACCAAATAGACATAGGTGTTTTTTTTCTTCCATCAGAGATCCACTGAGAAGCCATTTGCTCGGCCTGGAAATGCACCAGTTTAGAAAGATAACCTTGGGTTTGATTAATCTTTATAACCCTACTCGGAGGTTAGGGAGAAGGAGCAGGTCATCTGCACAGAAGTGATTGGCTAGAGGTAGACCACCGAGGCTCGGGGTAGGCAGAGGTCAAGCCAATTCGAAATTGGGGTGAGGTCGGGTCAATGCTGGGGGCCAAAGCAGCGATTCGACTGCTGCCGCACTCCCTCGCTGCTTCCCCTGGAAGTATGTCAGAAGCAACAGCGTGAGTCCGACAGACATGCAATAAGCAAAACACACTTACCTCCCTGTTAAGGGTCATGAGCAGGACCCACATGCACAAATTCAGTTTTTGCAGAAAACCGGGTGGTAGAAGTTGACTCTCCAGTTCCAATGGTCTTAATTTATTCACTAGATTTTGAGAGGTGCTTTATTCTGCATAATTACACTTCACCGAGCCACTGAGGGTAGGCCAAGAATTTACGTAAAGCAAGAAGGTCCATGCACAGTATTTTGGATGATGATCGACAGTATAGTGCAAGGTCTGCTCAATAATTATACTTTCTGGAGTTACTTTGTAAATACTTTGTTGCAACGATAAGCAGATGGAAAAGATGTCACCACTGTCAAACAGATGATTGGTTTAGGCATTTGACTGGAGAATTGGGACAACAGATGAATTGGCTATAAGTTTAGGGAAAAAGATAGATTTTCATTTTTTGTATGAGTCTTAGGAATTTCTTATCACCAGGTTTTGAGAAGAAGAGGAAGAAGGACAAGGAGTACCAGTAAATCGAGCACTGAAAGTTGGAAGCTTCTACCATCCAATTTTTAAAAATGTATATATGAAGGAAACAATGGTACATGGAGGCTGATCTCAAGTACCAGCAAGGTTGAAAGACTCTTGTGATATGATAGTGCATGGCCACGTACAGCCCAGTTGTCAATCACGTCTTTTGTACCACACTTTTGGAGCTCACCTCAGAACTAACCAACCAACAACCAAAAGATCAGGCAGATGAAGTTGGAGGAATGGACTAAAAGTCTGAGCACTGATGATGCTCAACTACCCCTTAAGCTTAACCGGAAAGTAATAACACCATTACATTTATTTATGCATGAATGTATGTATCTAGCCAACCTCGCTACACACTAGACACTCGGGCACATCACAAACTTGGTAGAAATGTTTTGCTTTGCACTAGTTTCCCTGGAAATATGGCTACGTCCCAGAGGTAAATAAATCCTCATACGAGTAAGCTATTATGTGGAAGTGAAGGAGACAATGGCTTCTCAATGTTGAACTGCAACTAAGTGGGCACCAAACCCATGCGTAACTTGTTTGACCAGACCAAGAAAGTCCAAACGTCTCAGAAGCTGGCGTGTAAGCAGAACCTTGGAAAAAAATTGCACTAACTAAAACGAAAATTGAAATACTAGTGCGGGTTGAATTATGTTAACAAAGAAACAGTTACTAAGCCTTGCAACAATTGGGGAATTTGCTACTACAATATAGATGAACTTTTACGATCAGAATGTGAAAGGAGTGCAGTCACCGCTATGCTTCATCAAACGCCCACTACTAAATGAAATTTGTTGGGAGCCTATTTATCTTATGTGCAGCCAACTCTAGAAGAAACGTTTTGCGCTGCACTGGTTTCGAGGGAGAAATTGCTACAGACCATAAGTAAAATAAATCCCAGCAGAAGTATGCTATTATGGGATGGGAAAGGAGGTATTGTGCTCTCAATGCTGAACTGAAAGCAAAGTGGGAACCCAACCCATGCTGGACCACTAACAGAAAAAATGTGTCAGGAGGGGACATCTAATGAGAATAATGATTGGGAGATATGCAACTATGTCACAGAACTTCCATGACCAGAATGCATTTGAAGAGCGGCTGCTATGCGTCACTAAAAGCCCACAGCTAAAGATAATGTGTTATAGGCCTATCTGTCTTGTGTGCAGTCAACCTTGCAAGAGATGCATGTATGATTTTCGTATTTGTATAGAGTAGGCAGAGCCTAACCCAGTGGAGCGCTGAACAAGGTCATAGGCAAAGATTCAGTCAACAAGTGATTGCACGGGCAGCTGGGTTCGGATACTGGAAGAGGACTGTAGCTGTGTCGTTGCAAAGTGTTCTCTGAAGAGGTATGTCTTCAGCTCCTCGACACATTGGAGCAGGGTGAGGGTGGTCTAGATGGCTATGAGGATGTTGCTTCAGATCTTGGGTGAAGAGATGCAGAACGCCTGTGAATCTTTGTTTTTTTCCTGGACTTCTTTGCCCGATGGTGACCTGGCTGCTGATGTGCCAAAAGCCACAGGAGAGTGTGCACTTGTCAGTCCAATAACCAGGGGATTGGCGACGGAGATGACGTTGCGGTTTCTGAAGATGCTGCCGGCCAGCAATTACAGACAGTGGATTGGTGGGATCTGATCATATTTGTTCGGCCCTGTTGGATCTCCGTGGGTGTGGAAGAATTTGTGGAGTCTGGGGAGCCATCCAGCAGGAAATTGCCACCATGCAGATGTGAGAGCACGAGCGCTTGAACAGCTCTAGCCTCCTTGAAACGGTTGCACTTTCTTTAGTAGAGACGGTGGCAACAAGGTCATCTTGTTTTTCCTGGTGATTTTTTACTTGACGGGGAGGTCTGTGTCTAGTAGTGAATATAAGTGGCTTGGCGCTCATTTTAGCAGAAATAGCATTTGTTGTATCTTCAAACCAACATAATGGTGTTCTCTCACCATCTTAGCTCCGTCATGTGCAGTGATATCAGGACTGACCAAATGGTGCAAAAAGTCTGATCACTATGGGCACCAAGCCGTTATAGCATGAAGCCCACCTAGTCCCTGCAGTGCACTTTAGTTCACAAATAGGTCACAATGCATTCTGGGGGCCCTTTTGGCTCCTTTCCCTATTATGTAAAAATAAAAAACATAAAAATTTACTTTGTTTTTTGCAGTGCAAACTTTTCCAAATTGCTGGGGACGATTCCCAAAAGCACTTATGTACGGGAAGCAGGACTACACATGACTCTTACCTACACTCGTACATGTCTTTGTGAATTGTCCCCGAAATGTTCAATAGTAAAAATGCTGAGAAAAGTCTTTTCAATTCGTACAAATGATACCTAAAAATGTGAATACCAATATAGAGGTTTTGTGTCCAGTTCATAAAGCGAATTAAGAGTATGTAAAAGAGTACCACATTATACGCTCCAAAATACATTTGTGAATAAGCAACATAGGGTTTATGCAGGGGAACAGTTGCCCCGGCAACAGGCCGCACTGGTCCACACAAGGAGTGTGAATGGTGGACTTGGCCTACACTTTGCGCCAGTCTCCTCCGGGGAAGGACCGCTCTCCCCTCCCACAGTATAGCGCGCCCTCCGCCGGCCTTGGGGGCCTGCACCACCCCTCACAATGGAAGGAAGAGGGCGTGGGGGGGGGCCCATCGGACCGCTGACCCCGTTATTGTTCTCGGGCCGTGACAAGGCTTCCTCCGAGCGCCGAGCAGGGGCACTGCCGAGTTTTCCAACCACGAGAAGTCACACAGAAGTCACGTTGTTTTCGGAGGGAAGCGCCGGCGGATCCCTGCGGCCTCTCACGTAGCCACGACCTACAGTGGCGTCGAGGCAACAGTTGAAATCCGTGAGAACGGCGCTACGCGAGGCGCCTTGAGACAAACCACCGCGGAACGCCAGAACTGGCGAGATCGGCTAACCGAGACCCTGCCAAGTCATACACAGAGTTCAGCAGAAAGACCACAGAAGACAGGCTGAAGGGGGAATGTACTTAAATGCCCACTGCGCAAGCTTCCCAGAACCACTGGAAAACAAACACAAAGAGGCCAAACGACAGGCTGGCTGGGAGCGGCCATTCCTCTCAAACCCAAAGGCTTGTTTTTTGTACTGTGAAAAAAAAAAATGGTTTCGCAAAATGTACAGAACAATAATACAGTATGAATCATTCGGAGATGTAAAATGCTAGACTATTACAGAGGTGAAAAGGCCAGACAAAACCTAACGTTAGGACCAGATAGCGCCCGCCGTTTTGCTCTGCGTGATATATTTCCTTTTATTTTTACACGTTTTAACTGCTACCGAAAAAGTAAGATAACCAGGTCAGTTTTTTCCCTGCAATGTTTTTGGTGAGCATGGCAGACTTCATGCTTTGGTTACTCGTGCGGCTGTCATAGGAGCACCAAGCTTGTCTCTTTTCTGTTTCTGAAACCAAAGGCTCCGAAGTAAACTTTCTCTACCATGACAGTTTCCTTGACTCACCATGCTTGAGAGTACTGACATTTAATTCTTTCTTTTGGAAGCTTGTGCTCTTATGAAAAGCTACCCACCCACTTGATGGTACTTTCGGATGCTTATCATGCTATTCACAAAGCCACGAACCACCTTTTGATGGACCAGAAAGAGGCTGTTTATTTGTAGTGCCGGTTTGGTAGTGTGTGGGTGTACAATGGTGGACTCTATGGGATCACGTCAAGGGAAGATTGTGGCTACGCTTATCCATGCAGTTCGTGATGATTGCACAGTGCGGACAAACACCTGGCGCTGAAAATCACAGCGAACGGCATTTATCTAACACACTCCGCCACTTGCGGAGCTCTGCGCGGCAGAGTTTTTTTTGCACTTTACAGGAACTCCGCCCAGGCTTAGAGTTAAGTGAAAAGGAGGGAGAGATAGAGTTGATTTTGTGTACACAATTTCTTTGTGTGGTTCATCAGCTCGAATTCGGATTCTTACAAATTAAGCACTGGGGGGGAAAGAGACTGCCTTACAACTGCAGCCCTCAGTGCCCACTCCAACTGTCTACCTCCCTTATGTCATTTTATTAAGGACATTAAACTGTGGACTACTTGCTTTATCAATGCTTATATGGATATAAACAATAGAGCTGTGTTAGTGTTTTCTGTGACAAACCAGATCTAAAAACATACTTGACTCATTACATTTGTCACACGAGTTTAAATAGCTTGAAATGTTATAGGAGGATTTTTTTTATTTCAAACTATTCTGTAACATATTTGTTTGAAATGATTTATATGAAAACTATTTCTAACATCATGCAAATCAATCATGGTGAGAGCCCAGAGACTTTACTAACACACCACCCCGGGTTCATGAACTACAAATGAGGTCTCCTTCTGGCATCAGAAGGGATCTGATGCTCGGGAGGTGACACACTGCGCCAAACAAATGACACGACAAAACAGCTCTCTTGCAAATTTGTATCTGGGCGGACCTCGGAGGGAACTGTGATCAGAACTCTGATGACACTGGAGTTTAAGTCATTCCTCGAGCTGGCCAAGTTGGGGTTTCTGCCTGGAACGCAGTGGTGAGGATCCAAGAAGTGGTACAAAGGCGATGCTGTCTCATAGTTGATAAAATATCCTCTTATAATTGAATGAGTTAGGGAGTTGTTTGCACAGAGCTCACTGGAAGCCAATTCTCGTCGAAGCCTCCTATTGGTTGCTAGGAGTGGACGGCCATGGCACAAAATGAATATTTACAGACAGTGTGTTCAACAACGATTTGAGGACACTGAATGTACTTATTTATACAACCAGGGAGCATTCTTTTAAAGTCTAGCTTAGACCACTTATAAAGGATACAGTACCTACCCCCTCTGCACCCAGAGAGCCAGCTAATATAGCATCCTAGGATTGTTTCAGATCTTCAGTAAACACAAAACTTTTGCATACTTTGTGCCCTTCGGTGCACCTGGAAAGCCCAGGACACCAATAAGTCACAGCTCGGCCGGGGCAAACCAACACCATGTACTAAAATAAGAAGTTACTCATTCACGTCTCGGCTTCACTGCAACGTCCTTCTTGAGTTCAAGTCTAAAACATATAAAATCTATTTCGTCCTCACCAACACCCTGGAGGTGCCCACCTACCCTCCTCATTCCTTGGTCTGCGATGAGTCCAGGTAGAAACCAAGTCTACAGCGCAGTATGGAGAATGGAGGACTGGGACGCAAGGTAACCGCTGATCTTTTTATGCAGTATTTTTACAAAGGCCTTTAAGATCCCATTCTCAAAAACACCACAGACAGAAAAAGGCTTAAAAAAAGAAAATAAAACAGCATATTATCCTTATAAACCATGAAATGTTTTCATGGTCATCAGAATACATCGGTTACCCAAAGGGACTAGGAAACTAAGAAATAACCAGGGGCGTTTGATAGTGTCACGGCAATTCTCTAGCGCCGGTGCAAGTTAAGGGCTGATAGGCAATCCTTACAACAAGTACTGCCGGGGGCCTGGAAAAACAAACATCAGATACTACAGCGAGCGCACAGAGAGTCACTCCTTTTCAGTCTTTAAGCTTCAGGAGTAGAGAAGTGTACCCACTAACGAAAACTGCTGAAGGGTGGGGTGGGGTAAATGCATAACTGAGGAAGAATACAGATATGCTTATGTTAAGAAAAAAATATGAGTTATTTAATCATTTAAGAAATGTACTCAGTAACTTTAAGAAGTTCTGAAGGTATTAATATTCTACAACAGTGCTGTGAGTAAGCTTTATGCACAAGCACAAGGGTTTACAGTATAGCCTTAGAGCCCAACGTAGTGTGCTCTACAGCCCACAGACTTCCCAGGATATAGCGGCATGGATTAGCAAATTTAGCGGCACAAATATGGATATTTAGCGGCACAAATATAGAAATTTAGCGGCATTTTTGCGCACTTTATTTTATTCCTAATCATTCATTTTCAGCATTAAAACAACAGAAACTGATTTAGTAGAGTATTCCATTTTGAAATAGAAACTGATTTAGCAGAGTATTCCATTTTGAAATAGGCCCTAATGTGAAGTCATTTCCTTTGATGTCCCTTCCACTACCCCTAGCATTTTAGTGACTTGACGCCCATGCTCAAGTTGGCCATGTTACCCCCTCACCTTCCATGTCCAATGTGCCTGTATTTAAAATATATCTTGATGCATTGAGACAACCCATACTTTCATATACTAATGCAACTTCTGAATTAGAAAGGTTTATTCTGTCCTACACGGAGAGACAGGCAGCTAAGCTTAGGTACGCCTTACTGGATGTGGCCGAAAGGGGATTACTGAAATGACAGTAAAACCCTATATCTTGTTTTTAATTACACAACAAACAGCTGCCTTTTAACTCTGGTCGGCGGATTTCCCACCCCCCCCAATGCTGGCAGACTTACTCCCTCTGACAAGGCAGCTATTGAAAATTCACCTTATGAAGGATTAACCAGCAGTGCACAGGAGGGTTGTCCACCAAAGTTGCAGCATCCACCATGGGAAGAAATACTTTGGTGGGTTTCGGCCTTAATGTTTTATCACCAAAGTGGCTCCTCCCATGGGGGGTGCAGATACTCTGTTGAGTAACATCCAACGCTGAGGAGATTCCACCAGTAACGTAGCATAAGTATTTGTAAAGCAAACGTTCACCCAAGGGCAGCTTGACACTGAATAACAGATGTTTATTGTTACCCAACTCTGTGGTTTAATTTTATTGACCATAGAAAGATGAAAGGCTTAGTGGACCCACCGGGATTTGAACCTGTGACTATGAGGACCCGGCTTAACCATGGCCACTGGGAAGGTCACGCGAAGTGGAAATACAAGGTATGCACCACATATCAGCCTGGATTTGGAACAGATTTGGGGCGCCATAACTACCTGAAAGTGCCTCAGTAATAGAGGTATTTGAGTGTAGGGGAATCTTTCAAGACTAATGTTGAGAGGGGGTGGTAAGACCCTTCTCTTTTTCCCTAAACAGTTTACATAACAGTGGCACTAATAATAGCTTATTGTTTTTATACTTTTTCAAGGGATGTCTGCCAACCTCTGCGGTTTTTCTGTATTATAGGTCATCTACCCCCTTCACTATCTCCTTTTCTGTTGTGTCCTGATCTAGAGAGCGCGTCTGTTCTGGGGTGAGTTTCGGTACATGAAGTGTGGCCAGAAAGTTCTCTTCCTCTAGAGTGGTGTGTTGGCACGCCACAGTATATTGAGCTTCATAATAGGGTTTAAACATGTTAAGCACATCAAGGGGTCTGTAACTACTAATACCTGCATAGTCTTTGTCAGTGAAATAAAAAGCTACATCTCTTGCTATCTCAATTGCATAGCCCATAGACGTCCCACTTTCTACCCTTTCTCAAAATCACCGTGCTAAAGTTTGAATAGTGTTTTTTTGCCTTGGATGTGAGCAATTGGTTAAAGTCATATTTTGCCTTAAGTAAGCTACAGATTTCTTCCCTGAAAGGTGTACACATGTAAGTTTAGGATAGTGCCTACACTTGTTTTCCCAAGTCATTCTGGTGTTTGCCTCTCTCTTATAATGAGTGGAATCCTGCATTATTTCTGCCCAAATACAGACCTTATCTGCCACCCCCAACACTTGGGGGGGGGGGGGGGATAATGTGTTCTTGTTCTCCCCTACATACATATGGAGCATTGAGTGTAACTATAGTTTGTCCTGTAGCAGACTGTAATGAGACATTAAGTCTTGATTGTTCTGTAGGGGGTTTCACTAAGTCTAAGTCGAGCCAGATTTTGATAATATTCTGATCTTAAATGCGGTTTGGCATTAGGAGTGTGTTAGTTACTCACCCCAGTAAGGAAGTCGAGGTCAGAAAGTAGTCTGTATGGAAACATGTGAAATATACAGAGAAATGTTGATTTCCGGCCCTTTGGGTTTAACAAATCGTTAGGAATTGCAGGGAGAAATCTATGTCTGGTGGTTGGTTTACAGTTCTCTATCAACATGATTTTGGTTCGATGAGAGATCAGATTGTCAGAGGTTTTCATTCTCTTCCAATAAGTATTTTTGATTGTGGATGCTGAAGTATATTTGTGCTGACAAGCCATAATCTGCAAATGAGGCCGCACTCCCCACCACCTTCATTTTCGCGGGCACTTATGTAAAAATCGCAGCATTTTTTAAAAAGTGCCAATTTCGCGGAAAATCGCGAAATCCTGGTGGGTCTGAGGCCTGCTCTAGCGATAAAGGCCCAAGCAAAAGTCGCTGAGCCAGCTCTAAGGCTATTAGAACATTCCACCGATAGAGGGCAGAATATTATATTTTGTAAAGCAAAGGCCTCAAAGAGCCTGAGGGAGTTAAAATCTACTTGGGCTCTGTGAGGACTCTGTTTACAGTGGTTGCTGTGACAAAAATTCGAATATTGATTCTTCGGGCTTCTACCAGGCATTAGAAGCCCGGAGCACTCTATTGTCTTCAATGGAGCGCTCAACATTCCTATGTTTTAATAGTTGTGGCAAACCCTATCTAATAGCCAAGCGCAGGCTCTACTCTCTGAGTGATCTTATGGCACAGTTTGATGCTTGGTTTCAGTCTCTGTTGATCTTCATGGTTCAGCTGCCAATGGAGTCTACAATTTTCGACTCATCCTGGTAGAAATCAGTTGCACTTTATGGAGACATAATCTGCTCAAAGGAGGGCGTGACCGTCTCAGGGTGCAGTGGGAGTTGTGAGGTGTTGCGAAGGACATTACTTCAGTAAATACTCCACAAGTAGATGAAAAGTAGGTAGACTTTAATATAAGAACCCAGCCGTAAGTTGAGGAGGACAGTCTGAACACTCCTCTTCCAGCCTCGATCTGCTCACACGGTCTCACTGGATTCCAAAGTAATAGAACATCCAGGTTGGAATCCTGTGAGGTGCGAGGACATAAACACAACACTTCCCCTTTCCCACTAAGTAATAAATAACAACAAGAACAAAAGTATACAACATTTTAGAGATCCATATTATAAGTGAGATGGTAAAATCACTAGATAACTATTTAAAAGAAAAAAAATGCTGGAATAAATTAGGAAGAACAAACATGTGTGATGTAGTCTTTTAAATAAAGAGGTTTAACACAAACTCTCCCAGCTCTAGTTGCTTCAGGAATGCGATAATCCTAGGATGTAACACTCATACTAGGACTGGAAAGATTATTGCAAGAATCACTATTTTCCCCCTCAGTTACTTGAGGAGAAACAGAATCAGAACACCACGACCCATCTTCTGCAACACGAGAAATGGTCTCAGTATTCTTAGGAAAATCTTCAATCTAATCATACTTAATTGGGTAATGGTTAAAATTGGGATCTGAGTTGCGTTCAATTTCACCTCTGAATTTGGCAATCCTACGGGCATGCCACACTTTCTCATCACTTCACAGAGCAGAATTACGCATTATTTTAACAACTTTTAAAGGAGCAGAAAATTTGCTCTCACCTTTACGTGTCAACCTTCCTTTTTTTATTTTCACTACATCACCAATACAGAGATGTACTTTTTTTACACTATGCGTATGGTCAAAAACTTCTTTTTGTTTGTGTTGATTACTTTCCAAAGACATCCTAACTTTTTCAGCAGACCAAGTCACAGAATTAGTACATTTGAACCAACCTACATTGTCTTTAGTACGAGGAAGTCTTCGTCTCATGAGTTCGAAAGGGGCATAATCTGAAGCTTCACAGCGAGTTACCCTGTATGCATTAAAAAAATTTCTTAGTTCATCTTCCCATTCTAAGCAATTACTAAGAGACAATTCAATGACACCCTTAATAACTCTGTTCAATCGTTCCACACAACCATTTCCTTCTGGGTGATATACAGAAATGATTCTATGGTTAATGCCAGTCTCTTTTATGAATTTTTTTAATGGTTCACTGATAAACTGTCCACCATTATCTGAAATGTCTTTGGGAAAACCTTCACCGCCAAATATGTCAGCCAAAAACATGAGCACACAATCAGTATCTGGTTTCTCAACTATTTTGTATTCCGGCCACTTAGAAAAGTGGTCAACAGCCACAATTATGTACTTTGAAACACCATCAACATTCCTGAAGGGGCCCAAAATATATATGCCAATCCTCTCCCAGGACATACGTGGAACAATTACAGGGTGTAATGGAACTTTGTGAGTAATTAAACTCTTATCAGAATTAGTGCACTGGACACAATTTCTAATTTTTCTTTCAATATCTTTATACAGACCAGGCATAGGATTCTGTTTGATTCTAGCCTTACATTTGACGATCCCTAAATGCCCTTCGTGGCACAAGTCAATGATTTTGTTCCTACAGTCTACGGGAGGAACAAGTCTTCCGTTTCTGAGTAACAGGTCATCTTCAATAGATAAATCATTCCTAACTTCCCAAAAGGCAAGGAGATTCTTCTCTAATGTTACTTTTGCAGGCCAACCCTCTTGGACATGTTTGATCACAGAAATCAAAGTCAAATCATTTGTTAGATTTCTTAACCATTCATCATGAGAAATACTTTGCAGCTCATTTCCGAAAAAAGAGGCTACCATCCAATCGTCCCATTCATTCTTTTCTTCTTTGGTATTGCGAAGAGGACATCTGCTGAGAAAGTCAGCAATTCTATTACGAACTCCAGGAGCATAAATTACATTGTATACATAATTAAGTGATTGGATGGACTTGCGTGAAATTCTAGGCAAGACATTGCTAAGACCTTTCGATGTAAGTACATTAGTCAATGGTTTATGATCCATTCTGACAGTTACACACGTACTCCAAATATACTGCCTATATTTTTAAAGAGCCCACACACAACCTAGAGCCTCCCGTTCAATCACTGAATACTTTTCTTCAGTGCCAGTGAGGGCTCTAGAAGCAAATGTCACAATGCATTCACTGCCATCTTCTTGGATTTGAGATAGCACCGCACCCAGGCCCTTACCACAAGCGTTGGTGGTGATAATACTCTTGAGATTCAGAGAAAAACCCTTGAGTGTCGGAGCAGAACAAATATCTCTTTTGATACAATCAATGTAACAGAACACCCAGGTTGGAATCCTGTGAGGTAATATGGCAGCAGGGACATAAACACAGCATGAGGCAGAACTGAGAGCCATGCACAGAAAGGAAGGAAAGCTATGGCGAAGATGCAGGATGCGGCTCTAGAGCACCAGAGGGACATCAATGCTGTTTAATCAATTGATGGACAACTAAGCAGGGTGCATAATTCAGGATACAGTACTTGGCAGACCCTCACTGATGCTTGCAGAAATTATGGGCATCAGTACAAGGTGCAGATTCCAGGCTCTCACTGATCCTCAATCTAGCATGAAGAAAGTTTTGAAGTACATGTAGTGCGTAAGCACTCGGTCCTCACGCCGTTACTGACACCACAAACTAGAGCTCTTACATTGGCAGCAGTAGGAAGGTCCACCGGTGGCAAGCACACTCACTAAAGATATGCTAGATAGCTGGGCAGCCTGTTGCAGGTCCCAGGTCTAGACAGGCTCAGCGAGGCGGTTCTTCTCAAAGCAACAAGGATATTTTTGCAGGGCAGTCCACCACCTGGGTCGTTCAGCAGAAGTGGGGAAGAGTTTCTCTTTCTGTCTTACCCTTAACAGAGAGAGGCCTAAGCTTCCTTTGTCCTCACCTTCATCTGCACAGATGTTCAAAGCTGCAAGAGTGCAAAAATAGGCAACTGGTCTGATCCAACTGGACCAGTAAAATTAAAAGTTAGACTCAAATGTTTGGGTGGCACCAGTGAACTCAAAATGGATCTTCTATTCAATGTGCCACTTTTCCTTGGCAACCAGTTTCAGAGGAAACTGTTCTCTTCCTATTGAAACTCAGACTCATTCATAGTTCTCCAGCACAAGGCATAGGTTGAGGGCTAGGGCAAGCAGCTCTTCTTCAACTTAAGTGGTGTTCGGGATGGTTTTGACCTCTGTGCATTTCTTTGTGTAGGTGTTGTTCAAGCCAAGCCACTGACAGGGCTGCAGGAAATGATTAGGGTAAGTAAGCTGAATAAAAATGGTTTCTCATGTTAAGTCACCCTAAATTGAACGAGTAGGGCCGCAAATGAGTCCCATCTCTCTGTGCTATAGGAACGAAGCTGCCTCTTACCGATAAAGCCCAATAGAGATGAAGTGTCTGGAGTTGCCTTTGTTTCTGGACAGTGTGGATAGGACCTAGCAGTTCGTACTGCAATGGTTAGTCCCGGTCAATAGAGGTACCCTGAGTGAAAGAACTTTGGTACAGCTCACCATATTTACCAGTTTCGAAGAATAATTCAGGCATTCCAGCCATCAGGTTTTGTTTTTCAAGTAATTTCAAATTAATACTATGTAGTGAAGCACACAAAGTGAGCAACAACCTTGGTCACCACCCTGAATGCATATAGTAGCTTCAGGAAGGAACCCCCCCTCCCCTCCCAAAAAACACACAAAAAGAAATAAATAATTATCTATTTTGTTTGTGTCAAACTGTGTTTGGGAGTCTGTGCACACCAGCTGCAAGCTAAGTGATTGAGATGGGCCCAGTCTCACCTAAACAGGCCTTCCTTCTTCCCTTTCTGCTTGCACAGCACGTTAAGGTCACCTGATCTATAGAGCTACGGTTTCTATTGGCTGCAGGGCTTAGAGCCCTATTGTTTCTCAAGTCTGTGGTTTCGAATGGCTGTAGGGCTCCTATTGGTTGCCAGGGCTAGTGTTTCTATTGGTTAGGGCTGGACCACCAATTGTTTTTCAAGGCTAGGGTTTCTAATGGCTGTAGGGCTTCTATTGGCTCACAGGGCTACTATTTCTATTGGTTAAGACTTTTCCTTCTATGAGCTAGGGTTTCTATTGGTTACTTAAACCTAAGGTTTAGGGCATCCAGGTTAAAGGTGCCAGATTAAGGAGGATGTATTTTTGGACCTGGAAAGGGCATAGGGTCACACACTCTACCATCAAAACTCCAGGAAAGCAACCTAACCTTTATACAAACTATATCTACTATTACTAACACCAACTAAATATTACCTATCCTAAATACATACCAGTTATATACATTAACAGGGTGAACATGACTACGACTGGACCACCCACTTCGTCCATATAACTCTTCAGCAACAAAAACAACAACCACAATTACACCAAACAACCTAGCAGAATAACACACTAACACCAAAACCCAAAAAGCGACAATGCCACTTGCCAGCAGGACGCTAAAAATCAAGGGAAAGCGTGAGTGTTTGATTATTAGGTTGCCTGATTGCATGCACCGTTCCCCATGAAATCACCACAACCTATTCATACCACTAGACATCACAGCAGCTACAACACTACTACTTACCACAAAAGCCCGCACAGGCACAGTGGTCAAAACTCATAATTCTCCAACCAACAACTTCCCCTCAAACTCCCATCTCAAGATGCAACCAGACTAATCCCGTAACCATGAGGTTCAGCCTCAAATATAAGGTTGCTGGCCCAACTCACTCCGCTTTACATTCTTTGGATGCCTTATTTTCCCCCCTAGGACAGGCCACAGTAAAGACAACTTCCCACTATGCTGGAGTGTCTACAACATTATCAACTTCATGATCAACACACGAATAAACAACACTGCTTCAAAGACAGCATAAAGTAACTGCAACAATTGCTCATACAGAGTAGAAAAACACTAAACCTCCAAAAACTCAACATTCATCTAGAAAGAACCCCAATAAATATGTAAACGCAAGTCATACATGCCTTCTACAACTTGATCTTCACTGCACTAGACAAAAAGAGATCGATAGAAACCACATTCAGGGTTAACCACAAAAAGAACACCACATGGATAATGACTAAATCAAAGGAATAAAAACACAACTCAACATACTACAATGCAAGTGGAGAAAGACAAGTAACGAAAAAAATAAAAATCATTCTTTATGCCACTATAACAGGGTCTATAGAAGACAACTGAATCCGACTGCCCTTCTAATGAACTCCACAAGACTGACGCAGAATTCTACAAACTAGAGTACTCCAAACTCAGAAACGCCACAATTGCAAGACTAATGTGACAAAATCTCAATGGAATTGATCCGAAGAATTAGAGAGAAACCCCCCTTAAAGAAAACACAGACAACAGCACTCTATAACATGAGCCAACCAACACAGAAATATACAAAAGCAATCTTGAAACACTACATACTTTCAATACCCTCAGAAAAAAAGACTTGTTCTCTCATATTAAAAGCAGACCATCAGGGTCAATTCAGAACCACAACCTCTCAAACAACTTTAAAGATATCCTCTGCACAACTTGTGCAGTGGAAGTAGTTAGATGTTTACTCAACAAATCCCTGGTGCTATATTCATTTGCATCAGAGTTGTAAAACTCCTACATTAGACCACTCCCCGCGAAGAAAAAACACCAGCCATCGACCCAGAGAACTACAGCCTATATCAAGTGGACGATGCGTAGGAAAATATTTGTAAGAGCAGTATCTGGTCAACTTTCAAAATGTAGAGAAGACAATTACTTAATTTCTGACCACCAGTCTGACTTTATACCACGCACAGGAACAGAGTCAGCCATCATAACTATTTGGAATGACCTCACACTCCCAGTGTACAGGAGTGTAGAACCCAGCCTATTGCTTCTGGATTTATCAGCTGCATATGATGCTGTCCACCACCCAACGCTACTACAAAGACTTCAGCATCTCGGAATATATGAAAATGCACTAAAATGGATTGCTTTTAACCTCAGATGCAAACAAAGTGTCATTTACCTACCACTTTTCACATCAGATCATCACACCGAGCACTGTGGCGTCATTGATGGGTCCATTATATTCCCTATGATATTGAGCATCTAACTCACAACGTTACCAACCCCGATTAAATCAGTCACCCTCACCTGTTACAACTATGGCGAGGACCTGCACATCGTTCTAAAAATGGGTGGTCCAGAGGACCCCTACAACTCAAAACTGGAGGACTGCCTGTGTACCATAAACACATGGATGATGAGTAACCACCTAAAGCTCAAGACAGGGTTCATGATCTGTGAACAATGGCACAAATGTCAACCTACCATCATATGGCCCAAGAAAACGGAGGCCCCCAAACAACAAAGAGAAGTCATAAACATTGGGGTAACCATAGAATCAGACCTATCCTGGATACCACATGTCAACAAGGTCACAAAGATTATCTTCTACACATTTAAAACTCTGTCACATCATTCCATACCTTGGATACCAACAAAAACTACAAACCATCCTCACTCTCAATCTCCAAGCCTTAGTATGTCAACATTCTCTACCTTGGTGCACCATATTATTTAACACTAAATACAATTAATCTAAAATGCTGCTGCAAGACTCCTTCTCTGCCTTCACCCAAGAGAAGGCATAAAACCAGTCCTGAAATTACTCCACAGGTGACCAATAGCAAGAAGGAAAATGTTCAAGCAAGGCACGCACACAAGCCTCTACACGACCTGGGCCCGAAGTACCTCAACGACCGCCTGACCTTCTACACGCCCACCCGCCAGCTACGGTCTACTAGCCTCGCCCTCGCCGCCATACCACGCATCCGAAGAGCAACCGCCAGAGGCAGATCCTTCTCCTACCAGGCGGCCAAGACATGGAACTCCCTTCCCCATCCACCTTCGGCTGACCCAGGACCATCTCGCCTTCAGGAGACAACTCAAGACCTGGCTGTTCGAGCAGTAGCTGACCCCCTCCCCCAAGCGCCTTGAGACCCTCCCGGGTGAGTAGCGCGCTATACAAGTGGTATGATTGATTGATTGATTCAGGCATTCTGCATTGTCCACAGAGCCTCCCAGGGAAAAGGACTAAAATACCTACAAGTTAGGCACTGCGCTCAAGACTGCACCACAAATCATCATACCACATCACCATACGAAATATGTAGGAGACACTGCTTTCTCATTACAAGCTGTGTAACTCACTATGAGCCAAGATTCGAAGCGTTCAGGAACATATGCACTTCAGAATACAGTTGACAACATGGCTATTTCCAAGATAACTACAGCATCCCAAATCACTGGAATCGAACCTGGAAAGATGATCACACTTTCAAGTTAAACGTACAGTTTATAACCTACAGGGATGGAACTATCCAACCCACACTCTACTTTCTATATTCATGTAAACTAAGACGGGCTGACCTATGGATATTAGTAGATCATGTGAATTTATACATAACCCTTCAGTCCTATAGTAATATTACTACTATAGCCCTCTGAGGGCAAATATAGCTTAATCCTCTTTCAAACTCATATGACATATATGCTACAGGTCTTATCCATCACCATGTAATGTCAATAAATAAGTCATCCTCAACTGAACAGACCTGGAATAACTGTAGAGAGCTGTCACATAGTGCAGGCCAATCCGAGGACTCTAATCTAGTCCACCATTGGCCACCTCAATTAATGACAGACTTTGACCACTTCAAGTACCAAAATCTTTGAACAAAATATCAGGTTGTACAACCCAGTGCAGTATGTATGTAGGTGGTATTTCTATAGCGTGAACCTATTAAAAAAAGGCAGCAGGGCACTGTACATGGTAGAAATGGTAGCACTCACCAGCTAAGTAGACTATGTTATAAGAAATACAATAAAAGGAGCTTCAGAGCTGCTCAAAGCGGATAACCTACTGAAAACCTTAAACTGCGCGTCTCTTACTCACACCTCTTTATCCATTAACTGCTAGCTAAGCGCTGAGTCCCAACACACGATAACTGCACTTGAGTGGTCATCACGCACAACATGGAAACACTTCCCACATAGGATCAAAAAACAAAAGCAACACCCTTCTGCCCACACGCTACATGGCGTAGCCTGCTGCCCATATAAGAAAGTGCTTCAGTGTTCCACATAGGGTTAGCAAGGACTGCAAATGCTGCAATACGATACAAGTGCTGCAGAAAACCTCAATACGCTGCACGCGGCTGGCCTGAGTAGACTGCACGCCACCATTCAGCTTTTCTTACCCGGCCACCTCAAACATTCAGAATGGACTATTTACCTGACCGTGTCAGACGGGAAGTTTCTGTTTTGGGAACCTCTGGGCGGACTTATTGTTTGGGTGGTTATTTTCAGAGCACAAAGGGAAACACTTAACAACAAAAAAGAGTCTCGGCTGCTTAAAGGATTAATTTGACGGAGCAGGAAATGCCATTTCCACAGCATTTCGGCAGACCATTGATGCAAAATTAGCAAAAAACATTAAGAAACAGAATGTTATTTGTTGATAAAATGGGTCCCAAGACGAACAATGCGTATGCCTAAGGGTGGAACCAAACAAGAGAAATGCATAGACTTATTATAAACGTATTCCACTCCCCAGTCCAACCTCATAAAATCCCTTAACATTGCACATTCTCATAACTCCCAGTCCACCTGCACTTAATATATATAACCTTTGACTCTGGAAACTTACTTTAACCCCTTCGATGCTGATGACGAGCTGAGCTCGTCATCAGCCACGGGTGACGTGTGCGGATGACGAGCTGAGCTCGTCATGTAACGCGGTAATTAGAAAACAGCCGCACAGCGCAAAAATCGCCGCAGCAGCGATGCGGTTAACTGATTGCCCACTAGTTTACCCACTTCAAGCTTTACCACCAGGACAGCCTAATCCCACCACCCACACTGCATCAAGCAACTCTTTTCGATTAACAAGCATTTGCAATGCCATAGATCTCGCATTTACGCGACTTTGAGCTAGTGGCATAGTAAATGCAGTGCCATTTATTTATGTTTTGGTTTTTAAAACATAAATAAAAGCCATTGTCATTTACAATGCCAATAGCTTAAACTTGCGTAAATGCGAGTCCTATTGCATTGCAAATACTTGTTTCCTATTTATTTACATGCTGAAAGCAGCTGCCCGCCATTTCCTTTTGTTTTCATTACTTTTGTTACAATCTCGGCACCGGCACGAGTGTCACAATGGCATCAAAAGTAAAGAAATAGAAAAGCATTTTCTAATTCTCACTTTTGATGCGATTGTGGTACCCGCGCCGTACCGAGATTGTAACAAAAGTAATGAAAACGAAAGGAAATGGCGGGCGCGAGCGAAAAAATTCATTAAACGCTGTGATCTCAGAACGGTGGTGGGGCAGGCAAACACGGCAGAAAGTGGGCATGGCGTGCTGAATGTAGCAAAGCACGTCGGGCCTACAAGTAAGAAACTCAATAAAGAAAAGAGTGCTTACAGACTAAAATAAAGCATCCTGTGTAACAACCAAAGTAAAGGGGCCGGTCACCATGGGAGGTATACTAATGAAGACAAGGTGGTACTGAGGCAGGATTAAAAGCCGATTAGCCAATCAGATGCCTGCAGTTAAGGACAAAGACAAAAGCCAATGACAAACATGGGCGGAGAGTGGGCGGGGCTTCTACTTCGCACTCCACTACAACAAGTTTTGCAAAGCAGTGCATGGGTGCTGACTCTAGGCTATACCTAAAAAGCAGAAACAAAAGTCAGGGAGAGAGCACATGCCAATCAACACGTAAATGCCACTTTATATTCCCCATTTCATGGAGTTATCTCCTACCTGCGTTCATGCCATGCTTTGATCAAATGTAACGACTAGAACATGAGCCATGAATTCTTGCACTCTCCTTTGCACCAACATCCACCACCACCATGTACACAAAGTTTGTACTCAGCGCTTACCCAACCACCCAGCTGACTTTTCCCAAATAATACCAATCACCCAAAATACCAATCTCTAGATTTAGCCACTGACCTATAGACAATGAACTCTTCCCCTACTGTGTATTTAAAGCCTTATACATCAGACATCCAAATCTGCTCAACAATGCCTCATTCAAGCAATTTGAAAGTCACTTATTATAATGTTATTTCAACCAAGCATACATGCTGTAAATCAGAGGAGAGGCAGCAACCATACCAAACGTGAAAGTAGTCAATTTTGCACGCTAAACTTTAATCCCAACAATCTCACCAGAACTGAGAAAGAAAACCTATTCCATACCCAGCTCTACACCAGAGCAGGTCACACACATCTCTAAATCCTGAACATCTATTAGGAACAACTCCAAAAGAAATCCTGGGACACGCCTTCCCATGACAACTACTGGGATGGCCCATCCACATCCTCTCAACCTTGTCACTGCTCTTAGTTTATGAGTGACAATACGGCCCATGATAGGAAGACTTGGGCCAGAACAAGCATGTAATTGAGACATTATATTTACAGTTTAAATGCTAACACGATGAGGGTACTTAAGTTGTGTGCACAGCGAGAAATTGCACACAGTCATTCACCATTAATTTTTCAAAACACTTAGCTGACGCTCTACTTGTAGCAGCCCACCGTTAAAGCTGCTAGAACATCAAATAATAATAATAATATAATAAAAGCATTTGTTGAGCGCCTGGCTGCACAAAACTGTGTATCCTCGCGCTAACTGCAAGTGCAAACCAATCTTGAGGAGCAGAATCCGAGACATGGCATAGGGGGTACTATTTAGGGAACAGGTACGTTTTTAATTTTGCTCTGAATCTCAATTCGGAGGGCTCCATCCGCAAGTGGATTGGCAGAGCATTCCAGTACTTAGTGGCCAAATAGCGAAAGGACTTCCCTCCCATTTTAGCTCTTGTGATGCGAGGGATTTTAAATAGCATCATGCCCGATGATCTTAGATCTCTCGTCGGGCGGTGAATGGTTATGAGACTTTTCAGGTATTCGGGGCCTTTATTCTGGGCAATACGATGGGCATAGCAGAGGGTCTTAAATATGATTCTCTCTTTAATAGGGAGCCAATGGAGTTTGACTAGCGCATTTTTGGTGGAGGTTCTTCTAGGGAGACCAAGCACCAGCCGCGCAGCTGAATTCTGAATACATTGTAATTGGTGCAGTCTCTTCTGATTCAGACCTAACAGGAGAACATTACCATAGTCTAGATGGGGTGATATTAAAGCATGATCTATGGCTTTTCTGGCTTCGGTGGGCAAGAGATCGAGTACTTTACGAAGTACTTTTAATATGCCGAAGCATTTGCTTGTCACCTTGTTCACATGGGTTTTGCCAGAAAGGTCAGCGTCCAGCATAACGCCTAGATTTTTCACCGTCTCCACAGGAGTAGGCAATTCCCCTAGTTCGCTAGGCCACCATGCATGAGACCATACAGAGACATCTCTTCCTACTATTAACACCTCTGTCTTGTCTCCATTCAAACGGAGGCAATTGTTATTCATCCAAGTGGCTATCGCTGACATACAGTTTGAGAAATTGACCGCTAAATCTCTACTGTCCGGAGTTAGTTTAAACACCAACTGGGTGTCGTCAGCGTAGCTGACAATGCCCACCCCAAACTCCTCTGCAATGTGTGCCCGGGGCTCCATATAGATGTTAAATAATGTTGGGCTCAAACTAGAGCCCTGTGGAACCCCATGGCTCACACTGCGAGGCGACGATTTAAAGGGTGGGCAATGCAGTTGGAACGTTCTATCAGTCAGGAAGGACTGGAACCAACCAGGTGAGAGCTAGGCCCTTTACTCCCATATTTGAGAGCCGAGACAGCAGCGTTGAGTGCAGCACAGTATCAAACGCTGCACTAAGGTCCAATAGGACCAACGCTGCTGTCTCTCCCTCGTCCACCATCTTCCGGATAAGTTCAGTCGAGTGCAGGACTGCCGATTCGGTAGAGTGGCCTGATCTAAACCCTGACTGGGAGGGATGGAGGAGAGCTTCTTTCTCCAGAAACTCCATGAGTTGTATATTTGCCACCTTTTCTATGATTTTGGCACAGAAAGGGAGAAGCGAAATCGGTCTTAGATTTTGAAGTTGAGAAATTGGGATGTTAGGTTTCTTTTTCAAAGGTATTACCTGAGCAGATTTCCAGCTTTTCAGGACATAGCCTTCCTGGAACGATAAGGTAATCATGTTGCTAATTTGATCTATTAGTATATTTTCCATGACAGCCTTGCATTGTTCCGGGGGGCAGGCATCCATAGGGGAGCCAGATCGTATTCCATTAATGATTTTCATTAGGACCTGTTTATTAGGAGTCGTGAATCTGGTACATGAGGATTTGTGAGAGAGGGGGCTGTGCCTATCTGCATTGTCTTTAGCTATATTAGTACTACTTGAGAAAGTGGCATGGATTTTTTCCACTTTCTCCACAAAGAAATCAGCTATCTGATCGCATATCTCTGTGAAGTAAGTATCTTTAGTATCCAAACGTGAGGGAGTGGTGATTTCTCTGTAAATGCAGAATAGCTCTTTCGTGGGGTTCTTGGCTTCCTCAATTCTGCTTTTGTAATACAGACTTTTTTCTATTCTTATCAATTTCTGATATTTTTTCAATTCGATTCTGTAGTTTACTTTGAGTTCTGGGGTATAGTTTTTCCTCCATTTACGTTCAATAGATTTACATAGGGCTTTAGCATTTTTGAGTTTCTCTGAAAACCAGGGGGCGTTTTTGGATTGTCTAGCTGGTGGTTTAGTGGTCCATGGTGCAATTTTATCTAAGGCTTCTGTTATCCAGAGTTCATAGTTGTCCCATATCTCTTGTAGGGAGGTCCCTATTAAAGGGGGTTGCTCAATTAATGTATCTTTAAAAAGTTCAGGGGTGAATTTTTTAAAATTGCGGCGTCTGAGGCGGAAGTTTAGCATGTGTATTTTTGCTGTATTTTCTAGTTATCTCGAACGGCACCATGCTATGATCAGACCAAATTAGTGGGATAGGGGGAGAAGTCTTAATACCTTCCCAATTAGCGAAAATAGGGTCTAATAGATGACCCTGTTGATGGGTAGGAGTAGTGGAGAGAAGTTTGAGATCTACAGAATTGAAAGCATTCACTAATAGTTAGGCTTCGCTGGAATTACTATCCTCTAGGTGAAGATTGAGGTCGCCTAGAATGATTACATTTTTATGTCTAATAGCGAGCTGAGTATCCAATTCAATAAGTTGGCTACAAAACGACACCACTGCTCCTGGGGGTCTATATATTAGTAGACCAGTGATCGTGGTAGTAGAATCTAGTTTTATGGTAAATCTACCACACTCACTATCGGTGATAGTTATTTTGGTTAATGTACATTCTAATTCTTCTTTGCAGACCATTGCTAATCCCCCTCCCCGTTGTCTTTGTCTATCGATTCTAAGAAGACTGTAGTTGTAGGGGATAGCGTCTAGGATATCCGGGGAAGATGCTTCATCTAGCCATGTTTCCGAAAGAAACAAGGCATCGAGATCTTTGTTGGTCAAGAGATCATGGATTTCTGTTTTATGTTTAGACATAGACCTACAGTTAAGTAATAGCATTTTTAGGTTTGTCGTCTTATCGGGAATATTGCTTAGGTTGGGGAGTGGTTGATGGCATATGTTACAGAATCCGGGTAGAGACTCCGGGTCTATTGAGTGCAAGCAGTTGCGAAACGGTGTCTTATCGAGTTTCAGAAGGTCCGATTTGGAGTACTGGTGAAATGGCAAATGAAACTAACCCAAGGAGCGTATACACATTAAATTCAAGCATTAAATCATGCCATTACTAAAGAATCAACAATGAAAGTTCAGTGCAGGCTTCCTTCATCAATTTGCAATTCTTTAATTGTGTTATTTAATGAGGACATCCACTGTATCGATGTTCACAACATATTCACAAACAACTGTTGCATAGTCTATACAAATTCCACTGCTACAGCCTACGCGTTTCGTCCCATCCGGGACATCATCAGGGCTTTACATTTTCAATCCAAATTAAATAATAGATACTCACTATATACAATGCTTTTATACTTGGTAACCTATATATCATGCAAATCATAATTAACCGTCACACCCAACTAGTACAGAACCTCAATGACATATACTGCAAATTCATAGATGAAAACGAAATGCCCTCATCATGTTAGTCATTATAGATACCAGGGAACCTCAATATCTACAGAACCACTATAAAAAGCTGTGCATTTCTTCGGTGTTGTTCAAACCATTATGCCACCTGCTATCGAACTCTAAGGTCATCCTTGTTTCGAGCTGACGCAGGCCACACTTACGGTTACCGCCCCTCCGTAATTTAGGGACGGCATCTACCACAAAATATTGAAGGCACGCCACATCATTATTATGGTGTTTTTTAAAATGGCGTGCCACTGGGTAGGCTGCATCACAATGCAGAATTGCCCGCAAGTGCTGCAAAATCCTGATGTGCACCTGTAACTTGCTACTCCCAACATATTTCAATCCACAGGTGCACGTCAGGACATATACCGCAAATTTCGTCCTGCAATCAAAACTACCTGAAATTGCTAATTGTTGAGTATTAAAGGGTGTTTGGTAATGCGTAGTATTAACTCCAAACTTGCAAGCTCTGCAGCTAGAGCACTTTCGAAAACCTGACGGTGCTTTCAGCCACATGTTATTGATTACTGTTTCAGGACTGCTTTTGTCTAGAGTATTACCCATACTTTTTGCATTTCTGAAAGTTATAGTGGGACCATTAGGTAAACGTGAACCAAATACATTATGTCAACAAGATCGGCCAATTTTTCTTCACAATGGCCCTAATTTTTCTCTCTTCATTACTGTATGATGTGATTAACCTTGGACTTTTAGTATTGCCATTCAAACTAGCATCTTGTGTAATTGTATTAAATTCACCAGATGCCGTTACTTCATTGTTATCGAAAAGGCTCTCCCTAGATCTTAACGCCGCTTTTTCTACTGCATTTTCTAAAATACTTTCAGAATAACCTCGTGCTTTAAGTCGTTTTAGCATTTCTTCCAGACAGTTGTTAAAATCAGGTTCTGTGCTGCATATTCTTTTTAACCTCAAGATTTCTCCGTAAGGGATACTAGCTATTAAGTGTTTAGGGTGCAGACTTGCGGCATGAAGGGTGGCCTTTCCGGCTGTGGGGTTTCTAAATAAGGAAGTCTCTATTCTTTCCTTCTTGATGTAAAGTTTCACATCTAAGAATTCCACAGTGCTTGTATTTATGTGGGAAGTGAATTTTAAATTTAGCGAGTTTTGGTTGATTTCATCCACAAAAGCCCGGGCGTCACATTCCTCTCCCTGCCATAAGATGAAAATATCATAAATGTATTGGAGGTAACATATCTTTTCTCGAACCCATGCCTTGTGTTGAGTATTAAGGACCTGTTCCTCCCACCAGCCAATGTGTAAACACGCGTAGCTGGAGGAGAAACAGGATCCCATTGCCACTCCTCTTAGTTGTTTATACAGGTCTTTACCAAATAAAAAGAAATTGTTGAATAGGCACCATTCAATGAGTTTAATCAAAGCCTTATTGTGTTCATAAAACTCACCAGGTCTCTTAGACAAAAAATATTCCACAGCCACCAAACCTTGTGCATGATTGATACTAGTATAAAGGGACTCAACATCCAACGTTATAAGTAACATGTCATCACTCCAACTCAAATCATTAATCTTCGTTAAAAAGTCGCTAGTGTTTTTCACATAGCTAGGTAATTCTTTAACAAGATCTTGGAGGGAAAAATCCACATAACGACTCACCTGTTCCCCAGCACTCTTAATTGCCAATGTAATTGGCCTGCCGGGGACAGGTATGATTTCTTTGTGGATTTTGGGTATTAAATAAAGAACAGGGAGGACTAGAAACTCATTGTTCATGAATTTAAACTCTTCACTCGAAATTAACCCCTGCCTGCGCCATGCTGACAATTGCTTAAATAGAGTCTCCTTTGCTTTCGAATATTCCTTGTATGTTGTTTTAGTGTAACAATCACCGTCACTTAATTGTCTCTTGGCCTCAATGATGTAGTCCTTTTTGGGCCAAATCACCAAGTTTCCGCCTTTATCGGATTTTTTTATTACAATTTCATTATTGTTGCTGAGTTTTTTCATCAGGTTTGCATATTCCATCTTTTATACTGTATTTTCCGATATTTCCTACTCCTAGTATGCTGATAGAGTTGTTTAATATCAGCAATGACACAATCGTGAAAAGTGTCCATTGTGTCTTTTGGCATCAAAGGGAAAAAACTTGATATAGGTTTGTAAGGGCTTAGCCCTGCGGCCTTTTGTCTGATATCAATTTTATTCAAACGTGCTTTTGTGTTCAAATCTGCATCTGGACCCGATGGTTGAGATGCAGTAGCTGCATTAAGATCATGCAACAAAAGAAGAGTTGACTCATCAGAGGATAAAACATTTTCAATGTTCGTTAGAACTGTATCCTTTTCCAAGTCCCTATTCTCTTTGGCAGTTTTTAAAGAGAAAAACGTTTGCAATTTTAGCTTTCTAATAAAGCAGGAAACATCGATACGGGTATTTGCGTAATTAAAACTTTGCCCTGGACAGAAATTCAAGCCCAAAGACAACAGCTGCTCCTCCGCCTTGGTTGGAACAACCGAAGATAAATTCACGATACTGTTTTCCGCTACTTTTGTTTCTTCACCCAAGTACGTTTTTTCTTTTTTTGTTGTTCACTTTTGTTTTGATCTTCGTTTCCTTTCTCGTCTCCGCTGGTTTTTTCTCTTTCTCCTTTTGCTGCCTTGGTCTCAGTGTTTGTAACCGCTCTTCCACCACAAAATCCATTTCTTGCTGCAGATTGAATTTGGTTACAAGTGGCTGCCGTAAAAGATCCAAATCACAGCTTGAATCACTTGTCAAAGAGATTGTGTCAGAACTCGCACCCTCATCAATATTTTCGTTATTTGTCATACTGGTTGTTGCATTTGAAGTTGTGGCACACTGTGGCAATGCGGATGTCATTACTTTCTTACTAAATTCTTGCCGCTTTACTCCACTATACTTCCGGGCAAACATGAAAATTTGACCATTGTTGTAGTCTGCCAGGTCTCTGGCGAATTTGTGTGCCTTTCTAGTTCTTATTTTCTCCTCATGTTTACTTAGTGTATATCTATATCTCTCTATCTCTCTCTCTCTCTCTCTCTCTCTATATATATATATATATATATATATATATATATATATATATATATATATATATATATATATATATATATATATATATATATATATATATATATATATATATATATATATATATATATATATATATATATATATATATATATATATATATATATATATATAGATAGATATCTCCTACTGCACCAGAAAGACCAACGTATGCAAAACCTGTTCCTTAACAGGCCAACAACGTAAGGAAGCAAGGGAGGAAGAGATATGAACCCATTGCTATCTTGGTTGCACAATTTGTAGCTTCTCCTCAGTAAATTGAACAAGTGCAGGTAGAATGAAATACAATGGTCCAGACCGTTGCAATAAAACCTTTCCGAATTTGCACTTTTGTGGAGAAGAACAGCTACTGGGTATGTTTTTGAGTGCAAAGTTGAAAAAAAACGAGTACTGATGATAGTAGTGATTTGACTAAGCATACAAAGATTAGTGTCAAATTTATTGCACTTTTCTTTCACATGAGGGACAGCGCCTGGCTTTAGACCAAGGTAGGAGGGCCAGGTTGACAATTCCAAGAAATACACACAATAGTCATAGGAGCTTTAGGTACTCGCCATTCATCTATTTAAAGCACATTCTTGGTCAAGCAATTGTGCAAATGTGAGACACAACTGGTAACATTTTCTAAGAGTTTAATTTAATTTTGATGATTAGTGCAATTAATGCATTTATAAACTGAAAAAGTCTGATGAAATTCAGAAAATACGGGCAGGCACAAGAAATGCATGAACATTTTGAAGAGATCTCTGAAGCGCTAAGGGCATGTGAGACAGGGTCCTTAAATGTATTCCTGATTTTCAGAGATTCATGTGATGTAATATTAGATAAAACTCTGGGACCCTACCTCTCCAAGTAAATGGTAAAAAGCATTCATCCGGAGTATCCTGGCGGTCTGCATATTTGTATTGACCTTTGAGTTCAAGACAACTTAAACTTCAGTTTTTCTGTCTGCTCAGACAAATACATATTGCACTTCCATAATTGAAATTTGAATGTGGTCTTCATACCTTTGCAAAAGATGGGCTATAGGAGTCGAGTTTTTAGCCACATCACCTATTTATACCCAGGTTCCTACGGGAGAAGCTCTCCCTAAGTTACTACATAATCTATTGTAGAGCTTCGTGTGTGTACACTGCACAGAAAATTAGCAGTGAGTGTATGCTGAGATTTTTGCAACAGTTATTTCTTGTGACTTTTTAAAATGTAACTGTGGCGCTTTCCTCTCCTGCTCCCACGCAGATTTTTCACACGAAACATTCCAGGAAGGTGATAAATATAGCAGACGTGCCTTGTTCACAAATCACCCCTTTATTAAATATTGTTTCACCAAACTTTATAACTTGTAGGAGAACCTGCCCATCCTAATAAGTCACAAGGCAAAGGCCGTGAAACAGATGTATTTGCATGCATTCCTGTATAGGGCAGGGGGGCCTGTGACAAAATGCAGCAGGGCACAAGCATAGCGCACGGCGCCGCTGGCTGGTTTTGATGGCGCACCAGGGCACCGTGGTGCACAGTTTGGGAACCACTGAGGTAAAGTCTACCCAAACAACATAGCTGTCTGGTTGTGAAAGACATACTGAGGACTTTCCAAGAACATAAAAGGACATGGACCCCACCTGTTGCTTACCAATTGTTTTTACTTTTCTGTCAATCATTTGCCTGCTTCTTATTCATGCCCCATCTTGACAATCTTGTGTTTGTCCCTCCCATGAAGCACAGCCTCTTTACCATCGCTTTTGATTGGCTGGATTCTATGCTTCCATTGCTTGCTTTTCAAGCATTACTTTTTTTTTCTTTTGGGTTAAGCATTCCATGGAAGTTTATGGGTTTTCCAGCTGTCTCCCCCTGTACTTTTCCCCCTTGTACTCTGTATTGCTTTCAGGCACACGTGTGCTTCTCCCAATATCCGATCTCCATTTCACACTTGCCCTTGTGCACTCTCACATATTTTTCCTACCTGTGTGTCGTCTCCTGCCTGCTCCACGCTGCTCACTTTTGCCAGTTTATGCTCCTAGTTTTTTTCACTTTGCTTTCACTCCATGTCCCTATGTTAATTACACCTGCGCCCTGAGATGCTTTGCCCCTCCGTGTTGCTTTGGTCTTGTGTTGCTTCCCTCAATTTTTAAGAAAAAAAAACTGAGCATTTTTTTTCTATTTAGTTACTGATCCCAATCGGATTTATAACTCAAAAGAAAAGAAAAAGTGGCTGCATAATTTACTAGGTGTGCGCATGTGTAGTGCGTGCGCCAACAAAGACACAGGCAACTATGTAAAAGGCTTTTTTTACAATTTCCTTTGCCTAAAAACTTTTGGCAGAGCCAATGGGTCCCAAGGGCAAGACCTATTGGCTTCATGCTCTACGTATACGAACGGAGGATGAGGTACTATGAACATTCAGAACATACAAATTAACACCAGCTACATGGTGTGCCAAACATTCCTATATCCACATATACTCAGATCAGATTGGCTGTTTTTTAAACAGGGCACAGGGTACAGGGTCAGAGCTGATTTGCATAAAGCCATTATCTGACCCAGGGTGGTGTGGAGTGCAAAAAACGATGGATTTAGGCCCAGATCCTTGTACTGGGGTGAATGTAAGACATTGATCTACATTCTGTCCATCAAATTGTTTTTTGTAATTTTCTCCCTGAGTGTACTGGGGTAGCTCAGACGTGGGTCCCAGGCACTCCACACCACTGGAGTCAAGCTAGCCGGGCTGATGAGAGGTGTTACCTCGAAACCGGTCCGGTCCTCGGATGCTTGATTCCGTTCTGGGAAGGACATGGCTTTTGTAGTTCGGACTGGACTGTTCCCATGGGGCACAGGGTCAGAGCTGATTTGCATATCGCCATTGTCTAACCCAGGGTGGTGTGGAGTGCAAAAAAACGATGGATTTGGGCCCAGATCTTTGGACTGGGATGAATGTGTGACATTGATCCACATTCGGTCCATCACTTGTTTTGTTTGCAAATTCCGCCCTAAGTGCGCTGGGGATGCTCAGACGTGGGTCCCAGGCACTCCACACCACTGGAGTCAAGCTAGCCGGGCTGATGAGAGGTGTTACCTCGAAACCGGTCCGGTCCTCGGATGCTTGATTCCGTTCTGGGAAGGACATGGCTTTTGTAGTTCGGACTGGACTGTTCCCATGGGGCACAGGGTCAGAGCTGATTTGCATATCGCCATTGTCTAACCCAGGGTGGTGTGGAGTGCAAAAAAACGATGGATTTGGGCCCAGATCTTTGGACTGGGATGAATGTGTGACATTGATCCACATTCGGTCCATCACTTGTTTTGTTTGCATGATCCAGAGGAGGGACACACTCAAGAAGAGGAAGGCAAGTCATTGAATAAGAAGCAAGAACATGGGAGTAATAATAAAGCCGACCAATGAGAAGTAATGTGCTAAAAAAACCTGTAAATTCACAATAGCTTTTGGCAATCAGACAGCTTAGGCTAACTTGTAGGCGAGACCTAAAAATGAGCAAAACAAGCATTGCCAAAGTCAATAGCTCTGGCAAGGTGTTTTAGCCATGTTGTTCACCACTGTGGATACTGTTTAGAATGGCTAAAAGATAGTGGTGTTTGCATTCTGTGGAGGTAGATTGGAGTGGGGTAGATTGAGGTAGAGTGGATTGGGGTAGATTGAGGTAGAGTGGAGTGGGGTAGATTGGGTTGAGTGGAGTGGATTGGGGTAGACTGGGATAGATTGTAGTGAGTGGAGTAGATTGTGGTAGATTGGATTGAGGTAGACTGGAGTGGGATAGATTGGAGTGGGATAGATTGGAGTTGGGTAGATTAGCGTAGTAGTTTACGGTGGATTGGGGTAGATTGGGGTGGAGTGGGGTTTACTTGAGTGGAGTAGATTGGGGTAGATAAGAGTGGGGCAGATAGGGGTAGGATAGATCAGGGTAGAGTGGAGTATGATTACTGGGGTAGAGTGGGATGAGATATATTGGGATAGATTGAGTGATATGGTAGATTGCGGAAGAGTGGAGTAGGGTAGATATGGAGTGAGGTACATTGGGTTGTTTTGAGTGGGGTAGAATGGGTGGATTAGAGTAGGGTATAATTAAGTGGGGCTGTTTGGAGTGGGGTAGATTTGAGTAGGGTGGGTTAGACTGGACTGAGGTACATTTGAGTGGTGTGTGGTAGATTAGAGTTAAGTGGAGTGGGGTAGATTGGTTACAGTGGAATGGAGAGTGGTAGACTGGGACAGAGTGGAGAGGGGTAGATTGGACCGGGGTAGAGTGGAGTGGGGTAGAGTGGAGAGGGGTATAGTGAGTTTGGAAAGATTGGAGTGAGATAGATTGGGGAAGAGTGTAGTGGGGTAAATTGGAGTAGAGTGTAGTGGGGTCGATTAGGGTGGAGTGGGGTAGACTGGGTAGATTAGAGTAGGGTAGATTGGAATGGAGTGGGATGAATTGGAGTGGGTAGATTGAAGAGAGATGATTGAAATGGGGTAGTTTTAGAGGGGTAAATTGGAATGGAGTCTGATAGTTTGGAGTGGGGTGGTGTGGGGTAGACTGTGGAGATTGGAGTGGAGTAGACAATAGATTAGGGTGGGGTAGATTGCAGAAGGGTAGACTGGAGCACGGTATATTGGGGTGGGGTATAATTGAGTGGACTGGGGTGGACTAAGGTGGAGTGGGTTAGATTAGAGTGGATTGTGGCAGAGTGGGGTGGATTGGAGAAGGGTGGATTGGAGTGTTGTAGATTAGAGTAGAGTGGAGTAGAGTGGAGTAGACTGGAGTAGGGTATACTGGCTAGATTAGAGCAGAGTGGGGTAGATTTCAGTGGAGTACAGTAGAGTAGGGTAGACTGGAGTGGAGTAGGGTAGACTTGAGTTGAGTGGGGTAGATTGTAGTGGAGTAGGGTAGAGTGGATTGGAGTAGACTGGGGTAGAATAAAGTAGGGTAGACTAAAGTGGGTTACATTGAAGTGTGGTGGGGTAGATTGAGGTGGGGTAGATTGGAGTGGGCTAGGCTGGAGAAGAGTAGATTGGGGTAGATTGTAGCAAAATGGAGTGTGGTAGATTGGGGTACACTGGAGTGGAGAGGTCTGGGGTAGATTGGAGTAGATTCGAGTGGTGACGGGCAATGGGTGTGGAGTGGAGGGGTATAGAGTGGAGTGGTGTAGAGTGGAGTGGTGTAGATTGGAGTGATGTGGAGTCGGGTGGGGTGGCTTGGCGTTTTGTGTCAGAGTTTCTTAGAATGGAGTAGCATGTCAGAGTGGAGTCGCGTAGATGGAGTGGTGTGGCATACAGTGAAGTGGAGTGGCATAGTGTGGAGTATGCATGGTGTGGTAGTGCACTATTTCAGAAAACACATTTTCTATTGAAATAACCATTACATTTGCCCTGAAATACGGTTTTACTGCACAAAAATGATAATGTGTACACATCATCACCCAGTGTATTGATGTATTTTGACCCTATTCAAATATGTGTTTACACCACACTTCGGAATTGCAACAAAAAAAAAAAGTGCTTAATTTCTACTAATTCTGATACATCGGCACAGGTAATTTTTTTCTGTGCTACAAAAATAAATCCTACACCTTCTCCTGGGTACTCAGCAGGATTGTCACATAAATTCTCTCGCTATGAAGTCCGAGAAAGAAAAGTAAACACCAAGCTCACTCAGACATTTGTTCTCAGTCTTTGAATGCACAGCAAATGTGACAAGATAAGAACAAGATTTAAAGGCCTGTTTACAGAAAGCACGCTGTGGAAGAATACAGTGAACATTGTTTGGGCAATGGGAGGGAGGAACTCAAGCTGGACAGCCTAAAACACGTAAAGCTAGGAAATAGAAAGCCAGAAAACGTGAGTTACGAATCACAAAGCCAATTGTCATCACTCGATGAAATGCATTCCTAAGGTAGCTTGTAAATTGCCCGAAGATGTATTTAGCAACAGTGGATTGATAGGATTCAACCTGAAAAAGTAGCCATGACTGTGATCCCACCGTCCAAGATGTCCCCCAACATGGACTGTTCCTAAATGGTTAAATTGCATTTCGTCAGAGACGCTTAAAGGCGTGTGCAATTGGCCAGGGCCCCCACCTTCCAAGGGAACTTTCTTTCTCTTAACCTTGATTTACAGTATTTTTCAATATTGTTTGGCATCATGGGACTTGAATTAGCAGAAATTTGGATGTAACATACAAAGCTGTTCTGTTAAGGGACCTCTAAAGTAGGTTTTGCCCAGGGCCCCCAAAATCTTTCAGGCGACACTGCATTTCAGATCTTGAAAGGATGCGGTCTGAAAGTTTCAAACGTAGGCATTCCTTCCAAAGCACATCGTTTATTCAACGGTCTATTCTGGCTTTTTGTGTGAGTGTAAATTATGGTTGCTCGGAGTCTCAGGGAAATCTCACAGGGAAGCGCGATGTTTTCCTATGTAAGTATTTTGAGGTCAACGAGACGATGTAAACGAGGAACAATATGCATAAATCCTGTCCAGGATGTATATTAACAAAAAAGTCACCGCAAACAATATATCTTGCCGCTTGGAAAAAGAAATGACATTTTCAGACTCCCGGGCGCGCTTCCTCTTCCCACACAGCAGCCATAAAAAGAAATTCCACGCTAATGAATCCCTCAAAAGAAATAATGTACTGCCCTCTAGTGGGCGAAGGACGAAACACAAGCACTATATTAAACTGAATGCAGGTCGACCACAATATTATGTTTATCAAACCGAAAGTGCGTGTGAAACTGAAAGGGAGTACAAAAGGACCGTGGACTGGGGCTACCCAGGTGTTTGGTGGTTTGGCCAGAAAGTGCTGGTACATGCGAAGACTTTTATTTGGTTCAGGTTTGTGGGAGCAAGATGGCGGGGAGCAACAAGGTTGGGGTACAGGATGAGAATTAATGAAAACTATCGTTCGGCGATGACAAAAATTACAATCAGACATACTACATGTGATGGAAATGTGAAAAATTACTAATGGAAGCTACAAAGTAAAGTGCTGCAGGAAAGAGGGTGGAGTCATGAGGGGGTAAAAGTATTTAGGAACAGAGATTACATGTGTACTAGGAAGAGAGTTAAGGGACGACTGATTTCTAGCAGCACATAGGCATTATTATTATTTTTTTTACTTTACAAACTTGATCCTCAAGGAAATTGACAAAACAATATTACATTTAGTAACACTGTTCTGGCGTATGTAATTGGCCCCTTTGAGTTAGTGTAGTAGGTTAAGCATCTGCTGGAGAGAAATACGTTCATCTTGCAGGTCTTGGGTATAACACCTGCTAGAAAGCTCAGGTGGTTTATGCATTTGCTGGAGAGATCTGCATCAATTTAAGATTAAAGGTATGATGATTCAGAAAATGGCGTTGAGGGTTAAAAGTGCCTTCTGCAGAACACTGCATGCGCAATGTTTAAGTCACATATCTGTGTTCTATGCAAGATAACTCTGAGAGTTAAAGAGTTTGTTGCATCAATCTAAGTAATCCTTCCCTCAAGTAAAACGTAGAAACACTAGTAAGTGGCAAACTACTGCATGAAAACCAGCCGCTCGAATGTATTAACGAAGGCCAGAAAGAATCATTTTTGTAATATAGGTCACGTAAATGGTTATGCCTAGTGTAACTGCGCAGACACACCCGAAATTCCAATAGAGTACATGCAGATTTACGTAGAAACGGCTGCGTCACAAAGTTATCATTTTCAGATAGCAGAGGGTCTGTGAAATAACATGCTTAGGTTCTCCGTAATGCCCTCAATAAGATGCCGAATCCGGCAGCGAAGAGTGAGGCCCCCCTCCTCCCCCCCACTGTGATCCGTTCACCTCCAACATTAGCGCTCAGTCAGCATGCAACTCTAACAAAAGGACTTACAGACTGTCCGTGGGGTGAGGCATTGTACAACCAGGTGGCGGGCCGGAGAAGCAAACGATTGGTGCATTCAGCCGGGTCACGTGCCCTGCAGGCGGCTGCTCTGCAGCACACCCTGAAAATGGCTGCATTGGTACACTGCCCTGTGGCACACTCCGGGCGATCTGCTCGGGCCTGCTGAACCAAGTTCAGGTTCAAGAACAGATGCTGGGAGGAACTCCAGCCACGCCGGCCGGCTGCCCTCCCTGGAGTCCCATGTACGAAGTCGCACACACATACTCAGAGCAACTCAGCTACTATATCCTTTACCCATCTTACCACAGAATCGTGTTAAGCTGCTCTATCCTTTAACCATCTTACAGAAACGTGTTACGCTGCTCTATCCTTTAACCATCTTACAGAAACGTGTTACGCTGCTCTATCCTTTAACCATTTTACAGAAACGTGTTACGCTGCTCTATTCTTTACCCATCTTACCACAGAATCGTGTTACGCTGCACTATCCTTTAACCATTTTACAGAAACGTGTTACGCTGCTCTATCCTTTAACCATCTTACAGAAACGTGTTACGCTGCTCTATCCTTTAACCATTTTACAGAAACGTGTTACGCTGCTCTATCCTTTAACCATTTTACAGAAACGTGTTACGCTGCTCTATCCTTTACCCATCTTACCACAGAATCGTGTTAAGCTGCTCTATCCTTTAACCATTTTACAGAAACGTGTTACGCTGCTCTATCCTTTAACCATTTTACAGAAACGTGTTACGCTGCTCTATCCTTTACCCATCTTACCACAGAATCGTGTTACGCTGCACTATGCTTTACCCATCTTAGCACAAAAACGTGTTAAGCTGCTCTATCCTTTACCCATCTTACAGAAACGTGTTACGCTGCACTACCCTTTACCTATCTTAGCACAGTGACGTGTTACGCTGCTCTATCCTTTACGCATCTTAGCACAGAATCGTGTTACGCTGCAATATCCTTTACCCATCTTTGCACAGAATCATATTACGCTGCACTATCCTTTACCCGTCTTTGCACAGTAACGTGTTACGCTACTCTACCAATCTTAGCACAGAATCGTGTTACGCTTCACTACCCTTTACCCATCTTAGCACAGAATCGTGTTACGCTGCACTATCCTTTACCCATCTTAGCACAGAATCGTGTTACGCTGCACTATCCTTTACCCATCTTAGCACCGAAACCTGTTACGCTGCACTATCCTTTACCCATCTTAGCACAGAAACGGGTTACGCTGCTCTATCCTTTACCCATCTTAGTACAGAAACTTGTTACGCTGCTCTATCCTTTACCCATCTTACAGAAACGGGTTACGCTGCTCTATCCTTTACCCATTTTAGCCCAGAAACGTGTTACGCTGCTCTATCCTTTACCCATTTTAGCACAAAAATGTATTACGCTGCACTATCCTTTACCATCTTAGCACAGAAACGTGTTACGCTGCTCTATCCTTTACCCATTTTAGCACAAAAATGTATTACGCTGCACTATCCTTTACCATCTTAGCACAGAAACGTGTTACGCTGCTCTATCCTTTACCCATTTTAGCACAAAAATGTATTACGCTGCACTATCCTTTACCATCTTAGCACAGAAACATGTTACGCTGCTCTATCCTTTACCCATTTTAGCACAAAAATGTATTACGCTGCACTATCCTTTACCATCTTAGCACAGAAACGTGTTACGCTGCTCTATCCTTTACCCATTTTAGCACAAAAATGTATTACGCTGCACTATCCTTTACCATCTTAGCTCAGAAACGTGTTACGCTGCTCTATCCTTTACCCATTTTAGCACAAAAATGTATTACGCTGCATTATCCTTTACCATTTTAGCCCAGAAACGTGTTACGCTGCTCTATCCTTTACCCATTTTAGCACAAAAATGTATTACGCTGCACTATCCTTTACCATCTTAGCACAGAAACGTGTTACGCTGCTCTATCCTTTACCCATCTTAGCACAGAAACGTGTTACACTGCTCTATCCTTTACCCATCTCAGGACAGAAACATGCCCTGAACTTGTTACACTGCACTAACCTTTACCCGACATCCTTTCAAAAGGGGATCCATGGACGAGTACGTGATCGAGGCACAGAAACAAACTGAAACGTGTTGCACATCACTAACCTCCTTTGGCAAACCGGTTAAAAAGGAGTTCCACAGACCCAACCGGGGTTGTCCAAAGTCTGTCCTGGAGGGCTCAATCAGTGCCAGAATTTTAAGATAACCACATTTATCTAAAATAGAATATGCTAAAAATCTGGCAAGGATTCCGCCCTAAATATCGAATTCGGAGAACCCTGGACTAAACACTTTTGAAATTCCAGACTGTGACCAACATATGGTTGGGAAATAAAGTATGTATCTGATTCGATATATTTTTCGGTTAGGTTTATTATTATTACACATTCCTGTGCCGTGACTGCAGCTGAAGGTCAAATGGAATTGCCACCAGATGGTCAGTGGGGCCACAGGCCACGAGACATCCCTAACCGAGACGTCAAAGGCAAAAGCTGCATGACGTCTCTTGCAGTAACCCTCCCTGGCATCTTGGTGGATGAACACTCCAACCTGTGACCTGTTCTGTTGTTAACTAGGAAAACATTAATTTAGCATTGAAGAGAGACTCTCTAGGGTACATGTTTCAAAAATTAAGACACGCTTTCCTCTCAAATATAACGGAAACTGGAGCATTCACCATGAAAGAGTCACAATACAATGTATAATCGCGGCTGCATTCCTGCACCGTTACACAATGCATTATTATGCTACAAGAGGGGATTTTTTGTACATCTCCAAATAAATAAAAAGCTGCATCCTCACAAAAAGCTGTGTATTGTGTCTAGGTGACCGACGTAGTTGACCGCATGCACAAAACTTAATTTGCAATTCCTCGGTCTGGAGTGGTCCCTCTCATGCAGACCCATGCCAGAACTTCAAGGCCAGGAGCACAGGAGACAATCCTTTTGGATTCCTCTACACAAGGCCGAAGAGCGCGCCACCTGCTTCGTTAGGCACAGATTGCAAATCTTGTAAGTAACCAAATATGAGAAAATTGATCCCTGCAGAAACCAGCGGATAAATAGGATTGGGGCAGATGGAAGGTGGAGGTGCTCATCGCCTCCAGCACATGATCCAGTTATGGAATTAATGGACTTGTGAAGATCTCCACCCCGTTACCATCTGTGGATTCAGCGACACCCCTCTATGATCCATCCGCACCATCCCTGCGCCATCTGTGGTTACTTTGTTCAGTTTTCTCTGGGGGCGCACAAGAAAAGAAGTCCAGAAAGATAGTCACTGTGTATATGCAAACGTTCTTTATTTATCATTGTTCATTCCTTTTAAAAGTAGTCACCGTGCACTTTACAAACAAATCAGCCAACGCGTTTCACTCCCGACGAGGGAGTTTCTTCAGGGCGACTAAAGTATTCACCGGAAGCGTACGCACAGATCCTCCAAATTCATAAGCAGGGTTTGTATCTCTTGTTCCTGACGGTTGAATTTTCTCATGTTAAGGATAATATGGAATCCCCTATTGGTACCGTCTCACGCTCCGGTGCTTAGAATTTCTGGTGAGGGAAGTCGTGTCGCTTCCTCCTCCCACAGTCGTTTGTAGGTTCCAAAGTCGAGAACCTGGAAAAAGTTTCCTTGATCGTATCACCGCAACGGCGTGGAACAAGAGATACAAACCCTGCTTATGAATTTGGAGGTACTTTTGATCTGGAAAGCACAGCGACGCCAATTAGTAGCTGACGTCGGCGTTGGCGGCATAAGTGTAATAGAGTCATTTACAGACACAGAGCACTGGAAAGGGAAATAGACATAAGACATTACATAATGTTATATCATTATAGGCAGGTAGGTAAATAGATGTATATACAACTTTACATATCATGCGTGATGGCTTGTGATAGCCATATGTATAAAATGTAATTATAAACAACAATTAATACCCATATGTACGAAGCTCTATTAATATGTGAGCTCTCAAGAATCAATGCACCCTTTACGGTTCTGAGTACTCACTTACCACCGTCAAGGCGCTAGGTAACTTCTACTACAGCCCATGGACATATACTAAACTATTCTAGGTTCATGCCAGAGAGGGACATTGGGTGCAGCCTCGCAATTACCTATATCTTTATATGTCATATTGTGAAACATAATTCAAATAACTAAAAAGCAAGTGTAGAGTAACATTATAAATTCCCCCAAAAATACGGTCTTCAATTTCAAACTTTGTGGTGCTCTTCATCCGTCCCTCTAGGCCCACGTAAGAGCACCAAGGTACTGGTGGTATGGAAACTCTGCACCCGTAACCACCAATACCACGCGGTAACACCCACCATTACAATGGAGTTACAAGCTAATTGCACCACGTGCACAGAGTGTTTCCAGGTGACATTATGTACAGCAATATCCGTTCCCAGTCGACCACCACTCCTACTTCGCGCCTGCTAGGAGCAGCTGGTTCGTACAGCTTGGGTTTGGGGGGCAGGAAGACAGCACTGGGGTGTGAGATGCAGGGGGTGCCTGGGGACAGGTGAGCAGGCCAAAATGCAGAAGAGAGTAGGGTGGGGCTAGGGACCAAGGCCGGGTTACTCCTGCAGGCCACTTCTCATGTGAATTCACTGCTCACATTTCCCAGCTGGTAAAGTCAGGCCAGATGTTTGTACACCTGGATAATCCGGGTGCGGGACCACCAGGCCAGTGGTGATTGGGTGGAGTGCTCCACTACCCGGGGATACTGATCTGCACGACTCATAATCAGGGCCACTGGAATTATGCGGCAGGGGAGGGCCAAATTATGACACGGGGTTGAGTAAATTATGCACCTAGAAAAGACAAATTATGAGGCACGTTTTGTGATTGTATTACTTCATTATTTTGTCATTTTTTCACTTCTTAGCACTATCTGGGCAGTAAGTGCACCTTATTAGTACCAGTTGAACACCCAAATAGATCAATAAGCTACAGAAAGGTGATCAGTCAACCTTTTGAAAGGGCCTTTCACTGCATGGCAACATGTTTAGCTTCGTTTTAACTAACTTTTGAACTGTTTGGGCTGGAAAGATTATTATTATTTTTTTTTACATCTGCCGTTGGATCATGGATTATGTGCAAATGCCACAAATATCTAATTCTGTGAAAAGCGCTGCAGCCGTACAATTGCATAATTAATATAAAACAATTAATAATTGCATGAAAGCGCCAGGACACTCCAGGGAGTAGCCGTGCGCTTTATAAATATGCGCTAACATAACATAATTCCAGTGGCCCTGCTCATAATCAGGTACTGCGACGCCAGCGTCTTGCACTGTGAAGCAATAGAGCACATCACGCAGATAATTTACAAACCAGTTGCTGACATGGATGGTGTCGGTCTCAACTGGTAAATGGCGTGTGTCCTACATTAAACTGGCTAATGCCCTAAAAAATTACACTCTGCAATTGTGTTTGCAAAGGTGAGACAGCATCTTCTCGTGAATTGGTTTTCCTTCTTAGATCAAGTGATAAAATACAATCATTTACACAAACAATTAAGTAGCTAGCAGTGTGGCAAAGTGGATTAAATGCTCACTGCTGAGACATGTGGTGATGTGATGTCGTGAGTTTGAAGCCTGGCAGGGCCAACTTGGCCTTCATTTCTTCTGAGGTCGGAAAATGAAATCCCATCAAGTGAGCAGTGGTAACACTGGCTACCGTGGCCACGGTACGGCAGGGTTGTGCTTGCAAGTGGACAATGGTATCTATTTATAGACTGTGCACCACAAGCTGAATTGCCTCCAAGCGCTTTATTGACGTGAGCAGATGTAATCCTCCTTCCAAAGAGCGAGGAAAATGGACCGGTTCAGTTTGCTCACAAGCCTGCGGGTGTTCTGACCAGCTCACCCGAGTCCTAGCCTGGGGGAACTTTTGAAAAAGGCATATACACAGGCTGTGCTGGCAAGAAAGGTTTGTTTAACGTTTTGAGCAAGAAAACCTCTGCCTCATGGAATTAAGACAGAGACTTCCAAAACTATCTTTCCACGATCTGATTTTTCGGACGAGAGTGGAGAAATTATTCCCAGGGCAGATACCAGTTTCCCTACAGTAACTCAACATCTGGGGGGTGATGCATTCTCCCTCTCATGCTGGAAAGCGATTTGCTCCACCCAGGCCCATCAGAGGGGGTATGTGGTAGGGGCAGAAGGGTCATTCATTCCTGGCTCTGGTGTTTTTTTGGACTCCACATCAATGATGCAATTTTTTTTTAAACTGGCGTCTTTATTATGACATGAGAGTTAACCAGGCTAATTCCACCTGATGCCCACTAGCCATATTTTTCTCAGTCGAAACAGACACATCTTGAAACAGGTTCTCGTCCTTTGAAGGGCGACTTGAATGAGATGGCCCAGGCCCAGAAATAACTTCTGACATGCCTGATGTCAGCTCTCGGCTGGAGTAAGAATCCAATCTCATCCAGGGTGGAAAGGGGTGGAGGAGAGGTGTTTTTGACTGCTCAAACTTCCAAGTCTGACCACGCCTCGAAGAGCCCACTTTCCCACTCCATGAGTGGAACTTACCAGTGTAGAAACTCGGCCATCATGGTGCAGAACTGACACTTGCCAGGAATTCCTTTGCTAATCTCTGGCAGGCTTAAAACTGTAAATTCATTCATAAAAGTATGTCAGCGACCACATATGCGTATGTGAAGGGTACCAAGGAGTCTTGTAAATGATTAAAGTAAAGAGTTGAAATCTAAGAAAGACTGTTACTCTTTTGTGATGGCTGTAAGGTTACACTTTCTGAATGGGTAAGTGTAAAATAAATTAAATTCGTTACACAAGGTAAACACACAAATGGGAAAACTCTGGGTCGCATCTATTCACAAGTAGCAACTTCTGACTCATTACCATCGCCCTGATTATTGGCATTTACCTTAAGACAGAAGCTTTGATGCACTTGTATATAGGATGTCCCGTGACAAGCTCCACTCATGGTAATAGAAGTCGAGGTGGTGTAACAGCCAGAGCTGCCGGCTTTGCAATGGAGGAACTAGATTCAAGTTCCGGCACCGGCTCAACATCCCGTGATTGTGGGCAGCTCACTTAATCTCCTCGTGAATAAACAAAAACAATGACCGTCTCCAATCTATTCTCATATATACTACCGGAATTAGGCGATTTTGCTGCCATGTTCGCATAATTATGGATTTGCTACACTTGCCACATAATCCATCATCTGTCACGTAATTTGCAGATTTTCACACGAAAAAAATGTTTCTAGTTCAAACGGATCAAAAGTTACAAAAATATTGCAGCTCAGGTTCTAGTGCAGCAAAAAGTGGTCATCTTTCAGTTGCCAATTGTTGTATTTGGGTGTTAAATTGGTACTAATTCAGGTGAACTCTTACACTAGCAAAAACAACAATTGATGGATGGAATGTTGCACAATGGCAAAACATTCACCCCCAGACACAGATCTGGGTTTAATCCATCGTTATTTTGCTCACCAAGCCACCCTACTTCAGACATGGCCATATGCAAATCAGTCTTGACCCTCTGCCTCATGGGAACAGTCCAGCCCGAACTGCCAAGCCATGTCTTTCCCAGACCGGAATCAAGCATCCTAGGACCGGTTTCTGGCTATCAGCCTTCATCAGCCAGGATAGCTTGATTCCAGTGGCGTGGAGAGCACGGGACTCACGTCTGAGCATACCCGTCCCACGCGGTGTGACAAATGCAAAAACAACACTCTTACACTAGACACTGTTTTCAGGTGTAAAAATGTTGAAATAATGAATACTATCACAAAATGTGCTGCATTATGCCACATAATTTTCCTATCCTGGTTGCATAATTTAGTCGGTCCTGCCATATAATCTGGTCCTTCGTGCCACAGAATTCTAGTGGCCCTGGATGTGAATAAGATGTGTTGACAAAATCAATACGTCTGGGGTATTTGCGTTTGTTCTTCTGTGCTATTTCTGGATGCAATAACAGAAAACTCAGGGAGGCACCCAAATGCTGGTCAGGTGGCTCGTTGTGTGAAGCAGTAGATTCTAGTTCACACCCTTTACCTCACACCTTTAATAACAAAGGCCACAACTCTGTGAAAGGATTCCTCGTTGCGCCTCTTTGGCATAGGCCAAACGCACATTTTTCCTCCGCTTGAAGCACTGATTTTACACGCATGAGCTCCTAAAATGAAAACTCTTCACCTGGCCCAGTCTGATCGGAAAAGGCCCCACAAACAACACTGCACAGCACGGCCACAGACACCAAAAAAATGTTCCTTCTCCATTCAACTCTAAAAGCACACGGGAAAATATGCAGGCTCTCGGGGTCCTTTCACTAAATCCAGCCACAGGCGAGAAGCAAGGCCAGGAGAGAACAGGGGGCAGTTTTATGCCCATACCGGATAATCAACGGCAGGAAACTCGAGTTTCGCTGAAAGGAGTGCCAGTAATGTATTGCTCAATTCATCACACCTTCAGGAAATGGTGGTAAAGTCAAAACCCCAAGCAGGATTTCCTGCATATGCCACTGGGACGACTTCAAATGCAGGGCTTTAGCGCAGCGCCATGAAGGCGGTGTCAGGCGCGCTCGCCGCATGCATGTTGTGACATTAACATGCGGCGATTGTTGCAGCATTCCTCTGGCGCGAGCGCGGGGGATCCGAGCCGCGCTGGGCTCTGAGGTAACTCGTGGCACTGAGGGCTGGATGACTCCGAGGCCCCGAGCACTGGGATGCAGAGGAAAGCTAAATTATGTGGTGCTGTGCAACAATGTTGGCTGAGTTTTTTTTTTTAGTTCAGAATAATTTTATTGAAGTTTCAAAAGAGAGTGACATAAAAAAACACTACTTGGCTGAGTTTTTGTAGGACGGAGGGCCCACGCCCAGGCAAAAGTGAAGGCTGCCGCACTGAGAAAGCTGCGGTTATACCGGCCAGCGTTTCAAAATGGGGGTGATATTAACCGCAAGCAGCAGCACCGGGGTGGCGGGTGTTGATGACCGCTGATCCAGAGACGAGGGGTCGCCCCCGAGGATTTTTTTGGGGTGAGTTGCGAAAGCTGGTTTAATCCAAAACACATTGTCGCAGTAATATCCATCAGAATTGAAATAAAACTTTTCACGTCCAAAACAGAGCGGCATACCCTACAATAATTCTCACTGTGTGATCTTACAGGGAGATCCGGGTCGGACTATCCCGTGTAAGGTCTTGGACCCGAAGCCCTGCGTAAACAGCCGCCGCGTCTAGGTGGAATTTGCGTAGTCGCGCTAAGCAAAGCTCCGTGAAACAGTAAAAAATCTCAGCGAGCACGAAGAGTTCCGCGAACATGCGTGTTCTGCCCGTTCGCAATGCTTTTTCCCTGTTCGCGAATGCCATTTGCACGCTCGGGGGGGAAATATCTCGCAACATGCCTTTTGAAAGCATGAACAAGCAAAAAATTCCGGAATGCCGTGGATCGCGGGATTTTTGACAATTCCACGTTCTCAGCGGAATGTCAAATTATCCAAATTTTGCAAATTCTGTGAGCGGAATGGAATTTACCACCCTGGGCTAACCACGACCCTCTCCCACAGATGGAATGGAGCCCGCGCATGGAGGGTTAACAGTGTCACACAAGCTGGAGATCAGCTGCATGAAAGGGTTTCCAGCTCACCCTGCAGCTAACTGTGCAATTGCATAGATTCAGCTGGTGGTCGTGTGATGAGCGATGAAACCTAGTGCCACAGAGTGGCACAGTGTGAGTTGGCAGGTCTCACAAAATGTGGGTGCCACAAGCTGCAAACCAGAGCCGCACGTCATGAAGGCTAATCAGAGCCAAGCCAGAGAGGGGGACCTCCCTGAGGATTTTTGAGGTGCATTGTGGGAGATGGTGCATTTCTAAAGTCATTATTAGGCCAGTAACAAGCATCACAAAGGACACTGCTTTTCAGAACCAGTAGCACTGGTCATAAGAGGTAATATTTAAAAATAACTTCAAAGACGGGGGGCTTGGGCTATCTGTGTTCTCCAAATAAGATTCTGTTAGAATTGTGAAAAAGCATTCACTTGAAAACACACAATGCCAGTAACACACATCAAACCCGGATATAAGCGCTAGGAAGACAATATAGTGCCTGACAATAGTCTTCGGAACTACATGACTAAAACAGATAATGTGTGACACCTTTGGCAGAGGTATTGTGTGATTCTGAACGTTGAGGTTTTGTAATACACTGAATGCCGAGTTATTGTGTGAAACTGAAGTCCGAAGTAAAGTCGGAGTTCAAGATGAAGCATTGTGTGGAAATGAATTCTGAGGTACTGAGTGATGAGGAAGTACTGAGCAGAACTGGAGGTTGTCGTATGGTCTGACACTTAATGCGGAGGTATTGTGCGAAATGAATTGTGAGGCGTTGTGTGTATGTGAAGGTGAGGCAGAGTGTGGCAAAGAGTTCAGAAGTATTGTGTCAGACTCAAGGCTCAATTATTGTGTGGCAGTGAAGGCTGAAATATTGACAATTAATATGTTTTGCATGAAGGTTCTGTGAGGCAGTGAATTGGGAGCCAATGAGCAATAATCCAGATTGCAGCATTATGTGACCCTGAAGCCTGAGGTAGTGCCCAACAGTGAAGGCGGAGGTGCGTTTTGTTTAATCCCATACAGAAATTTCACCTGGAATTTTGGTTTTCAAAGCGTGCAGTGATGCCAACTTACCAACTAGAGTCATGAAATGTGGTGGACTGCAAACCACCTAAATATTATATGAGGATGATGCATTCTGGGTAACAATCAGTCTTGTGAGACAGAGGGTTATTTGCCGTTAGTTGGTTCTCAATCTCTTTTCATAATTAATAGGCACACTCAAGAATGCAGAATAAGGATGTGGTTTGATTAAAATGAATGCTAGCTAGTACATAAAATGTGAAGTTTTAACTACAAAAATTAGCAAAACAGTGGCAATGATAACAGTTAATACACTGAATAAAAGAAAGAATTGCAACTTTCTAACTGGGATTCAGAATGCGGAATTTTCCTGCGTGAAAAGAGGAGTCCGTCACTATCATCCATATCCCTTCCTTTTTGCAGCCTGATAGGCTGCTTTAGCACCACAGGGGTCTACGTGAGTTTAAGGTGGTCTCTCATTTGCATACCTTAGTAGAACAACAGAAATGTTGTTGTGTGTGAAGAAGGTAGCTATCTAGCTCTGCTTGGTAGCAATGGCATCCCAGCATGCCGAAAAGGCTGGGCGGGCTCCAAGATGGCAGCCTGCGGCCTAGACAAAGTGTGTCTTTTACAGCTTTGCTTGCTCGATCCGATCTAGAAAGTTTTTAGATTTCCTCTGTCTCCTATTCGTCTGTACCCAGCTTATATTACTTTCTCATTATTTAGAAATTGGTAGATAAATTGAATGATGTAAAATGCAAGAAATATCATATTAATCTTCACGTAAATCTATAATGCACTATAAATCATGAAGTTCTATTGGACTATCAAACTACAGTAAAGCAAATTATGACATCTATTTATCTAACTATATATACACCAAAATGTGCACACACACACATATATATATATATACACACACACACACACACACACACACACGTTTTATTATAGATATATATATATATATACTAGCAGCCCGCCCCGGCGTTGCCCGGGGCAGAAGGGTGTTGGGGGCAGCATCGAAGCAGGAGAGGCGCAGCAGAGCGGCCGGGAGCAGCAGAGCGTACTTACAGTGTTTCGTTGCTCCCGTTTTGTTGGTCCTGGCCGCTTCTTCCCACGCTCGTGTCCGCTCTTACTCCGCGCTCCCCTGGGCATGTCGACGCTCCTCTACGCGCTCCGGACCTTGGAGGGTGTCGCTTCCTTTCTCCTGTCCGCTCCTCGCAGGGTGTTGCTTCCGGCTTCCGTGCTCCCCCGTGATGTCAGCACGCATCAGTACGCACGGGGCTACTTTTCCTTAAAAATTACTATTCCCTTCTAACTTCTATATTTTTTTATTATATAGGCTATGTCCTTCTGCTTGTCCTGACGTTTTCAAAGATGTATTCGGTGTTTGGATTGGTGATGTACTTTTAGAGTTTACCTGGCTCAAAGGACACAGTTCTCTCTTTATAATAGTAGTATAGATATATATATATATATATATATATATATATATAAACATATATAGGCCGTTTCATAATTGATAACAATCCTGAAGTACCATAGTGCTATACAGCATAGAGTTACTGTCTAAACACGTGTCGGTGCAAAGCATAAAAATAGCACAAATCCTTGAGTAAGTGTGGGTGTTCATGTTCAAAGTTATATGGTGCGTCGTCTGCAAATCACTGAAGATTGGGATGCGATTAGTACTCCTTTCTAAACAAGGTAACCACTCGGGGCACATTGCAAAGTAGATTTTTAAATATATATATATATATTTTTATTTTGTACATAGACAGGATATACATAGACATACACGGTTACAATGCTCTTTCTGACGCGTCGATCACTTCGCCCTTACATTTTACATCCTCGACAAATGGGTGATCTATGCGTTGTTTTACTCCGCTGGGCGGTTACTTCCCTGTCCATTTGGGCTAATAGGTCTATTCCATATATCGGTGGACTTCTTACGTTGGCTCTTAGCTTTTTCGTGAACATGTAACATGCAACACGTAACATCTAGAAGGGGAAGGCAAACCGCTCTCCTACAGCACCATAAAGGGTAGGTTCGGCCTCCCAGAGGTGGAACTATATAACTTCCTGACTATCAAAACAGCGATCACAAAAGCGAACCTAAGTAGCCTCACCCCTTCTATCTTCTAAAGTAGATTTTCAAAGCAGAGTACTCCTTATGCCAAATCCTACTGCAAAAAATGTGAAAGTAAGCCCCAAGCTACTGTTGACAAATTATTGACCAGTGTTTATGTGGGCACATGCCTGTGTTAAACTGTTGTAATACAGTCCTATAGTCAAATTCTATATGCTGAGCACGTTTAAAGGTTGTGGATGTTAATTTTCAGAACTTAGTAGAAACAATTGATGTACTGCATATTATTCAATGATGTAGAAACAGGGGTGCCCCGCTTGGAAGTGGTGTACCTCACATTGGTGATGTAAATATAGCTCCAAGATATCAGGCAACAGTGCTCATCTCTAGAAGATATATGGTGCATTTTATCAAACTACAGAGGGTTGTCCGAACTGCCTGGCCAAAGATTTGTTTGCAGTGGTAAATGCCCACCTTTCATCAATGTATTTAATATGAGTCTTTTGTAATAAAACAAGTCGCTTTTTGCTCAATGAGCCAATGGATAACAGCCCTGTGTTTACGCGGGTTATTCAGCCCATTTACATTCACTGAAATGATCCTGCAGCTCAAACCAGATATGAAACTAGTCAATCTCACACTCCACCTAAAACTAATCACTACTTCCTTGCCATCCAAAATGTCCATTTGATTAAAGTGCTTTGACCAGCAGGGACTCCCCCCCCCCCCCCCCCCTCACCCCCCAACCATACCTGCTACAGTGCCACATGGAAGCCAATAGGCAGACCCTCTACCCTAACTCCAATCCCACACCCCATCCCAACCACAGCACAGAAAATCCCAGCCTCCTGCTCATTCACTCCCCACCCTACCACCATGACTCCTCCAAGGGTCCTATTATGATTTTGACAGTCTCTGAGCAGGCCGCCACACTGCTGCCCTGCTCCTCGACCACCAAAGCCATTAAAGACAGCCCATCAGAGTGCGACGTATTTTTACTCTTTTTTATATACAAGAAACAATATCCCAACCAGTAGTTATTTGTAGACAGTTATTAAGGATATCTGTACAGTATTATCCAGGCAGAAAAAGGAGGCTCAATTTGATTATCTATGTGCTCAAGGCATCATTTTATAAACATTCCAAAAGTTAGAAGACAAACATAATTAACAGTTAATATCAACACTGCAAGTATTAAATAATAAGTGACGTCCCAAGGTTGTACAAGGTGCACGAGTGCAAAGTGAGTGACACTATGGCGACACAAGTGACAGTGAGAGAAGCGTGGAAGGCGCAAGGTGTATAGTGAACAATTATGTACAGTGAATAAAAACAGCAGAGTGGTTTCAAATTAGTTCCAGAAGATTGTTATTCATGTTCAATTTTTGCGGTAACCACTGTGCGAAAAGCGCCTAGAGTCTCGCTGGAGAGTCGACGGCGTTTCGATCCGTAAGATTTGGGATCATCATCAGGACAAAAGCGTGACTGGAGGCAGTGCGTTTGGCCACAGATAGGTGGTGAAGTGTGGCGGGAAAAATCCGTTAATTGAGGATTTGGACGGGTGCCAAGATGGACGTCCCGTGGAGCAGTAATTTGCAAGCTCAGTTGGAGGTACTTCTGATTCAGTACAGCAAGAGTAGGTTTGGATGGTCAACTAGTATTACTTAGTCCATGCTCAGGTGAGCGCTGGTTTCAGCCTGATCTGCGGGGATGGGGAGGGAAGGTGAATCAAGGGTTAACAAATTATCCCGAACCAACTTGGTCCAATACTACGTCTACGTTGAGCCCAGCAAGATCGGTGGCAGGAGCGAGATAAATCGGAAGTGGACAAATTATTCAGGGCTAGCCTGGTCCAGTAGTGAGTCTACGCTGATCCCAGCATGATCGGCGGCGGGAGGGGAGTAAATCTGTCCTCAGTGTCTGAACGGGTGAGTGAAGCGATGTCCTCGCGTTGCCATGCGAGGCCACGTATGGAATCCCAATGCGGTCGTGGTAACGACTGCGTTGTGATTCCATGCGGGGAGATAGTTTCGGGGTAAACGATGTTTACCCTTCCTGCTCGTTGCTCACCTTTATATTGCCCTTTCGGCTCGTTTCTGACCCTAATTTTGCCTCTTTCTGCTCCCTTCCCACTATCCATGGTCCCAGCCGTCTCCCAGTCTCCCATGGCAGTCGGCATTGCTTCTGTACAGAGAGAGCTGCTGAAAGGAGCAAGCTGTTTAATCTCTTTTCCTGCCCGTATGTCACTGGGCTGGGAAAGAATTGAGAGCTCTGCTTCGAGCAGGTGGTCCCCAGGCCGCGGGACCCTCCCCCATTTTGTGTTATTTATCCCCGGGGAAGTGGTGGTCCCCGGCGCTCATAGAGCCGCCGAGGGGGGCCTTTTGCACGTCCATCCTTTTTCATTAATAAAGTCCCAGGGACGCGGTGGACCCTGGGGCTCACAAGTCTTAGGAGGGGGCCCTGTGCGCCCCCTCCTTATTAAAAAAAATGCCCGGACCCTTTTGGAAAAAAGCGTGGTAACATACGGAGTGTTTTTTTGTGCCTCAAATGCCACAATTTTGCAGGATTAAAAAAAAAAAATGCTTTCATGCCGTGGCAGAGTTTCAGGGAAAACCCAACACCAAGGATTGGGGTAACATATTCCTACCCTGCCGCCTTTTCTTTTTTTAAACTTTTTTGGGGACTTGGCTGAAGCGGAGTCCCAAGATAGCTGCCAACACTTCCTGTTTTAAGTGTTGGCAGCCAATCAGAGCTCTGCATTTCCCTGCACAAGCTCGTCATCTTTTGTGATTAATCGCGAAGGACCCGGGTCCACACATATCACAAACTATATTTTCTTAAATTTCTCAACAACTACTGAACGGATTTACATCAAATAACTAAAATAGTGATCTGCGAAACAAAATCTTCCTTTCTGCCAAATCTGGTGTAATTCCGTCCAGTGCTTTAGACTGCAGGTTCAAGTAAAGGTCCTATGGGAATTAAAATGAGACCACACTTATTTTGCCCTCCCCTCCCACTTCACACATCAATATATATCAGAAAAGTTAAGCAAAATGACAAACTGTCATCTGCCTAATTTGACTATGCGGCCTGGTGCAAAAGACAAAGATAAATACAAAAGGAATTAAAAAATAAGAAACCTGGCTCAAGGAACCTATATAGGCACACTGAAGTTGATTGCATTTCACTTCTTTTAGAGAGTTCACATCATTGTGACAACTTTCAAACTTACAACATCAAAGAGGGATGATGGTGTTTTTCAGGACCCACTTTAACAGAAAAAAATCTATAAATGTGAGAGCTAAGGGCCAGATGTATCAAGATACCCTTTTGCGATTCTCAAATAGCAATTTTTAAGGAATCGCTATTTGAGAATTGCAAAATGGTATGTATGTAGAAATTCGCTATTTTTTAGTGATTTCTTAAAATTCCTTAATTGCATTTAGCAAATTGCTAATCGCAATTAAGGAATAATTTCCCATTCATTTCTATGGGCCAGGAGGCCCATAGGAATGAATGTGAAATTCTCAATTTGCGATTCGCAATTTGCTAATCGCAAATTGAGAATAATTTCAAGGGTGCAAGGGTGTCCAAAGGACACCCTGTTGCACCCCTGAAATAAGCATGGGTGCACATGTGGTGCATATACATGCCCTAAGGGCATGTATGTGCATCACATGGCACATTGAAAAATGCAAAAATGGCATTTTTCAAGAAATTCGCAAATTACCACCAACTTGAAGTTGGTGGTTATTTGCGATTCCTTAAAGACAATTAGCAATATTTTTTTGCATCATACATTGCATTTAAGGAATCGCAAATTTGCGATTCCTTATTTTGCACTGAAATTTGCTACATACATACCATTTTGCTCAAATGAGTTCGCAAACGCAGAAATTCTGCGCATTTCGGCGTTTGCGAACCCATTTGAGCTTCATACATCTGGCCCTAAGTGCGGTGATTCTAGTACTCTCCAACCGTTGATACTCTGGACAGGACATGACAGAAACATGAAGATGTTAACATCGCAGAGGAATACAGCATCAGAGGCTGAGCAGCTCTAGAAGCACTTCATGAAGCAATATCAAAGGTATCCGGCAATTGTGAGATTGTTGGTCTCACACATGTTGGCATTCGTCAGTACAGGCGAAGATTCATACATAGCAGTTTCCACAATGGGTAATTGCATTGCAATAGAATATGCATGATGCTCTTTAATTGGTCAGGCTACTTCCCAGCACATCAATAGGAAGCAAAGCTTGTTGTTCTATAGGACTGTTCAGAAGGACAGTTTTAAAACAGTTCAACAACTAAAGCACAGATCTCACTCCAGGACGTTGAAGTTTGCAAAAACACAAAGTTCTCCTCCTAGACAGAATGTAATAACTTTGTGGTGTTGATATTCTGTCGGAAAGGGTGTGATTTCATTCATTTTGATTTTTACTTCTTCAGGAAAAATATGCAATTGCACAAACACACAATAAGAGAAGTTGAAATTCCATCAAACAGATTTGAAAACAAAGAACTAAAAAAAATGAAGGAATGTATCCAAAAATTGTTTTAAAATCAGTCAGCAAACCAGATCCAATAGATTTGGAAGCGTGAGTAGTGCCGGTTGTATTCAAAACATGACCGTGTGCAACAGATCTGCAAAATGCAAGGGAAATGGCGTGTGCAAAAGTTTCTGGATCTAAGATTCAGAGTGGTCTATTTGGAGGGCAAAAGTTTCAGCAGCACTTACTTTTGGCCATGATACACTTCAAAAAACCTTTAAGGGGAGGATAAAACGTTATGCCACCACATTTCCTATTCTTTGAACAGTTAGGACACACACGCGGGCTAACCCACAGCAGAATTCATTTGTTCCAAATATGTAGGAGGTATTTCTTACAAGTGTATGGTAAGAAAAAATAAAAGAAGTAGGTGTTGAGAGGAGTTTACAAGCAAGCACGGGCTTCAAAGAATTACAAGCACCATGAATAGTGATATAATAACAGAACCAAGTGTCCCAGAGAATTAGTACACAAAAGTGTGCTAATGCAAGCAATGATACTTAATAAGGAATTTCCATGTGTGTTGTAGAAATGTATTACACATGCTTTCATGCGATGTAAGTGATGTATGTTTCTGGTAGGCACAGAAATGAAAGGCAGGGACAGGCAGAGAAATATTACATGTGCGAGCCACATCATATCTGAATCTTCAGCAACAGAAAAAGCAGTGCTGATGGAAGATTTTAGGATGCCTCTTTCTTGCAGCTCGTTAGCTGCCTTGCAGCGAGGTTGTCAGGGAAAAGACTCCTTTATGAGCTGCCATAGCACTTTATGGGCTTGAAGGGTTTCAAGTGCCCAGCTTAATTAAGTCAATGTCCACATTTAAACTTGTCTATGTTGTAGAGAATTTAACATACAAAAGGTTCGGAGCCCACACCCACGGACCCACCCTCAGCATATAAACTCCCCCCCCCCATGTCAAGTCTAGGTGCCCAGTAGAGGTGGGAGGGTGAGCCACTGTAGAGTGGGCTCGGCTCTTGGTATGGGCCTGGTTTGGCTCTAGCCTTCTTGAACCCTCAGGCCAAAGCAAGCCAAGCTTTCATGAGGTCTCCAATCGCCGCTACTGCATTTCTACCCCCGCAGAAGAGGTGCTGCCTAGAGAAGCCATTGCACCGACAGTGGACAGTGGAGAGCAGGACAGTCCATCTGCACCCAGGGAGTAAATAGAAATGCAGAAATCTGTCACCGCTGGAGCTTGGGAGGACTTTTACTAATGTGAAAAGGTGTCATGTGCCGGATCTGCCCCGCTTTTAGGTTTAGCTTGCGCTGTCTATGAGAAATCTATTGTTTTTAATATACACTTAAAAGGGACTTACTTCCCACCTCCTCTAATTCCTGGCTTCTCATTGGTTCCTGTGCGTGCCACCTTTCCTCCATTTCTCTTGGCTAGAACCTATTTTCCTGCATTTACCAATGCATGTTCTTCGTCTTCTTCTCTTATCAGTTTCCTGCCGCCGAAATACTGTTAACATTCGCTTTGGTGGGACTATATTTCCATAAAGTTTTGCCTTTTATTCTTGCAGTATATTTATATAACAATTTATCACCCGGCGAGGTGAAGTGATGTGTATAGAATCACAGGATGTTGCTCTGCGCAACAGACTCGAACCAGGATCCCAGGCTCTCGAGTCAGAAGCCCTCAGGTTTCAGTAACATCTGCCCCTGTATGCATCACCGCCACCCATGGTAATGTGATAATACTAGGACATAACGGTAGCACTTTAACAGAGATGAAAGAAGATTATTCAACAGCAAAACCATTTGATCATGAAAAATGACTAAACGACTACCCAAAAAATGCCCCGTTAGGGCAGGACATTTCATGCAAAAAGACAAATGGCTTCCTTACTTTCTCTGGAATAGGGGCTCCTCCAGAATTTTCAGTCTAAGGAAAAAGGATAAGACATTTATATATTGATAGAATTTCTGTCAAACATAAAAGCTGCATTGTGTATGGAGGAGCCCAGGCTTGGGGGCCAAGTCCTAGTCACAATATGAACCCTGGTCATGACATGTGATGGTTACTATAAAACAACATTAAAGATGCGCACTGCTTGAAAGAGATGGCCACATATGCACATGGCAGGAGCATGAAGAGATTGTTCAAGGATTCAGTCATGAGACATATGATGAATGAATGGATGATTAAAGGACAAACTCGTATCAAATAACTCTGCGGACAGGCAGGAATGGGCCGCGGAACTGCACCAAAAACCAATGGCGATCGTTAGATTGAAATCCTGGCTTTTCTGTAATGAAATTGGACAAAACTGTCTCAGTTCCTAAACTGACCATTAGGCGTCTAGAATTGAAAATCGAGGTGTGCAGAAAGATTTGAATGAGACGCCCAAAAAATTGTCATAATGTTAAAATAGTCATAATGTTAATTTTGTGCCACTTTACCACTAAGATTAGATGTTCCATTTCTTCTTAAATATCGAATGACAATTTGGAGGCATGTATGCCTCTCTGAAGTTCTGAGATGTAATATTTCATATCTGTAGAAGGATATCGACCCACCTTCCTCCAAAACCACTTGCTGGAAGTGGACTGATGCAATAAACCTACTATGTATAGAAGTTATTTGCCCACATTCCTGATTCCCATCACAGAAGGGCAGCTGGAGCGAGGAGACGAGACCTAGTCAGATGGACTTCGATAATGGAGAACTGGGCCGTTTGCCCACAAGAGAATGTGTTAGCTAGGTACTACGATCCAACTTTAGGTCGGTGCAGATTCCTTCTTGCGTACAGCATAGGTAGTAGCCAGATAGCTGAGGGGTTTAAAGTAGAACAGGTCTGGAAAAAAAGGCCATCTTCTTTGTGCTATGTTCCACTTTGACCACTGAGTCAAGTTTTTATCATGGTGACCATCACTGCAGACCTTATAACACATCTTTCGAAACTAGGGGGGGGGGGGGAGGGGGGGGGGGGGGAGAACAACTGAAAATACCTGGCCACGCGTAGTGTGTAGTATGTCTTCCTGTGGAGAAAGGCAGTGTAGTCTGGTAACACGTGAGTGTTATACATTTCTTATCAATAGAAAAAAATAAATTGATAGCTTTTCAATGTTGGTCTTTTGTGGTGTCAATGGTTCAAGAGATGAGGTGGTAAGTCGAGGATACGACAGAATGCCCACTGTGAGAGCTGGGCTAGCTGCAGTCCACGCAGGTGGCAGTTACATTTGCCTTCTTATGTCTAGGGATACATAGAGAAAGGAGTGTCCATGTTCGGACTAGAAGTGACAATCCACGCATTATTACAACAGTACAGTGAGAATTTATTTGGATAAGGAGAGCAACCATAACACTCACCGTATAAGACACCGACTACCACTGATGGCATTGTCTGCTGTGCGCGGAGACACCCTCCTTCGCCATACAGCCACATTTGTATCAGATATCGTTCTGAACACTTATCTTTCCTGTTTTCCAATGCGAGGAAAGTAGGATAACACAGCAGCAGCAAATTTGCCGTCAACCCAGCCAACATGTGCCCTTCAAATTTGGAGTTGCTTTTTTAGGGTCATAATCTCACACATACATAGATGATATAACACACATGGTGAAGTTGGTTGTCTATGTCTAGAAATAAACATGCCCACAAACACAAGAAAACCAAGCAAGAACTCACCTCTACACCCAGGTTAAGTCACAGAGAGCTCTCCGTGGATGAGGAAAAATACCCATCAGTCACCATTCGGATCCGCCCTTCATCATTCACCTCCCCAGGTGGCCAGGAGTACCGACGGTTAGAGCGGTGCTTCATTATCCCCTGAGCCACAGCCATGTGGGGTGAGGCCATCTGACCTTACATGTTAAGTGCCTTGCACAGACAGTAAGGATACCCAGAACATACAGGTGACTGTTTGCACTTGTTTTTGTGTTTCTAGGGCGAGATTTTGTTCACGTGGTGTAGTAGCTTTTATCTCCTTTTCTTTGGTCCTGAAGGAAGCATTTGACAAAACCAGTCATCTATATGCTGAAACTAGTTGACCATTTCTTGTCCCGAGGCTGTCCACATAATTAGACAGTCAGCGGGCGCACTGTTTTTAACATTGGTATGGTAAGCACAATTGAATTAAATCCTTGTTTGGTGCTTATTCTTAACCAATTTTAAACCCACTTATTCTGGTTTTTTCTTTACACCTTCTTTAGCACTGCACACCCCAGTCCCATCTTTTTACCACTTATTTACATCTAGTGGTATATCACACTGTCATCTCTCAACTCTAGTGAGGATACCCCCTACCACCGGGTTGACCTCCTATGAGAGCTTCATTATTCTCTGACGGGTGGTACGGATAAAATCCCAAATGATGAAGGGCGGATCCGAATGGTGACTGATGGGTATTTTTCCTCATCCACGGAGAGCTCTCTGTGACTTAACCTGGGTGTAGAGGTGAGTTCTTGCTTGGTTTTCTTGTGTTTGTGGGCATGTTTATCTGAGACCCTCTGGTACCGTTGTTATTTATTGGTTTCCTTGGGGATAGTACCCAGAGTCTGGTCTTTAATTTTCCCCTAGGTCCCCCTCCACCGTTTTGTGTTTGCTATGTCTAGAAATAGGCATAACTGTCTGTATGTGGAATATGGCACTGACACTAATATGAGCAACGTCGAGTGTTCTTTATTTGGTTAATCTGAACCATAAAAGAATACATAAAACAACCATACAAGACATGCACAATACAATTAAAAGATCCATAAAATTACAGTATATAATATTAAGAAACAGGAAAAAACTGGTCTTTAAAATTCATTCAATGCAGAGGATTCAGGAGCTTTTCCGAACAGCCTGAATCAAATTTACACCAGCCGGTGCAATGAGTGGGGAGAGAGAGTCTGCAAAAAGATCAAGGCGCTGCGGCACTGTCCCAGATTCATATACCAAAGCCGATATCTTTGTAATGGGCTTAAATAAAACTTACAAAACAGAATAAAGTGAAGGGGCTTGGACACCTACATTGTAACATGGGCATTTTGTACAATCAGTACGTTTGCGGCACGGCGGGCACGGTGCCAAGTAATGTACCAAGTGGAACCTAAAACGAGTCAAGTCCAACCTTGCCTGAGAACTCATCACATACAAAAGAGAAGGTTCAACACACGATTGAGTCGATAGAATGATGTGCGACAACACCGTTGACAGGGGCGGCTTTAGCGCTGGTGGCGCCGGTTCGACAAGTACTTTTTGAGCCCCCACGTCTTCTGCCCACCTCCTCGGATTCTCTCCCTACCACCTGCAAAAGTGCCCCTCATCTCTCCTATCAAAGATATTGCTAAACACAGCGTCCCCTGAGATCACAGCTCTCCCACTCAACAGGTCAGCGCCCAGTGCGGCTGCACCAGTCACACTGCCCTAAAGCCGGCCCTGACCGTTAATGTACACAGCTGTGGAGAAGTGTGGCTCAATGGTTAGAGCGGCAGACCCTGATGCAGAGGTCCAGCCCGGGACCAGGGTTCAATTCCCTGCCTTGGCGGGTCTTGGGCTCAATTTCCTTGGACCTGATAATTCTCGCCTCGGTGCCTATTCCAATCATGGAGTCCCACTCTGCAACTCTGGGCAATAGCTTGCTTAATCTCCACAATGGCCCCCACGACGCTAAGGATGCCTGGCCTCCACCTTGGGGGTGCCCAGGAGTGGACGCCTCACAGGGAAAGCCAGGATGGGTTCCACAGCGGTATTCGTACAAGCGCCTTGAGGCCCTTGCGGGTGAGTAGTGCGCTATACAAGTATCAATTTTACAGCTCCATGGATACTCGAGAGTTCACAGCATATTCCTCAAAAAGACGCTTTATAGAGACTTTTGTGGATTTATTGAAGGATTCTGGACCGTCACAAAAAATCTCCAGCCACTATTTTGAGAAATGTGTGTTTAAGAAACAGGAGCCATTGAATAGCTCTGCTGTTTTTAAGGGACCTGCAGTCCTTCAGTATGGCTCTGGTGAGCCCTGCCTCAGGTTTCACCCACATGGCAACAATAGGAGATTGGCCTTTATTGTGTCCTCAACTCAAGAGGCCTTCAACTCCTTATGACAAACAAAAACAGAGCAGCTCTGTGAGACTGCCAAAAGTCTCCTCAGGAAGTAGTTTCCGGCCCTCTGAATTAGTCTGCAATCGGCAACCCACACGTGCCGCCACAGAGATGCATTTTGCCTTATATATGAACATCCTCTGGTTTCTGGTCCAACCTTACGAATCTGAAGGCCGCTTCCATGGCCCAAGTAAATTATTGGTTCCTGACCTTTACTGCATAACCCATTGATGGGGATTTGTCCACCAAATTCCCAAAATAATCTGAAGTACTGACAGCACCCAGCCGAATGCCACAATTTGAGGTCTCTTAGATTTAGGTATTTTCGGGCCACTTCTCACCTAAAAGATGTATTCAAGTTAGTTGACAGGCCCAGTTGGAACATAAAAGCATTCCAATCCTGGCCAGCAGGACTGCATCATATGCATAAAGTCATACGGGGTTAGTCTTTTGCCAACTTGGGAATTCAATTACCTTGCGAGAATTTTTTTTAAAACAATATCATATACATATTAAACAAATTAAATTATTAAAGCTGAAAATGGATTATATGTGAGCAGCATACCAATGATATTGTATAACTATTTTAGAAACAATTAAAAAGTTGTTATAGGCAAATTGGCCAGATCACCACATTTGAAAAATATTCGTGGATTATCTGACATGACTGGCAAGGAGAACCAATAAGAACAAAATTCTAACTCATGTATGATACAGATGTAAGTCAGTTATTGAAGTTACATATTTAGTGGCCCATAAAGGAATTTTAAACTATAAATTGATGAAAAACGGACTCTGGAAATGTAATGCATTTTGTGAAATTAACAAAAATAAGCATTGGTAAAGCCAATAGGTCTGACCTTGGAAACCTAATGAGATGGTAGTATGGTTACTTTTTTTTTGTGCAAGCATACAAAAAATTAGAAGAAAAAAAAAAAAGAATACCCTGAACCTTTAACATTAGATTCCAATAAATGTTTATACAAAAAAATAAAACAACAACTGCAACAATGTAGGAAAGCACCCCTTTTGACATGGCTACCCCCCACCTTTTGCCTGGAATCTGGTGCAATCTGCCCTGAAAGTGTTCTGGGTTCCTGCTAACCAGCTCCCCAGCACCAGTGCTCTTTCCCTAAACTGTACGATTGTTCCACAATTGGCACTTGTTGCAGCAGACGACTCGAGGAGAGCTCGAGACACAACAAAACCCCAGAAACCCATTATACCTTCAAATCCGCCATCAACACACACCACCTCCTCCTCAAAATCAGAAAGAAAACAGTTGTCAGAGTCAGCGTCAACGCACAGAACAGCAAAGAACTCTTTGCGATTGTCAAGGAGGTCGCAAAGCCCAACAGCAAGACTACAGACTTCCCTCCCTCCCAAGACTCTGCAACAAACGTGGCACCTTCTTCTACCACACGATCAGGCAGATCTACAACAGCTTTAACACCCTAGACCCTGCCACATCACCTGCCACCACCGCACGGAACCACATGGCACCCAATCAGACCATGATCTGCTATACCCCACTCACAACAGACAACACACTCAAGACCATGAAGAGCATCCACTCAGGAGCCCCATCGGATCTTGCCCGTACCACATCTTTCACAGAGCAGCCGCCGCCATCGCACCCCAGCTTTGCCGTACCATCAACTGCTCCATCAAAACCACCAACTTCCCAGATGACTGGAAACGCGCAGAGATCAACCCCCTGCTGAAGAAGCCGTCCTCCGACCCGACTGACCTCAAGAACTTCAGACCCATCTCCTTCCTCCCCTTCTCAGCCAAGGTCATCGGAAGGCCATCGATGTTCAACTTTCTGTGTTCCTAAAAGTAAACCACGTCCTGGACACCTTCTAATCTGCCTTCCAAAGCAACCACAGCACGGAGACCGCACTCCTCACCACCACCGACGACATCCGCTCCCTCCTCGACCAGGGTGAGACCGCAGCCCTCCTCCTACTGGACCTCTCTGCCGCCTTCAACACAGTCTCCCAACATACCCTAATTACGAAACACCACGACGCCGGCATCCGCGACAAGGCACTGGACTGGATCCACTACTTCCTCACCGGCCGGACTTAGCGAGTCAGACTACCCCGTTCCTCTCAGAACCTACAGAGATCAAATGCGGAGTGTCCCCGGGTTCATCCCGGAGGCCCACCCTCTTCAGCGTCTACATGGGTCCCCCTCGCAGCCATCGTCAGAAGCCACGGACTCAACATGGTCTCCTACGCTAAACAACACCCAGTTGATCCTCTCCCTTACCAATGAACCCAAAATCACCAGAACCAACTTCCACAGTGGAATGAAGGACGTTGCTACCTGAATAAAAGTTTGCTGCTCAACTCGAACGAGACTGAAGTACTCATCCTGGGACCCACTGCTTCAGCCTGGGATAACTCTTGGTGGCCATCCACTCTGGGATCCTCCCCCTCCCAACCCGACGGACCATGCACACACCCTCGGCATCATACTGAACTCATTGCTCACAATGAACCGCCAACTCAAAGCAATTTCCTCAGCCTGCTTCCACACGCTCCCCCTGCTTCGAAAGACATTCAGATGGATCCTCACAGAATCAGAAAGACTGTCACACACCCCCTGATCACCAACAGACGACTACTGCAGCAAACTCTACGCTGGGGTCACCCTGAAACAACTAAAAAAACTACAGAACATTCAAAACACCACAGCCAGACTGGTCCTCGAGATCCCCAACCTCAGCCACATCACGCAACACCTCCGAAAACTGCACTGGCTCCCAGTCAACAAGAGAATCACCTTTAAGTGCTTCACACACGCCTACAAAACTCTCTTACGAAGGACCAGCATACCTGAACCACCGCCTCGCATTCCATGTACCTGCCACATCTCTCCATTCCGGCCAATTCACCCTAGTCTCCGTCCCCAGAATCCACAAGACCATAACCGGAGTCCTCAAACACCCTGCCCCTCCACCTCAGGCAATCCGCGCCACTGACCCAATTCAGGAAGGATCTCAAGACCAGGCTCTTCAAATGATCCTACACTCAGAAGGACCAACCGCCACCCCCCGAGGTCTTTGAATTCCTCATGGGTAATTATCCACGTTATACAAGCCCTTGACTGATTGATTGATTTAGGATCCCCTTTAAGTTCCTAGTGGCACCCCTGGCACCTAGGGCATAGGACCTAAAGAGGGTCCCCAAGGGCTGCAGCATGACTTGTGCCACCCTAAGGGACCCCTCCCCAAGCTCATGCTGACTGCCATTGCAGCTTGCGTGTCTTGGTGCAGAGAAAATGGAGAGCAGACATGGCACACATCCCTGTGTGCCATGCCTGCCAGCACTACATGTGGTATAGGTAAGTCACCCCTTCGGCAGGCCTTACAGCCCTAAGGCAAGGTGCACTATACCCATGTGAGGGCATATCTGCAAGAGTGTATATGTCCAGGTGATATTGAAGTTCACCCTTATATATTACCAGTGCACAGTGAAGCCATAATGTGTACATGGGCTGGACACTCGTCATTATGAGTTCCCCAGCTACAAGATGGCTTCACTGTACCAAACCCCCTGTCTAAATAAACCCACACTGATACCAGTGCTGGATCTATTAATAAATGCACGCAGAAGGCACCTCATAGGTGACCCCTGAAAACCTACCGACTACTAGTGTGTTGACTGACTGATCTCGACCAGCCAACCACCATAGACCGGTTTCTGACCTCCCGAGGTGAGAGCCTTCCCTCTCGGAGGACAGGAGGAAAGCCTGTTATGGGCAGAGGTGTGAACACCTCCTCTCAAGCAGGATGGATATTCCAGGGCGGGAAGCTTCAAAGGCCCAGCCGCCTTTGTTATGCGACCCCAAACCTCTCCAAATAGTGTAGGTGCCCTGCCACTTGTCCTGATCCCACTTTATGGCAGAAAGACAGGTGGGAAAATTAGTCAGATTAGAAGGTGTGCTCACTTCAAGCCAGCACCACCCCTAGGACGGGACAACTGATATGGACCCCACTTTTAGGACTCCTCCATGTTGTTTTAAACAGAATTAGCATTGTAGGTCAGGGTTATGTCCACAAACCAAAGGACACTGTCATATAGAAGGTGTAGACACCCTAAAGGTAGGTAGCCTATTGGCTACTACCTATCACTTCGCATAATGTCCCTAAATTGAATGTTTTTAAGTGGCACTCCAGTACCCAAGAACCACGATTCGACGGATCAACAGAAGGACAAAGAAGAGTTACTGCCTGGCAAGAACTGCAGCAGAACTTTAGCACAAAATCCTGTCTTCCTCAGCCCACTTTTGACAGTTGCCAAAGAATGACTCGTCCTGCGAGCGAGAGGGCCACCAAAGCCTTGGGTAGCCTTCCAGCACATCAACAAACCCCAAACGTCTCCCTTGGAGTTGAGGCGTCTCCCCTGCAGTCTGCAGGCATGGACAAGCAGAGTCCGGTCCACCGTCTTGCCGCTACCTGGCCCACCGACACTACAGACAACCACGCAAAAGGTACTTGTGCTCTGGAAGGTCAGATCTGTCTCCCCACCGTATGTGAAGACACCAGGACCAACCAGAGCCGTCCAGCACCAATCCCCCAGAGTACCGAATGCCCTGCACCAAACAGTGACAGAAGGTGTTCAGCCTGGATCCTCACTGCACCAGTAGCAAGCAGCCGTCGAGGGATGTCCGCATCACTGAAACCCACTTCAAGACTGGCCCAGCTGCTTTGATTTTGCCCTTGCCAGCAATTTGTCCCTGATCGGGAGGTGCATCTTTGTGCACCAGCCCAACCGACCTAATTACTCTGCACCTGAGCTGCATGGACCGGGTACCAACGAACCAGATGTGCCCCCATACTCCAGGACACCTTGCGACCTCATGCCACATTTGGGAGCCCTTGGACTTGCCTGCAGGTCCCCCTTTGCAGGCTCTTTTCAGGTGCCCCCCCTTCTCCATAGCGCCAGCAACCACCCTCTCCAGCAACCTGCTCCTGGTAGAACCCAGGCGGTTTCCTAAGAACTGATGGTAGTACTTTGAACCTTGGCCCACTACTACTCCGATCCCAGAAGGTGAACCCCCCTGAAACTGACTGCATCTACCTCTATGCATCTTTGAAGTTTCCTCCCATAGGATTGCATTGTGCGTAAAAGCGTACAGGTTTAAACGCTTTACTTACCTGTGCATATTTTTATCAAAAATTGTACTTACCTTGAAACAAAGTTTTTGAGTTTGAAATATATATTAAGTGTTATTTTTCAAATTGGTCTCAGATTTATTCTTTGAGTGTGACTCATTTATTGCCTATGTGAATACAACACATTCTTAGCACTACCCTCTGATAAGCCTAACTGCTCGCCCACACTACCACAAAAGAGAGCATTATTTACTTTAGCCTCTGTAAACCAATTGGGACCTACTGGAGACTCTGCACAGTGCCCTTCATTTTAGTAGACAATATATAGAAAGTCAGCTTTCTACAAACAGTATGCCGGTTTCCTAGCAGGCAAATTTATATAGAAAAGGCGGAGAAACTATTGATAGTTTTAATACCCATCAGAGACAACTATGAATATGAGTGCAAATCAAGAGTACAATTGGCTTTAAATGACTGAATCTATTGCTTAAATAAACAAGAATGACCAAAAATAAACGATAAAGATTCGAAATAAAAAAGCATTGGCAAAGTAAAATACTATTACACCCGTCGTGGGATTGTATCACGCTTCCTTTTATGTGGAAGCGCACATGTGATCAGGAAAATGACAACACTCTAAAGGCAAGAGAGACAATGGCTGAAGGGGACTGACCCACTGCCCTTCGGACGCTGGGGTGGTAGGAAGTGAAAGGTAAATGACAGATGAAGAGAGGACTCCATGAAGAGATTGATTCCAAATCTTGCTAATTAAACAATTATGTTTTTTTATCACGATTTTTTTGTGTGCATGAGGCTAATGAAACAACTTAAGTGGTCTTTAATGGCCAGGCATAAAAATGAATGCTTACCAGAAATAAAAAATATATAGGTACGAAGATAAGCGTGTGGTTGACATTATTGTTTATATTGTTGTTTTTACTCACTGAACCGGAAGTAATATTAGTACCTACTTAAAGGGAGGCAGCAAGAGCACGACTCGTAGGTGCCCCTGAGAATAACAGAAGGTTTCATTTTAAAGGTAAGAGCTAACACCCCTGCACAGGAGACAGAAAACGACTCGGGCCTGGACGATATCAAGGGAGCTGTTAAGTCCCTTCTGCCACTACAGTAATCTTTAAATAAGCACAGTAACCTGTTATGACACAAAGATTTCTTGTTCATATGCACAACTAAAACTATGGAGGCTTCTTATTGTAAGTCAAGTAATCAAATTAAGGTAATTGTATTGGGCGTTTGAGCCATGAGGGGTGCCTCGCCTGCGCGCTTATACCGCGCATTAACTCTCATTACAGAGCTCCTCCAAAGAGTGATAAGCTACGGCAGTCACCACCAGCCCTCAATGATTAAGGTGAAATCCAGTTAAAAATAATTTATCAGGCTAGGAGCAGCTGTCAGTAAGCGGCTCCAGTTGTCAGCATTCCTTGGCCACCACTGCTCAGCAACTCTTCTTCTAATGCATCAACAGGTGGCGACGAGTGTCTCTGAGAGGCACTTAAACATATAGTATGGCCTAGACATGCACTGGCAGGAAGAGACAGGCGGGGTCAAAGGGCAAAGTTCACCATATCTTAGCCAAGGCTTGATTGACACTTACTGCAACAACTCCCAACTTTACCTAGAACTTCGTTTCCGGTTTGAATGGCAGGCCTATTTCAGAGCATCAGCTTCCCATGCAGAGTTATTATGCAGTCAGGCGAAAATTGCCATTTGAAGATAGTGTTAAAGTTCAGTAATAAAGTGTGTTATTTTATTTAGTTAATTCCAAAAGTTTTTTTTTCAACCATTCATGTTTAGTAACAAAGTGCATTCCTCTGAAAAGGGGTGGCGTATATACACAGAGTGAGTTTCTCTGAGTGATTATTAGTTACAAGCCATTGGCTTCTAGCATCCCTCAGTCAGTCATAAAGACAGACAGACACCAGCCTGTGAGATGGGTACTCATTCACCGCCACACCTGCATCCGACAGCTCAAGGAGAATGAAGGCCCTCATTAAAACCTCACTCAGCTCCCAGCCAAACTGCACATATTCTGAAATCCTCTGAGCAAGTGAAACACTGTCAAATTTCGCAAGAAATTCAAAGTTGGACAAACTTCTGACTCCTTTCCAACCCTTCGTGTCTTTAGGTGCCATTACCAGAGGTTTGGCGGCTAGCCCCGCTTCCCGGGTGGGATTCCCGCCAGTGCCTGCTGGAGCAAGTCTCTGTGGAGCTGGTTGTAACATTTTGGAATGCGGTGAATTAAAGCGCTGGTGGTTATGTTACGTGGCTGTGCTGTTCGCAAGCGGTGATGGAGGAAGATGGACCAAAATGATTGGTACTCTAGGACAACAGCTCTTAACCTTTTGTTTTTTATTGACCCCCACTTAATCATTACTGGAAGTCGGGGACCCTCAATGTAACATTATTGGATTCCAGCCACCACCCAATAAGGCATTAATGGAAGCTGGGGTCCCTGGCCTAAGCATGTATGATGATTAGAACTGCAAAGCAATACACAAAGATACAGAAACAAGCATTCACCACACAAATGCGGACTATTTTATTTAATTCACAAACAAATACAAGGACAAAAATCATAATTTTGATTTTTTTATTGAGAAGGTTGGAGCTTTTATAAACTCAATTAAAGCCACTTATTAACCATTTTATATTCTGTTTGAGGCACCTGCACTGCTCCCACGAATCGATCTGATGCCAACTTGATTAGTCGCCTCAAATGTCAAATTCCTTCACAATAATATAAGTTTTATAATTTTAAATTTACATACACTTTAGTAATCTGGTAATATTATTTACTTTTCTAAACATTCGTGGACCCACAGAGTAGGATATGAAGACCCCCAGGGGATCCCAGACCAGAGGTTAAGAACCACTGTTCTAGAATGCTCTGCCCTTCTGTAGAGAGGATGGTCATTCTTTTTTATTTTATTTTTTATTTTTATAAGTTTTCTATACATTGTACATACATTTGTTATCCGGATTTACCGCCGTTGGCATAGACATGGTATAAGGTACATTTTGGGCGGGTCTCCCTCTGCTGGCTATATTTTTGTTGAGAAGTAGGTATAAGATAGGAAAGTACAGGAAAGTTAGGAATACGTTTATTACAATGGTATCCGGATCTTCACCTTATTTTTGCTAAGTAATCCATACCACATTTTTCCTGTGAAACGGGTATCATGGTGACCCTGAGACACCATTTCCTTCCGAATTCATCATGGGATAAAATGTACTTCTTGTTCACATAATTTCCTGTTCCGGGTCAGGAAATTCTTCAGCGTATAAAAGGTCAGGTTGGATGCGCCGCGATGCTGCTCGCGCCAGCCCGTTGCGCACTCGTGCGGATTTCCAGATTTTTCTCTTTTTGACAATCTACAAAGGTCTTTGGTTTTCAAGCTCTGCTGAACTTATCTGCTATTTAGAAGAAAAAACTTTACTTAGTATTGTTATTCAAGAAAATTATTACACAATTTATGAGAGATGTTGTTTATTCACATCCTCATGTATGCATATATATGTACAATACATATTCAAAAATTATTTTTTAATACGTTTTGTACATATATATGCATACATGAGGATGTGAATAAACAACATCTCTCAAACTGTGAAATAATTTTCCTGTAGAACAATACTAAGTAAAGTTTTTTCTTCTAAATATACATGTACTAGGACCCTCTTTCTTGCAACATTTCATACCCAGGTCCTCGTACTTATTGGGTTAACCCTTATATGTAATGTGAACTTATCTGCTAGGCTCCTTACAGGTTTTTGATCAATCTTTGATTTTATCATGCACAGGATTGAAGTTTTCTTCAGTCTGCTTCTAAATCTAACCTCCTTTCTATACCTCAATTCTGGGTATGGGGTGGAAAAGGGGAGCATGAGGGCACAGCTACGTCACATGTCATGAAACATTGGTCAAAGGCTATCAAAAGACCAGCATATGATTGGCCACAGGCGAGTGCCGCTGTTTATCTTACGAGAGGTACAAAAAAGGTATCTTGGTATTCAGGTCATTGAAATACTTCTGTCAGGATTTATACCCCGGTGTAATAACAAAACACAAGGTTAAGCCGCGATCCCAGGAGAAGAAGCCTTGTATATCCATGGTTTATGCACTGCCCCGAAGTAGGGAATTTCATTAAGTGGACAAGCTGGTCCTACCCAAAAGCCTTTAGTAGTCATAGAAGGGAGTTTGGATCGGCCACCTGATGCAGCCTACCCGAGTGCATGGGTCCATACCATGAGTTCTGCTCACTCGCAAACCTGCCATTTTTAGAAGAACAAGGGGGACCCAGCGGGTAGCTATGAACCATGGGTAATAATTCACTCGCAACCTGCCAGCAACAGCTCACTGCCACCAAGACCCCCAAAACCAGTGTTCAATAAGAAAACAAGACAAGTTAACATGAATTTGAGTATTCTGTGGAGTCTTGGCTAATCCCTGTAAATATGCATGTCTTGGGTCAGACTCCTCTTATATAAAGCACGGTAAGGCAGAAGGCTTGGGGCGCCACCTAGTAATGGTACACAATCACTGCAAAAGGTCTTAAAACTGCTCCTCCTCCCAACCCTGTATTCGTGACACAAGCAAAATGGTAATTTGACTGAAGTACTGAGGATTCTTGCAGGGAGTTTCTGTATGACGTCACACCTATTCTCTGTATGATTCCTGAGCCCTGTGTAGCTCTCTGGTTCCCAGGAATGACGCCCACACTCTAGCCCAGAGCTGCTTAACCTTTTGACTTCTGAGGACCCCTCTCAGTCATTACTGGAATCCAGTGACACGGACTGAATCATTATCAGAATCTGGGGACTCCCACTGAGTAATTACTAGAAGCCACGGACCCCAGGCTTAGCCATTTCGGAGGTTTGAACCTCAAAATAATACATAAAGATACAGGCAGAAACATTCATCAATCAAAAACACAAATGACATTTGCAAAAAAATATAAAAAATAAAATTTTAATTTACATGGGAAGGTTGGAGCTTTTCCAAATTCAATTGAAGCCTCCCATCCTCCCAACTATTTTCTATTTGATGCACTTCCACTGCTCTCAAGAATGAATGTGAGGATATTAACTGAATTCTTAGCCTCCAATTTCAAATTCCATTCAATTACAGAAAGTTTTGAAATTTTCAGCATAACATTTTTCTGTTTTGTTCATGTACACTGTATGAATCTGTTCACTTTCTAAGGAGTCGTGGACCTTGAGTAGGTGTCGCGAACCCTCTAGGGTCCCCGGACCACAGGTTAAGCGCAGCTGCTCAGCAAATACACCATAAATAACACAAAGCAATGACGGATCTCTATGTCAATGGCAACGTTCTACCACAGGTTATATTTAACCTCCATAAGGCCTCCATAATGTGGTTTCCAAGCACTGAAAATTGCTTTTTGCCTCTATGTTATGTTATGTTATTATTATACTTCTATAGCGCACGGCCACTCCACGGAGTATCCCGGCGCTTTATCGAAGGAACCCACCGAAGACACTCTAGAAATGTAAAGGTGTTCATTTATATGTAGGGATTAAGAATGTTGGAGAATGAAAGCAGCTCAACTTCCATTCTTCTCGATGTTGCCGCTGTGCCTCACTAGGCCGGATATGCAGGAGGCTTCTGCACAAGCAGCTGCAGGAGGGTGTTGCGTTTCAATTGGTTACTCATTATGGTCAGGTCTGACAGTGCAATTGTCGCCTGACAATTATGTGAGAATCACCAATTGAAAGGGCTTTGGCTCCGCCCACATGTTGACAGCCAAGACTACATTGAATGTTTTGATTGGGCAGAGGCGGAGTGCTTCCACAAAATGTGTGTGCCCCTCACAGGGGTGTAACCATTCTGTTTATTTGTCCAGGTACCTGAACATGAACTTTTCTCTGACAGCAGCACAGATGCAAAAGAGGGTAACCATTAGCCTACATGGATTTTTAGGTCTGGCTTAACAGCACAACAGTCACCTACCCAACCTTTTAGCCTACACCAATAATATTCTACAGTTCTTTGCTTCCACACAAATGCATATCTATCCCATGCCATATACTTGAATTGCTTCACATTACGCCTTACCTCGTACGCTGACGACACCCAACTAGTGTTGGCGATTAAAGGCGACGGAGAGCAAGTAGCTGAAAAATTTAAGAAAGGGCTCCTAGACATAGGAGATTGGATGGCGACAAATTGCTTAAAGCTGAACTCAGAAAAAACTGAGGTTCTCATCTTTGGTCCACTCTCCCCAGCTTGGTCCACCTGCTGGTGGCCAGAGACCTTCGGTACTCCTCCTACGCCGACCGTGAAGGTCAGGAATCTGGGAGTTACCTTCGATGATGGACTTAATTTCATGAATCATGCCAACAAAACAGCATCTGCAGCACACTTGAAGCTAAAAATGATCCGCAAAATACGCCCTTTTCTTCCTGATTCTGCCATCAAGACACTGGTTTCTGCCCTTGTCCTCTCCTCCTTGGATTACTGTAATGGGCTATTTCTCAATGCCCAAAGCAGAGTAATTGCCAAACTTCAAACTATACAAAACGCAGCAGCTCGCCTCCTCACCGGCAAAACAAAGTTCGAACCCATTTCCAAAAACATAAAAGATCTTCATTGGCTGACTGTACAAAAGAGAATTCATTTCAAAGCACTCTGTATAGTTTTCAAATCAATTAATAATCAAGGACCTCATTTTCTAAGAGAACAACTTCAAAGCTACAAACCCACAAGAGCCCTACGATCAGCCACGCTCAGCCAATTGATTGTCCCTCATACCAAAACAGTCTCTTGGGGTGACCGACGCTTTTTAGTTGCAGCCCCCAGACTTTGGAACACCTTGCCTCTCAATATCAGACAAAGTGTCACACTGCTTCAGTTCCGCAAACTTTTGAAAACTTGGCTGTTCTCTCAGTAATCTCTTTCCATTTCGTCTTATCTGATTCCTTCACTCATGCCTCTATACTTCCTTTGTTAATAATGGTTTAGCGCCTTGACGCCCAAGGGTATAAGCAGCGCTTTATAAATGTTAAAAATAAATAAATAAATACAATAATTCTTTAAATCCAAACCTATTGGAATTACCAATGCTTGTTTCAAACTCACCAGTGCTTGTTTTATACCCGCCGATGCTCTAATTTTAACTAGGAGGCGCACACTAAGTTACATGTACAAGGGGACCGGACCGTTGTATTTCAGAAACTAAAAAGAGAAGAGCAAAAGGTGTTCCTGCAGAAACACCATGCTAGGCCCACATGTGAGTATCTGCCGCCATCTACTGGCTTCAGCCATGCTAGCTACCAATAATAAAGGGAAAGCTTTCTTCAAAATCTATCTATACATGCATTTTTCATTACGGTGATTGGGGGTGGGGGCCAGCTGAGAAAGGTGCGGGCCGAGGGGTGAATCCACCCTCTAGCCCCCTCCCTCCACTCCCCTTCTGACGGCCCTGGTGTCACGTGGTCCGCGTGAACAGAGAGGCTGTAGGAAGTGGCAGAAGGAGAGATCGGAACAGACTGGCACGAGATATGAACAATTAGTGCAAACCACTGGAGCGATATTCACGCCTGGACAATCTGTGAAGGGGACGAAACCTGCAATTGGGCCACACACCTTTTTTGCTATCAGAGTGTTTAAGCTTTGGTGGGTGCGTGACTCGAGCACACAGCAGGAGGTCGAGTAAAGTTTCCGAGTCAAAGGTTAGATTCAGCAAAATCGATTTTGTAGCGCTCTAGTGCTCCGAGGGTCTCAGGTTGAGCCCCCGGAAGCACTCTGCACAATGTATCACTTTCTGGCCAGGCGTGGCCAGAAAGCTTTAAATAAAGGGGCCGAAGTGGCACGGCACTTCCGGTCCACACCAGAGCAGTAACAGTGTGTGTGTCAAGTTATTGCGCTTACTAAGCGGCGCGGCGCTGCAGGCCTTACCCGGCCCCAGAGGCCTCACACTGGCGACGAGAGTGGGATGCCCGTAAGCTGAACGGCGCCAGCCAGCGGCATTACCTGCCTGACTACCAGCCGACCCGATCACCACAGCGGCGGCACCGGAGAAGAACACCCGCGACGGCGGCCACCACCGAGAGCGGAAGCTACACACACCGGTAAGCAGCGTGAGCAAGGAGCTGCGTGTGGCACCGGCGGCAGCGACGGCAGGAAGGCCCAAGACAGAGACGCGCGCCGAAGGAAGCGACCCGGCGGCAGGCCCAGCAGTGCGCGCATGCGCAGAAAGAGAGAGAGAAACCCTGGGAGAGCGCGAGGCCGGAAAGGCGCCTCGAACAAATCGAGCGCGAGGCCCAGCAGACACGGGAAAAGACCCAGCGAGGCCAACCACACCACGAGGCGACACAGCCAAGCCCAAGCACGCGCTGGCAGCGCCCCATCAAGCATTGGCCAAGGCGAATCACACAACAAGCACAAGCAAAGACAATCAACCACCTGTTGCACACCAGACTAAACAAACGCAAACAAACACAAGCAAGTGCAACCAACTACCTGACAAACAGTGACTCATACAGGCATCAACAAGCACGAGCAAGTGCAACCAGGGATACAATAAAAAGACGCCCAAAAGGCAAGCGCCCAGCCACCGCCCAGCACCAAAATGACCACAAACCCAGGAGGAGCATCTGGGGGAGCCGGCCAAGCTCAGCAAGCAGCACCACCAGCGCCAGCAGTAAATCTCGGCACACAGCCACCAATGCCGTCAGCCCACTCACAGATCCAGGCACTACCACCTTTCAGCGAACTGATAGACCCCGGGACAGCGGCCCCCAGATGGGCTGTGTGGTTAGGACAACTCAACAACTACTTCACTGCCACCAGGGAGAAAGATAACGAAGTAAAGAGGTCCCTGCTGTTACACTTTGGGGGCACGGAACTGTACAAGCTGTTCAAACATCTCCCGGACACAGGAGATGACGATGACTATGACGCTGCAGTCAATGCGCTGAACGCACATTTCGACCCCCAGCTGAACCCGCACTATGAGCGATTCAAGTTTCGCCAATCCAGACAGAGGGAAGGAGAAACCATGGATGCGTTCCATGCGCGATTGAGGGATCTCATAAGCACGTGCACGGATGATGACGAAAAGAAAGAAGTGACCGCACAGCTCATTCAAGGTTGCCGCAACAAACACCTAAGAACACTCATTCTAAGGCAACCGCGCATCACACTTGAAGAAATATTGATCCTGGCCAGATCCCACGAACTATCGGATGCACGCGCAACAGCAATGGAAGCAGCCCTGAACCCGCGGGCAGAAGCAGGAACCGTGGTGAAGACAGAAAGGGTGGATGCGGTCCGCAACACCAGTCGGGGAAGCAGAGGAAGATGGCCGACCAGGACGCCACGCCGAGCGTCATGTGGATACTGTGGCCGAGACGAACACAACCAAGATGGCTGCCCGGCACGTGGCAAGACATGCTCAAAATGCGGAATACCCAACCATTTCGCAAGCGTGTGCAGGGGTGGCTCCCGTGGAAGAGGGGCGTCCGGAAGAAAACCAATCACGGGAGCGGTGAAACAGCTATCGCTAGACGACGCAACGTCGTCTCGATCACACAAATCGCCGAGACAACCCCAATTCGACGATTCCTCCACAGAGGATGAAGATGAATGCTACTATGTGTCATTCGTAAGTGAACTAAAGAAGCGGCGGAGACCACAGCCAAAATGCCATATACACATTGACGGATCCCAGCGACTGGCGTCATCGATACGCGAGCCACCGTGAACGTCATGGGAATCCAGCACTACAAAGCACTGAAGCCAAGACCCAAGCTAGTCCCCTCGAAGGCGCGCATACTAACATACGGCAGCCAGGAACCTCTCCCACTACGAGGGAAAATGACGGTCCAAGTAAAGGCAGAAGACAACGAGGTGACGACAACGTTCCACGTAATAGACAAGGAAGCAGACCTGCTTGTAGGCAGCAACACAGCGGAAGACCTCCGCCTCATTGCGTTTGCAAACGCCGTCAAAGCGCTACAAACAGAAGACATCCTGGAAATGTTCCCCACACTATTCGAGGGCCTCGGCACAATCAAACGACCACCGATCAAATTACACATCGACCCCGCCATCCAGTCAATAGCCCTGAGGCACAGAAGGATACCATTCCACTTGCGCGCAGCCGTGGAAAAGGAACTCAACCAACTTGAAGAACAAGGGGTAATTGAGAAAGTATCGGGACCGACGCCGTGGGTATCCCCAATGGTGATAGCCGAGAAGCCGCGCCAGCCAGGCAAAATCCGCATCTGCATAGATATGAGGGTCCCCAACAAAGCCATTCGACGGGAGCGACACCTCACCCCAACAGTAGATGACATCCTGACGGACCTGAATGGGGCCCAATGGTTCTCTAAGTTGGACCTTAATGCAGGATATCACCAGCTCAGGCTAGCGGAGGAGAGCCGCTACATCACAACATTCTCAACACACCTGGGGCTGAGGCGATACAAGCGACTAAATTTTGGCATCTCATCCGCAGCCGAAATCTTCCAAAATACAATTAAGGAAATCCTAACAGGACTTGACGGAGTGCTGAATGTCAGCGACGATATCTTAATTCACGCCAAAACAAGTGAAGAACACCACCGAAGACTGAAGGCCACCTTACAAAGACTCGCACAGTATGGCGTCACTTTACATAAAGACAAGTGCCAGTTCTTCAGGAAATCAATAGAGTACTTCGGATACGTATTTGACTCAGACGGAGTAAAGGTAGACCCCCGCAAATCACATGCCATCAAGAACGCTCCAGCACCGTCAACCGCATCCGAAGTAAGGAGTTTCTTAGGAATGGCACAGTACTGTGCCAGATTCATACCCAATCTGGCCACAATCGCAGAGCCTCTGAGAAACCTGACGAAGAAAGACAGCTCATGGAAATGGACGGCAACAGAGGACAAAGCATTCCACCGGATCAAAGAGGCACTGTTGGACAGCACAACAATGGCATACTTCAACACTGCAAGACCCACCGAAGTACTAGTGGATGCCAGCCCAGTGGGCCTAGGAGCTCTCCTGTCGCAAGAATCTGAACCAGGGGTGTGGGCCCCGTTGGCATTCGCAAGCAAAGCCCTGACAGCGACAGAGTCACGATACTCGCAAATTGAGAGGGAGGCGCTGGCAGTAAAATGGGCGTGCGCCCATTTTCACCTCTACATATCCGGTCACCCATTCAGAATGGTGACAGACCACCAACCGCTAATCCCCTTATTCCGTGGTACCGCTCCACACCCACCGCCAAGGATTGAACGCTGGGCGATCCAGGTTCAACAATACCAAATGGACCTAGTGTACCGACCGGGGGCGAAAAACCCGGCGGACTTCCTGTCTCGCCATCCCCCTGCGGAAGAATCCAGCAATGCAGATCCGGAAGTCCAGACCGAAGAATTCATCAACATGCTAGCAACAGGCGCATGCCCCTGCGCGCTGACCGCCAATGTCATCATCTCCCACTATGACAGCGATGCAGTCGTCAGGAGGGTAAAAGAAGCAATACAATCCGGAACATGGGTAAACTTCCTGAAGGATACCAATGGGTGGAACGAAGCAGACAGGACACGCCTGCAACAGTACTGGAAGGTTCACGATGACCTCAGCTGCGCTGACAATGGCCTCCTACTGAGAGGAACTCGCGTGGTCATCCCCAAAGCGCTGCAAGAGAGAGCAACCACCCTGGCACACGAAGGACACCAAGGCACCCGCAGAATGAAAGCGAGGATGCGAGAGAAGATATGGTTCCCCAACATGGAGGAGGACATCGAAGCCTGCGTGCGAGAGTGTCGAGCATGCCAAATCACAAGCAGCCCCGAAGTACCAGCCCCAATAATCACGGAAGAACACGCCCCATCACCATGGGCATGGTTAAGCTTGGACTTTGGCAGCTTCCCAGACGGGAGAGTCACGGTAGTACTAGTGGACAACTACACTAAATACCCCATAGTGGAAACGGCAGCATCAACCAGCTTCGCGAACATTCGCCCCATCCTCAGCAAAACCTTTGCTTTGTTCGGCATCCCGATGGTCATCAAGACAGACAATGGGCCCCCGTTCCAGGGGAGTGAGTTTAAAGAGTTTCTGAACAACCTTGGCATAAAACATCACCGAATCACCCCGCAATGGCCACAAGCCAACGGTGAGGTAGAACGCTTTATGAGGACAATAAACAAAGTACTGCGGATATCTTCCGCGGAAGGGAGTGACCCGGAAGAAGCACTGCAAGCGTTCTTAAGGGAGTACCGCAACACACCACACAGCACCACCATGCAGTCACCATGGGCGTTGATGCTGGCCGGACCTCGGAGAGACTTACTACCCATGGCTGACAGCTGGGCTCCCGCACCATACTCACCAGCAGACACCCAAGAAAGGAGAAGAAGGACAAACAAGAAGGCAAGTTGCAAGAGGAGGGCCCAAACAAAGACCCTGAATCCGGGAGAGACTGTGCTAATCCGAACAAGGAGGCCAGGAGGAAAATTCAAGACTCCATTCGAACCGGAACCCTGGGTCATCAAGGAAACCCACGGAACAGCAGTCACAGTCAGCCGAGACGGAGAAGAGGTGACTCGCAACGTATCGTGGTTCAAACAGATACCCGCTCCGAAAGGACAGAGCTCAAATGGTAGCATACCTGCAGCGAGGGAAGAGGGAGAGAATACAGCCACGAACGATAATTCGTGCCTGCCCCCGGACACTGCAGAACACCCATCTCTGCCCTCACCGGGACCTCCTCGAGACCAGATCCCTCCGAGAGGCAAGTGGCAATATAATCTTAGATCCAATCCACGGCCCAATCACAGACTGGCAGATTTCGCATGTTGAACCGACTGTTATAGTTATTTTTGAAAATCCAAGTTGGGAAGGGATGTAGCGCTCTAGTGCAGTCTCAGGTTGAGCCCCCGGAAGCACTCCGCACAATGTATCACTTTCTGGCCAGGCGTGGCCAGAAAGCTTTAAATAAAGGGGCCGAAGTGGCACGGCACTTCCGGTCCACACCAGAGCAGTAACAGTGTGTGTGTCAAGTTATTGCGCTTACTAAGCGGCGCGGCGCTGCAGGCCTAACCCGGCCCCTGAGGCCTCACAGACTCAACGTTTTATCCGCTGGAGGACGAAAACATAAGCACCACAGAGTATCTTAAGAGCAGTAACTTCTGCACGCAAAGCTGGTTGGCCCTGATCACCTGGAACCAGTTTTATAACATATTATCAGTTAATATTGATGTCAGATTTGGCTGACAAACCACGTCAGTGGCCTGGACATTAAAAGGGCATTGATAGTCGCTCTCCTAAAACAATGAGCCAGTGAACGGCGCCAATCTCCTGAAACCTATTTCAAATCACGAAGAGGTCTGCGTGGGAAAGGGACTCGGACTATAGTCCTTAGTCAGGGCCGGACTGAGTACCAAAACCTGTGGTGTTGCGCTCTAGTGGTTGCACGTCATGCCGCGACGTGACGTGCCGGCGGCCATGTTGGCGGCTGCGCGCGCATCGTGGAAATGAGAAGCGCGAAAGCCGACACGGATGGCACATCGGCTCGGCGCTCTTTAGGGAACAAGTTAACAATTAAATGAGTGTTAAATACTACTCTGGTGTAGCGTCTTCATTGGGGAAGCACCACTTTACAATGGCGACGAGAGCGGGATACTGAACACCTGCACATGGAACATCAAAAAAAAAAGAGGACAAACCTTCAAAGAAGCACCAGTGAATCAAACACTCTAGACAAGGAGAAAGGCAGCTTACCCAGGCAACCAAGGGGAGCAACCAACCGCGGAGTGGCAAGTAAGCTACCTCACGTAACACCCTACCCTAAAGAGCGCGGCAGAGCCCACCCCAGCCCACAGGGGGTTAGACAAGCACGTGGGGGGAAGAGTGAATGAACCCAGGCGGAGCCAGTGACAAGGGCACCCAATAGCACCGCGAACCTGCGACAGGGAAACCGCGCTGGCTACCTCAGGAAAGAACAAGGGGGCAAACACAGAAAGTCCCCAGTTACTGACCGAGAAACAGGAGTCGGACAGTACGCCAGGCAGTCCCAGAAGTCACAGCGGCACGCCACCCACGGTCAAGCGTGAAAAGATGAGTGCGCAAGCGGGATACGCAACAGCACCAGTGCAGTTCCTTCCTAAACCAGGAGAGCCACTCATGAAGTGGGAAGATTGGAGGGACTACATTGACAACTTCATAGAAGTACTTGAAGATGAAAATGAAGAAAAGTTCAACAGCAAGAGGAAGAAGCGCATTCTACTACTTAACCTAGGCCCAGAAGGGCTCAGAATTTACAAGAGCTTAGTGCCCAAACAACGAGGAAGCACAGATGATGACGTGTATGCCCATGCCATTGACGACTTGAACGAACACTACAGGCCAGCAGTGTGCGTATCGATAGACAGATTCAACTTCCAGCAACGGAAACAACGTCCAGGAGAGTCGGTAGAGGAATACGTGGCGGCTCTGAAGAAACTGGCACATTCAAAGAAGAATTCATCAAAGACCAAATAGTGATGCACACCACGAGCACGGCAGTGCAGGATAAGCTGTGGGCCAGTGGGAAAGCCACGCTGAAGGAGGTGATGGTGATAGTCAAGAGGGCAGAATTGGCGCGCAGGTGCGCAGAAGCGCCGAAGAAAGAGACGGCACCCAGCCCCATGGTGAACAAAGTAGACGACGAGGAGCCTCGCAGAGACTACAAGTACAAAGGATCATCATCGAAGGGACGCAACAAATGGCAAGGCAACCCTGGGCCACCAGGAAAGCAGACTGGGAGCAGCAAGAAAACGTGTTATAGATGTGGCAGCTGGTCCCACGAAGCGCACGACAGGAAGTGCCCAGCGTTCCGCGCCAAATGTATGTACTGCGGCATTGTAGGCCATTAAGAGAAGGTGTGCCGGAGAAAATCTTCCAAGAGCATGGTAAAATACATAGACCAAGATCGTGAAGATCAAGAGGAAGGCACAGAGGAAGAAGTCGTCACCGTACTTTGCATATATAACCAAGTGTTAAGTGTGGATGGCAGAAGAACGACCAAACCTGTACTAGAAATGACGATTGGGGGAGTGCCGATAAGCGTAGTGGCAGACACAGGCTCGCCCTACACCATTGTCCAGAGAGCGGTGTGGAATGAAACTTTTAAGCCACATTTAGGCCCGGAATTGGAAAAACTGGACATCCGACCAGTCACATACAATGGGTGAGGTAATATAAATTTTATGGTCATGTTGTGTTCCCTAGCGAGTACCCCACCGACTCCATGTACGAGTTAAAAGTGCATGTAACTTCCCTCCTGTGCCAGCTATGAAGACGCAAATACATTTGCGTCCAACGTTAACTTGTCCTCTTTCAGACCCACCATGAATGGGTTCGATGGTCCGTTCCTAAGTATGCTATGCCAACGTCTTTTTGAAGTGTATTCCCACGTTTTTCAGCCTGGCTGAAAGTAGGCCCTGAATCTCTGCCACCGAGCCTCTTTTCTGGCTTCTGACTGCGAGGGCCCCTGCCCAAGCAGCCCCCGTACCCGTGAACTATGACTTACTTCTAGCGCGGCCCTCCGTGCTCAGCTCAGCCTGCTGCCTGCCAAGATTGACTATAACCTTCGAATTATCTGTTTTCCTCCCCGAAGATACATTCCAGCCTGCTAGTTTCAGTAAACATCCTTCCTCAGCTACAGGGCTAAAGGGCCGACCTGTCTTTATGCAAGTAATTCATAGCCTCTGTTGCCATGCTTCCATGGAAGGCCCCATGCCCCCACGCTTCTCATACAGACACTCAGGCGCTTATACACGCACTCACAGCAAGTATAGAATAGCTTCTGCTCTAGAGACCTTTCTGCCCAGATAGCTTAGTTCCTAAACATCAGATATCAGATATGATAGAAGCACAAGTTGATCTGACATGCCAGACTTCTGTCTCTTTCCGTCAGTGTAAATGTCAAGTCCCCTGCACCCCGTCTATCACACGTCATGCAGCTGCGCGCGCATCCAAGCTTCCGATTTCTGCTGACATTGCAACATTCTGTTAGCACCACCCCTTGGTGCCACCCATTTGCGTCACCTATCAGTGACGTTTCTAGCACACACCCCTAGTTTACGCCTAGTTTACGCCTCTTGATGATGTACTAGTACCACGTGTATACTGTTATCTTGTTTTCTCTCAGCTGTTACGCCTCTTACATTGAACATTATGATGTAAATCAAGTATATAAGCTATGTATTGTCAATAAACGTGAGCGCGCTCATCTATCCCTTCTGACACCCTGTGTGGTGGTCAGAACATGATATCCTGATTCCTTTATGAGGAATAAAACCCTTAGAAACTCTTACACCACGGACTCTGTTTTCCTTCATTCTGATTGAGTTATCATTAATTAAGTACTTACCTGCATAGAAATTAAGAGAGTAAATTAATTATTTACATCATTTTGGCGCCCGAATAGGGACCCCTCCCCCACCTCACGCGCCGGAAGGTGCGTTGCAATCCGTGTCCCCTGCCATCAGTTAGACGGACTACACGTGTACTGGCAGGACTTCCTGCATCCCCCTCTGACACACGGAGGTGACGAAGACTGCAATCAGTGCCCAGACGAGGCGGTGAGGAGTGCGGAGGATCCCGACCAGAGCCCAGCCGAAAGAAGCAAGGTCCGAGGTGTGAAGAGGCCCACCAGGTTTCCGAAGTTTTCCGAAGTTTTCCGAAGTTTTCCGAAGTTCTCCGAAGTTTTCCGAAGTTCCGAGCCGAGTCCAGTCGAGTTTTCCGAGGCCTTCTGTTTTCCGTGCTTCCCGGTGAGTACCATTGCTGGGTCGTATCTAGACGGGTTTGGGTACGCAAGTCCGGTCTGCACTGTTTTTAGGCAGTGTATCTGTACTGTTTAGCAGTATATAAAGTATTCCGAATTTCTGCACTGTTACAGCAGTGTATCTGTATCGTTGAGCGGTACATTCAGAGTAGGGGGAAGTTAGCTATGTCTTTAAATGTTTCATGTGATTAATGTCGTGGTATGAGTGTGATTGTTTTTGTGCATTATTGTGTTTTCTTGTATAAATAGTTACAGTCGACATTTAAGTACCAAGGATCAAGCATTACAGTATCAAGTAGGCACAATGCCGTTTTTCAACAAGTTAAGGCAGATAGGGACTAGGAAAGGGATATTAGAGGAAGAGATTCCAATCCCCCCTAGGGACACTCCAGGTAATTTTATGTACAATAAACATGGCATAGACGCCATCCTGTATCTAGAGTTATGGACCGATTATACCAAGCACCTAGAGGAAAGATACCGATGGCCAGTTAACGGAACATGGGATGCCGAGTGTATCATAAAGGTAGAAGAAATATTACGGAAAAAGAAAGCCAGACAATCTCAGAAAGACGCCATAGAATTTTGGCGTAAGGAATCACGTAAGCGTGCTGAAAGAGCACTCCGTAGAGAAGACAGACTTCAAGAATCAGAAAAGGCCCAAGAAAACGTATTAGTTACTGAGGGAATTCGAGTAAAATTAGAACAAATAGATCGCACCCAAACGAGCCAAGTAAATAACATGTATCTTTTGGCCGAAGGTACCCCTGACGCCATCTCAGAAATACCGAAAAATTTGCCGTCACCATTGGTTCCGACTAAAGTAATGCACAAGACTACTAAAGACATATTCCTAAATTCCTATCTAGATGATGTAGCACCAGCCTACACCAATCTGCCTGTTCGCGCCCTGCCTGCAGACAGGGACGGGGGTGGTACTCCACCCACAGGTCACGTTCCGCCGGTACCACAACAGACTTCTCCTGTTCCGCCAGCCCCGCCACTTCCCCTACTCAAAACTGACCTACCGAAACCACGTTTGCCTGATCCACCTAAACAACAAGTTCACGTTCAGATACAGACTCCGCGGAGAGATAATGCCCAAGCATCCGCCTCAGGAGGTACGACAGCGGGTCTACAGACCCCGCCACCGACACACAGATTGCATTTAAAGGACACACAGAATCCTTTCCAGTCTCCCCACTACACATCCCGGCTTGAGGCATTGAAAGATAGGATGTCATTCTGCAGATATGATCCAGTACCCGGAACAGACGATCTAATGGTATTAGCATCACTGCGCTTAAGATCAGCCACCGACAGCTTGTTATGCTGTGTGGGAATGCAGGAAGCCCTCGACAGACTATACAAATTCATACAGACAGGGAAAGACCCCGACAGTGTCCAAGCTGCCATGTATAAACAGAAAGTAGACATTCAAAAACAGATATTACGATTCTTCATTAATTGTGTAAAAAGAGAAAAGACTCCCCAAGAACTCTACCGAATGAAACTCCGATCTAGCAAGTCAGACAGTTTAATTGTTTAAGTCCTCCCCTAGGTGAATCGGTTAAATAAGTTTCTGACATGTATCCCCTAGATCGAGATAGAGAGAGAGAGAGAAAAGAAAAGAAACGTACATACTGTAAATCACTGCGTAGTCACTGTATAGTGACGTTGTTAATAATGTTTTTTCTAAGTATTCTAATTATTATTGCCAGCATTCTGCTACCTATATACTGGCCTATTTTCAGGCGTGAACAATCTGCTTACAATGTCTCTGCTGAACACACTTTTAGTGAACTTCCTGCACATGAACTCTCTTACAGACTTGCGCTGCGCAACAATACATTCATTAGTATGTTACACCATTCCCATCAGACAAGTAATGCCACAGACTGCTGGATATGTGGCCGACTCCCTCCCTACCAGAATTACAAGGGAGCTCTGCCCCTCTTTCCGTACCCATTCACTCACAATGGCTCCTGTGGAGCATGGTTTAAAATAATTAATTCCTTAGATCCTGATACTGCTGTTTTCGATGGGGGCTGGGTCTGGGGAAACTTGAACTTAGTCCTGCTCAACGTCTGTTATCCTGATAAAGAGGGACTTCCCACTCGAATAGGAACTGATCTAGAAAACGAAGTATATGGATTAGGTAACTACACAATTAGCCTTATGATCCTTACTGTTGAATCTGAAGCTGCTCCAGTTTTGCCCCATATGTTAGTATTACCAGTCACAGGTGAATTATGTGTTAGCAAGAAAGGTTCAGTACACGTAGGTCATAGTAAATGCACTACTGTGGTCGAGTTCAGTGACCATGGTAAATCGTCCTTTAAAGCTACCAGTCATTCTTACTTTGTTTGTGGTCATACCGCATACATTAGCCTACCTCCAGATTGGGATGGTACCTGTTACATTGCATTCCTTCTGCCACCTGTTTTCCTAGCTCCCCCTGATTACCATAGAAATACGAATCTAGCACCGAATAGACCCAAAAGAGATATTCCCCTTGTCGACTACACAGAAACGGCATGGGAACAGTACACTGATTTCAATAAAGGATTCTTTTTCTTCCTAGGACCTGTCCAAAACAGTAAATTAATACGCAGATTAACGAGAACACTTGAAGCAGTAGTGAACGAAACTGCCTCCGCTCTAGGTAACTTAACAGAGGAGCAGTCTGCTATACGGACTGTTGTCCTTCAAAATCGTCTTGTGATTGACGTCATCTTGGCAGATAGAGGTGGAGCCTGTAAGGTCATCGGGTCAAGTTGCTGTGTTTTCATTCCACAAAACGCACCATCTGTCTATCAAGCTATCACCCGTTTACATAAAATTGCAAATCAGATACATCAGAATCCAGGCACCTGGACTTGGTCCGGTTGGTTCTGGACTACGTTAACAGCTTGGGGATGGAAGATCTTATCCTTCCTAGGCATTGGCCTTGTTATAGTATTCAGTTGTTGCCTGTGCCTGCAGTGTGGGCCAGCGATATGTGGACTGTGTGCCACATCCTGCATTGAGCATTCCAGTTGCCTCTCAAACAGTCAAAGAAAGAAAGACGAACATATAATGTTACAAGAACAAACCGATCGATTTATGAGGATCGATATATCATGAAGGGTCCGTAGGGAACAAGGAGGGAATGAGGTAATATAAATTTTATGGTCATGTTGTGTTCCCTAGCGAGTACCCCACCGACTCCATGTACGAGTTAAAAGTGCATGTAACTTCCCTCCTGTGCCAGCTATGAAGACGCAAATACATTTGCGTCCAACGTTAACTTGTCCTCTTTCAGACCCACCATGAATGGGTTCGATGGTCCGTTCCTAAGTATGCTATGCCAACGTCTTTTTGAAGTGTATTCCCACGTTTTTCAGCCTGGCTGAAAGTAGGCCCTGAATCTCTGCCACCGAGCCTCTTTTCTGGCTTCTGACTGCGAGGGCCCCTGCCCAAGCAGCCCCCGTACCCGTGAACTATGACTTACTTCTAGCGCGGCCCTCCGTGCTCAGCTCAGCCTGCTGCCTGCCAAGATTGACTATAACCTTCGAATTATCTGTTTTCCTCCCCGAAGATACATTCCAGCCTGCTAGTTTCAGTAAACATCCTTCCTCAGCTACAGGGCTAAAGGGCCGACCTGTCTTTATGCAAGTAATTCATAGCCTCTGTTGCCATGCTTCCATGGAAGGCCCCATGCCCCCACGCTTCTCATACAGACACTCAGGCGCTTATACACGCACTCACAGCAAGTATAGAATAGCTTCTGCTCTAGAGACCTTTCTGCCCAGATAGCTTAGTTCCTAAACATCAGATATCAGATATGATAGAAGCACAAGTTGATCTGACATGCCAGACTTCTGTCTCTTTCCGTCAGTGTAAATGTCAAGTCCCCTGCACCCCGTCTATCACACGTCATGCAGCTGCGCGCGCATCCAAGCTTCCGATTTCTGCTGACATTGCAACATTCTGTTAGCACCACCCCTTGGTGCCACCCATTTGCGTCACCTATCAGTGACGTTTCTAGCACACACCCCTAGTTTACGCCTAGTTTACGCCTCTTGATGATGTACTAGTACCACGTGTATACTGTTATCTTGTTTTCTCTCAGCTGTTACGCCTCTTACATTGAACATTATGATGTAAATCAAGTATATAAGCTATGTATTGTCAATAAACGTGAGCGCGCTCATCTATCCCTTCTGACACCCTGTGTGGTGGTCAGAACATGATATCCTGATTCCTTTATGAGGAATAAAACCCTTAGAAACTCTTACACCACGGACTCTGTTTTCCTTCATTCTGATTGAGTTATCATTAATTAAGTACTTACCTGCATAGAAATTAAGAGAGTAAATTAATTATTTACATCATGGGGACCGCATACCCATGGTTGGATTCAGACCTTTAAAGTTTGAGTTCAGAGGCCGCTCCGCATTCTGCAAGCTATACATATCGGAGAAGGGGCCATTGGTGTTAGGATGGCTGGACCAGGGCGATCTGGGCATCAAACTGGATCCGGGTGGATCAGAGCAGATACTGCTCACCGAACTTGAAGTTTGGCCAGATCTGGACAAATGGAAGAGAGAGTACCCCAAAGTATTCGGAGGCACGGTGGGAAGGCTGGAGAAATTCTCACACAAAATAGTCCTAAAGGATGAAGCCGTACCAGTCGCCCATGAGGTGAGAAATGTGCCCCCAGCAGTGAGAGAAGCAGTACAGGAGGAACTACAGGACTTAGAAAAAAAGGGGATCATCGAACCGATCACGTGCGCGGAGTGGCTCGTGCCATTGGTGGTAGTCATGAAACCCAGCGGGAAAGTCAGGCTATGTGTAGACCTGCGCGAATTGAATAAGAACATCGTGGTGGAGAAGTTCCCATTACCTAGAATTGAAGAAATGTTGGCCAAGACCAGAGGAATCAAGTGGTACTCCACCATAGACTTGACCTCAGCTTACCATCAAATTGCATTACACCCAGAAAGTAGGAAATTAACATCCTTCATCACCCCATTTGGGTGCTATCAGTTCTGCCACATGCCGTTCGGACTGGCCTCGGCGGCCGCGGTGTTTCACAAACTGATGCACCAATTGTTTAAAAACATGGATGGCATCCAGTATTTCCAAGACGACATCCTGGTAATGGGGCGAGACAAAATAGACCATAACGCAAAACTCAACAAAGTACTGAAGATCCTAGATGTTAAGGGCCTCACAGCAGAATGGGCCAAGTGCCGGCTAGGCATGGAGTCGGTGACCTACCTAGGACACGAGATTGGGGTGCGAGGAATCACTCCAAAAACAGAGAACGTAAAGGCGATTTGTGATGCACCACCACCCACCAACAAAGAGGAGGTCAGGTCATTTTTAGGTATGGCGGAATACTAAAGTAAGTTTGTGCAGCACTTCGCCACCAAGACATCACATGAGGCAGCTGACAAGAGAAAGTGCTGTGTTTCGTTGGACGGGGGAAGCCCAAGGTGAATTCGAAGTCATCAAGAAGGATGTAGTAGGAGCGGTACCACTCCAGGGATACGACCCCCAGGAAAAGACAGTGCTTACAACCGATGCCAGCGATAAGGGGCTGGGTGCAGTATTGATGCAGGACCGAGGGCAAGAAAGGATAGAGACACTTAGCTTTGCATCCCGCACACTGAGCGACACAGAGAAGAAATACAGCATCATAGAAAAAGAGATGCTGGCCGTCGTGTGGGCAATGACAAGGTTCAGGCAATTCCTGTGGGGCACACGGTTCCAGTTGAAAACGGATCACAAACCCTTACTGAATGTACTAACATCCAGCGGACATGCTAGTGCTACGCCCAGGATCTCGAAGATGACCCTGAAATTACTAGAATTCAGATACGATGTAGAATACATCCCAGGCAGCCGGAACAGAGTGGCAGACTACTTAAGCAGGGCGGCGGCCATGGAACAGGGTGAAGAAGACCAAGCAGGGATGGAAGAGCTGGTGGCACTCACGGAGGACCAAGGAAGAGTCATCTGCAATCAGGAGTGGAAAGAAGCTTATGACGAAGACCAGACCATACAGGAGGTGAAATTGTACATCACGAAGGGCTGGCCGGACAAAAGACAAACCAGCGAGAACCTAAAACCATACTATGAGATCAGGGAAGAGTTGTCGATGGACGACCAAGGAGTGTTTATGTACAGGGGAGACAAAGTCATCCCCCCGGCAAACATCATTCCCAAGTTACTGACCATGCTCCATGAAGGCCATTTGGGAATTGGAAAGATGAAATTGAGAACCAAGCAGAATTACTGGTGGCCAGGTATGGACCTACGAGCCGAGAGGCACGTCGGAGACTGCTTACAGTGCCAAGGAGCAGATAAAACACTCAAACGTCTACGCCCAGCACTAGGAAAATTTGACCCCCCGCAGAATCCATGGGAGGAGTTGTCCATAGATATCTTGGGCCCGATTCTAGATGAACAAGGAACTCAAAAATATGTATGTGTCCTCATCGACAGATATTCCAAATGGCCAGAAGTGAAGGTGGATGAGGCGATGGATACAGAGACAATCCTAAAGTTCCTGTCCGACACTTTCGTGAAAGAGGGCATTCCCAAATCCATCTTGAGTGACAATGGTCCCAAATTTACGTCCAACAAGTGGAGTAACTTCATGCAGAGGAACGGCATCCTCGCCAAACATACTTCTGTCTACCATCCGGCTGGAAATGGGCTGGTAGAACGATTCAATAGAGTAGTGATGGGGTCAGTACAAGCAACGATATCCAGCAACAAGGACTGGAAAAAGGAGATATGGCACATGGTGTGGGCATACAGAATCACCCCCACAGGGACAGGATATAGCCCCTTCCAAATACTGAGGGGTGGAGAACCATTTACCCGGGACAACCGCGTATGGAAGGAGAAAACCATAACGAGCAAGTGGTCCCCAGCAGTGGTACAAGCCAACTTGGATAAGGCACAGGCCATCTATGCCAAACACTACAACAACCGCAGAAATGTGAAGAAGACTGGACTGGAAGAAGGCGAGTGGGTGCGAATCAAGTTGGCAACGGGAAATGGACATGAGGAGACAAGATGAAAGTGCGGCGGCGCTGAGAGATGGAAGGGGTGGCGTAGAGACTCAGGAGAAGGACATTCCGTCCACCCGGTAAGACTGACCTGGAGGGGAAGAGCGGTGGTGAAACTGGCAAGGTTTCGAGACTTTGATATGGGCAGCGGACTGTGAGTAAAATGTTTCATTGGTTGGAAAAAGGGGAGATATGTGGTGTTGCACTTTAGGGAACAAGTTAACAATTAAATGAGTGTTACATACTACTCTGGTGTAGCGTCTTCATTGGGGAAGCACCACTTTACAAAACCGGCCCTGGCAAAGTGCTGGGCCAGCCCCCTGGGGGTGCAACCGAGCTCTTTGCCAGGGCCGGTTTTCGGCCGATTTTGTTACAGGGCCTATTTTGCAGCTATGCTGCAAAAACGGCCCTGTACAAAAACGGCCCCCAGGGCCCAAAACCGGCCCCCACACTTGCGGCGCACCGGGGGATTGCCTGGTGACCGCAACGGCCAGTCTGGGCCTGTTCTTAGTGACTAGACGCTGCGAAGACGGGGACCTGGGTCTGAAATCTTTTCACCACTTGAGCAAACCGTGTGCTCTTGGGTAAATCCTGTTATAGTGTTTCAGTTCGTCTATCTGCCCAAACAGTAAAAACCTAGAGGTAAATCGGAGTATGTTATAGCACCACCCAGTGCTTTAAAAAAGCCGGCTCCTGCCAGGTCCTGTATATAGGAATACTCAGAAACCGGTCTGGAGACGGTACCTCCAGCTAGTCTGAGGTTGGTCCCTCAGGGCCGGCCTTAGGCATGTGCAAGCTGTGCACCTGCACAGGGCCGCCAAACCCCAGGGGACGCCACGCCAATATATATCCTTAGATACATATTTGCGTGGCGGCCCCTGCAGGGGCAGCTCTAGGTTCATGGCGGCCCTGGGCAGGGAGCCCCGGAAGAGGGGGTCCGGGCGAGGCGGAGCACGGAGGCCAGTGAAGAGGGGGGGGGGGTCACAGTGTTTGGAAGTGGAACAGAGCCGGAGGCCGCCAAATCCCTGCCAGGGGCCGCCACTCAAATATCTATCCATCCTCAGAGGATTATTATATTAAGGATGTATATTGGCGTGGCAGCACTTGGGGTTTGGTGGCCCTGTGCAGGTGCACAGCTTGCACATGCCTAAGGCCGCCCCTGGCAGTGATTTTGCGGCCTCGGGCCCCCTCCCTACGCTCCCTACCCAGGGCCATCATGAGCCTAGAGCCTCCCCTGGGTCCCTGAACGTGTCAGTCAGGCTGAGTCAGTCACGCACAAGGAGACATCACTCTGCTGACCTAAGTGCTTTTAGAGATCTCCCCCACAGACTCTGCAAACTAACTAACGTGGAAGCGGAATCACAAGACTTTCGGGTGCACTAGAAGTGGCGTCACGTACGGTTTGAGTCCCGCCGTTACACAGGCTGATTACCACTTTTACTCCTGTTACCAATACAGTGAAATAATGGACTAAAATATATGATTTTGACTCCATATCTGGTGCACCTTCCATTCCTAAAAAAACGTTGCCTACTCTGGATACCAGCGGTACTCAACGGCGGCAGGTGCCGGAAGCAGATGCACATAACAGAATGAGTAAAAATAGGGATTGAGGTGCTGAACCTGGGTCAGCCGCGAGGAGTTTTTTTTACGTTGCATAGATGATAGTTTGTGCCAATCAGAGCCTTCCAGCGGTTTCTTATATGCTGCCAACAGACAAGAAGGAGGAAGACGAGGGACGGATTACAGAAAGTATGGTGCTGACAAAATGCTGGAGCCCAGGGCTAGCTATGATACACCCCCCCCTCGAGGCAGGGACAGATACAGATCAGGTCAAGCCGTGGGCATGGTGAGCTGGGCTTATACCAAGGGCACCTAGGTTTAGCGAGGCACACAATGAGGTGACCTACCTACTGTTATTATTTTATTAAATAATCATTCCAGGCCTACAGAGTCTTTTAGTTTTCTCTATAAATCTTCCCATTCTCTTTGTTTGATTCCTCTCCTCTTCACGTCGCTGCTTAGGTAAATCAGTCAGGACCGGACTGACCAGTGAGAAGAAAAGTCGTCCCCCCCCCCCCCCCCCACCCCCACAAGAAGCTCATCTGCAGCAGCAATGGGGAAGACAAGGTCAGGAGCAGTGAAGGTGGCAGGGCACAGAGTTTGCCACAGGTTTGCTGGTGGCGATCTTGAGTCTCTTGAGTCGGCCCATCTCGCTCCTCCCCTTCACGGCTAAAGTTGCAGAGAAAACGGTCAACAGGGAAGTGACACGATTCATAGAAGAGAACGCCATCCTCGACCGCCCTACTCGCTGCCACAGACAACATCCGCACCCTCCTGGACCAAGGACACTTCGCAGCACTCATCCTATTCGACCTGTCAGCTGCCTTCAACACCGTCTCCCACCGCACACTAGTCCCCAGACTGCACTACGTCAGCATACAAGGAATAGCCCTGGACTGGATCCTATCATTCCTCACCAGAAGAAGCCAGAGAATCAGACTACCACCCTTCCTCTCCGACCACACGAAAACCACCTGCGGAGTTCCTCAGGGGTCCTCAATGACCCCCCCCCCCTCTTCAACATCTACATGGCCCCCCTCGCAGCCATCATATGACAACACAGCCTCAACATCGTATCATACGCCAATGACACCCAACTCATCCTTTCCCTAACCCGAGACCCCACCACTGCCAAACTCAACTTCCAGAAATGGATGAAAGATGTCGCAATCTGGATGACCAACAGTTGCCTGAAACTCAATGCAGAGAAGACAGAAGTCCTCGTCCTTGGAACCACTCCTTCAGCATGGGACAGCACCTGGTGGCCCACCACCCTCGGAAGCCCACCTACCCCCTCAGACCACGCCAAGAACCTGGGCATCATACTCAACTAATCACTCACCATGAACCGACAGGTCAACGCCGTCACATCCAGCTGCTTCAACACTCTCAGCATGCTTTGCAAGACCTTCAAACCCCACGCATCCACAGAACCAGAGCAGCTGGAAGATCCTTCTCTCATATTGCAGCCAAGACCTGGAACAAGCTACTGGCAGATATCATACTCACCCCCTCCTTGAACACCTTCAGGAAGTTTCTCAAGACCTGGCTCTGCAGCTAAGCAAACCCGCTTTTCTACGATGCTAGTCAACATCTGGCTATCATCTGCCAGATCAATAAGGCTAACCCACTCCACGCAGAAGAAGGGCCAGGGATGACATATACAGGTTCAAGAACAGGGAAAGAGGTGTGCCCTGAACACACCGCAGGTGACCAGCCTGAACGAAGAGGTGGAAAAACCCAGCTGTATCCCTTGTGAGCTACGGACTAAAAAAGACTGACCATCTAATGGGCATTCCTCGATCATCTTGAATAATACATGATGGAATACAGTGTCAAAGGCCACTGAGAGACCTGTGAGAACAAGGGCCCTGATACTGTCTTCATTGGTCAGTCTATTTAATTAATCTACCATCCTTGTAAACACCAATTCAGCCAGGCCTGGTCTAAACCCCACCTGGAGTCAACAGTAGAAGAACAGGATTTTACGCAAACATATTTAATTGCAGTGTACCAACATGCTCTAGCAAGTTAACTGGATTTGGATCAAGACAAATTTGGGGCAAAATTGGCTGAATCAGGTGGGACAAACACATGTTTTCAGGTCTCTGTTAAAAACAGAATTAGCTGTCTTTTTGAGGACTATTGTTTCCAAAACATAACATATCAAAAGAGAGGTCTTTGGTCAGCCTCTTGCTCATGATTGGATGGCTTTGTGGTACAACTCACTTCCCTACTCCTGATTCGATGGCTTCCTCTCTATTCATGTGTTTGTCTCACCCAGGAATATTGTTGTGCTTTGATTAGCCGAGGTAACATTTAACGGATAAAGGCAGATTTTACATGGCAGTTGAGGGACTACTTTTATCCCTCTGTATATCCCAACGCCCGCCTCCTCCACATTCATTTGTCTTTCCCTTTGCATAAGCATCCACCCCCATTTCCTGGTGCATTTTCCCCACCTGCCATGCACCTAGCAGGCACCCATTTTAAAATGATTTCATAACCATTTCTAGATGGCCACAGCTTGGTTGCAGGTGTAATGGGCATCTTTTAAGGATTTTTTGCTTGTTTTTTTACAAATTACATTAAAAAATTACCACTACGAACAAACACATCCATGGCAGCCTTCTTTGAAAGGTATTAGAAAATACACTCAAAGATGGCCACTACATATGTGCACACATCCACGGCAGACATCTTTGAAAGTCTTTTAGAATATTTCAATAGGGTTCCTTCAAAAATTAGAATTGTCTTAAAAGATGGCTGCCGAGGATGAGCACTCTTCCGCACCTGCCCATCTTTTAATACATTTCCTAACTTTTGAAGAGATTCCAACCACAAATGGCCGCTGTGGATAAGTGAGCAGTCATCTAATAAAGAAAACAATTGGGTGAGCCAATAGGTTGAGGCCTATCCGATTTTAGCTTTACTGAAAAACCCTAGTGTTTCAACATTTCCACATTTGCACCCTCAAAATTCTCTTATGTTCTGCTTTTAGGACACCCTCATTATAGATGTTGAACTGGGTCTCAACGACTAACTTACACCTTCCTTACTGTTAAGCATAGCAAGTCAATTCTGGCTAGGCCAGCCAGGTAATGACTACAATTACTATTATCTTAGAAGGCATACATTCTGCTACTCCAGCAAAGACCACCTCAGAAGCTCAGGGAACTAACTGTTATATATTGCCACCCAATGCGCGGTCCAAATCAGCAGTGGGCAAGCTGGACTGCTTCAAACTTATATCCTTAGAGGGCTTGCATTCTGTAGCTATGACTATTTCGTCTGGCTCACCCCTGGATGTTCTGCCAGCTAAAACCTGGAAGAAACATGCAAACTCTCCGATTCCCCTGTTAAGGCCAATGTGCAATCTTTCTCTGCAAACGGGTACGGTACCACTTGCATAGAAAAATGCCACAGTCACGCTCATTCTGAACAATCAATCACTTGATCCAGTGGTCATGAGTTACTATAGACGCATTTCTCTTGCCTTTTCTGGGAAAAATTGTGGAACGTAAGGTCAGCAGGTTCTTAGTTCAACACGTAGAAAACTACAACCACCTGAAAGAAGAACAATTTGGATTCATGCCGGGCCATGGCACTGAATCAGCTTTGATCACGGCCATGAACGAGCTAAGGATGTGTGCTGATGAAGGGCACTCCCCGATACTAATTTTACTAGACCTCTCTGCTGCATTCAACACTATGTGACCCTCTGAGCTCTGCTGGAGTATATTGGGGTCTGTGGACCCGCATTGCAATGGTTAAGCGCGCTCTTGTGGAATAAAAGTCAAGTGGTGGCTTCTTCCTCTCTATCGCTCCCAGGTCTGGATCATCAGCCAGGGAGTGCCACAGGGCTCTGCCATCAGCCCCATTCTTTTTAACATCTATATGGCTCAGTTGATTAGACTTAACAAATCTTATAAAGTGACCGTGGTTAACTATGCTAATGGTACTCAGCTTATTGTTTTCCTATCCGGCAATCAGGAACTCTCTTCCTTTCATGATTTCATGCTTGATATCACTCAGTGGCTCAGGTGCAATTCACTGAAGTTTAACGGAGACAAGACAGAGCTACTTCACTGCACTCCCTGTAATATCCCGGAGGCTACCGCCCTCCCGGGATCGTTTAACCTCTTCCATGCTCATGACGAGCTGAGCTCGTCATGAGCCACAGTGCTCCGGTGCTCATGACGAGCTCAGCTCGTCATGGCCCATGGAACGGTCACACGCGGGGATAATCCCCCCGCTGTGCTGGACGTTCCACGGAGCCGATACATCTGTGACGAGCTGAGCTCGTCATGAGCACAGGAGCACTGTAGCTCATGACAAGCTCAGCTCGTCATGAGCATGCGGGTGCTGTGCGCGCCCCCCTCTCCCCCCAGCACAGCGGGGGAATAACCCCCGCAGCAAAGGGGCTAAGAGGCCTTTCTCTCCTTTTAACACAGATAGGAATTTGGGAGTTACCTTCAATGACAAACTTAGCATGGAAAGCCATGTAAATAAGACAGCAGCAACCTGCTTTGCACTCTTGAAAAGTCTTCGGAAGATCTTGCCAATGCTTATATCCCCTTCTAGAGCCTTGGTGCCCGTAGTGTTGTTCTCAGCCATCTGGACTACTGCAAAGCTCTTCTCTTGGATGCACCAGAATACCCCCTGCATCGCTTGTCAAGGGTGCAGATTGCAGCCACTAAACTTGCTCTGAATAGACCTCGGAGAGCTTCTGCATTTCTAGCCCGTGAAGAGCTACACAGGTTGCCGCTGAGGCAAAGAATACAGTTCAAATCTCTTTGCCTGGCCTTTAAAGCCTTTCATGATCTAGGCCCGGTTCCCTTGCAAAAGAGATGGGAAATATATATTCCTAATAGATGTCTATGCTCTGCATCCGCAAATCTATTTTGTGAGCCCAAGTTTAGGAAATGCAGGCAGACTTCTATGGTTTGAGGAACCAAGCTCTGGAATTCATTACCTCCCTTCTTGAGAGCGATGACCAACCTATTAAACCTTAGGAAGGCGAACAAGACCTGGCATTTTTCTAAAGTAACGGGTACGGAGCAGCTCCTTTTTTAGAGCCCTGAATCATTTTATCGTATGGCTTTCCTTTGCTTTTCATCTATCTCCTTTAACCGTTTTGGCCAGCGCCAGGATACCAGTTGTTGACAGAGTACTTTACAAATATAATAATAATAAAGATAATAATAATGACTGTTTCACGTTTCTTGTCTTTCTAACCTCGGAGGGCTTGGAGCTTCGCATATTGGCCATCCTAAAAGCTCAAATTTGAAAAGAGAGCAGATAATGACTGGACCAAGGGAACAGGCGCCAAGGCCTCAACCATCTCTGGACCCCCAAGCTCTGCAGTGCCACCAAGACTTCTGCCCTTGCAACTGATCACAAAGGATGGACTTCAATCAAAAATCACTCCTATTAGCTTTACACCCCCCCACCCCCCTCCAATTACGGTATTGCCTACACAGGTTAAAATCAGGTACCACTAGATCTTCTATTAGGGAGTTTCAGTCCCACTGCCGCCTGGCTTCGGGCACATGAAATAAATCAAACAGAAGACCATTTCCTTTGCTAAATGCCTATTGCTCGCTGCCGATCGGGCATTAACAAGGCCTGCAGTTAGATTAATAACCGCGCCACTCTACCCTCTATGAAGAAACCCCAAAAAGGCGGATAACATTTCACAAGGTGGCCAGATGCAAAAAACTGCTGCTTTTAAAGCTGCCCCAACCAATGATGGGGAGGGGCGGAAAGGGGGGGCACTTGATGCACTTAGCGGACATGGGATTTTGTGACAACCCGCCTCATTCTGGACTTCTCTCTGCCGCAGACGGGTGTACACAAGGTTTGTCTTCAGGATGGCTTTGGCGCATCTGCTGCGCACCCTGGAATCGGGGTACCAGGCTCAAAGGGTGGCCAGGCTTCCGCACCCCCAAAAGCAGGATGACAAACCAACCCACTGGAGGCTGGGTTAGATACACAGTGTCAAAGAAAAGCCATTTAAAAACCAAAAGACTAAATGAATGCAGGGCCAAACCACTGGGAATACAATAAAAAAACCACTAAATAACTGGAGTCAATTTTTACAACGCTGAAGTCAAATTTCAAACAGCACTTGGCATACAAATAAAGAGTTCTAAGGCAAGAGCTCAGATTGCCATCATTAATCGAAATCCAATCTAAAAGAACAACAAATGTACATTGTCCTTCCATCATAAAAGTAATACAACAAGGATTGGTATTCGATGTGGTACTTTATCGGGGAATGAAAAGGTAATCATTGCGCCGCTCACATCAGTGTATTCAATTGTCTGTGTGAAGGAAGGAAAAGGGTAAATGCCACATCTCTACTAATAATTATACACATGCTTTAAACTATGGTCTCAGGATCTGCACTCTAGTTAAAATGTGGCTCCTAACTTAAGCCTTCATTTCGAAAATAGCTAACAAAAAAATATCAAGTTTATCTAAAAATCGGTCAAGTTTTGATCAAAGAAAAATGTCGTAGTTTTCTTTAGCGTTTTATAACATTTCATCCACAACCTTCATTTCGCTGCTGCCATGTCCAACTATCAACTGGTACCCAACAACACATTTTACTCCTGGGTGCCAATCTGAAAGTATCAATAGAAAACATTAGACTGGACTCTTCAGAGACACCCAGCACTGCAGACACACGCTCTCCAGCTGGCTGTCCACGTGCTCACAGATGCATCTCCCACCAGGGGAAGCCCTTTGCTTTACTTGTGCCGGTGGTTACAGGCAGTGGGAACCAGCACTAATTTACGGGGACCACGAAACATTTTTCATCTTAACATTGTGTGACCCTTTACAAGAGAGAGAAAATGGAGAATAAAAGGCAAAGAGAAGAAAAATAAAACAGTGGCAAATGGGGAAAGCCGTGATTAAACAGACAAAAAACAATTTGATGGACAGAATGTAGATCAATGTCTTACATTCACCCCAGTACAAGGATCTGGGCCTAAATCCATTGTTTTTTGCACTCCACACCACCCTGGGTCAGATAATGGCTTTATGCAAATCAGCTCTGACCCTGTGCCCCATGGGAACAGTCCAGTCCGAACTACAACAGCCATATCTTTCCCAGACCGGAATCAAGCATCCGAGGACCGGACCGGTTTCGAGGTAACACCTCTCATCAGCCCGGCTAGCTTGACTCCAGTGGTGTGGAGGGTCAGAGCTGATTTGCATATCGCCATTGTCTAACCCAGGGTGGTGTGGAGTGCAAAAAAACGATGGATTTGGGCCCAGATCTTTGGACTGGGATGAATGTGTGACATTGATCCACATTCGGTCCATCACCTGTTTTGTTTGCAATTGCCGCCATAAGTGCGCTGGGGATGCTCAGACGTGGGTCCCAGGCACTCCACAGCATTGGAGTCAAGCTAGCCGGGCTGATCAGAGGTGTTACCTCGAAACCGGTCCGGTCCTCGGATGCTTGATTCCGTTCTGGGAAGGACATGGCTTTTGTAGTTCGGACTGGACTGTTCCCATGGGGCACAGGGTCAGAGCTGATTTGCATATCGCCATTGTCTAACCCAGGGTGGTGTGGAGTGCAAAAAAACGATGGATTTGTGTCCAGATCTTTGGACTGGGTGAGTGTGTGACATTGAAACACATTCGGTCCATCACCTGTTGTTTTTGCATATTCCGCCCTAAGTGCGCTGGGGATGCCCAGACGTGGGTCCCAGGCACTCCACACCACTGGAGTCAAGCTAGCCGGGCTGATGAGAGGTGTTACCTCGAAACCGGTCCGGTCCTCGGATGCTTGATTCCGTTCTGGGAAGGACATGGCTTATGTAGTTCGGACTGGACTGTTCCCATGGGGCACAGGGTCAGAGCTGATTTGCATATCGCCATTGTCTAACCCAGGGTGGTGTGGAGTGCAATAAAACGATGGATTTGGGCCCAGATCTTTGGACTGGGATGAATGTGTGACATTGATCCACATTCGGTCCATCACCTGTTTTGTTTGTGATTAAAAAGTCTGCAAGAGTGAAAGAAAGAGGCGGGAAGTGTAGGGTGATGAAAGGAAGAAATTACAGGTTGCATCAAGAACAGACCCGGTTACCTTTAGGGAACTCTGTCGGAAAGCCGAATATATTGGGTCCTTGCACTTATTTATTTGTTTACAATTTTAGCATCGGACCCACCACAAACTAACATACTGCCGAAAACACAACACAGTCATAGCGTTGGCTGTAACGGTCCCCAAAGCACTCATCACCAAAAAACGTCTCCCACATCACCATCCACTGTCATGAGCAGGACTTGACCGACCTCGACGATGCAGAAGCAAAACTGAATTACAAACCACATCACTTTCTGTCTGTGATAGAAATGTGTACAGTACATTGCGACATGTCCATCAGGTTATACCAAAGGCAGAACGGTGCTATATAACTACTACCAACGTAACTTATGCGGGTCCGATCCCTTTATCAATCTGTGTCTCCGTTCTCAGAAGAAAATCAGAGGGCGGCAGTTCATGGCGCTGTATCAACACCGGTCATGAACAAGTGCTCCTGAATTGCAGACCAATCCTTATACATTTGGAAAAAAAACAGCAATTTGAAAATTAACCACACGGCGGCGGTACAACCTCTCGTATTCAGTTTTAATTCTACTGCTTGCCAGGAAGAAGCAAGAATTTCTTTCAGTGAAAGTTGTGTCGGAAAGCGCGGTCTGATGATCAGAGAAGGCTGTGTTTACATCCGGGAAGGGCACGTGTCGGTGGGCAGTGGCACCCGGAATGGCAGACGGCCAGACCTAGGAAATGGCTCACACGAGGCACACTTGAAAACCTTTTAAACGGTGATGCAACAGTCTCTGTGCATGACGTAGTGTGGTTTATCTGATACACCTCTGTCGGCATGTGTTCAAGGGAGGACCTCCGTGTGTGTTATGTTTCGCAAATTAAATCTAGTATTCTGAAAAGCACAAGAAAAGACAGTTGTACAAACTGAAAGGCTGCCTGCCCAGGATCTCACAGCCCCAGGGCCTCTCTGGCCTCCCCTATATTCTTGACATGGTCCAGTGATAGTACAGGGCAGGGTGTGTCACTTCAGCTGCCTCACAAACTGCCCGCGTGCTCTCACTCCAAGACTCGAGCATCATTTCGGGCACTCACAGTGTTTACTTTTCAATGCGAGAGGATTTATGTGACAATCCTGTTAAACCGCTCCACGCCTCTCTGTAATACTCTACTCTACTCTACTCTACTCTACTCTACTCTACTCTACTCTACTCTACTCTACTCTACTCTACTCTACTCTACTCTACTGAATTGGCCTCTACGTTTTGATTTGAAGGGCTTAGTTTTCCAGTTGGAAGATTAAGGGCAAAACACTTGGATATGTGATGTAGAACTTGTTCACTAGTTCACTGTCCTCTTGTATACTTACTTTACATCACACACATTTACAATCTCAGGGACAGGATCCCACATTGTTCGGTATAACCACCCTGGCTTACGAGTGACAGCAGTATCATAGGCAGCGAGCTCGCCTTACTTCATTTATAGCATCTTTTTAATGCCAAGATGTTGCTATTTGAGGTTCAGTTATCAAGGTTTTACATTGTCGCTGTTTAGGTCCCTCCTGGCCCCTCCCTTCAGCCTCCCTCATCACATTACCTATTGCAGTGTTTCCCAAACTGTGGTCCGCGGACCCCCAGGGGTCCGTGACACATTCCCAGGGGGTCCGCAGGCAGTAGTTTTAAAAGCACTGCAAAGTATCTTGTATAATTAGCAGTTTTCAAACAACAATAAAAGTGTCAAGATCACACCAGTGATTAATGTACCTGCTGGGGAGAGATGAGTTTTGTCCAGTGGCAGCTTTGACTTATCTAAAGTAGCACAGAGGGTTAATATGCCTACTGCAAAGAACATGTATAATGCATTTTAAAAAAGAGATTACTTGGTACTGCGCAGTTCTTTAGTGACAATCGTAATCTATCACAGTGAGCTATAAACTGTCATCAAAGAGCTGCTTGCAAACTGCAAGGTACAAGTTAGTGACCTGTTTTTCCCAGTCTTTCATTATCCTGATACTGTTAATAAAGTTTATTTGGGTGAAAATGCATTTATTTTATTGTCAAAATCCATGCTAACCACTGTGTTATGTTATGAATCCTTTATTTGTGCTTTTCCAGGCCAAGCACTGTATAAAAATGCCTACCCGTATGAATGACGTGAATTCTACACCTTGTAGTCCCCTTTGCCTTATGTGACATTTTCTATACACTGATTTACATGTATGATTCACTGTCTCTATACGTGTGATGTAAAGTGCTCTCTCTCATACAATGGTATGAGAGATGCTATAAAAACGTAATACACGTGACAGAGGGGCTATGGAGAGATGAGAGGTACTGTTGGAGGGGGATAGTGGGGGAGTTATTGAAGAACCCCAAAAAAGATTGTTGTATTCTGGTGCATAGTAAGGACTTAATTTACTGTTCTTTAAAAATTATTACAATTCAATATCTAATGATAACTGTGTTGTAGACTGCACCATTGTTTCCAAAATGTTTTTTGGGGGGCGCATCCCAAAAAACCCCTTTGTACTGGTAAGGCTCATCACTGCACTTGGTGTGCACCCTATGGGGACCGGTCCGAAAACATTTGCCAGGGCTGCTTTGGGTTTCCAGTCTGGCCCTGGCAGGAACAGGAGCCTCCTACTGAGAAATAAAACCAACCATTTAAAAGTTAGACACTGAGATGCCGCACCAACCTTCCCATCAATTATCTTCATTTTTTCCGAATTCTTTCAATATAAAATTCTACAGTAGTGGCAGAGAGAATCGTTAGCCTATTTGCTTAACGACATGCTCCGCCACTTCAGAAACGCAGCTCTGCACCTATATTCACAAGAATATGATGCAGCCCTGTGTTTCCCCTACGCTCAGGCTAAACTTAACTTTGTGGTGCCAACGCAGGCACCCTTGCACAGTAGTGCAAGGGTGTCTGCGTGCAGGGGAAGATTGTTTATGTACAGTAAGGTCCCCCTTCCTGCACATAAACAATTTGGAAATGCTGTTTTGTCACTTTATATGTGCTGCTTAATGCAGCACACATGGAAGGTACAAAATGTCATTTTTTTAAAAGATTGTTTATGTGCAGGAAGGGTCAACTTCCTGAACATAAACAATCAAAGGCGTTTGGCAAAAACTAAGATAATAAAAGCATTTCTCCACGTTTCGCCAAGTTGAGACCAGGTTTTCCCTGGTCTTAATTTTGTCGCTGCCTCCTATTTACGCTGCCCTTGTTAATAGGAGGGCAGTGTCAAAATCAATGGGTGTTGCGGTGGAACGCCCACCACAACACCCATCGCCTACCCCTTTCACGCTAAGCATTGGGTGAAAGGGGGTGTTATTTACAAGCCAGCGTTAAGCCTGGTTAAGTGGCTTAACGCTGCCTTGTAAATAAAGCGAAGCCCCTGCCGCCATGGGAACATTGCAAAAAGTGACATTCTCATGGTGATAGGGGCTTGTAAATATTCCCCTAAAATACTTACTAATCCGAGTATTTGTTTTGTGTGCACACGTGTGTTTATTTTTTTGGAATTACTGTTTTAATGTTTGAATTTTAAATCCTATAAATTGCGTGGGGGTCCAGTGGTGACTCAATGGGGCTCGCAGGAGTCAAAAGTTTGGGAACCACTGACCTATTGTATTACTGTAACTCAAATCTAACTTCATAAGAAGCTTAGAATCATTAGTCTAAAAAGCCTTTGTCTCAATAAAAGTTAATATTCTCTCTGTCTACTTGGATAAAATTAATTTTCTAAAGGTTTGGGTTATGAACAGGGGATTGTGGTTATTAATGCTCATTTTCTTCTGCACACTGCAGGGGTAGTTTTCTGGTCTTTGTAATACATGTCCTAATATTATTACAGACTTTTACAAGACGCCCCTGGAGCATTCCAGCTGCCAAAGCACATTACGCTAATTACCATGGTGAGCAGAAACATGTCTGCAATAAATGGTCTTGGGGAAGCTGGACTTTGAATGCAGGGCTGCCTCTTTCAGGTTGTGATACAGGGGTGCTAGGGAGTAAGAGTGTGATGGTGTATCTTGTGCGAAAGTGCTGGATAATCATGTGAGTGAATGTGGGAACTATTTACTGGTAAAAACCGTGATATACAAGTAACACAGAATTCAATAGGTGCATTAGCCCCCTGAGCTATCTCACTATCACAGAAACTTGTGTCACACAAATCATTGCGGTAGATGCATAATTAAAACGGAAAGTCGAGGGATTTATTTCCCCGTTTCTATTATCGATGCTCCTTGTTTTGATTTGCTAATTTATTTTCATTGTTTTGCTGTTGTATTTTGTTCTGTTTGTCTAGCTCTGTTGACTACGTTCTGCATTCCCTCTTTCCTTTGACCTCAACGCAGGTGTGTTTATTGAACTTTAGTTCCCCTTTTCTCTCGCTCATTTTTGTAGCTCAGTCCACGCCCCGCACTGGCTTTGAATCTCGTTCCCCCCTTTTCGAGTCATTGTTTTTATTCTTCTTCTTCTTTTATACTTTTCAGACATTTTATCTTTCTCTCTCTCTCTCTCCAGCTCTCTCTCTCCACAATCACAATTTTTTTCGTGTTCTGCATTATCTTGTCTTTTGGACTTACTGAACACACAGGTGATGGCGATGCGAAAACTGCAATTCATGGGAGCCAGGTTTACCCAATTATTCATGGACCCAAGTGACAGGAGCAGTTATGTGTGTTCGATGCCAATGACCGGAGCAGCTATGTGTGTTCGATGCACAATGGAAAAGGCACAGAAAAAACCACACCAGGTCCAAGCAGCATGCAGACCCTTTAACTTTACCTTGTCCCAACAAACCTCAGCCAGGCACAACAAGCTGCATTCAATGAGTAGTGAAAAGACCTTAATACATATATAACAAAAAAGACCGCCTGGTCGAAACGCGTCGCCAATAAATGTTTGTCACACGGACCCTGGAGTGCGATTTCCCCGGAGCAATCAGTGGGGGGGGGGGAATATATATATATATATATATATATATATATATATATATATACACACACTAGCAGCCCGTCCCGACGTTGTTCGGGAGCAATCAGGCTTCAGGGCCCCCGACCGCCCCGACATTGTCCGTGGGTCCCCCGGAGCGCACCCGCGGCCGCTTCACCTACCTCAGCCGCCGCTCCTCCCCGCGCTCCTGAGTTCACCGCTCCTCCCCGCCTGTCCGCCGCTCCTCCTCACCACTCCTCCCCACCTGTCCGCAGCTCCTCCCCACCTGTCCACCGCTCCTCCCCGCCTGTCCACCGCTCCTCCCCGCCTGTCCACCGCTCCTCCCCGCCTGTCCACCGCTCCTCTTCGCACTCCTGTAGGCCGCTCCTCCCCGCGCTCCTGATGTCAACACGCACGTCGCGGCCGGCGCTACTTCCAAGGGACTACTTTTTTTCCGGAAATGTTTTAAACTACGTATATTTTTTGTTTATATAGCCTATGTCCATCTGCAGACCCTTGGATTGGCGCTGTGGTTCCAGAGTTTACCCGCCTCAAAGGTTCAAAGTTCTCTCTTTAATTTAGTAGTATAGATGGTGCTTGGCGCACCCCGCGCGCGCAGATGTCTGTGCAAGTGCTCGTCTTCAGGGTGGGGCTGGTGACGATTGTCATGCGCAGAAGCGCAATTAAAAGTGCGCGTCAGGCTTGTGAGGTTGGCATCCCACCCAGGCCCCAGCCACCAGCCACAGTTTCTACAGAAAGAGACCGTCACGGTCACAGTGCAGAACCCCAGGCCATAATTTAATTATTGCTCCGCTGCCAGGGTAGCCGGCCTTGCCCTCTCTTCGGCTGCCCGCTTGGCGCTGGTGCCTGCCTGCCTCTGAAGCTGCAGCAGGCCACCCAGGCCTTCGGTGAGTCTGTCAGGTATACTAAGTGGTAGATAATCAGGTGAAGCCAAAGGGTGTGTTACATACACACAGAGTACAGACACAGAGATCCCAAGTGGAGATGCACACAGATATAACAACGCAGCTCTGAACACACCCGCGCGTATCTACATAAGGCAATGCACACAGAGAGACTGAACTAATACTAAAAATGCACCGACAGATGTCCAGAGCAGTGATTGCACACGGCACACAGCCATGCTTAAAAGAAGGCTAGGCATGGAGATGCATGTGAGCAGTCTTATTAAGTACATGCAGTGCAGTGCCTTCACCCTGATGGACAAAACATTCCATGTCCATTTGAAGTGAAACTCAAAGTTTAAAGGTGCAAGAGTCAAGACCCATGCCAGCCGGGATATGACCACGCGCAATCTGGCACCCGAATCTCCTTCGCCCCCTGCCCAGAGCGCACGCAGCATCCCCCACCTTGCCGAGGAGTAGCAGGCCCCAGGCCCACGGAGGCTCCCGAGGGGCTTTGGCCCCTTCTTGTGTTATTAATTCTACCTGCAACGACCATTACTGTTCTTCCCAATATGCCTATGCTTCCAGCTAGTGACACTCGAACAGCACTCACTGTACTAAACCTTTTGGGCAATGACGCTCTCACTGATGAACTTGCATCCACACAGGATGAATTGAGGGCAGCTGACATTCCCCAAATTGGAGCCAACACCAGTCCTTTCAAACCTACGTCTAAATTCAACCCTACCATGCCCAGAGACTCTATTGATGTGTTTCAGGACTTGGTAATAGAGGATCTTAAGCGACTGCATCATCAGATAAAGCATAAAAAGCGATATAGAAGCAAACAGGAAATGGACTATCATGCTTTGGTAAAAAAACTAAGCAATGATCACAATATTATAGTGACCATGGCCGACAAGGGGGGCAATGTGGTCATCTGGCCCCAAGAGGAATATATCAAGGAGGCAAAACGACAGCTTGGTGATGATACTTGCTATTCGATCACCAATATGAAACACTTTGAAACTTCAAGGGAATCACTCAAGAAACTACTTTTCAAACATAAAAGGGAAGGTATGATTTCCTCACAAGAATTTGAATTCCTCCACGTCGAATTTCCTGTATTGCCCAAACTTTATTTACTCCCCAAGATACATAAACTATCAAGACCAGTGCCAGGCCGACCAATCATTTCGGCCATTGCAGGAGTGGCTGAACATGTCACTGAATACATTGATTACTTCCTGCAAAACCTGGTCCAAGAATTACCCACATATGTTAGAGACACTGGTGATTTCCTGGCCAAAATCCAAAACATCCAGTGGACTGAACAAATGCTCATGATCACTTTGGACATAGAGTCGCTCTATACAAGTATAGAACATTTGTGTGGTATCAAAGCCCTAGAGTATTTTCTTGGTAAAAGACCTATAAATTGTTACCAACACAACAAAGTATTGATCGAGCTAACATCCTGGTGTCTCAACAATAACTTCTTTCTTTTTGGGAGTGATCTATATCTGCAAAGACGTGGGGTCGCAATGGGGGCATGTTTCTCTCCCAGCTACGCGTGCTTGCACGTGGGCTGGTGGGAGGAACATGTCCTCAGACGGCAACATGCTCAAATTTATTCTGATCATGTTTTACTTTGGCTCCGTTACATTGACGACGTTTTTTTGTTATGGCAGGGTGACAAACACAGTGCACAACTGTTCATTGATTCTATCAATGTGAATAATGAAAATCTGAAATTCACTAGCTCTATCAGTGAATGTGAGGCAGAATTCCTGGATGTTAAAATCCAGATCCACAATGGCCGGTTTACTACTAAATTACATCGTAAAAGTACTGCTGGCAACAGTATTTTGCACGCCAGCAGTGCACATCCGCGCCATGTGGTAGATAACATTCCCCTAGGTGAACTACTGAGAATTAAGAGAATCTGCAGTACAGACTCTGATTTGGTATCTTGCACCAATGAAGCTTTGGCGAGGTTTCGTGCGAGGGGGTACCGTGAATCAGTCCTTACAACAGCCATGGCTAAAGCCAAGACTAGATCCCGTGCTTCCTTACTTGAAACCAACAGAAGTGCTAACACATCTTGCACTTCAGATGAGGATACCACGAACCCTAGGTTCCTCACACCATACAGCAGACAGGCAAGGCAAATAAAATCTATTCTATCTAAAAGATGGCCAGTCCTTGCTACAGATCCTGTACTCAAACCCCAACTAGCAGAAGTTCCCATTGTCACCTTTAGGAAGGGTCCCTCTCTCAGATCCCACGTCTGCCATGAATTTCCTGAATTAAGAAAAAAGCAGGAATGGCTGAAAACCAGATCTGGCTTTATACGCTGCACCTCCTGCAGGGCTTGTAAATTTGGCAAAAGTACTCGGCAATACAACACGCCATTCAGTCCGAACCCTATTCAAATCAAGGGCCAATACAACTAAGACTGAATTTGCCATATATGTTTTAACCTGCACATGTGGACTCAGGTATGTCGGTAGCACACGACAACCAGTACACGTTAGGATCCTCCAGCATCTACGTGCCATTGTCAACAACGACCCAGCCTACCCTGTAGCCAGGCACTTCAAGGCAATGCATAATAACAATTTGGAGTGCCTCTCATATTTTGTCATCTCCGCAATAGATAAACCTAGAAGAGGCGGGGATAGGGTCAAGATGCTGAGAAGAATGGAATCTCATTTCATTCTTGAACTAGACAGTAGATCCCCGAATGGTCTTAACAATACGGAAGACCTACATGTGTTTCTGTAACTTAAGCCCTGTTTTGTCCACTACGCTTTGGATTACTTTGGGTGGTGGGGTTTAGTTGGCTCATTCCCCCGCCCCCTCTCCACGTGTCCAAACAATTTGTCTCCCTGTTGGGTTGTTGCACGTATTATTTATTTACAATTTCACGGTGATTGATCATTCAGGTATTTGCATTTTTCTTTTTGGGTACACTCATTCGAGGACATAGACATAAAAGTTTTTTTCTGTAATCCATATAGAAATATGTTCTTTCAACAGTTCGTTTTTTGACTACGATATTCCCATGATTAGATGCCAAATAGCCCATGCCTTACAACCATGCTGCTACAGTCATATGTTTACTTATGATGCTGTTTTGCACTTTGATAGTTACAGATGTAACATTATATTGTTTACATTTAAGCATATTTTGCACATAACCATTAATATCATTGCTGGTTTTTAATTGCATCTGTTATAACAACAACTAATAATTTTAATGCACGTTGCACTTTAAAATGCTAATTTGCACTATCAACATCAAATATAGGCGAGGGCTATCTGTATATATGAATATTTGTTATATACAATCTTTTGGTATTTGCATTTTATGCTGTATATAGAAAAAAGTTTTCTAAATCTTTTTTACTTTTATATCATGGGTTATTATCTTTGTCAATTTAACATATGGATTTTAACCTGTTAATGAATTTTTCGAACTGTTGCCATTTTGATATTGTTTGGAAAACAGACTAGGCTATCCTTCACTAGTAGTTTGTCCTCTCTGTTTATTATCACGAGGTGTATGATGAAAAAAAGAAAAAAAGAGAAAAAAAAATGCACTTTTTTCACTGCTCAGTGGTTACTATTTAAAACGCATGCATTACCAACTCTGACTGTCTGTGAGCAAGGGCGGATGCCCGAAACGCGTCAGATTGCTTGGTTCAGCTTTTGAATAAAAAACTGTGCTTATACTTACTGGATCCGCGTGATTTCCTGGGTCGCTGTGGTCGGAGCTCGGGAGGTTGCATTTGTTCGATATATATATATATATATATATATATATATATATATATATATATATATATATATATATATATATATATATATATATATATATATATATATATATATATATATATATATATATCCACTTAACCACCACTTCCCTCGGAAAGAAAGAGCGGAAGCCAGAGGGGAATCCTTTGGAAGCTCTTTATTGCACAGATGCTCAAGTTGATGGCGGCAAATGCATTTCGGCTTGTCTTTTGCCTTCTTCAGTGCCCTGCACCAACAGAAAGTCTTGCAATAGATCCATCAATCCTGCTTCGCTAAATACTGCGGGCGACACTGGACTCCTCCCCTAGTAGAGTTAACTTACCCGTTGGAGATCACGTGAGAATGAGTGAACTCCTACTCCCAGCATGCAACATGATCATGCTGCTGGGCCGGTGGTGTGGGGGGCAAACAACTGATAGGATCTGCTCCAATGTCCTTTGCAGATTGAAATGGTTCCACTCCTTTTGATGCACCCAAGTCACAAAGTGCCTCCTCGGGTCCCCTCGGGCTGCTGGGCCAAACAGACGGGAAAAACCATGTGAGGGGACAGCCGAGTAGCCACACAACGTCCTGACGGGGGTAAAATACCACCCACTGCACTACTCTCCCTGTCACTTTGGCGGACACCAGATTTCTCGATCCCTCGAGCAAAATGTTCACTGCGGGCAGTGCGTTGCAAGTCTTGTCTGGGTCACTTTGTCAGCAGGGCCATCCGTACCGTGCTCTTGGCTTGGCGCGGAAAATATGAAAAAAACACTTCCCTCGGAAAGAAAGAGTGGAGGCCAGAGGGGAATATATATATGTGACCAAGAGCCCGTGAGCTCGAAACGCGTCGTTTGTTTATGCCCAAATAAACAACCTTCTAAAGTACCTGATGGTGTTGCTTGTCATCCTTGTTCGGAACGAGAGGATTCTGTGGATATATATATATATATATATATATATTGCCACAGCTTCTTCTTCCTACGTTTAGTAGACCAAAGACACGGCACAGCAACAGATAGTTTTCTGCGTTTTTTATTTACACACCAGTGCAAAAAAGAAAGTGCATCAAACGGACGGTCTACGCGTTTCGGCTCCTGCCTTCCACTGGACTATATATCAGAAAACACTGTGGTCAGCTGAAGCAAAGTAAGAATACTCGCACTGCCAAATAATGTTGCTGTGAAAAGTTTAATCCAAAGGTTGATGCATTTCGACCGGAACAGTCTTTTTCAAAAGCCATAAATGTGATTGGTGTTCATATTCCCTTTAAACACATCATATAAACAACAAACGTTACAAAACTTTGGACACACTACTTATCACACAGATTACATTTGTGACAAGTAGTGTGTCCGATGTTTTGTAGTTTGTGTTTTTTTTTAGTTCAAAACGTTAATGTTGCAATTGACATATTCACCCAACTAGAAGTTTACTTTAACCTTTGTTTTTCAGTGAATTTCTTGGTTTTTTTTAAACATAAAATCAGATACTTTAAGAAAAGGTGCCAGTTGTCTCATCTGGAAATTGCTCATGAAAGATTTACAAATTGAAAGCATACAAGTCCTCAGACATTTACCATGGACTAGGGAACACATCTTTATGTTTACTTGAATCTGCAAAAAGGGAGGCAGAGGCTGATGGGGACAGGCACAAGATCAGAAAAGCTCACCTGTGTGATAACACCAGTTGCCTTTTTGCCAGACTTTCCTGTCACAGCATGGACTTCAGATCACACCACTCCCTCCAAAAATGAGGGAGGCAAATACTAGTCTGAGATGGTAGCTCACAACACGCCAACCACCCTCAAACCAACCTCAGGCATCCTTACAGTCCCACAAAAGCACACAAGACCAATATCCTAATAATGGTGCCATGTGAAGGACATCAGTGCTGCAGCACCTTCCTCTCAGCATGCTAAAGAAAACAAATACCTGGCCGTCAAAGGCCGGGTTGGAAGAGGAACAGGTCACCTGATCACTGTTCACTGGGTTTAGTGTGAGCCACTTTCAACGAGTACCGCTACTGGTTGGGTTCATGAAAAAGACAACAAAAAAGGAATAAACCCTCAACACACCTTTAGACACTACACCAATGCAACCTCAACATGCTCTTGGATTCCCTTGCATGACCCACCCTCTCGCTGAACACATCAGACACTGTCACAATACTCTTAAACACTCACAAAGCCCCCACAAGATACACACTCCACGAGGCACACTCATAATGCCACCCAGGTTCTCTCAGGAGTGCCTATAAACAATCAAACTCTAATACCACCAAGCACGCACACAGAGCATACCACACACCCTCACAACTCTACCAGGAACTTTCAGTACCGGCCCACCTCAAGCACTCTTTCCCACATCACACCCACACACCGCTGAATATCCTCAGACACTCATACAATTCTCAGAGTGCAATTTACGCTCACTCACACGCTCTAATTAGCTCCAGTTACCATCACAGGTCATCACCCACAAAACAGACAGGAACACTCACAGCCAACCGATGCTCACACTCCTCCAAGCTCCTTTATATTAGCATCCATGCACTCTCAGAATACACTCAATCTCTCTCAAGCACCAGAAACAAATCATTAGATATACTTGCACAACCAAGACACAGACAACTCTACCTCCACCAAACAACACAGACACTCGGGCGTGAGTTACAGTTACTTGAGAGAACAAATTGCCTAATTTCTACGATTTTGTGAGCGTAAAATCTGAACCTATCAATAAAGTCCCTGTAACCTTTGTTTTTTTCAGGGAATTTCTAAGTTTAAAAAAAATCTATTTCCCAACTATAACATCCCTGTAACCTTTGGTATTTTCAGTGAATGTATAAATGCCCTGTTTTACAAAAATGATTTATCTTTTTTTACGCCTGTTTGAAATTCAGCATTGTGTGCAGGCTTTGCTCAGTTATTATGCATGTGCTAAGGGTTCAGGTGTGACGATCCGACACTTGTCCATGGTTACCAGAGATCCTCATTATTTGGACTGTTAACTGGCAACAATTATGTTTATTAAGTAATTTTTGTGTGCATACAGAGGGCAGCTACACAGGTAGCATTCTTCTATGTTTATACATCACCTGTTGCAGACATCTGTCTATGACCTATGTCACTCATTTCTTAACCTTTCATATTCTGTGAGTGATGCAAGCTTGTACAGTTCTGCGATGCTGGATCTGTTCTGAGATAATTAAAGATGGTATCTATTGCCTTCCATGAGAGAGGGGACCTTGCTTAGCTACTGCTATGCTGTCCCTATTCTTAGAGGAAATAAAACTTGAACTGCTGGTGCCTGATTTGTACTTGCTTCAGCTAAGGCGAACCTAGTGGTACCTGCCGTCTGAATGAGGGATGCTTGCACTGTTTCTGCCCTACGTATAGCTGTTCTATGAAGTGGGATGTTTCCACTGCTGTTGTCCAATCTTGTAAAAACACACAAAAGATCATCTGATTGCCCTCGCAAAAGATGCCCAGGCCAATCAGAAACTTTTATTGGCCCCAAGGAAAAAGTAGGTCCTGGGCCCTGATCCAGAGACCCTGGCCAATCCCAGGTTCCGAGCTTGACCAAATAGCCTATCCCCTGGGTCATTACTTTTCTCCACTGTGCCGCTTTATCCACGATGACCACATTTGAGTGCACCTTGAAATAATTTAGGGTGCACACTGTACTACAACCTCTCTTGTGTATGGTTTATTAAAACAAAATGTTGCTCCATCTATAAAAAAGGTTTATAAAGGAGGAAGCAATGCAACTGACTTGCCTCGAGTCATTAAAAGAATTTTCACAGCAGAAAGCGTGTGGTTCGTTAATTTTCTTGTACAATGCCCTCACAGCAGTGATATAATCTAAGCTGCTCAAGTGAAACAATCCAAAATACACTATATGTAAAGGTATGTACTTCAGCTGTAAATAAAGTGGCAGTCACCCACCAACCTCAGCAGAAGTGCGGGAGGTCAAAGCTGGGCCAAGAGCTGTTCCCTTATGCTTTCCGCATCACTGCTTTTCCAGACAGGATGCCAAATGGAAGGGGATGCAAATAATTATGGAACTCTGCAGTCACCAGTTCACTACCACTGCCCTACTGGTGCTTGCAGCGAGGTAGGAGATGCTTTGGTGTTGGGTGTATAGTTTGTGGTCTCAAGGCCTATGCACTTCTGCTGCCCACACCCAGTCAGTTGGGAGTGGGACTTGGCAGCATGGGCTGTTTGATGGTCTGTTTCATAGTGCAGGCGGCTGTGAGTACAATGACTCGCCCTGGGAAACAGGCTTCACACTTACAAACCTTGACAATAGCAGGTTCTGAGGCCTGGCCTATTGTCCTTCCATCTTCTGAGGCTGGCGAACATGCCCTATGAAACCGGGATGGTTTCATAATATTTGATGTGAGATACCTATATTTCTGGGGGAAATGGCTCGAACCACAGGGGCAATATTCAAGCGGCAAAACAGGTTAATGGAAAAGAGCAGTAGGGTCCGCTGCTCAACCCTCAAAAACAATTTTTTAACGAATCTTTTTATTGAACAAATATCATATGCAGTATACAGTACAATAACCACTAAGAATGACTGGTGAAGACAATAAATCATACATTTTCAATTCTTTAAACTTTGGTATCTTAGATATTCCGGATCATATGTCACTAGTCACCCATATGCCGCTGCACATTTCCCTTCCAACGCTAAACCCCCCGCCCACCCACCTTTCCCCTTACAACCTACATACCCCTATATTTCTCAGAGTGGTGCCACCCTTTCTCCCTTTTCTTGGGGCAACCCCTGCCCTCATACACAACGTTTTCTGCAGCGCAGCACCAATCTAGGTCAACCTTCCATTGATTCACCTTCTGTGATAGGGCAGCCCCCCACACACTGGCAATATTTCATTTGGCCACCATTGCTGCCACCATTAAGTAAGGCCCAGAGGCTTTTCCTGCCTGTTAGTCTGTCGCTGGTTCCCGCCGGCATACACTCTGGGAGATGCGGCCCTTTGTGCACCAACCTTCCAGCCACTCCAAGGTTTCCTCTGCGTTGTTGAAATACCATGTTTTCCCTTCGACAACCACCCTCAACTTCGCTGGGAAAAGCATAGAGTATTTAATGTCCTTGCTGCATAGTTCTCTTTTTAACTCCTTCAAATGTTCTTCGCTGTCACTGAACTCAGTGTGAGAAATCTGGAAGAAAATGGTATCTCCACATTTTCATGGTGTAAATCTCCCGGAGCTTGGGCTGTCTGCAAGATCGCATCTCTATCACAATAGTTTAGGAGCCTTGCTATGATTGTTCTAGGTGGGGCACCAGGTTTTGGCTTGGGGATGGGCGCCCTGTGCGCTCGTTATACCGTGAAATGTGTAGAGAGCCATGGGGGATTCAGTTGATTGAGGATTAAATCTTCCAGGAACAGTTCAACGCTTGGCTCCTCTGTTCCTTCTGGGACTCCCACCACCCTAATATTATTCCTTCATGCCCTCCCTTCCTGGTCTTCCAGTCTAGCCGCCATCACCTCTTGTTGTTTCGTCAGAGTGCGAACTTGCTTCTCGAGGTTTTTCGTGCTGGTCTGTAGATGCACCACCTCAGTCTCTGTGGCAGCCACTTTGTCGGCCATTATATGAAAATCGGCACGTAGGAGGTTCACGTCTACTGTTACTATGTCCAATTTGGGTTCTATCGTGCTTTTGAGATGAGCAAGTGCCGCCATTATTGCGCTCAGGGAGGGTTTTGCTGTAGCCTCTGGGTGCTGTTCTGAGACAGGTGCCGTAGATCTCGGGGTGGCGCATTTGTCCATTTTGTTTGACTGTGCCCCGGATTGTCCCTTTGGTTTCATCAGGGGGGCAATGTTGTTGTTAACGCCTTCGTTGGTATGTTTCTTGTTTGGAGCACACTGGGTAACGCACACCACTTTCCCAGCCTATTCATTCCACACGTGGACGTTAAAGATCAATATTCTGGCTCCTCCGGCGGATGGGCCAATCCTGGAATCGAGTGGTGGGCCTCCTCAAGAGAGGTACGTAGCAACGTTGTCACTTCTGTTATGGGACTCCCGGCCACTGCGCATCTTAGGCCCTTTCACTCTTGTCCACAATCACAGTTCATGCGGGCATCCCCACCTAGTATCTTGTGCTGGGCACTGGAATCCTGCCCTCTTGAGTAAATATATATTGGGGCTTGCTTCAGCTTCCAAGCAGATGGAGAGGCTCTGTTGAAATATGGGGGTGGCACCCCACTTCAGTGCTCACACAGTGGCTCCAGGGCCTCCGGTGTCCGCCACGGAGTCCAAACACACCTCACAGGGCCCACCACTGTCGCTGCTGCCACCCAGCGCACAAATAACGAGCAGCACCACGCAGCCCCAGCCGAGAGCGCTCCGGGAGGCCCCACACTTCTGACAGCTCTTCGCATGGCTATCAGTTCACGCCCTACCACTGCAGGCCACCCCAACAGGATCCAAGGATGTAGGGAAGGGACGCACCGGCACACCTCAATCGGCGTCCCCGTGCACTGCGCTATCTCGGGATTAGCGGGTCTTTCCTCCGGCTGAATTGCTAGCTTTCTCTCAACCTCAGTCCCGGACTTTGGGGCTCGGGGCCGCAGCCAACCAAGCCCGAATCTCGACAAGTTCTTCACACTGGGCCAGAGCGCCATCCCTCTCCCCCCACTTCAAGGATCGCGCACTGCTTCCACGCACTCGACCTCCGCTCCTTGCCTCGATAGTGCGTCATTAGACGTCAATTCGACCGCACTCGCCCAAATGAATGTAGCGGCAAGGCAGCGTCGTTTCAGGGGTCCCGCACCGTTCTGAGCAGGCCGGGGGGTGTGGGGAGGGGATCCTCATCACAGCACCAGCATCAGGGCATTGGCAGGATCGGATGGTTGTTCGGAATATTAGGGTTTCGCGGAGTCGGTAATTGGAGCTCCGCTACAGTGCCGCCATCTTATTCGGCTCTCGAGCCACGCCCCCCTCAGCCCTCATTTTTAATCATGGGGTAGGGAAAACGTAGTAAAAAAAGTGTTAAACAGGAGCACATAAATGTCGACATGAGTCATATAACGTCGCCCAAATTAGGAGACTGGACAGCCAGTGGATAATAGCACTCAAGAATGTTTCCCATTGCAAGATATGGAACCTGCTGATTAAGCCTAACACATTAGATAAGTGAGCATTCAATCTCCTACAGGAGTACATGAATTTATGGTAGTTTTATTGGCAGTTTTAGGAGTTTTGGACTTTCTTTACAACAACATTCCTTTAAAGCCTCTCACTCACGATTTACTGCGTTAGCTACCTGTGCTGTACCTGTGCTGTATGTGCGAAAGAATCTACCATCTGCTACAGCCACCTACCCGTAACGTATTATTTGTGTTAAGTAAGGTTGCGCTGCAGATGTCCATGTTGTACTTTATTGCGTTGTGAAGCGTGGTATACAACTTGCCACTCCACATAAGAAAGAAGTGATCCACAGTGCCAATGCTTGTTTTAATGCATGATGTGAGTAAAAGAATGAACTTTTTGAAACTATATCAGCAGAGTTTAGTTTTAGTTTTGCGCTTGAATCAATCAGTTTTTGAAATGGAGTAGGTGACTTTGTAAGATGTTATACTATAGCCGATAAGTGGCTCCAGGTCTTGTATAGCGCCTCCAGTCATTTGTGGCATTTCAACCAGCAATATTTTGCCTTCTAAGGTTTTGATCCCATAATGAAACTGTTAAAACCAAAAGTACAAGCCCCACAATGCAACATGCAGTTGGCTGAAACAAAATTATCATGGTATCCTATGTCATGGTGCCATTGTGTAATGCTGTGAAATGCAAAATAAAATATGGTGCCAACATGTAGTGCTGTGAAATGTAAAATAAAATTAAGTTCCTGACTTTGTGCCATAATTGTTGCCTTGTAGGTAATCACAGGTTAAACAGTTCAGTAGGTGAGAGGGCAGGGATAGCCTTTCTAATGCAAATCCCAGCATCTCCTGCTAATTGGCTAACATTAACACTGCTGGGAATAGACCTATTTACCAGACCAATGCAAGCAGCAAGTCAGACGTCTAAAAATACAGGGAAGAGAAAAGGAGTGAACTTTCACCCCCTCTTCTCCGGAACCATCCTGGGGGGGTTAGTGTGTTGTAGGTGTAAGCTCACAACACTGCTGTGATGCATCCTGCTTCAACAAGTACAACACAGCCCAGCACAGCCCAGCCCAGCCCAGCCCAGCACAGCACGGCGAGGGTCGCCAGTTACTGCAAGCAACACATGTTGGAGATGCCACAGGAATCTACGTTTAAAACATACTCCATGTCTTCATAAACCGTTAATTATCCATTTCATGCAATAAACAAATGTTGAGGAGTGTTAAGATAGCCATAAGGAGGCTTGCACCCATATTGTTATCCTTCTTATTTAATAAATGTGACCACTTTAAGTTAAGCAACCTTTCCTCAAATAAATGGGAAATTGAGTTTTGAAACGATTACAATTAATTACATTTTACAGCAAAGGGGAGCCCACCTTGAAAGCTGCATTTAAAGAGCCTTTTCACTGAATAACCAAATGTCCCCTGATATTTCTTTGGCCCCAACGCTTACACAGAAGTGGGGGGTGCAACTGCTGCTAATAGCAGGTTAATGCAACTTCTCACAACGTGGAAAACAGAGAATCAATAAAACAAAAGGCCTCAGAATGCCAGCAGCAGGGTTTTCAGGGTTCTTATGAGGAATATCCAGAACCACTGGAATCATGTGGCAGGGGAGGACCAAATTCCACTGCACGCAACACTGTAGTAACTTTTGATCCGTTTGAGATAGGGATGCAACTGCTGCTAACTGCTGCAAAGGAGGTTCCCTGAAGCAGCCTTTAGCTTTGCAAATCACTCTACTTACACCCATTACATCCCTGGCGACCAGAAGATAAATAGTTTCTTTGTTGCCTATTTCGCTGATTACCACTCAGAAATAGATTTGTTTTCTTAAAGTATAGGAACTACTTAAAAAAAGAAAAAACGTTGGGATCATCATTTCCAACAGCTCCTGCTCACGTAAACCACTGCTCATAGGGTACGGTGGTGCTTTAGTGACGGAATATCTTGATGACAGTCATCTGAGAGTAAGATGTCCATGATTATTCAAACCTATCTACATGACCCATGTCATGAGGGTGCCCTTCATCAGGCCCTGGATTCTTGCTCGACGGGACAACCTCAGCACAGTCCTACAAGTCTCAGAATGCTTAGATCTGTTGACTAAAAAAATTTAGAAGTGGCCAAACGACACCCTCATGACAGAGATCAGACCGATAGACACGGCTTTAAGGGGGTTTATGTTCTACTTATTAGAAACCTACACAAATTTCACCCATCTGTTGGGATTTTTACGACTGTCTTAGGAGTGAGTTCAACCAAACAAGGATGGAAGGCACCCTTTGACAATGTGGGTTTGTATTTCACGTGTGCAGTGGCAGTACCACATACAGTCACTGGGGGCAGGATGGTCACTTGTTATTGTTAGGTAATTTTATATAGCGCACAGCTGTCTTGATGAAGTGACGTCCCAGCGCTTGCAGCAGTGCCAATGGAAAGCAAGGGCTAGATCGTATGGAATAGGTAGGTCTTGATAGCCTTGAGGAAGGACAGCAGGCAATCTTGTGAAGCACACATGATGAACATGCACTCAGTGGTTGATAGAACTTGAAGACAGACCTACCTGGTGGACAGGAAGTGCCGTCTCCACATTATTGACGTCAAGCCGCTCTCCATCCTCACACTTCCCTTTGCAGAACCTGAAGCAAAAATAAAAATCACATGACCACACTACACGGCACAGGGATGTCATCACTCCAGAATGCAGACATTTTAGAAACTGATGACAAAAGGACGCAGGCAGTGCTAGGACCACCTATTCTGCCTGTTTCACTGAAGACTCCATGATCGACTCGCCTCTCCAGTTCAATCTTAGCTAAAACTTAGTGCCCGCAAACTTTTTCGGCAGGCCGCGAACACTATGGAGCAGATCCAGGATCCCGGGATGAAGGCATGACCTGCAAACCTTTTGGAAATAGCCAGATTTGTAGTGATCCTTCAGAAATAATTCTCTTTTTGTTAGTGACAAGAGCAGAATGTTCAATGATTAGATTGGCAAAAAATCACCACGTCTTAATCGGTCTCTGAATGAGACATCAATTGTCTGAGAGAGGATGGACAGCAAGCAATATACCATTGACACTAAAAAGACTGAACAGCTTGGGGACTGTGTCTCTGAGGCAAACTAGAGAGTACTAAGAGAGTCTACTGTGAAGGACTGGGGGGGGGGGGACCTAGATCCACTGAAAGGTAAAATCCAGCAAAGATGTCAGAATCAATAACAAATATGCAAATGATCCCAATCAAAATTCAATGCATGCAAGGTTGTTTCACACATAGTCGTTGTACATATGCTGTATCACATCACATTTTTATTAGCCAGAGAATCAACAAGCCAAGCTCTTTCGTGTAAGAATTTATAAAGCATAAATGTAATGACTTTTTCAGTGGTGTGCCTGGTGAAGTCTACACAGGGATTTTAATGTAATCTTCTATTTCACTGTCTGCAGTGGCACACGACCAAACTAATACACAAAGCACCTGTCCGCTTGCTCGGGGAGCGGATTTCTAAATGCACGGAAGACAAGAGAGTACACAGCAAGGCATGCCTAGAAAGATGAGGCTTACATAGCCAATCTTCTACGATGCCAGTCTGCCCAATTATGCATCGACAGAATAATCCAAACAGTATTTAAAAAGAAAAAAACAGAATCGACAAGCAGAAGAAACCCTGTTAACCCAGATGTTCTGAAAAGCTGTCAACTTCACGCAGCCTTACTGGGGATGGCCACGAGTCGTGGGTCCTAAGTTCTGACCCTTTTCTTCCTGTTTTGCTTTAGAGAAATGTAATTTGAGTCAATGATATTCCAACAGTCAAACGATGCAGAGAATTACTTTCCTTACCACCAGATCATCCATTATCTGAAATATAAGACCCCCCCATATCAGAATAAATACATGAATGAACGTACATGACGAGGACAGTCAGAGGCAGATGCAAAAATGAAAGAAAAAATGAGAGGGAGCCCTTCAGTGGTCAAGATAAACAAGGGACATTGGTCAAGAGGTGAAAGAAGGAAACATGAACTGCACTCCGTTTCAAATCAAGGCTGGCACACCTAATATAGTACCTTCCTTCAAGTACAACTACTTGACCTCTGCGCACTATATCTGTGGTGCTTATGCCTGAAGTTTCAAAGAATAAACACAAATCATGCACATGTATAACATTTGTCAATGCACACAAATTAAGATGGAACAAGCGATTGCATATGATGCAACATAAACTGCATTTAATCTGATCAAAACACAGGCAAATTGTTTAATGCAATGCAGGTCGTCATTTGGAAGTCTTTGCCCAATGCATTTCGGGCCCCTTGGCCCTTCTTCAGGGGCTTGAATCTAGAAATAACAAATGATATCGGCTATGACATAATTTCAAAGGGCAAGGAATTCAAATCACAAATTCTGCAGCAAAGTAGCCATAAATGAAAAAGTAAACTAAAAATTGAATAGTAAAATCAGAAAAAGGAAAAGATGTGAATGGGCACCCAAGAAACTCAAAACTACGAAAAAAACGACAATGTAGGCTTATACCCAACCTCAATGTGAGTGACCTCCTAATGAAAAAAAAACATTTTTAAAAAGTGCAACCAGCCTGCTCCTTGGTGTCGGATACACTGAAGACTAAATACCTCTAACAAATGCGGATCCTGCTGTATAATCCTATTTAAAAAGAAAACCAAACAGATATGAAACCACCATCCCTCTACCTAGTTTAACCGTAACCCAAATACACTGTCAATCATGCATGTATCTTCTGAAGTATAGAGCAAATAGTGATTTCAAGATTCCAGTGCTCAAGGTGGCCTCTAGGGGGCAACACAGTGGCGTGTACCTGTCAGGGGAAGAAATAAGGAAGTTGTGAAGGTCATTGGTGATTTTTGAATGAAGAGGTCGGCTGTGAGGTCAAGTGTATTTGAGAGTCCGTCCTCTTTCTGGACAGGCAGCAGCCCTCCCGACATGTAGACCTTGGGCCTGAAGTATCATCCCCAGCTTGCAAAACAGGAGGCGAGGAAGAGTCGTTTTCATTTTGTGATGCGATTGATGCAGGCTTCAGAGGTCACAAAACCTCCAGCTTCATGAGTGTGTGTGAGGCAACAGGAATATTACAGCTCACCACAAGTGCGTGTAAACACAGGATGGGAGGGTTGTGCTGCAGAGCAGGTCTCCATCGCTGTTCGCATTACTTACCTGTGCCATTCTAAACACCAGCCCACCTGGCTGCTTTTTAAAGGGACAGGGGCTGCTTTGAATAATGTGAACATGTTAGGAATTACATGGGAGGAAAATTGCAGTGCCCCCCTGGAGTCACCTCCGAGCAATCAAATGGTAGAAGCGGCCTCTCTTTGTGAACTGGGTACCACTCTTAGATGGGTCCCAGTAACTGTTCAATATCGGTGATAAAAGTGTTCAATTCTTCTAGAGTTTAAGAGCAAGTTTATGGTATGCAACCATCAACAGTAACAGCTCAGCAACTGACACACTTTACATTGGAATGTTGCTGCTCACTCTATGATGTAATGTATTCAATGTTCCTTAAAGAAGAAAGTAAATCACAACAGTTGGCTACTAAAATTGCAGTTTGTAAACACGGATACATAGCACTACGACTCACTAAAGAAGAATGCCCTATCACACCTCTCCTATTCAGGAGTCAGAATGGGCCACAAATGCCATTTTGTGAGTCAGAAAGACTTCTCTGACTTGCATAAAGGCTCTTGCACACTCGACGATTGATTTTGTAGGCACTAACTCGGATTCTGCAAATTGCAGACTTTGAAACTGCGAAACCACTTAGTACATGAGACCCTTTTGAGGAGAAGTGCACACAGACAGGACCACATGTGGGCAATCACACGTGCTAATAGTAGATACAGTGCGGCTTGGATAAGAGGGTGTTAAAGGACTTCTAGACACTTGCAGTTTTGCCAAAAAAGCTTGTCGTCGTGACCTTCCCGCTTTTTTTCCTGTTTCCAGCCTGATGAATGTGCTTCTGCGGGAAGCACGGTCTAGTGTTATCCCGCAGATTATGAAAGCAGCCTGTAGGGGGAGCCAGTGGAGTTCTTTGAGATGGCGTCACATTACTGCGCCCCTGGCTCAGTATTACCCCCGCATGGAGGATGCTCTTCAGAGGAGTCAGAAGTGAATTTGGGATGCCAATGAGCAGAGTGGTGCTTCTGGTGAGTTGAGAGGGTACAAGGGCCTAGACAGCAGTTTTGAAGTTTCCTTAAAAGACAAAAATATTTGTTTTTAAAGAGCAGGTGCCAGGGTGCATACTTCTTATTCGATATATGTGCCGTGATGCAGAGGCGGGGGTTTAAGAGAAATGCTACTGGTTGAAAGCCGTCCTCAAGTTCTGGAGTGAGGTCATCTATGGGTAATGGTCCACACTTTTCTCATCTCAAAACGATGACCACAAACTAAGTTTTCCAAGATACGCTTCAGGGGCATCCTGGACATTCAGGTCTGAACTGCAGCGAGGCCATCTCTCAGTCTGGTGATGGGGGTTTTACTCAACATTCAGTTGGAGCTGCATGCTGGCTGCGTCTTGGCTGCGTCTTGGTGGATATTGATGCTCTCATCAGACGGGGGAGCTGTGGGGTGCCTTATGGTATCGGACCTACAGGTGCTCATATGGATGATCTGTTGCACAATGAGAACCCAGGAAAACTGATGCAAGTTTTAGCGTGCTGCTGGACATCGTCTGCATTCATTGTTGATGTTGTAATTATGTGTTCTAAGCGTGGCGAGTGTGCGTCTCCTTCCTCCTGATGGGAAGTTTTAAATATGTGTTCTTATGTGTGCCATGGCATGAATGACTGGCTTTTGAAGAATATGTTTTGCTTGGAGCATTAGGTGCTAGCTGTGGTCTGAAGAAAGGGAAATTGAAGTCAGGTCAGGGTGGATGCTTCAGCCAGGGAAATTAGGGTATCCTGGAGGCCTCTGAAGGAGAAGTTTCTGAATGGCAAGACATGTTGATTAGAAGTTTTAACTTGAAGTCTACGAGGAGTTCGAATTTGAGGGGGGGGGGGGTTAAAGTGGATAGCTGTGTGTTTTGCATTCGACGGCTAGTGGAGTTAAAGAAGTGTATGGTACTGGTTGTCCAGATGAAGACGAGGATAGCGCCTGTGGTGTTGGTTGGGAAAATGGCACTATCGTCATATAGTAGATCAAACAGGGCTTTCCTAATTGTCTTGCTTGATTCTTTTGGATTTGTTGATGACATACTGTTTAAAACTTCTATAAAAACAACCCTCGTCATAGAGTCAACTTCTGCTGTGCACAGCTTTCAGCTTACCGATGCAGGCATTGACCAGAGGCCACAAGCCCAACTCCCCATGGGTGTACACCCTTCTCTGCCCAGGGATTTGGCTGTGCATAGGAGGAGACAGTGGCCTCTGGCCAGGCACTGCACCCATCCCTTCATGAATAGTCAAGCCCTGTGCATGGCCAGCCCCCAATATAAAATATATACACACACACAGAGACTTACTGCAATTTTCACACTGACTGTCTTTCAAACTGCAGGGGTACTTTCTTTTATTTATATTCCTTGATTTGGCCATTTTGCTTGGTTTGGCAGTGAGTTGGGGAGATTTCGGAGAGTGCTTAGTTTCTGGAGCCACTGGGCTATCACTTACTGGTTGCGAGGTACAATTAACTATGGCACACTTTTGCATTTTGTTCCATATATCATATGTGTGGGAGAGGAAAAATATGTATTTTCTTCCACAGGTATTCAAAGGCCACCTGGCCACCATTTCCCACTTCCAGTTTTAACTCTTTGTGTTTTTGTATATCGTACTGTATACTGTGAATCACAAATTATACAATTAATCTGCCTTCCATAGTTCATAGGCTCTGTGTTTGCTTAGTTATTGCGCATGCGACTAAGGTTCTGATTTTCCAAGAGAGACAATGTATCGCCGCACTTGCGATTTATGACCTTTGCCTTTAATTTCGCTCCCTGCTGCACATCTACCTACCAGGGGCGGCGGGTGACATTTGAAAGTGGTGAGGCGTAAACTTTGTGTCGGAGTGTACCGTGGCGAGCGAGCCCAAACATCCTAACATTTCCCCGAGGAAATTTTGAAAAAAGAGTGGGTAAATGGTGCATTTTCAAGCTCAAACTCCAAAGGTTTTGCGTGGCTGTGACCAAAATACAAGTGGTGAAAGTGGTGTTATCCCCCCTCACCTCCAGCCCCTAGTGGCAGTTGTGGGATTCCTTTTGTCACCTGAGTCTTGTATCATCCCTAGGCCTTAAGCAGAGGGTGAGCCTCACAAGGTGGTGTAAGTCCAGATGTACTGCCTGGAGGTGGTAGGTGCTCTGCCTGAAATCTGGTTGTACGCACAAGGAATGAAATGAGTACTGCAGACAGCATGCTGGTCAAAGAGTAATAGACAGTTGCATTTATGTTGGGAATGTACATATGTTCATGTGAGCTGTCACGAGCGCTCAGGTGTGTCTGGTAGCTCGTGACAAGCTCGTGCATTTGGGACACTGTGTTGTCCTTTGAATGTGTAGAATATGGGGAGTTAAGGCTGGGGACTGTTATCATTATTACTGACTTGGAACTGAAGACGAGAGGGACTGAATAAACTCCGTCTATCTTCTACTATCTTCCTGCGTGATTATTGACTTCCCTACAATTTACCTTTGAATAAAATTCCCTGAAGATTGCAGGGTAGGCAGACTGGGCGTATGTGTATCTTTAAAACCCACCTATTGCCAATGGCATCCCTCTCAATTGAACTGGTACCCGATAATGCAGTTCTGCAGAAATTTCTTCTAGTGAGTTTGATAAGCTCTGTGTGCAGGGAAGAGTTATTTGCATGAGGATATTTAAACAAATAACTAGGGTTGCCTAAAATTTCAGATCATGCTATAGAGGTAGATTTGTGAAAAGCATTCTAATAGTTTAACGATGTTGGACAAAAGCTTCAAATAGGAATGGAACTCAAGAAAATGAATCACTTTCTGATGTCTTGTCCATCACCCAAGAAACATAAATGGGAAATTAACATTCCTCAAGTACCGTCCATCGATATCAATCAATCTTGGATACCATGATAAAGAAGAAAATAGAAACATAGAACTAAGAGTATAAAAAAAAACTGTGAGATTAATAATAAATTAAGATGGCAAGAACAGTAGAGCTGAGGACAACTCGCAGGAAAATAATATCAGAGAAACTGATGCACATGTATGAGAAAGGAAGGCCATTATTAATATAGATTGTAAATGCAGATTGATGTTCGCTCTGATTTGTTACTATTAGTAACTTCTTTTTATCTTTTTTTAATTGCAAGTCTCGCTACAATTGCATTTCCTTCAAATCCAGTGACCAGCCCGGCCTTTTTCTCTGTTAAAATAGAGGGGGATCAGACACAGCTTTTTCCGTTTGTTAATTCTGTGGTTTTTGGAAACTTAGGATGAAAATTTTGACCCAAACATGCTAGCTGAAGATCCCCATGGTGACCCAAAAAGTCTGCTGAGTGACATTACAACCATCGCAAAACCCAAAAATCATAAAACAATGGTATGTCTGCCTTTTAGCATGCCAACCTGTCAGCCTTAAAAAATAGAAACAGAGATCATTGAGTTCCAACACACCTCTAACCCATCAGCCTCCAGAAAACATTTCAAGAACCACATGATCATTCAACAAGTCAACCTATCAGCTTTCAGAAAACAAACACTTGGTCGCCAAAGTAGGCACAGGTCAGCCTTCGAAAAGCAGCCTAAGGGACAGATTTAGAGTTCGGTGGATGGCTTACTCCGTCACAAACATTATACCACTGTATGCTGCATCACTTGTAGTAAAGCAGATAAGATATCTGTCAAGTTTGTAACAAGAATAACCCCTGGCAAACTCAATCAGCTATCCAACCAGCTTGTTATGAAAACAACTCAAAATTCACCTGCTCAGCCAAAGCCCAACATCTATAAAGACCAGGACCTCCTCTCAAAATGTGCACTTCTAGTTACCCCCGCATACCTGTATGCAAATTAACCTAAATGAACAATTATGCTTGTAAACTGCTATTTAACGAGTCTGGATGTAGGTTAAATGTCAACTGTGCTTATTAGATAAAAAACTTTGAGTAGCTGTAATCCACAGCAACACACAGCTGCAAGAGATTTTCAATGTAACATTTTGAAAACCGAACAAATCCGGGGTAATAAAAAGGGGGTATGATAATATTAAAGGTATTTAAACGGACTCTTTAACTTCTGAAAGGATTAATCCATATAAAATATGCCTCATGAAATAGAGCTATTTGCAGTTTCATCTGTTACCCCACACATTGCAATTAAGACTAGAGATGTTCAATACGTACCGCACACACTGCATTTTTCCAGAAGTAGTTTTAGCAGGTCAAACCCAGTGAAACTACTAAATAGATTCCTTTTTTGTCGCCCCAGTTATTATGGGTGGTTTGGGGCTTCTCAGTAAATGCTTGTTTTCAGAAGGTGGGGGCAATCACAAATTCCAGAGCATTTTGTCCAATAAACGTTGAGTGAGATATTTCAGATGCGTTCTGTGAAAACCACTTTAGGCAAAGGGAACACTGCATTAACAGATGTTATATTTGAGAGCAAGGTAGGCGATAGATGGCGTGAAGGGCCAGACACATCCTTATCAAAACCTCTAAAGAAGTATTTAAATCTGCAAACTGACACGTGTGTGCAATTATGTACTATCCCCTCTCAATACCACCATCACTTAAAATGCCCAAGTTTATCAGATATACTACTTTGTTCGTCATATTCTCCTCTCTTCATCACTGCGCCTCATGAAAGCCACTTGAGGCGGCTTCTGAGAGGCCACTTTGGGGCCGAAAGTGGCAAGAGATCCTGGGAGAAGCTCGAACACTTTGCCAATTACCACCCCCGGCCTCTTCCTCGTCCCGAGAGCCTTCCTCCTCCTCTTCCTCTCTGTCTTAGTTCCGCAGTTTCTGAAAATGTTTGCCTTCTGTAATTATCATGTGCAATTAAAGGAAAGGAAGGCTGTGAGGGGCTGTGGCATTTCTGGCTGGGTGGTGCTTGGCATCCAGGCTGTTAACTTAAACACTGCAAAAAGACACAGGCCCACCGCTCTGTTAAAGGTAGAAGGGAAGTGACCCCTCCCCCCCAAAAAAGGGACAGGTCAGTATGGAGAATGTGTTTTAACCAGACCGTGTGTGTGCGCGTAAAGGCAAAATGTACGTGTGAAATGTTCCAGTCTCGTGGCTTGCCATCCCCCTGCCCACTATGCCCCGCCTGAAAGCAATAAAGTACCCTTTTTGTGACCTGCCTTATGTTCAAGGGTACCCCCTTACTGCACGGTCTGTTCAGATTGCGTCGCTTTTGTGAATTCCTCTTAAGCTGTAAGGAGATGGGTTTGCGCTTTGCTTGAATATTATAGGCCCCCTTATATATTCCCCAGAGTATTGTATAACATCCCCTCTTATGACCTGCTTGCATTTCACGACGATACCCCTCTTGTTGCTTATGTTTAAATTGTAATGTACCCCCCTTTGGGACATGTTTTGGTGCTTTAATGTTGCTTTTGTACCCCATGTCCGACTTTCACGTTTCCTGAGGCCATGTTGGCTACTGTATGGTGTTTAATGTGCCCCGAGGCCAACTCGCACAGCGCTGTGGAATGGAACCGTCACCATAAACGCACCCCAAACCCAGCCTGCATTCATTTTATTCATATTTCATAATCTCAAATTGTATTCACGCGGCGTAAACAGGCGAGGATTATAGTAGAAAGTATTGTTAGGAAAGGCACGGGGGGAAGGCATGCATATAAAGCTGAAATGCTGAGCCACTAATGAACTAAATGAATGAACTACGTTACATCTTCCAGGAAGACATACTTATAATGCTGAAATGCCGAGCTAACCATTGCCAACTAAAGTATGCTTCTGCTTTCTGGCATTTATACACCTGAAATGATGATGACCCCACCAACCTTAGCTGAAATGTTGACACCACCATCCGTAACTGAAAAAGTTCCATCCCGCCGGTAAGACTAGCTACACTGTTTTAGGTCACAAAGGTGTCCACCATTTCCCTACTACAGCTACTCCATCTTATTTATCGCCTTCATGGACATTGAAGCTCTTTCGATACCCTTGGATAACCACTGTATCATCCAGTGCAGGATTCTTGTGTACTAATATCTCCTTTAAATGTTCTTGTTGTAACAGTGAATAACAAGTTTGACTTTAACATATTGATCTGTTAGTCCTGAAATTTGCATGTAGTTGCTGTTTTGTTTAAGTCACTTAGAACGTAGTTGGAGGCACTGCGTACGACGTTTTATACTCGTAATTTACATAGAGATGACGTAACAAAACAGCAATAACTTAATTAAATGAAGAAAAGTGAAGCCAGTCACGGGGACTCCTCACCAAATTAGAAATGCAGAAAATGAGCTTTAAATGTGTTCTTTCAACTCCTAATAGACGATGCAGCAATTACCACAACAGAACTAGGTTATTTCTAACTGAAAGATCATAATTAAGCGGTAGATCCTCTCCATATATTATTACTCTATGGGTACTCTGCACCTATTCCTTGTAGTACAGGGACTCATAGATACAGCACTGAAAAATGCCATAGCAGAAAAGCCCAACGGAAGGTAGAAATGTTTATTCATATGCAGAGAAGCTCATTAGTCAATACACCCATATATGCCTCCTGTAGTTACTCCTTTGGTAACTTTTTAAAATAACTAGGATACCACCTGCATAAAGCTTTCGTGGTAATTTTTGAAAATGAAATTTCAGACATGTATAGAATATCTGTTGGTTTCCTTTAATGCTTATGTGAATTTGTAATACAGGTATATAGCTAGAATAACGTTCTGCTGACTTATGGCCATAAGATTAAAGTACCGGATACTTTTATTTGATATAATCTATCAAAAGGTCAAACTATTGCAGTAAGTTACAGATAGAGTTACAGGCTATGTTAGGCTTAACGTATAGTCTAGGAACGCATGTTGTTAAATATTACCTATGACATGTCAATGAATTGGTACATTAAGGGCAACATTTGGGCTGTGGATCTTTGCCGATTCATGGCTTGATGTTTTTAGACATAAAAGTCGATATAAAAGTATAAAACTGCTTACTAATCTGCTAATGCGGAGTACAAATTTTACAAGTGTAATTTTATCATGTAAATTGCTTGAATTTAATAAATTTTTCAAGGGTGAAAACATTAAGTGCTTTATTATATATGTGTAAAATGAACAAAACACAAGCGCCAGGAATAAGAAATAGAGCAATGTATTTATATTGTATGTTACAAGATGGTGCACAACTTAGAAAATTGTGTGTATAGTCCATTGAGTTTCCATTTAGATCTCGCAGTGGACTGTTGTGTCGTGTGGGGGTCCGCAGGTAGGGCTGGTGATGACCCTACACTCGGGGACACTATGTACTTAGCACGTGGCACAGGCCTAGGATGAAACACATGGACACTGTGGGCTGTAGTTAGTTGCTGGTCACGTCGCCGCCAACTGGCGTACGTACGCTTGCAGACCCTTTTATTAGCCGGGTCACGTGGGTCCACGCTGTGCGCCTAATGCGCCACTAGCGTAGGACAACTAGAACATAACATTCCTCACCAACCATAAAATAAAACAAAACAAAAGATCAGACAGTTCTGCTGGGCACAGTTCAGGACACCATCGGGTCACATGTGTTTTGGTGCACAGTCTTAGAATGTTCATATCGACAAACTCGAAACAAAATAGTGGAACAGTCTTACGTGAAGTAATCTCGCAACCAGCGGGAGGGCTATGGATTCTTCCACAGCTGGTATCGGCTGGAACCCCTGCTCGGCGTGGCACCAACCCCGGCCGGGGAAGGTCGTCGTTCATCACTGGCCACAGGACTGTTCCCACTTTGGTCCACGACACTGCTCTCTGATGGGTTCTGAGGAAGGTCTTCCCCTCCAGCGATGTCAGTGAGCTCTTCTTCTTGAGGTCTCCCTGATGGCACCATCGGGGAAGAAGTCTCCGAGTTGACTGTCGTGGGGCTCACCAGAGGCTCGGAGTGAGGGATCACCTCCGGCTCGGGATGAAAGATCTTGAAGTGAGATACGTTGCGAGTGACTATTTCTCTACCTCGTGCGGCTATCACTCGAGTTCCCTTTACGTTTATCACCATCCAAGGTCGTGCCTCATAGGTGAGTCTGAATTTCCCGCTAGTGACCCGATTCTTGAGTAGCACTAGATCTCCTCTGACAATCTATGGGACCTTGGCCTTTTGGCGTAGACTAGTCTGGGCGTAGGCTTTCCGCCGTCGGGCCTCAATCTGTCGTTCATCGGACGGTGTTGACTTCCAGTGAGGGTGATGAGGTATTGAGTCCACCACTACTCTACCCATGAGGACGTGTCCAGGGGCAACCCCCGTGGTCGTGTGAGGTGTTTGCCGATAGCTCCTTAAGAATGTAAAGATGGCCAGCTCGATTGATTGTCCTTTATCATGAGCAATCCGGATCACCTTGGAGAGTCCTCATGAATCGTTCGGCTTCTCCATTGGCTTGGGGCCAGTGGGGCGTTATCCGGCGATGCTGTATGCCCATTGTACTCAGATAGTTGGTGAACTCCTGCCCTTGAAAGGGCGTGCCATTGTCAGTTCGTAATTCTTTGATCAGGCCGTGGGCTGCTATTAGCTTCTCTAATTTAGGGAGGACCTCCGCTGCACTGGTAGTCGATAGAATTTCTACTTTGGGATACTTGGAGTGGTCATCGATGGCCACCATGGTGTGCCTCCCATCCAGAAGGCTGCCAAAGTCCAGACTGACACATTCCCAAGGGTGTTGTTGTCGTGGCTCAACAACTATGGGAGCTTCCCGTGGTGTATCCCCTGTGACTTGGCAGGCGGTGCATGATTTCACGGTGGCCTCCTCTAGCTCATCCATAAGGGGAAACCAGACCTTGGTCCTTAGTCGGGATTTTGTTTTCACCATTCCCTGGTGTCCCACATGCGCCAGCTGTACTATTCGGGCCGTCAGGGCAGATGGTATTACCAGTCGGTGTCCTCGCAGGAGACACCCGGTATTGTCCTCATTGAGTTCTTCACGCACATGGTATAGACTTTCCAGGATGCACTGTGCTTCTGGTGTCAGTATCTTCCAACTTTCCCTGGCCCGGCGCCAGTTTCCACTTTGTAGGGCTTCTCGGGCCTTTTGTAAGCACTCATCCGCCTGGGTGGCTGCACCGATGCTCTCCAAAGACACCGGCACGGGGCAGGACCTAGCTGTGACGCACCTCACGTAGGTTTCAGTGTCCGCGGCATCTTCAATCTCCTCTCTGGTCGCAGCTCTCGGGTGTCGGGATAGGTAATCCGTGGGATTCCTCGATTCTGGCTGGTATTCCACCCGGCAGTTGTAGTCTTGGAGTTGAAGCATCCATTTCTCTATGCGCGGGGGAGGTTTTGTGGATGTTCCAGAGAAGAGGGCCACTAGCGGCTTGTGGTCCGTGGCTACGGTGAATGGCTTTCCATATACATACAGATGAAAGTGCCGGCACCCCCAGTGAATTGCTATTGCTTCCTTCTCGATTTGCGAGTATCTTTGTTCAGTCTTGGTGAGAGCGACTCGCGAATGCTACTGGGGTCCAATCTTCGTCTGCCCTCTGTCTTTGCATCAAAACTGCTCCCAGTCCCACTGAGCCTGCATCCACGGTGACTAATGTTAGTTTCCGGGGTCAAAGAAGGGCAGAGTTGTGGCGTCTGAGAGGGCTTCCTTGATGTCATGGAATGCCTTGGCTTGTTCCGGTCCCCACTTCCACGGCGTGTTGTCTTTGGTGAGGTCTCTTAGTGGCAGTGTGAGATTCGCCAGATCTCGGATGAACCTTCCGCAGTAATTGACCATCCCCAGGAAGCTGCGGACTTCAGTGACTGTTGTGGGGGGAACGGCCGCTTTAATGTCCTTTACCTTGTCGGGGTCTGGATTGACTCCCTCGGCTGAGAAGGTGTATCCGAAGAATTGCAGCTTGCGTTTTAGAAACTCACACTTCTCACGATGTAAAGTGAGGCCTGCTTCTCTGATTCTTTTAAACACTTGTGTTAGTCTGGCAGTGTGCCCCTGTATTGTGCGGGCGTGTATCATGATATCGTCACTGACGTTAATCACTCCGGGTCAGTCAGTGATCAGCTCCTGTATCACGTTTTGGAATACCTCCGCGGCACTGGACACGCCAAAGCGGAGGCGTGTGTATCTTCTGAGTCCCACATGTGTGGAGAAGGTTGTAATGTTACGCGACTCTACGTCAAGCACTAGCTGGTGGTACCCAGACCGGAGGTCTAGCTTTAAGAACCAAATTGCTCCTGCCATTTCACCTATCAGATCGTCAATGGTGGGCGTTATGTGGCGCTCCTTTTTGATGGCGGCGTTGGGGAGGCGCATATCCACACAGATTCTGACCACTCCTGGTTGTTTCAGTTTCCGTGTGACCACTATCGGAGAAACCCAGGGAGTGGGACCAGTTACCTTTTCTATGATGCCCGCTTCCTCTAGCTTCTTTAGTTCTTCTTCCACCAGCGGTCTGAGGTGAAACGCAATCCTTCGATGCCTCAATGCTACCGGCTGAACGGTGGGGTCAATGTGGAGGTGTATCTTGTTTCCGGTGAACTTTCCAATGCTCTTGAAGATGTCGGCAAACTCCGTGGTGAGCTGTTGGATGGATTCCTGAGGAACCCCAAATGCAAAGGTGACAATCCCCAGGTCTTCAGCCGCCTGGCATCCAATCAGCATGCCTTGCCCGTCTTCCGCCACGAAGATGTTGGCCGTGATGGAACAATCTCCGTGTGAGATGGAGGTCCTGAATTTACCTCGGATTTTCAACGGAGTGTCTTGGCCCTACGCGAAGACGGTGATGGGTGACGGACTGAGTCGAGGGGGTGGATTCATGGTCTGGTACAGAGAGGCAGCCAGGAGGTTGATGGTGGCTCCTGTGTCTACCACAGCCATGAGTTCCTGTTCTCCCACTTGGATGCCACATTGCGGTAGCCGCCTGGTCCTGCTGACGGCCGTGCCGATCATATGTACCTGTTGGACGACCTTTTCTTCTTCCTAGTCGTCGTCCATGTCGCTCTGACTGGGGTCTCCTTCAGGAATGGTGTTTACCACTTGTCTTGGTCTTCGGTACTTCTTGGATCGACACACTTTTTCAAAATGATTAAACTGACCACAACCGGAGCACCGTTTCCCTTTTGCTGGAAACTCTGCTGCCAGGTGAGGTGATCCTCCGCAATATCCACACGTCTTTCCAGATTGGTTTGCGGTGGCTCCTGAGGCTCCGGTTCCGGGGCTCTTCTTGTTCCATTTTGCTGGCGATTTTGCGGTCACTTTGTTGACTGGTTCGGCTTTCACCGGTGCCTGGAGGGCCGCCTCCATGTGGGCCGCTCGGGCCTTCGATAATTCTTTGGTGCGACCTAGGGTCAGTATGTCCACCAGGGGCTTCCCTGATTCTTCTAGTATGCGTTCTCTTTAGCTTGGCTGATGCGCATCCCTGAATGATTTGTCCGCGGATCTCCTCAGTGACATCTGCGAATCCGCAGGTCGAGGCGAGGTTCTTTAGCCGGGCGTGGTATGCGTCCAATGACTCTTCGGGCAGCTGCTGCGCTTTTCTGAATATAAACCGTTCGTAGTCTTGATTGGCCATGGGCTCAAAGTACTTGTTCAGGGCTTCTATCAATGTACGGTGGGTCTTCGGGGACGCTTCTGTTAGAGTTTTCGCGATGTTGTGGACACCCTTGCCCCCAAGTTGTAACACCATGGCCCTTTTTTGATCCTTGTGGACCTTGGTGGCCTAAAAGAATATTAACAGCCTGTCGACCCAGTCTTTCCATTTCGGAGCCAGTGAAGATGGCGAGCCTTCTACTAGGAACGGTTCGATTGGCGGTATCGTGGCCATGTCGTTGGGGTGTCGCGCTACTGGCTGTGCTGGGTGCTCTTAGGCTTCCGCTGTGAAGTTTCGCTATTGGCGAGGCGTGAGGCGTAGTTGTGCCAGCGTGTGACTTAGAGATTATGCGGCCACTTTCTGGTTTGTGTAGCACTGTATTTCTTGCCGTTTGTGTTGCCAATGCTTGTTTTATTTTTTCTTTGTATAGTTGGGTGTGGTGGCTCCGTGTGATCCTGTCTTCTGTCCCCTCCCTGCAGCAGCGCGTTATCAGGGCCCTCTTCACGGGCCGCGCGGAGGTGAGGGGGGCGTGGCCGCGGCCTTGAGGCGGTAGCGCGCTTCAGCGCAATGGCTCGACGGCAGTTAGGCTCCACTTGCCGCCACGGGGGATCCGCCAGTGCGAGCGGTCGGGCGGGTGATGAGGCCACAGCCCCTCAGTGATGCTGTGCGCACCGCCGGTATGCACGGCGGCGCGCCCCACGATCTTCTGCGTGCCCCACGATCTTCTGCGTGCCCCGGTCGACGGTCCGGGCATGCACACCCCTCCCTGCGGGCGCAGCGGCTCACCTGGCGGGCACCAGAGTTTCCCCGGTCGACGGTCTGGGCGAGACGTCGTGCAGCATTCGGGACCCCGAGCGCCGCGAGCCGATGGCAGCGCTCGCGGCCGTCCCACAAGGCACGTGCACACACACAGCGAGGGTACGCCCAGCCTCGTCGCCAGCTGTTGTGTCGTGTGGGGGTCCGCAGGTAGGGCTGGTGATGACCCTACACTCGGGGACACTATGTACTTAGCACGTGGCACAGGCCTAGGATGAAACACAGGGAAACTGTGGGCTGTAGTTAGTTGCTGGTCACGTCGCCGCCAACTGGCGTACGTACGCTTGCAGACCCTTTTATTAGCCGGGCCACGTGGGTCCACGCAGTGCGCCTAATGCGCCACTAGCGTAGGACAACTAGAACATAACAGTGGACCTCTGTCGATTCACGGCTAAATTATTTTGAGTACGCTGAATAAAATGTATCATTTGTGCTTTCAGCATGTACGAGATGAGCACTAATGAATTACCTTAAGTATAATGTGGTATATTTTAGAAAAACCGAAAATTGCAATTTTTTCACTAATAATTTGATCATGTGTAATTGAAATATCTTATGCAATTTTAAACGTAAATGAATTAATCACTTAATGTTGGAAACGTCTATTTTGGTACGCATCGGCATTTAACATATTGAAATAACATGTTCCAAGATGGTGGATATTTAGAAGGATATCTTAGGGGTCCACCATTATTTTTGCCTGACATGTAATTGATTAAAAGACGGCTGCCTGCGGTGTGTCTGCAACACCGAAGAAGGCAGACTGCCGAAACGCGTTTGTTTATGGAATAAAGATCCTTCGAGATCGCCACCTGTGAGTGTTTTTTTTCTCCGTAACTGGTGAATTTGGAGCAGATATATATATAGATATACATACATGAGAGAAAAATAATAAATGAGCCTCCAGTGCTGCTCATGTATTATTCACAGCTCTGCAAAGGAGCATGCCCATAATGTCCTCTGTGGGCACATTTAAATATATTTTCATGCAAGGGGGTGACCTAATTTTGGTGCAGCCCTCCAGAAATACTTTAAAAAACAATAACCCTCCTTTTCCTGGCTTCTATATAGCATGCCCCCAGGAAAATGTGATCATTATTTTAAAGCATTAATAGAGCTGGAGCTTTTGACTCTTCAGCTTTAGATTGAAAAGTTTCATTTAATCATTTATTGACTGACATTGCAATGAACTCTTGACAAAACCAATAGGCCTGACTTTAATTTATTAATTTATTAACAGGGACTTACAAAAAAAAAATAATAATCAAAAAACGTAAAAATTCAGATGGGTCCGTCTTTCGAAACACGGCGACCGGGAACACACAGAGGAGGGATACCACAACATTGTTCGCAATCCACAGAGGGATCGAACCTAATCCACTTTTGTGAAACTTTTATTGGATCCCCTACCGGTACGGCTAGATACACACACGTATCGAGTTGATCTTTGCTTTCGTCCACCATACTTGGTTTGGAGAACTTTAAAACAGATGACAATTCGATTGCTCTGAACCCAGAGCAGGAAATCTTTGTTTATTTTCTGAGTGTCATTAACTTTACATACTGAATTATCCACCTGAAGCTAAAGTGTCCATTAAGTCCGACCTACTGACCAGTGGGTCACACCACTAGCCCTGAAGAGTCGTGTTGACTCAACTTCAAACACGACGAAACACGTGTCGGCTGAATGTGGATCAAATAAACAACCTTCCTAAGGATAAAGATACAAGGATCTGCTGTTGCTTATTACAGAACTGCTAAATACTTTGTTGAAACGTTTTTTCTTTCCCTGATTATACTGCTTTGTGGTTGCGAGAGCTTTGCTTTTTTAAGTTTGGGAGAGTCTGTTGATTTTCCGTTTGAACGGTTAGGGGCTTCTCCGTTCGCTCTTCACGCACCGCATCTTGACTTGTTGTTTTAAGTAACTCCATAACGTTTACTCTAGGCAGAGCACCCTACATGTTCTGAAATCTAAAAAACCCTCCACAGTTAGCCATGTGTTTATAGAGTTGCTGTGTCCGCTGGTAGCAATCTCCGTTGCCACCTGCGTCACCTTCCTTTTCCCCTCCATCTTCACCTCCTTCCCCCTCCTGGGTGTACTTGAAGCACACACTGACTGATAGCAGGGCCTTCCCCACCCTGTGCAGGCACAAGCACTGGGTTGGGGCTGTGTGGATGTCCTGGTGCAGTGATCATAGGGGCCCCACCACCATAGCTCCCCAGGGGATGGATGGGCACCGTGAGGCACACACAGGGAGTCTTTTCCTCCCCCACTGCATTCATTGGACACAGGGAGGGGCCTGGTGCAGCTCTCCAGGGGAATGTCAGCGCCGGGAAGCCCGAGCTGTGCAGCTGAGCGCTTTACAAAACGGATTGGCATCTTTGCTAGAGACATGCTAATTCCTTCATTTCTGAGTCCGACGATGATGGTCTTGGTTTGTTTGCTTTTTTTGTCAGATTTTCGAACACAGGGAGTTGGCTCAACGAGGAGGCTGCCAGTTTAATTAAGCTGAGTGAGCTGGTAGGTGTGCCAGTCCCACTACACAGCGCACTTTAGAGGCAGTCCACGCAACCTGCACTTTCATGGGGTTCCTGAGCCCTGGCTCTTGGGGCACAGCTGCCCATTGCCCTCCATGGAACGGTGTCAGTGCGCAGCAACACTTTCTTTTATTATAACAGCACCTTGATGTCGAGCACCGAGCTGCACTTGGAATGTGCGGGATTCTCCATGCATCTACCCACCTATATGACTCACAGGCGTCCCCCCCTGCCCTCCTCCCCCTTTTACCACCCACGCATTTGCAATGCTCCACCAATTCGAAAGCCAAGCTCGCTGGAGATTTATTTATTGTGCAAATCATCAAATGTTGTCTTCCAGTTACGTCATAGTACTTTGTTTTTATTTCATATAGAAGAAAGGGGCGAGGACGCAGCTGTGTCTACAGTAATGCATATTTTAATTGTTTAAAGATCCGTCAACTAGATTTACCTGAACCTGAAAGTGCTGTATAAATAAAGGAGATGACTTAGCGAGTAAAATTCTGGCCACTAGGATATGCTGTGCTATTTATGCCACAAGGCCCAATCCTGGCAAGGCAGACACAGCTTCTATCCCTCTGATTTGGGCAACCGAGTACCATTAAATTTAGTAACAGTAACAGATATTTAAATACAAATTATTATTATCCTCATTTTTACAGCTTAAAGCAATTCAGAACACTTTAGAAGTGTAACTATTAACAAACCGTCCCTATTTTGACAGTCATTTTCACTATAAATTCCTCACATTATTTTCAATAGTGAAATTAAAACTAAAGTCTCCTGTAATATGCAATACTTTGACTTTCTGACTTTGCAAAGTGGAAGTAAGTTCACTGCTTCAGCTTGGATATGCCCACTTTTCTCTTACAGATTCTGCTTTTAGGCCATGCTATTCTATGGTTGCAGTATTCATCTTTCATTTTAATACAGAGCTCGCACAATGTTGCCATTAAACACTCAGCAGTGCCTCTCACCACTACATCCTGAAAAAAAACTATGCGTTGTCACCGGAAACCTAAAGTTAAAAAAAGACAGCATATGGCATTGTGAATTGTTAAGAAAGAACTAACAAATTGTGTATTTTTAAAACTTAGGATTGGATTGAAGTAGAGTCTGGGAGTGTTTGAATTTTAATTACCAAAAGGCAGTTGCGGTTTAGAGCTGCCTTCGGGCTAGGGTTTGGATCAGACTGTTCCCTGCTTGTGCCTCTGTTCACTGCTTGTGCCTCTGTTCCCTGCTTGTGATCTGGTTTTTCGTGCCTCTGTTCCCTAGGGCGTTACTGGGCAGAGAGCTCTGTGTGTGTGGCTGTGTGTGTGTGTGTGGCTGTGTGTGTGTGTGGCTGTGTGTGTGGCTGTGTGTGTGGGTGGCTCTGTGTGTGTGTGTGGCTGTGTGTGTGGCTGTGTGTGTGGGTGGCTCTGTGTGTGTGTGTGTGGGTGGCTCTGTGTGTGTGTGGGTGGCTGTGTGTGTGTGGGTGTGTGTGTGTGTGGCTTTGCGTGTGTGTGGCTGTGTGTGTGTGTGTGGCTCGGTGTGTGTGGCTCTGTGTGTGTGTGTGGCTGTGTGTGCGTGTGGCTGTGTGTGTGTGGCTGTGTGTGTGTGTGGCTGTGTGTGTGTGTGGCTGTGTGTGTGTGGCTGTGTGTGTGTGTGGCTGTGTGTGTGTGTGGCTGTGTGTGTGTGGCTGTGTGTGTGTGTGTGGCTGTGTGTGTGTGTGTGTGTGTGTGTGTGTGTGGCTGTGTGTGTGTGTGTGTGGCTGTGTGTGTGTGTGTGGCTGTGTGTGTGTGTGTGTGTGTGGCTGTGTGTGTGTGTGTGGCTGTGTGTGTGGCTCTGTGTGTGTGTGTGGCTGTGTGTGTGGCTGTGTGTGTGTGAGTGGCTCTGTGTGTGTGTGGCTCTGTGTGTGTGTGTGTGTGTGTGAGAGTGTGTGTGGCTCTGTGTGTGTGTGTGGCTCTCTCTTTGTGTGTGTTAATTATAATAAAGCATTTGCGAAAAAGTGTGGCAGTCAAGGCAGCGCTCGGACGAGTGCGCTGCTCACCATAATTGGGAGCTTGCTGAGGCTGCTGCTGAGCAATGCTGATCCGAGAGTCTGCTGTTCCTGGACACACTCTTCTATTCAAATGGGATGCACCTCTACCTCATCCCGGGGAGCGGGAGCAGCTTGACTCATTTCCTGCTCCACCCAAGCTACCTTGCAAATACTCTTGTATATCGCTGCTTTCATTTTCGGGGAGCGAGTGTCCTATTCCTGTCAAATCACCACAATGTCAATGCAGGTCCGCGCTGCAGCCAGCTTCCATATTTTATCCAGAGCTCGGACGACAGATAGAGGAGGTACCAACTCCGAGACCCCTAGGCTCAAGGCCCGTGGAAGTGGAGGGAAGTGAATTTGTTTAAAGAGGGTGCCACTGAGAACCAAGGAGACGCCAGTATGAACTGTGCCCATTTGTGTTCAAGATGGAAGTCTGGTCACTGGGGCCTTGTTTTCACGTAGGTATGTAGGACCAGAATAACTTCATTTCTTTTTGGCCTGGCAGGAACACCCGATATTTACAGTGGTGCTTGTGCTGACAGCGTCATTCATCAAACTCTTTTTATGGCGCATTAATTTATGCTGCCTCATTCCTGTACGTGTATTGGCACTCCTTACCCGTCGGCGTTGCGTATATTTTTCTGAATATCCATCCACACGTCCTCACGTATCCATGCGTCTACATGCCCTAGCAGAGCTGAGCTTCTGAAAGGGTAGAAGTCTTAAGTATATGCATTCATGTTTTGCCTATCCCCAAATGTTACTTCCAAATAACTGCTACATTAAATAATTACAATAGGTTTAACAACTCTGAAAGGAAACCAACAGTTAAGTTTTTTAAGCATATAGCATTCATGTTTGCCTAGCCCCCACCACTAATTCCAAGAGTTTTAAGATCTTCTTAGAGTTTCTTGTTGCTCAAATGGGTGTAATTTCTGATAATTATAGTCTTCACTGCTTGATTTTGCTCATGAGAAAGTGCCACTGATAGCCTTAAGAATTTATATATGGGCCCACTGGCAGATATTGTATTGAAACATGGGGTGAAACCGGTGTCAGATGCTGATGACACTCAGTTGATTGTCACATTAGAGGAAAAGGATGCAGAGGCTGCACCTAAATTCAAAGCCTGCCTGAGTGATCTTGCGAAATGGATGAAGTTCAGCTGTCTGCAATTAAATGCAGTCAAGATGGAGGTGATGGTGGTTGGCAAACAGCCCTCTATCTGGTCACACTTGTGGTGGCCGGAGGAACTATGACCAACTAACTCCCATGTCTAAGATAAAAAAATTGGAAGTCTGGTTTGATAACTGTGGGAGCAGCCTTGAGGGAACTACACTGGCTACCACTAAAGATAACAGGACCGGAAACACAAATCAAAGAACATTGAGTGTGCTTTATTTATTAAGGCATTTGCGATGTGACCTGGAGAGTTTTTGGTGCTGCTCTCCATGTACACTTCAACAAGCACAGAAAGGTTTTGCTGTAATTGCTAACAAAGAATGAACAAATAATAAGCAACTGGAGGAAGGTTACACGGTGGGTTAAGGAGATTGGTAGGAGGAGGGGATAAAAAGAACAGACTGCCGTGAGAGGGCAGTGGGTGGTTTAAAAAGAGCGCGTTACGGGAGGAGGTTTTATAAAAAAACTTTAACTGGACGGGTGTTAAAAAGAACAGAAAGCAGGAGGTGGGTAGAGGCGAGTTTTAAAAATAACAGATCGGGTGAAGGAGAGGGCCTGAAAATGTAAAAAAGAAACAGAGTACCTGTAGGAGGCCAAGAGCCTGCAGTGGAAGGACACTGGTCATCGGAAGCAGTACTTGAGCCTGGCTCCTCGTAGGATGAAGATTCGAAAACCCAGGATGAAGGAGGAGGTGAGAAAGAGGCACTGACCAAAAGGAAGCAAGGAAATGAGTGACGTGGGAGCCTGGCAATGGTAAGTAATCAAAGGGTTCCAAGCTTCTTTTGTTATTTGCGTTGTAAATACAAGCGATTTCGCAAGCCCAGTGCAAGGCGAAACCTAAAAAAGGATCTGGTAAAAGCAAGGAGTGGCAAGCCTAGCTAGCCCTTCTAACAAAGAGGAATTAAAGTTTCTTGTAACGACCGAATATTATAGTAAGTTCATTCTTACTTTTGCGGTTAAGAGTAGGAATATGAGAGAGCTGATAAAAATGGTAAAGGATTTTGTGTGGGATTAGAGGTGTCAAGAGGAGAACTTGTGCCTAAAGTCTTGTTTGAGGGAAGCTATGTGTTTGAGTAGTTTTGAGCCTGGGCAAAAGACCATTTTAATGATGGATCCTACCTCCAAGGTCTAGGAGCTTTACGTTTGAAGTTAGTCGATGCTCAAGAGAACTGCATATTGTTCATTTCACGGGCTTTGAGGGATGTTGAGTTAATGGGCTCTGAATAAGAGGAGGAGAGATTTTTTATAGTACGAAATGATCACAAGCCTTTGAAGGAGAACGTTATGAGTATGTTAAATTCAGATAGGTAGCTGTGACAATAACTAAAAGATGTCGCACAGTACTCAAATAGTCAAGTTAGAGAGTCTACAGAAACACTACTGGTTTAAAGACCAGTGGCATAAAAGTATACATGTCCCTGCCAAGGATTTTGTTACTCCAAAGATTACCAAACCACTAAATCATAAAACAATATACAATTTACACACCTTGAAAAGATTCCATTGGGGATGTACCATACGTGCGCTGAGGATCGTGTACTTGGTTGGAAGTGTGTAAACACAACGAAGAAGCATAAAATATATCACATGACATTGGACTTATAAACTAACTTTTCTTGATATTCATCCTCAAACAGTATTATTTGAGACCAAATTGATGGATTGCTGCCGTGAATCTTTTTTAAGATTCTTATGAGCATTGATACGGTCTCTAGTATGATACGCAGACCGGTGGGGACTCTTTCTAAGTTTGATTTTGTATTGCTTTATGTTCCAGGTGTGATGAATTCCATGGCGGATTGTTTTTGAAGGCTGTGTACCAATGGTGATGGAAAGGATGAGATTTTAAGCAACAATTTTGATGGTGAGAGTTTGGAGGAAGAATTGAAAGTGTGTGTGTAATAACGGGTGGAATTATACTAGAAGAGGAATGATTGACAGATTTGCAGAATGACCATATATTACAAAAGGTGGTGGAACTGTTGAATACAGGTTGGATTGCTAAAAGGGTGTGTCAGGAACCCGTACAGTATTTTTGTAATGTCAAAGAGGAACTTTGCTTAAAGGATGGCTTGTAGTTAAGAGGTGATAAGTTGGTGTCTACTGTGTGTCTGAGCAGATAATTTTGTATGCTCATGAAAGCACTTGGGCATTTCCAACACCAAAGAGAGAATGTTTGACAATTATTGGTGGCCAAGCATGGATCTGATGGTTGAAAGAATTGGGGAGGGGTTGTGGTGAATGTTTGAATAGTGATAGAATCTTGAATGTATGGCTTAACCAAAGGGCTTGCGCAGAATGCCTTTTGGCCCTTGGGAGGAAACAGTGTTTGGTATTGTGGAGCCCGTAGGAATATCTAGCTCAGATCGATATGTCTTGAGTTGTATTGCCATGTACTCTCGTTGGCCAAAGGTGAAAATTGGGAATTATATTGAAACCTGTGAAGTAATTTGTTTTCTGAGTGAGGTGTTTTGACAGAGGGTTTTCGTTCTCTTTGCTGACAAATAACTGAGTGCAACTTATGTCAAAAGGGATGGAACTATATTTTTCTAACAAAGTTACATATTCGAACATATAGAAATAAATATATGGATAGAAAGGTTTAACTAAGTTTTAAAGCAATTTTCAACGTTTTGTAGCTTGTGGTAAGAGTTGAAAGCATCAGGTCAATGCATGTATCTTGCCATCTGCATTAGCAGGGAATCTAGTTACCCAACTCTCCTCAGTATTGAGTTCCACAAATCATCTTAATCTTGGAAATATCCTGCCTTTTCCCAACTTTTTCTTTCGTCTGCAAACACCTCACCCTGCAAATCTTTCACCTCTTTAAATGCTTGAACATTTTGGACTGTGACTAAAAGTTGTATTTTTTTATCCTCTTCTGTTCCAGAATTCTCATTTGCTCTGATGTACTAGAAGCAAGAGCGCTGCATTTTGCAACTTCATCTGAAAAGTTGTTGACCAGTGAAACCACCTCTCTCAATTTTTGTGTGTGCCACATTTTAAAACATTAATTTTCTCAGGCATTTGCAAGTACATCTATAATTTGTGGTCCATTTTAATGGGAATTCCAGGTGAAATCATAAGTCCCTTCGTGACCACAACGGCCCAAAGCCGTAAAGCATCCTAAAATCTTAATGGCTACCTATGCAGATTGGAACACTCAATTTGTTGGCCACGGTGCATGCTCTTGCATACGTAAGCAACTATGCAAGTTATGTTACACAAGTACGATGCCTACACAATACGCGTGTCTGTGCAGATTGCATAGGCTGCTCGAAGAGCTCTATGACTGTTCTCAGATCAGAACTGTCCACAAATAATATCCAATCAACCATCTCAGGTGGTACATCTTACATTTCTGTTCTTGCTTTGGTGCTTAACTTTCTCACATCAATACAATCATGATCAACATCATCTACTGTGTCTTACCCATCCCCCATTGGCAAAGGCAAGAGTATAGCTGGATTGAGGGTAATACAAAGTGTAACTGAAATTTATATTTTCTTGTTCCAAGATTATCTGCTCATACTTGGTCAAACATTTGTGAGATGCGGAGCACAGGTGCGTGTTTGCAATATCTCTACTTAATGTGAATCAAATGCAATGGGTGTGTACACCATTACAATTGCCTAACTCTTTTTAAATACCAAAGACTTTGCAGCAATATTTTTGCGCGACCAATCAGTAGGGGGATGGCTACCTTTTCTTTCACAACAAAATACAATAAAATCTTTCTTATAATTGGGTATTCCTAAAGCAGTTGCGCTACACAAACTCTCTAGGAAAAGTTTTTAATCCACTGAAGATACTAGCAACCATTCCCAAACAACATCCTCAGTGGGATCTTTCTCAAAATGGTAGAAACGTGTTATTCGGACAACTTTATCACTCCCTGTTCCATTTGGGGCAACTAACTATTTATTTTTCAAAGAAAGTCATAGCATTACATGGCATGAGGCATTGACGCATTGCAGCGTACTCCTGCATATCTCCATTATCATCCCATAATTCAAAATGCATCACAGTTTGTCAATTAGTTCCATAACATATACTATTTAATCCTCACCCACACACATCCATCCCAATTCAGGGGTGCAAGAAGGACTTATTTTTTTACCCTATTATATTTTGGCTGGGGATACTTTGTACCCATTTCAGACAAATGATTTAATAATATAGCAAATGTGTCAAGTCTACAGCCCTCTCTCATTCTGGGAGCTAATATCGGGCCATTGAAGTATTGTGCCTGCTCGGAAGCAAAGGTAAAATGTAAAGACCCCAAATCTTTTTTGAGTATTTGTGAAGAAAATAAAGTATTCTTTTTACACCCTTTTGGAATTCTACAGCAAACGAGAAGCTTAGTTTTCGAATCTGAACACAAAAAATATACTGACTATACTCATAAAGAGGAATAGAGAAAAATGCTTGACATAAGTCTAGGATAGTACACCACGCAGCTTCTGCAGAAATCAGAAATAACATTACTGCAGGATTTGGTACCATGGGACGAGATGGGATAAGTGTATCGTAACTTTTTCACAAGTCCTTTACTATACACTCAGTTTCTTTATGTCCATGATCTGAGAGTAACATGGAATCCCTAACATTTATTTAAAAAAGCCCTGTTCAATCATTTTGTCAATGACAATTGCTTCATAAATTAAGTTGTTATTTTATACTTGGACAATTAGCGCACGTTCTTGAAGACAGACTCCATGTCAGTCTGTCTGTTGATATTTAAAACTTTCTTGATTTAAAAACTGTGCAGACCCTGCGCTAGTCTGACTATTGAATTATACTTGAAATGTTCTTGACTTTGAGCTGAGCAGATTCTAAGCAAGTCCTCTTGCTGAACTATACTTTGGTTCTGGCATTTAAGATAGACCTTACGTTAATCCTCTTGAAGTTTCATTATTTGATGCATTATTGATGCTTTTTTAAAAATTTGACTTACTAACTACTTTTTGTATTTGATAAAATAACAAAAATGTAAATACCCCTTTAGGGTTTCAAATTGTGTCCCATGAATTCTTTTTATTTGAGTAAGTGCCATCCTTTTATGTGACTCACATAACCCCGTTCCTGTCTCTCAGCACTTTTGATTTATTATTTAAATGGTGAAGCTCGTGCCAAGTTCACTTAAGTACTTTCTGTATTCCGGTTCTTAACATTCTGATTGCTACATAATTTTTATTCGTTTCATGTACATGATGTCCACCCAACATGTCATTTATTGCTTGGAGATACAGTGAAGAGAGCGATAATACAACATCCCTATCTCTACCTTCAGGTACAAAAGTCATGTTGCTTTAGTAGGTCTTCAACCCACTATCTCTAGGTAGATTCAAATGGCAATGAACCCGTTGCATTAGTGGAATCAAAAGTAGATACTTTTCTACGAATCATCGTTTTTGAAGAGAGTGGGTTCTATAGGTAAAATGTTGGAAAGAGATGACAAATACACAATTTGTTTCAGAATTAGATTTCTTCAGCTCTGTAGACCACACTTAGTTTGGAGACGTTTCAGCCTGCAGTTTTCTGAACAAGCAGCTAATTCGTGTAACTACATTGAGTGATTGTATTATAAAACACATAACTTCAACTGCAAACATTGCAACTCTCTGATCTTTGCCAGATAATTCATTCACTCCATTGTGTATCCACTTCACTGACTCTGCTGTACGCATCCGACTTGATGACCAAATGCAAGATATTGACACAAACCTCTGCAGACTATCACAGTTAGCAATACTTTGAAGTTCTTCAGTAGCTGAATGTACACCAATGACAAACCGTCTCGAGTCGTGCAATAACAAACATGCTAACAGACAAGAACAGTATACGGTTAGAACCAAGTGCCTCCACTGTGAACCCTGATGAATAGAACATCTTAAAAGGATTTATACGCATTTTAAGATGTATTCCTTTCGGGAGACGCGCGAGCGCGTCAACCAAGATGGCCGCCGCCACCGGAGCTCCGTGATTCCTAGGAGCTTTTAGCTCGATTTAACGACAAATTCCTGAATTAAACCCAGCGAAAACACCAGCGCTTGCCTCCTGAAGCCTTTCCTCACCTGTGAGTGCTTTTTCTTGCGATTTTGGTAGACGGGAGTTTTCTCCTCACCTCCCATGCTTCTGCTCCATACTGCTCCTCGAGGTCCTGCCGAGATTGTGAGCCTGGGGGCGGAGAGTTAATTAAGAAAGAGGCTGGCTTGGGCCTAGCTCCGCCTACAGCTCTGTTTAGCTGCTGCACCTGGGTTTTTTCAGTGTTTTATGCTGCATTGGTCCATATTTACAACAATTTTCCTCACATTTTGAGGTAATTTTGTCTCAGTCTATTTTATTCATATTAAGGAACATATTTTCTCCTCAAAATGGATTCAAAAAATCCTCCCACAAATAAAAGGAAGCAGCAGGTTTCCCCTCCTCCAACAAAGTCTAAAGTGGTGGAATCCTCGGAACCTTCTTTGGCTCTGATTTTGGAGGAAATTAAAGCCTTGCGTTTAAATACTGACTCCATTGCCTTAGAAATTAAAAATGTTCGTAAAGATATGGCTTCTATGTCCATGAAGGTGTCAGATAATGCCATTAAAATCCAAGATAATAAGAATAAGTTGTATGCTTTTACACCTTTAATGGCCAGAATTATTCCAATGCATTCTCAGCTGCTGGACTTAGAGAATCGCAATAGGCAATACAATCTGCGCATCTTTAATTTGCCTGAAGAAATCGAAGGGACCAATTGTCGACTTTATCTTGAATCTCTTTTGCCTGGTCTCTTGAATATTAAGTTCGCAGAAAAATTTGAAATTGATAAGGCTCATAGAGTTCCGTCACATCGTAATCCTCGTCATTCAAAGCCAAGGCAGATGATATTTAAGGTCCTGCGTCATCATCATCTGGTTCTTATTCGGAAAGCTGTTCGTGAAATACCATCATTGCTGGTGAATGGAACCAAAATCTTCATCCATCAGGATTTTGCTAAAGAAACTGTGGCTATTCGTAAAGAATTCTCTTATCTTCGTCCACAACTGAGGAGCCTTTGCTTCAAATACTTCACTTTACTTGAATCTCCTGAGGCGGAAGCCGGGAGTTACGCTAAGGATAAAAATTGTATTTACTGCTTTTTAAAACTGTGATTATCTGATTTTAAACCACTTTGCGCCCACTCCCCAGCACCTACCTGAAACTCCCCAAACAGCCGATATTAACGCTGTAAGGGGTCAGGAATCACTCGCACGCCGCCATCACCGGCCGCGAGGAGCCACGGACACGCCCACCCCGGTTGGCCACGCCCACCCCTCGCCAAGCATATAAAGCGCGCCCTGAATGATAGAGCTGCACTTTACTTGAATCTCCTGAGGCGGAAGCCGGGAGTTACGCTAAGGATAAAAATTGTATTTACTGCTTTTTAAAACTCTGATTATCTGATTTTAAACCACTTTGCGCCCACTCCCCAGCACCTACCTGAGACTCCCCAAACAGCCGATATTAATGCTGTAAGGGGTCAGGAATCACTCGCACGCCGCCATCACCGGCCGCGAGGAGACACGGACACGCCCACCCCGGTTGGCCACGCCCACCCCTCCAACGCCCGAGGACCACCTATAAATCATGTGTCAGTTCAGGAGCGCAGCGGACGGGCGCAGCGGGCGCGCCGTCAGCGTGCCGAAGGCGCGCCAAAGGCAAGCCCGTCCGGGCCCAGCCGGCCCCAGGCCCAGTCACTCTGCCCATTTCCGCCAAAAAATGCCTGACCTACTCCCGGGACAGGCTTCTAGCCTTAAACACCCAGAAACACCCATCCTGCACGAACATCCTGACCGGCGACAACCCGTTCACCAGGTGCAGCCTCTGCAACCCTGCCGGCCCTGATCCGGCACCCAGGGGACTCCAACTAGGCCTACTCAACTGCAGGTCGCTCGTTAAGCACGCGCACAAAATTAACCTCCTGATCTCAAACCACGCTACTGATATCCTCTTTCTCACTGAAACTTGGCTCACTCCCTGCAATGGCCCTGACATAGTCCTTGCACTCCCTCCCGGATACCTAATATGCTCGCTGAATAGACCAGAGGGTAGAGGAGGTGGACTAGCCATAATTTACAAGGACGTCTTCACCTGCAGAACCTCGGACGGCCACGTCAAGGGATGTGAAAGCTGTCACTTTACCATCCAAATCTCCCCAGTGACATCGCTGTCGGGAATGCTTGTATACCGCCCCCCTGGCTACCTTGCTGAATTTCCTAGCAAACTCATCGATCAAATCACTACTGAGTGCACGTCTTCCTCTAACTACCTTCTATTGGGGGACCTCAATGTCCACTTCTTGGACCCGGTCGACAAGCAGGCGATAGAACTGCTACAGGACATCACCTCCACCGGCCTTGACCTAAAAAACCCACAGGCCACTCATGACAGAGGGCAACTACTCGACCCCATATTTACCAACATCCAAGACCTGAAAACCCTTGCCCACGTCCCCCTCCCCTGGACCGATCACTTTCTGGTCCCCTTTGAAAGGGCCATCAACATTCCGCCCCCTCAACCCCCCAAAATCAGGACCCTTACAAGACGATGGCACAAACTGGTCCCAGACGAATGGGCAGCCAAATTAAGGGAAAACGTCCCCCTCCCCTCTCAAGACCCCATCGCCGCTGACAATGAATTCAATACTTGGGTTACCCAATCTCTGGATGACATCCTTCCGAAAACCAGCACTCTGAAACGCATTAAGAGAGTCAACCCGTCCCCTTGGTACACCCCCGAACTCAACCTTTTGCGAAAGGAATGCAAGAGGAACGAACGCCTTTGGAGGAAGGACAAAACGGCAGAAAAAAAAGACACATTTCGTGCCTCCGTAAAAGCCTACAAAAGGGAATTACGTAATACCAAAATCGTATTCTATGAAGGCAGAATCAAAAACGCCGCCTGCTCGGCCCACGAAACCTTCACCATTCTCAAGGAACTCCTTCACGCCCCTGACCCCCCTGTCAAACCACTGGACCCCAAAGCAGCGGAAAGCAAATGCACTAAACTCGCTACCTTCTTTGACGAGAAAATTCAAAAAATTCTCTCGACCCTTCCCCCCACCGAACCTAATCGCATGGACCGGGATCCTGCCATTCATCCCATCCATCTCTCCCATCCTCCTGACAGCCCCTCACCTTCCCTGGACGCCATCGGTCCAGTCTCCACGGAAGAGGTTGTGGCAACATTGGCCTCAATCAAAAGTGGGTCCTCCCTCGATCCCGCCCCCCTCCGCTTCCTGAAAAAAGTGACCAGCACCATCACCCCCCCCCTCACGGCACTGATCAACTCCTCCCTCTCGCAGGGCCTAGTCCCCCCCAACTGGAAAGCGGCAGCGGTCAAAGGCCTACTAAAAAAACCTTCTCTAGACCCCCAGGATCTCTCCAATTACAGACCTATCTCCCTTCTCCCAGGAAATAGTAAGATCACGGAGAAGTTAGTGAACAAACAACTTTCACTATTCCTGGAGAACAACAACTTACTCGGGGTCTCCCAGACAGGGTCCCGTCCAGGCCAGGGCACTGACATCGCCCTCCTGGCAGCAGTGGAGAAGGCCAGAAGCATTCTGGACACGGGAGGATCAGTGGCAGTGATCCTCCTGGACCTCAGTGCGGCCTTCGACACTGTGGACCATCTCACCCTAATCCAACGACTGGGAGAAATTGGAGTAAGGGGTACGGCCCTGAAGTGGCTAAAATCCTTTCTAGAATGCCGTTCCTTCCAGGTCTGGGAGAACGACAGCCACTCACCAGCTATCCCCCTCCGCTGTGGAGTACCGCAGGGCTCATCCCTTATCCCAACATTATTTAACGTGTACATGGCCCCGCTGGAGAAACTGGTCAGTCCGTTCGGCGTATCAATCATCAACTACGCCGACGATACCCAGCTGGTGGTAACCCTCTCACACCCTCACCATTCCCCCTCTGACCTCCACAGTTGTCTCACTGAAGTCCACAGTTGGATGAACTCCTCATTAAAACTAAACGGCTCCAAGACCGAGATATTGCTGCTCGGACACAAAGGGCCCTCCCTGCCGCCACACCTCTGGCCCAACTGCCTGGGTGACCCCCCGCACCCAAGGAAGAGGTCAAGAGCCTAGGCGTTTGGATTGAAAACGACCTGAGCTTCAGAACACAGGCAAAAAAGACGGCAGGAATATGCTTCGGACTCCTCAGGGCCTGCAGAAAGATCTTCCCCTTGCTCCCCGCGAACGCCAGGAAACTCCTGATTCAGGGCCTCATCCTGGCAAGACTTGACTACTGCAATGCAATCTATCTGGGAGCTCCCGAAGCCACCCTCAACACCTTGCAGAAAGTTCAAAACGCCGCAGCCCGCCTACTCACTGACACACCGCAAGGTCATCGGCAAAGCCAGCTCTCAAGCTTCTCCACTGGCTCCCAGTCAGAGAAAGGGTTGCCTTCAAGGCTCTCTGTCTGGCCCACAAAACCCTCAACAACAACGGCCCTCCCCTCCTCAAGGAATTCATCATCCCCTACAAAACGGAAAGGGCCCTCCGGTCCAGGGGAGAGAACCTCATCACAGTCCCCAGAGTTAAAAAAGCCAGGTCCGGAGGCCGCCGCTTCTCGGTTCACACGGCCAAACACTGGAACAACCTCCCACGGAGACTGAGAACTGAACCCAATCTCCTCCAGTTCAGGAAATCACTAAAGACCCTTCTCTTTCCTCACCCATAATTCCCTCCATTGCTGAACCCCCCTTGAGATTCAGGTCTAGCGCTGGGATGCTCTAGGGTTACTACGCGCTCTACAAAACCTTTAAATAAATAAATAAATAAATAAAATATGGACTATTTGATCCCTCTTCAATGAGAGTCTGGAAAGACAATGTCTCTAAATCTTTTCAGCGTCCAGAAGATCTTCGTCTTTTCCTTGAACAGCAAGTTCCTCCATCAATGGATACACAAGACCCTAATTCTTGACTGCATCTCGCTGGATTCTTATGGCAGGTTTATAACTAAATTTCTTTATGGGCTCCAACGGTAACTGGCCATGCTTGAGGAACGGGTGTGCGTTTCCTTGTCTTTATTTATGTTGTATGTTTGTGCCTCACTCTCTCTTTTTTGTTTCTCCATTTCCTATTTTTCGATCAGAGTTACTCTCTTAGCCTTCTTCTTGTTCCCATTTCTTTCTTTTCCTTCTCTTCTATCCTAATGGCTAATGTTCATAATATTAAAATAGTTTCTCTTAATGTAAAAGGTTTACGACATCCAGTAAAACGTTTAAAAATTTTAGATTATTTAGGTAATTCTAAGGCTGACATCTGTTTTGTCCAAGAGACACATGTTGATGATAAAGTTTTAAGTTATATGAACAAAAAGTGGGTGGACTCTATTGTCTCTTCACCTGCTGCAGGTAAAAAGAATGGGGTCGCTATTTTCTTTGCCAAAAGGTTGCATTGTCAGGTCTTGCATAAGATCTCAGACTCTGATGGCAGATATATTATAGCTAAAGTTAAAATTCATGACTCGGTTTTCTTTTTGATTAATGTTTATGGCCCTACGTCTGAGGATCCTGTTTTCTGGTCAACTGTTACGTCTGAAGTTTTAAAGTTGGGAAATGCTCCATTGATTTTTGGTGGTGATTTCAATATTTTTGTGGATCCCTTATTGGATAGACTGTCTACATCTCGATTTCGACCGTCTAAGACTTTTCATGCCTTTAAGACTTTTCTTCAAACCACCAAGTTAGCTGACATTTGGCGATTACACCACCCAACTGGTAAAGAATTTTCTTTTTTCTCCAATCCTCGTAATTCCCATTCCAGAATAGACTATTTTTTCCTTTCCCCTTCCCTTATTCAATTTGCAAATAATCCTACCATTGGTACCATCGACATTTCAGACCACGCTATGATTTCTTTTGTTTTGAATGTATCCTCATCATTTACTAAACAGTCCAGATGGCGTATGAATTCCGACATTGTTCTTAATGACACTCATAAACCCAAAATACTTCAGGCTATTCAGGATTATTTCACTTTCAATCCAGAAGGTTCTACCTCTATTACCACTCGATGGGATGCATTTAAAGACTATATTAGGGGTACCACTATTTCTATCATGGCTCATGAAAATAAGAAGTTTAATTCACAGGTTAAATCCTTAGAGAAGCAAATAGCTCATTTTGAGCGTTTATTTATTTCGTCTAATGATCCCCAATATAAAGTAAAATTACAAAAGCTGAGGTATGAAGTCAATGCTATTCTCAGCACTAGAGCAGGTATACAACTCTCTAAATCCAATGCTAAATTTCGTTTTAACACCAATAAGTCTGGTATACTTTTGGCTAATTATTTACGTATTAAAAGAGACAAAACTCAGATCACTTCCAATAAATGCCCTCAGGGTAAAATTGCTTTTTCCCATAATGAGATTGCTAATGAGTTTTTGAATTTGTATTCCACTTTATATAATAAACCAGATGATTGTGATGATTCTTTAATTGATTCCTTTTTACAACATTCTGATTTACCTCACATTTCTTCCTCTGATAAAATTAAGTTAGATTTACCCATTACTAAGAAAGAAATTCTCTCGGCCATTAAATCACTTCCAAAGAAAAAATCCCCTGGTCCTGATGGTATCCCTGCCGAATTTTATAAAGAGTTTCAACATCATCTTTTACCTTTTTTGAGCCAGATTTTTTCTCATTTTTCTTCCTCCGGTACCATTTCAGGTTCTTTCTCTGAGGCCTTAATTGTTGTACTTCCCAAACCTGATAAAGACCCTACCCTTGTTGCTAATTATCGGCCCATTTCATTGATTAATCAAGATTGTAAACTATATGCTAAAATTATCGCTTCCAGGTTAGCACCTATCCTTCACTCAATTATTCACCCTGACCAATCTGGTTTTATGAAAAATCGATATTCTGCTAATAATACGAGAACGTTATTACATATTATTGAGCAAAGCTCCACTATCCTTAGCCCTGCTGGTGTTATGGCATTAGATGCTGAAAAAGCTTTTGATAAAATCCATTGGCAATTTCTATTTAAAACTTTGTTATCTTTTAATTTTGGCCCCTCCTTTATTCGTATGATTTCTGCTTTATACTATGCTCCCACAGCTCGATTATTTATTAATGGCCAGATTACTAAGCAATTTTCTCTTATCAGAGGAACTCGTCAGGGTTGTCCCCTCTCCCCTCTTTTGTTTTTACTTGGTATAGAGCCATTTCTTAATTACATTCGAAAATGTGATAACATTCAGGGAATTAATATCAATGATATTACTGTTAAAACTTTAGCATATGCTGATGATGTGTTATTATTTATTAGTAATCCTGTTTCCTCTGTTCCTTTTTTGCTTGATATTATTTCTAAGTATTCTACTGTGTCAGGTTATAAGTTAAATGTTACTAAAACTGAATTTTTTCCACTAAATATGTTATGTACTCCTGATATGCTACCCTCACCAGATATAGTTTGGCAAAAGAGCAAATTGAAATACCTTGGAATATTATTTTCATCATCCCATCATGCTACTTTAAAATTAAATTGTGATTTCCTTCTAGAATATATTAAACAAAAAACATCCAAATGGTCCTCCCTTCATCTTTCTTGGTGGGGGAGAATGGAATCTATTAAAATGACTATTGCCCCTAAAATATTTTATTCTCTTGCAATGATCCCGACTCAATTTCCACTCAAATTTTATAAAGATGTTGACAAACTTTTATCGAAATTTGTATGGAATAATAAGCCTCCCCGTATTGCTTATAAAAAATTAAAAATCCCCAAATGTCATATTGGTTTTGCCCTACCTGATTTCCTGTTGTATCATAAAGTGTTTATCCTTAAACAGAGTTCGTTATGGTTTAATATATCTCCTATGCTTACTCCCACTATCTGGTTTCATATTGAGACTTCCCTTGTTAAACCTTTTCCTTTATTATCCCTGTTAACCATGTCTCCCGCATCTAAAATTGTGCATTTTTCTTCCATAATTAAATCATCAAGGTTAATTTTTAATGATTTAGATTCCAATTTTGAATCCCCCTTACTTTCTACAGTACATTTGTCCTTGTGGCATAGTGCCTTGATAAAATTAAATAGGAATATTTCCTTTTGGTCTTCCTGGATTGCTAATGGTATTTTTTATCTTGGAGATGTTTTCATGGATAATGAGTTTATTCCATTTATTCAACTCCAATCAAAATTTAATCTGCCTTTATCTGATCTGACAAAATATCAATATCTCTGTAATTCTATTTTAGATTCCTTTCCCAATGGCATTCCTTCAAAAATGACAGCTGATTTTATGCTTTATGTTAACACTGTTTCTTTATCCTCTAAAGCGGTGTCGGTCTTCTATAAGAAACTCACCGTATCCTTAGGTTCCAATGTTGATACAATTTCTACTTTCTGGAATAATGAGTTATCTTTATCATTGCCAAATGATTCCTGGTCATTAATATGGTCCCTTTCTATTTCTGGATGTTTACCAGTATCTATTTATCAAACTAATGCTTATATTTTGTTTAATTCCTTATGGACACCATTGCGTTTATTTAAAGCTCACTTATTACCATCTAATCTATGCTGGCATTGCAATTTACATCCTGGTTCCTTACGTCATATGTTATTTGATTGTCAGACTATTTTAAAATTTTGGTCTGAAGTATGGAACGTGATACAGAAAATTTTGCCTATTTCTGATTTACCCTCTTATAATTTAGTTATATGTAAATCTGTTGCTTTGAGTGTACCCCTTGATGATATTGAAGCAAAATTTAATTTTCTGGTATCAGCTGCGTTAAAATCCATCACTTTTTGTTGGAAGGATGCTTCTTCCCTTTCAGTCCATGCTTGGTGGTCCTGGATTATCTTTACAAGAAGAGGTGCACAATTGTCATTAGAAGGTGTTCATCATAATTCTTCGACTTTTCAATCTTTCTGGTCTCCTATAGATTCATATGTACAGTTATAATTATTGTTGTTTTATTGCTCATGTAGTATTGGTAACTCTACTTATTTAAGTATTTATGCTATGTAATGTACATTTCCCTTTCCCTTCTCCCTTCCCCTCCTTTCCCCTTCTTCTGTTTTCCTTTAACTGACACATTTTTTTTTCTTGCGATGAATTTTATTGATGACTGTATTTTTATGATTATTCTTTTTCGCTTCTTTGTATTTTAATGAATTCCTTCACTTTTTTGTATGTCTTTATGTACTTCTCCTTTCTTAAAATTCAATAAAATTTTACTGAACTAAAAAAAAAAGATGTATTCCTTTCAATCTAGAGCTCCTATGGTCTTTGGAGAGTATAAAGTACTTGTACACAAATGCAAAGAGATGGGCATAGGTCATACTTTTGAGTCGGTCTTCGACAGAGATCACCACCTAAAGTGCAAACACTACCACCTAGATGAGTGTGGGTAGGTTCAATGTAGAACGTTTAGTGCATTAAATTCATTTAAAACAAAGAATTGGGAGTTAACTTTATGGACATGTTCTCGGGCGTACAGCTAAATTAAAATATTCACAGCAAAATGCAAGTAAACAAAGACCTCTGAAACAGTAGTTCAAAACAGCCCACATAAAAAGGACCACCGAGGACATCCCACTGACACCGCTCAATCAATCACACAAGATATTTAAATAAATCACTCTCAAAAGCAAAATGACACTGTTCGGGGGAGACAATCCAGAGGTGCGAAACTTAGACATGACTAGACCTTGGAAAATGAACAGTAAATAACAGACCCCTAAAGCAATTGATACTATGACAGAGTGATGCACACATGCCCACCATCCTAACACCAAAACCAATAACCACTCAACTATTAAAATGGCTACTAGTATTGCCTATCAAAAAACATTGAAAACCGGATATTTTAAATTACCAAGCCATAAACAAACCCAGAGCTAAGCATTGGTTCTTAAATTCGAATAACATTCTACACCCCTAAGTAAAAACCACCAAAGAGACAGTGCTCCCTTCTCATTGATCAGCTATTACAACAAGGCAACTTTACATCATCACATCCCTCCACCATATTGCGGCGCTTATGAAACAGGTCGTGCGCAGGTAAACAACAGTTCTTACCCTTCTCGGTCTATCTGAGGGAGCGGATGTTTAGGGGTGTTGCGGTGCTTCCGGTGAAACTGTGTAAAGCCCAACTTTTCGGGCTGGAAGTCCCAAGATGCACCACTGAGGAAAGAAATATTAAGCAGCGTATTACATCAGAGGAGGACTCTCAGGCGCAAACTGTGTACGTTGAACTGAAAAACACAATTCCATCTAAACATTTTTACCAAGACCTACATTAAATTGTGATCTTTTTTCAGTATGTACAAATCTGTCAGATCACAAAATGCTCGAGGTTCAAACACAATACGTTTTCTATGAACAATGATGTTTACCCAACCAGCACGCACAGAACAAATTGAACCCTTTAGACAAAAACTGCTGTATACACATCTCCACAGCCAAGTAGACCAACTCACAGACTTCTTTCGAAACGTAGGAAATTTCCAACTTTTATGAGATTCACAAATATTCCATAGACTGCAGAAGCCCACAAAAGCCATATAGTTCCTGATAATGTTGACTGTCTACACAAGTAATACGTTGGTAAAAGTGCATTGTAAATGTATCTTTTCTCTCCAGAGAGAATATCTTTGAAGCAACTCCTATCTCTAAATCCCAAGTAAATATCTAGGTGTTCCCTCTCCTATCCCACCAAGCAAAGAATAAAGCAACACTAAGTCATTTTTATGTGTGCTTCCAGTGTGGAAAATGTCATATGATAAATAATCTGTCAAAAATGTCAGTTTCTACAAGTTCATGAAGTAAGATGCAATTTGACTCAGAGAACACAGAGGGTTTTGCAAAATACACGTTTCTGGAATGACATATGGGTCTTACCACTTTTCTGAATACAACGGTGTTAAAAGGCTAAGTGCAGTAACATGGATGCAATATACCCATGTATATCTATTTACACAATATGTGTATGATGTTTCATGATGACTTCCCCACCAAATCCAGTTTCTCACTTTTTGACATGTTATGTCCTTTATGTTACATTGCAATTTACAGTGCGTGCAGTAGAAAAGCATGGGATGTATGACGGTATGACGCGTACCGTCACAACGCGTGCTTTTACAACGCGTCCCTTACAACGCAAGTCGTTACCACGACTTGCGTTGGGGGCGCGGATTGAGAATAGTATAATTTACTATTCTATCACCAGTCCCCGTGGTCACTAGGGAAGGTGTTGGAATAGTAAATATACTATTCTTAATCCTCTAGCGCCCTTTAGCGCAAGTCGTGGTTACGACTTGCGTTGTAACGGCTGCGTCGTAAAAGCACTGCGGAGTAAAATCCGCGTCGTAAAGGATGTTCCCCAAAACCAGGCTACCGTATAGAAGCAGCAGGTTTTCTAACTGCTCGGAGAACATGTTTAAGCCTGAGACCAGCCTATTGAGATACCCTCCCACAGAGAGAGACAGAAGACATGAAGCCCAGGTGAAGACAATCTAATGCCCGCACTGAATGCACATATTTTAAGTGATCAGAAATCCGTTTCGTCTTAATGCTGTGCATGCATTTCAGGCTGGAACAACTGAGTTAGGCACTCGTTAAAACCTAAGCGGACAGATACCCCACCTTTCAGCAACGCCTAAAGCATCATCGCGCTCTGCAGCCCATATCTCCCCAATGTATAGAGCCATAAAGGGAAAGTGCACAGACCCCCACAACAGTCATACCTATACTACAACCAACTTCCAGATGAGTAGATTAATGCACCTCTAGCCAGTAGCGACTGATGTTCCACGAATCTCAACCTTTTTTTAGGTGGCAAAAGCTAATTTTACACACAATGTGGTTATCAAGGATCTCTGCCGACATTAGAATTTATACCAAAGCACTGTCCAGTGTGGCAAAACAATACTGAGGATTAACTATCGAGCTGCAACCTCCATCAGTGGAACATCAACGACTGCTAGATCATCAAGCTAAGAATGCAAAGGTGGTAGGTTTATTGTTAACTCCTTATCTTTTTACCTCGACAAGGTAAGCAACCGTCAACACCTTGAGGGTATAGTAATAGTCGATATTCTGCAGTCGATATTGTGGGAACGCAGTATTAAAACCTCGATACGCTGACCTACAAAGCGAGAAATGTCTAAGACTTCTAATGCTTCAATTACTTACCGGTAATTGCATTACTCTGAGTCCTACTCCCTCGCTTCCCTTACTTACGAAATTGAGGCATCCCTGCCTCACCAGACACCCGTACCCACGTGATTTGTCACGTGGGGAATATATATAGCCCCCAGCCCCCTCATACCTCCTGTAATACCACACAGATCGAAACCATACCAAAAGGTTGGCCTGGACCATCAGGGAGGGAGGGAGGGATGTAAGTAAGGGAAGCGAGGGAGTAGGACTCAGAGTAATGCAATTACCGGTAAGTAATTGAAGCATTACCTCATCGTCCCTCCCTCGCTTCCCTTCCTTACGAAATTGAGATGTACAAAGCCAAACAGGACAACCAAAGAAGGTATGCAAAAAAACAGGTTTATTAAAAAACACAGAAGACCAGGGGAAAAATCACTATTCAGGAATCATAGTGGAAAGAACCCTGTGTCCAAACACATCAGCACAGTCAACCTCCTGGCCAATCCTGTAATGAGAGGCAAAGGTCAGCGGGGAAGCCCAGGTGGCAGCCTGGCAGATCTCTGAAATGGAAGCCCCTTGGACCTCAGCACAGGAAGCAGCCATGGAGCGAGTGGAACAACCCTGAACCCCCAAAGGAGAAAGGTGCCCCCCCTCTTCATACGCCAAAGAAATCAGAGAACGAACCCAACGACTCAAGGAAGGAGTAGAAGGACGCAAACCCCTATTCACAGGACCAAAATTAACAAAAAGGGAATCAGAGAGACGGAAAGGAGCGACCCGCTCCAAATAGACCAGGAGAGCCCTCCTAACATCCAAAGAGTGAAGCCGCACCTCAGACTCCGAGGACGGGGAACCAAAAAAGGAAGGAAGAACCAACTCCTGATCCCTGTGGAATTGAGAGTCCACCTTAGGACGAAAGGAAAGAATAGGTCGCAACATGATCCTGTCATCAAAAACCCGACAAAAAGGGTGTTTGGAAGAAAGAGCCCCCAGTTCACTCAGGCGGCGAGCAGATGAAATGGCCACCAAAAAGAAAGTCTTGAAGGACAACAGGCGCAGATCCACAGAAACCAACGGCTCAAAGGGAGATGACATCAAGGCGTCCAAGACCAGAGAAAGATCCCAGGTCGGAAAATGCCGCCGAGGGGCAGGAAGAACGTTACTCAAACCCTTAAAAAGGCGACTGACCAACCCCTCAGAATCCGAGAGATTGCCCCAAGAGCTCCTAAACGCCCTAATCGCAGCCCACTGCAAACGAAGGGAAGACACCTTCAAGCCCAAGGAAGCACCCTCCTGAAGAAACAGCATCACCTCAAACAAAGAAGAGGAAGAGGGGTCCAAACCTTTGACAAGACACCACCGACAGAAAGAACGCCAGTGCCGTAGGTAAGACTTGTTGGTCGAAGCGCGTCTAGCCGCCTGCAGAGTAGAGGTCAAACCAGCCGGAACCCCCCGTCGCAGAAGACCTAGGCGTTCAACCTCCAAGCCGCCAAGCGCATCCGGCCCAGAACATCCTGTTGAAACGCCGGGAAGACCAAAGGGGGAGGAGACAGAGGCAGCAACCACTCCACCTCCGACCTCAACTCCACCAGGAGAGGAAACCAGGAGGCACGAGGCCACGCCGGAGCCACCAGAATCACAGAAGCCCCCGAGGACCGGACCCTCAGCAGGAAGCGGAGAAGAAGGGGGAAAGGAGGAAACGCATACAGAAGCCCGCGGGGCCAAGGGCAAGAGAGAGCATCCACCGCCCAGGCCGACCCCTCCCGACAGCGGGAGACAAACCGGGACACCAAGGCATTTCCCACATCCGCAAAGAGGTCCACCACCGGAACACCCCAACGCAACGTCAGAGCCACAAACAACTCCCGACGAAGGCAGAAATCCACAGACGACGGAATGGCCCTGCTGAGGGCATCCGCCCGGGAATTGGACACCCCCCGAATATGGATCGCCGAGAGAGCCAACAGATGAGATTCCGCCCAAACAAACAACCGCCTCGCCACAAGGGCCAGAGAAGAGGACCTTGTTCCCCCCTGCATGTTGACGTAAGCCATGGCCGTGACGTTGTCCGTCCTGACCAGGACCACGGAACCCAGCAGAAACTGGGAGAAGGCCAACAGAGCCAAACGGACAGCCTCCAACTCCCTCCAGTTCGATGACATCCTGCTCTGAGCGGGAGACCAGAAGCCCCTGGACTGATGAACCCCCAGCCAGGCCCCCCAACCCGAGAGGCTGGCATCGGTAGTCACCACAACCGGAGCCGGAGGAGAGAGAGAGACACCCTTCAGCAAATGATCCCGAACCAGCCACCAACCCAGAGAAGATCTGATCTGAGGGGAAACCGGGATCGGAGAAGAGAGGGGAAGACAATGGGGAGACCAATGCGCCAGAACATGAGCCATCAGTGTGTGCAAATGAAATCTGGCCCAAGGAACCAGAAACACTGTGGCAGCCATATCCCCCTGAACCTGCAGCCAACGTGCCGCCACCTGCACTGGACCGGACAGCAGAGACAGGACGTGAGACTGAATCTTGACCACCCGAGCCTCGGGCAGAGTGACCACTCCCAAATCCGTCCGAAACCTGGCCCCAATGAAGAGACGATCCTGGGAAGGAACAAGGAACGACTTGCCCAGATTGACAAGAAAGCCGTGCCCCCTCAAAACGGCCAGCACCAAGACTGTGTGATCGACAGTCAACTGGAAAGAGGGAGCATGAACCAGCCAGTCGTCCAGATAAGGATGTAAAAATATCCCCTGACAGTGGACCAGGGCCACCAAGGGGGCCAAGAGCTTGGTGAAAACCCGAGGGGCGGACTTCAGCCCGAATGGCAAAACCGCAAACTGGAAGTGGAAGCCGCCAACTGCAAAGCGAAGAAACTGCTGATGAGTCCGAGCCACAGGAACGTGAAGGTAGGCGTCCTGTAAATCGATAGACGTCATGAAGTCCCGGACCCCCACCAACGGAATGATGGACTGCAAAGTCACCATCTTGAAGTGAACGGTCCGAACCCAACCATTCACCCTCTTCAGGTCCAGAACCGGCCGGAATCCCCCTGACACCTTCTGGACCAGAAACAAAATGGAATAACATCCCAGACCTCGCTGCGCCAGCGGGACCGGAACGATCGCCTTCTTTGACAGAAGATCCCGAACCCCTTCCAGTAGAGCCTCCCTCTTGGATGGAGACTTGGGGATAGGAGTAAGGATGGTGCCCCAGCCGGGCGGAACGGCGACAAAGTCGATAAGATAGCCTCTCCTGACAATAGTCAATGCCCAGCGATCCCTTACATCCAGCTGCCAAGCGTCCAGGAAAGACATCAGCCTCCCGCCCACAGGACCCGAGGGCGAAACACAGTCGACGTCAGGACTTCCTCTTGAAGGTATCCGCCGGAAGCTTGGGACCAGGCAAGGCCGAAGATTTCCTGGGCCTGAAATGGCGTTGACGAGCAGAAAAGTTCCTGGAGGACTGGCGGGAAGACTGAAAAGATGCAGAGGAGGAAGGAGCAGGATTCCAAAAACGGCGAGAACCAGAGGAAGACGCCTTGCCCTTGTAAGGCAGAGCATGCTTACGGTCCTTGAATGCCTTAGTGACCATACTATCCAGCTGGTCACCAAAGAGCAACTTGCCATCAAAGGGAATCTTAAGGAGTGAGGACTTCTCCGAAGAATCAGCCTTCCAGTCACGCATCCATAAGTTCCGACGAGCCAAAACCAAGGAGCCAGAGGTCATGGCCGCAGAGCGAAGAACATCTGAAGAGACGTCAGCCAAGAGCTTAGCCTGCTGCTCCATGTGGACAAGCAAGCCAGAGCAGTCCGACTCCTCCTGAACAGCCGTGGCCAGCTTGCCAAAGTCAGACACCAAAGATTGCGCCGCATACGCCGAGTAGATACCAGCACGTAAAGACAAATTCCCAGCGGAAAAGGCCTTCTTCAGCGCACCATCCACCTTTTTATCCGTGGCATCCGAAGGCGAACAATCCTCAGGATTAATAGAAGTGCGCCCAATAGGAGTGGCCAACATGGCATCCACCTTCACAGAGTGAGGAAGAGAGACCTCCCCCTCCTCCAGGGAATAAAGCTTCTGCAAAAAGCGAGGAACAGAGGAGCGCTCAAGGTCCCGCCATTCCCCCGAAATCAAGTCTTTGATGCGACCATGAAAGGGCATAGAGAGTTCAGGAGGCTTAACATATTGGGGAAAAATGTCCTCGGACCCCATGGGAGCAGCAAAAGGAGAAAACCCCAAGTTCTCCCTGATGTGCTGGAGAATAGCAGGCACCTCCTCCCTACGCACAAACTTCCCCGAAGATGTAGAAGGCATGGCAGAGTCCGAAGAAGAAGAAGAAGAGTCCTCAGAGGGAGAGTCCACCGGACCCCCCGCAACACGAGAAGACCTGCGCCTTGGCTTAGCACCCCTCGCCTCCAAAGCACGAGACACAGCAGCCTCAATCATGGACTGCACCTCAGAAGCAGACAGGAGGGCAGAAGAATCCACCGGACCCTGGGACCTGGTCCTACGAGCCTGGACAGGCACCTCACCATCCTCATCAGAGGAGGACAAAACCCTCAAGCGCTTCGAAGTCCGTTTAGCCATAGTGAAACTGACAGGGTAGAAAGCCGAGGCAAGCCTTTAAAGAATGTGTAACACAGCCCCAGCCGGGAGAAACCCAATAGAATCAAAGGATACACGAGGCAACCAATAAAGAAGCCTCGCAGACAATGAAACCAATCATCAAAAACATCAAAATGTATAAAAAACGACCTCAAACGAGGCCCCTACTGCATAGGAGCATCGGAAACAGCCAGCCGAGAAGCTACAGCACATCCGCCAGCCGCCGCCTCCATTCCGGCCATCCGAACCGGAACCACAGCCCCAGCCACTCAGGGCCGGTGACTCCGTCACCCGGAACCCGACCGTCCAGCCGCCGAGAAGTGCACCGCAAAAACACCAATGCGGTGGGGAAGGCTCGCATACACCAGGTCGGCGCCGCCAGACCCAGGATGGCGATAGCAAGTGAGGGAGAAGCCCTCAAGATAGAGAAAATGACCGCAGCTCCGCAGAACGGCCAGCGCGTGCGATGCGCGTCTCACAGTGGTGAGACAGAAAAAAACAGGAGGTATGAGGGGGCTGGGGGCTATATATAGTCCCCACGTGACAAATCACGTGGGTACGGGTGTCTGGTGAGGCAGGGATGCCTCAATTTCGTAAGGAAGGGAAGCGAGGGAGGGACGATGAGGTAATGCGATATAACATGGCTTAAAATGTCAATGCACTTTAACCGTACTCCGATAAAGTGGGTAGATTTGCTGTTTGAATGAGGAATCGAGTTACATGAAAAGATAGTGTACTCCGCCAGGCACACACCTGTCCGTCTTTCCATGAAAGGAAAAAAATACCCAGGCTGTCCACCAACTCTAGTTCTTGATTCAGGGATCTGTCAGCTAATGCCAGAAATCTCTTCAGCTTTGCCATGGATCTGAGGTGACAGGCTTGCATGCGCCCCACTGGCTGTCACACCAGCCACCTGGATCATATCCGGTGTGAGAGGGCGGATCTTTTCTCTACTTCCTGAGCCTCTTACTTCCTTTCTAAGGTCTAAGCCTACATTTCGATGGCACTACTCAACGTGACAATGGATCGCCCAATAAAAGAGCATGTTGTAATAATGCTCTGTGTGGGAGTTATAAGTAAATCACTGAACTGTTGGCTCTAATGTTTGGGAACCTGCTTATATTTAAGATTAGTCTAAAACTCACCAAAACTTAAAACACAACGTACTGCACTCACAAGGTTTGCCACATGGAAACTGTAGAAGCGACCTTCAAATAAAGATAGGTTGCTTAAACTAATGTTCAAATAAACAGGCTATATAGTATGAATTACACTGCAAATGGTCAAATGGGTAAACATTGGAATATCATTCAATGTATTTTAATTAACGGACCGCTTTCAGACGATTTATATAGGCAATGTAATGCTGCTCTGTGACCTTTAGCTTTTGCCATAATCCCTCTCTCCATTTTTCTGTTCACCCGTAAAAATTATATTCGACAGTTTAATATTTCCCAATCCTTAGCAACAAAGGACCTTTTAAGCAATTTTCATTGTAATATGGCACCCTCTGGTGGCAGTGTAAAGTAGCAGCCTACAATGATACAAATGTAGTACGGATAGGACTTAGTACCCATCATTCACCTCCCATTCAAAAGAGCATCACCTGTCTTAAGTGGCTTGCACATCCCATCAATGATCTTGTTAACATGTGTTATTGCAGGTAATGTGACACAAAGCTAGGAATTAATGTCGCCACTTTATTATCATCTTTCATTGTATTTTTTTTCTTTTTTTGTTTTCTTTTGATTGCTCCGTTTGTTTTTTGTCTCTTTTATTGAATTTATGTCAATCTTCTGTTTCCTTTTATTATCCGCAAATGTCTTCTTTTTATGGAAACAACCAATAAAAAATATTTGAACACAAGAGCATCACCTGGTAACCACAGATTCATCAAAAAAAAAAAAAAAAAAAAGAGTTAACGTTTCAGTTTGCATTTTGAAGCCGAATTAAACATTCTTACCTCGAGGACTCGATGGTATTTGCTGCCCAGATATCCGTCCCCAGCACGTCGAGGGAATTCTCTTTAGTTCCGTTCTAGAAACAAAAAAACCCAGAGTTAAAACATTTCCCTGAATGTCTGCCTTATTTCCACTCTTCAGTAACGACCTCCGAAATTATACTGAATTTTTGTTACAATGTGATGTATACAATATTACGAAGGAACTGTAAAATAAGTTTACATTTCTCTCCATTTCTAGATTATAAAATGCCTTCTCCCTACAGAGCAATCGGCTCATGTTATCTCCGGGGACCTGAACTCTTCCGCCAAAATATTTCTGGATGCTCTTGTTTTCAGTTGTCGTGGTCCTCAGTGACAGAACACCCTACGGACATTTCGTGCACTTTTACAATTTACAGGAATAAAAAACACAGCAGAGGATAACATGGCATAAAACATGAAGATGCATTTCTTTGGTTACTTCAAGACATATGACCTACGGAGGAAGGTAAAGTAACACAAAGAAGAGAGCACTAGTCCTCCCAAAGACACAACAAAAAACATCCAAGTCCATTGACACCGTCACCCACAGGACTCAGCAACAGACCCATACAGTTGGTAACAGAGTTCCCCAAAACTTCTGCTCGGAGCCTTTTTACGTTTTATTAAAAATGCACACTATGAATAGCATGGAGAGAGGTTAGTCTACACTCAAATGTACCTGTGTATACTGACCTGGAACCACTGTAGTTAAAAAAGATTTGCTATGACCTGTTCAAGTGTGTTTTCCTGCCTGGCTTAAACTAAATAGGCCTCAGATAGGAGTTAACGCCATCTTGTCTAAAATGGATGTCACAGTACCATGTTTATTTTTGGTTTGTATTTCTCCCTGATACTACTTGCAGCAATATGTGGATTTATTTCTGAAAAATAACACTGTTCTGGAAGAAGGGCCTCTAGCTTTCTTACAGTTTATTGTGGGCTTTTAGCTTGCATGCACTACTGTGTTAATTTACAATGATTCACTGTTGTTTATGAACCTAATTTATTCCGACACCTCTGAATGACATTCCGTCAAAGGGGTAGAATTAATATTCATGTAGAGCAGTGGTTCCCAAAGTATTTAGAACCACGACCAACTTTTAAAACGACAATTCTTTGCAACCCATATACCTTTAATGGATTTTTTAACGCACTTAAAGCATCCTGTGGTAGCAGATTCCGTGAATATTTATCATTTGTGGATCACCAAGTGAAGTCTTTATTGTTTTGATCCTATTAAAAATCCTATTAAAATCTGCAGCACAATTGTTTTTTTGTTTTGTTTTTTTACAAAAAAAAATATCCTTAATTGTTGCTCTGCTGACTGCTGAACGCATATAATTATTTTCAAGTTTTTTTATATTTTGTTGTGTGTTGCAAAAAAAAAAACATCCTACAGCCTTTCCTTCACCTGTACTCTAGGAAGCTTGTCACATAATTCACTTTAAGAACAAAAGTAAACTGCAATCCCCATGTTAAAATAATAAAACAGCCTGACATTTGACCTTTGTCTTTGAAGCCCTTAAATGTGACAAGATAAACATAGAATTTTAAAAGGCACCTTTGTTTATTGCTTGGACTTACCCAACTCACCCAAAATCTGCAGGTGACCCACAGTTTGGGAAACCCTGATGCTAAGGTGGTAGGGCTATGTGACAATTTATAAATCTGTAAGAAGATTTGTTGAAAATCTAACTCTTTCCTTACACCACAATGAAATGCAGTTCTAATGCTTTCTCATTGAGAAAATGGCTATATAAACCAGTGAATCTGGAGCAGAGACAGATTCCCTATGGCCTCTACCAGGGATGCTGCCCGATTTCTTACAGATTTTGCTTCACATTTCAGATTTGGCGTATTATTGATTTTTGCCTATTAATCTGCATTGCTCCTTTCACTGAGGGCCTTCATGCCAATGACTCAATGCATTTAAATGGGATTTGCTGCAGCTGTACGTTACTATTTCTGTGTTGTACTACTTTTACATGTTGCAGTTCATGGTTTCCCTGAATTCTGCTCTAGACCTCACTTTTTGAGAGGTAGTCCTTTCTTAATTAACCGTACATTGAAATGCTGTTTTGAACCGCGTCTCCGGGACACATTGCCTAGTGATTTGAGGTGAACACCGTCCCTGATCCACCCAACTCCTGGGTGCACCTCTGAGCTGTAAAATGTTAGTGGTACACACCCACATCATCATCCACAGGGCATAAACAAGATACATACAGTTGGTAACAGCATCCCCCAACAGCAGTACCCATCTGTAATGATGGTTTGCAGGCAGCTGGTTGCTCAGGCAAACACAAACATCTCCATCACACTCAACATCCATACAATCTATATTGGTCCAGAGTCCTGAGGAAAAAATAGGATCACCTGGGGACCCTCTGTTCAAGGTTCCTACCCTCGTGTACCTCATTACCAAAGCTAGCATTCCTACAAAGAATTGCTGACTTTATCCTAAAATACTCGACGAGGCAAAGTATAAGCAGTGATGCTGACCAAAGTGTAAATGGACTGCCTTCCAATGCAGTTGCAAATGTATTCACTCCGCTCTAGGGTATTGTATTACTCTCCCCAAGAAGAAGAAATGAATACAACGCCAGCTAGGTCTGTCCCCCTGTGGTAGGAACATGGATGCAGGAAAATGGGGTTCAGGTTAAAGCCTCTGGAAGCAGGTTAAAGCCACAAAACTTGAAAGTATACTGTATGGGTCAAACAAATATCTTTGTGAAGGACAAACAGTCTTACCACTGGCTTACATATTAAAGATAGTGAGAAATCCATGAATAGGACTAGAAAAGGAATATATGCCAAGAATAAACAGGCATGCTAATAAGTAAGAACTTTTATAAAATGTATTCTGTGAAGAAACCATCTTTCCAACAGGGACTGAGGAATGTTTCCCTGGGGAGATGCATGCCTAGTACATGCACCTTGAGAAGCCTAAAGCACATCAATGAGGCTAATCATGGTCTGTGACAGCAAGAGCATGAATCAAAATTAAGGAAATACTTCAACCGGTGACTCGTTTCCAGTACCTAACCTCTAAGGGGACACCTGAAGCAGAAAGAACTAAGATGGAAACGCATACATTGGACCGGGTACCTTATAGAAACTTGCAGTACAAGTGAAAAGTCTCCAAGAGACCCTAAATTGTAGGCTTTTCTCTGAAGCGTTAAAGCCGAGAGAGTCTTCACCTAAAATAATACTTCTTTTTATTCATGAAATGAAGAAAGCCTGAAATAACAGCTACTTAAACACAGTACTTTCACCTCGGTATCACTGCCCTGTGGTTAGTGCGATTGTGGGTTGCTTTGCTTATATGTGTACCAACTCTGATGAAACCTTGGAAAGTAGGCTTTGTACTCTGCATTGACATCATGTGGTTCTTGATGTGTTCACTGAGGGATTCCGGGCACTTGTCTGGCTTGCGATGTCATAGGGTTATGCTATTGTATAAATGTATTCTACAATCAAGGTTCATGGTCTCAGTGATTACATTATTTTGACCACGAGTTGGCCAGACACAACCTGTAAGCTAAACCCTGATGACGACGCTCCCCAGCCTCAGCCTCAACAGCATGGCAATGGATGCAAGGGACCACTGACAGCCAGCCACTTCACGGACAAATGATTGCCCAAAACTGCACTCCTCTTATGCATCAACAAGGGCAAAGAGTGACTTCCCAGTCCTACAAACATAGTTTTGCTAACTCTGTGTCCTGAGCTTCAATAACTGTCCCCTGTGCATGGGTGCAGCTCCGAGAGCATCAGTCAGAGGCACCATGCACTCTTCCTGGTAGCATGGCTAGGAAGTGCATGCTTCTGAGCTATATGCATACACTTAGCCTACCCCAGAGCGACAATGCCAGCGCATGTGCCTGGTAAATGGATGGGTACCTTACTCCTTCATGCTGCCGCCGCTTGCTCTCTTCCCAATAAAGGAAAAACAAACCCGAGACACTTTAGGCCTGTTCTGCAGTCTAGCCCCGGTTTTTAGGTCGAGCTCGAGTCAGCACGCATGCGCTGCTCTAGAGACTTGCTGCAGTGGAGTATGAAATGGAAGCTCCGCCCAGACTACGCCCATATTTGCCATTGGCTTGTGTCATTGTCCTTCGTAAATGCTGGCTTCTGATTCGCAAAGAGGCTGGTTAGTCCCTCCTTAGTACCACCTTGTCTTCATTTGTAACCTCCGACGGCAACTGGGCCTTTTACTACGGTTGTTACAGGGTGTGTCTTCTATAGTCTGCGTGCACTACTCTCTTACTCCAGGCAGCACATGGGCACCGGCTTTCAATAACACAGGCGCCCAGCATTATCTCACCCGCCACCCCCTTTACTACCCGTTATTGAATTTCTGCCCAACGGGAAGAAGCCTGCAAAGGTTGCGGAAAGCATCGCTTTCCCAAGCCTGGAACATGCTGCCTAAGCTCTCCCAGGGTACTCCTGGGCTGCCAGCACTCATCAAATATTTGACAGCCTGAACAAATAACGCCCCTTAACCCGACAAACAGCAGAGAGATGTATTACCCTGCCCCTATTGCCCTGGGGATATGGTACGGTATATGCCTGCCCGTGAATTCGCGTGTTTGGCTTCAGGGGTTGAGTTTAATGTTTTCATAGCCCACCGCTGCGAATGAAAGAAAAAACAAAAAAACTTCAGATTTTATTTTCCAACAATTTTTCTCTGCCTCCATTTCCTTCCTCCCTCACTTTTCACCCCCATACCTCCCTTTTGTCTCGTGTGTCACTATTGTCTGTCTCGCTCTCTGTCCATTCCTGGCTCCCTCTTAACGTCCTACCCCACACCTCTTTAACTCTCCGCTCTCCCCTCAGGCTCTCCACTCCGCCCCTACCCTTGTGTGCCGGTTTATCCACTATGTGCCATAGGCCTGAACGCGCGGCTTTGCTGTTACTGCACATTTCTGATTTTTAATACAGTGCATGCAATGGTTTAATTGAAAGGGGTGCTCTACTGCTCTTGCTGTATATTTGCCTGTGATGTCCCTGCTAGTGTGCCTTTGCTCCAATGCCCAGATTTCATTTGGACCTATTAATTGTAATCTGTGCGATCACTTTTTTTAGTAAACATATTGTAAATCCTCGCTATCTGCCTTCTCCAAGACAAGGATTCATGTGTTTTCTTCGACCCCTGATTTAGAACCCCCCCAGTGGAGATGCGCGTTTGTTCCCTGTGCCTTCAGTACTGGACTCAGATACAGCTCTAAATTCTCTTATTGCTGGAACATCTCAAATCTCTGCTCCCCGTCAGTAATGGCCCGCAGCATTGGTTGCTCTAGTCTCTGTACCGGAACCACAAAGTTTTAATCCACCTCAGTACTGGCCCGCAACACCGGCCGCACTACTCGGTACTAGGGCACGAAGACAGGCACATACCTCAACACTGGTCCAAAACACCCTCTTACGATCGTACTAGAGTCACCTCAATCATTAATCCACCTCAGTACTGTGCTGCAGCACCTAGAAGTCTCCTTTGTATGCTTCTTTCCTCCCCCTGCGCTGTATGTTGCTTCTGTGTACCTCCCGCTTCACTTTGCTGTCTTGCCTGTGTGCTTCTGTTCCCCCACCCCTCAATGACATTGATCCCTCTTGCCTTAGTGGTTCTCTGCCCACGCTGCTCTCAGTATTCCTGTGTAACAAAAGGGGGTTTTGGCAAGAGCACAGTAAGGCTGTGCCAGATACTCAATGAACAAAGAAATTGCCAGTACTGTGCAATAATTTGTGCTTTTAACACGGTATTGAGCAGAAATTTACTCAACCCAAAGACCACTGATTCAGTCTGAAACTTTTGTAAGAAAAGTGAATTTATTTCATTTTATATTTTTGTTTGCTTTTTCTTTTTACTTGCTTTTAAAACAAAGTGGACCAATCAATTTGAACAAAAGGTTAATTTGGATGACTGTTGACAACGAACTCATCTAATGGTCAACATGTAAAGCATATTTGTTTTAACAGATTAATTCAATCCACAAAAACAGAAACCAAAGACAATAAGGTATCAATACCAAAAACATTGATTCACCAATACAACATGAAAAATGACGCTTTTAGACAACAATCAGACAATAGACAACATATAGTAGTGATACAGTTAAGAACCTGTATTTTTAAATTCAAACCATTTGAACTAAGGCCTATTGCAGAAACTCTGCACTGATCATAGATAAGCCTATACATACAAATGAAAGCATGCCTGTGTAGATATTTCTTTTTCATAAACGACCACACATTGATTTTATATTTACAATTTTTCAAAGAAAAGAGGGTTGGTCGCAAAAATAGAATGAATCAAATAGGAAGGGGAAGGGGGGGTCGACGCGTTTCGAAACCCTGTTTAGTTTCAGGGATTCTCTTCAGGACCAACAGACAAAATCTGAAAAATATAAATAAACAGACACTCAGTCAAAACCACACTTGAGAGACCTTCAACTCACATACTGATCAGCACGATCTATTGTTGTACCTGTGTTTTTCAAGTAACGGTGTCGCAGTCATAAAGTCTGAAACAGAAAGGGCCATTCTAAGTCGATTACAGTGCTTAAGAGGAGGATACAGACTTATATACAATCCATTTCAAAGGAGAAGCAACTTACATGGTTGTTTGTAAGGAGAGTCCAAAATTAATTCTGATGGAATCAGGAGTTTGTGTCCCGACTTTTCAGTCAATTTGTGGGCTATTCTGAAAAAGAGCAACCGAGTGTATGATTGGCATGGCGTATACCATTGACATAACTGACATTGAAGAAACCAGTGTTCTTATAAAATTGGTTGCTTCTAAACCGATTTCTCGCACACAGGCGAAATGAAGGTTTAGGATAACTATGGGCGGACACCATTGATTCACATTACTAACAACAAGAAACAGTGTGCTCGTATAACCGGTTTGTTGCACACGGGCGGAATGATAATTTATGATTAACGAGCGGCGGACAACTTTAAATTTAAGGGGGGCTACAAACGCAGATCGCGCTCGTGCGAGGCGTCGTGGAATAGGGCGTTTGGACGGGAGCGTCGTCATTTACCTTTTCCAATGGCTCTGTCCTCCTTCACTCGCTCCTCGCTTTCTCGTACGGTAACCGCCGTATACTTTGGCATGTTCGATTCCGCGTTTGACCGGAAGCGGATATAAAGAGAAACCGGTGTTCATGGGAGATGTAGTCTCCACTGGTTATTGAAGTCCCACACAAGCGGGAGTGATTAATGGTTGCTTATTTACTAAGGCAAAAGGGCCAAGGTTTGATTCATGTGCAGATCGGGCGCCCCAATTTTAATTCGTGTAGCACATGTTAGTTGTTTCATTAATGTTTCATCCGTGGTTGTTATCATATGGTTACCAGCTTCTTCATGGGAGTTGTGGTTCTAACCCATGGGAATCAATTACAGAAAAGTGTCTGTGTCTTTGGTTACAAAAATGACGCATTGAGGTGCCTAAAATACTACTGGATGAGGGTATTTTTATTGATCCAAAAATGTAACAAAAATTGCATGGTACATCTTATATACTCGGTTGATCAGCCTATAATTGATTATGCAGTTTGGCTCACAAGTGATACAGTTCGGACATCTCATTCAGGCCAGTAATGGTGGTGTTAAACTTAAGAATTAACATTGCTTCTCTCTGTCTTAACTTGGCCTCTAAATCTCCACCTCGTGGATCTGGTTCTATTTTTGATATGATTGTCCATTTGAACTCCTCATCCCCATGCGATTCATCAATCCAGTGTTGGACAAGTGGAGCTGTTAAGACTTTCTTTTTTATACGAGATTTATGTTGTGACATTCTATGTCTGGCTTCTTGATTGGTTTTGCCAATGTATAGCTTGTTACAAATACAGGTGATGGCATACACTATATTCCGCGTTTTGCAATTAGTGAACTGGTCATGTTTCCATGACACGCCACCATGTTGGAAAAGGTCACCTTCGATCGTTGAATTGCAACATGAACAAGTGCCACATTTATGATGGCCTTAGATGGGGGGTAGGCTTACATAGTCTCGTAGAGTCAATGTCTTGGGTTTCGGTACGGCCGCTCTGACGATCTGATTGGCTATACTTGTGTCTTTTTTGAATGCAAAAAGTGGCACTTCTTTTAGCTGTTCATTGATTTCTTTTACTAAATGCCAATTCTGGTGGATTGTTTTTTTCAAAAAATTGGATGAAGAACAGAAGGTTGAAACACAAACCGTCCGGTTTAGATCTTTCCTCTCTCTCTTGTGAAGAAGTGCTTCACGCGGTGTCCACCACGCTCGTTTTATTGCATTCTCAGTATTCCGCCATCTCATCTGTGTGCTTCTCTTCACCCTTTGCATTGCTTCAACAATCCTCCGAAGCACACTCAAGTTAGTTTTTATTAGTAAAGTCAATAGGTCTTTAAGCTGGAACGATTGCCTTTCCCAATGCTTATTTTAAGCTCTATCACCTTTGGCAATTGGTCTTGTGAACAAGAGCTATTGGCATTGGTAATGTGCTGAAACAGGGATGTTGCTTCATTCTTTCCCAAAACTCACATCCATTTCACAATGTGTATCAACAAAATTTAATTTAATTTGCGTGTTTATATAGCGCTAGAATCACTCCCGGGGGAGTATCTCCGCGCTTCGACCGCTGCGAAACCCTTCCTGGCTTCCCTGAGAGATGGTCCCTTAATGGGTATCTCCAGGGTGAGACCAGGCATCCCCGGCGGTCTGGTGGGGCCGTTAGTGAAGATGAGGCAAGCTAATGCCAAGAGTTGCCGAGTGTGATCGCTGATCAGAGTGGGCACCGAGGCGAGAGAATTATCGAGTCTGCTGACCCTGGTCCAGAAACCTGCCGCGTCGGGAATCGAACCCTGGTCCCGGGCCGTCCTCTGCTCTCGGGTCTGCTGCCTCTAACCAGTGAGCCACACTACCTCACTGGGACATATGTGGTTGGACTACTCCCCACACCCAAAGGGTGTGTTCACATAGTCATGTGAATTTCATCAGGGGTAATAAAAGGTATACACAAAATACAATTAAAATATGTTTTGCGTTTTTTATATAGAACAAACTCGACTTTGCATAAGCACTTGTTAATTTACACAAGGACACATTCATTTTTTGGTAGCCAGCGGGAGATTAAGAGATTTGCCCAGAATTTTCTGAGAGCAAAAACTGGGGTCCAAATCCCATTTTACTCAGAAATGCAAATAAATAGGGCCATTTGATTGTCGAAAGCCATTGAGGGCATCTAGGGACATCACCACTGCATCTTCCCTTAGCGTATCTACTCTTCCCAACACCCCATGCAGTCGTCAAAGGTTAAGTGATGTGTTTCTTTCTGGCATGAAGCCTGATTGGTCAGGGTGCACCAGTTTTGAAATAACCTGCATCAGGCACGTGGCCAGCAATTTTGCGAAGATCTTGACTTCTGCGCTGAGCAATGAGATGGGACGATATGAATAGCATTTGTTTCTGGGTTTACCTTCTTTATAAATGACCACTATTGTGGCTAGTCTCTGGTCTGCTAGGAGTCTGCCCACTTCAGGACTCTCTGAATACATATCTCTGAAGTAGGGGGCAATTTTATTGGGCGCCAATTTGTAAAGTTCTACTGGGAAGCCTTTGGGTCCCATGGCCTTTCCAGACCGCAGGCCCCTAATAGCCTGTGCTACTTCTTCATTAGTTACATCACTTTCCATTAGTGTTAAGTCACCAGCTGTAAGGGCTGGAAGAGGCATATTTGCCAATAAGGCTCCAGATTCCCATTCTGGCACGGTATTAGTGGAAGCAAAAATTTGTGTACAGTGTGTAGCAAACTCATCTGCTATTGACTGCGGATCATATAGTATTTCTCCTCTCTCTGCAGTAAGCTCTGTAACTAGTCGATTCGCTTGGTCACACTTATCGAGCCGTGCCAGTAATTTTCTTGCCTTGTTCCTGACCTCATATATTCTAATTAGGGAGGCTCAGTTTAGTGCTTTTGCTGCATCTGGGACTAGGTCCTTATATTCTTTCTTTTTCATATCTAACTTAAGTTAGACCACTCCCTCATTGTCTCCCATCATCTCACCCTCCAGCTGCAAGATGTCTAGCCTGACGTTTTCGGGTCCCCGCCATCAAGGAAATGGCGTGACCCCTCACCACTGCCTTAAAGGCTTCCCAGAGCGTCTGGGCAGACTCCATATAGCCTTCGTTCTGCCGGAAGTAAAGCTGTATTTCGTGTGTGACTCTTCCTTACTGAAGGGCTTCGGAGGCTCCATGGATTTATTGGTGCTATTCTCCCCGCTTGCTGTTCTCCCACTATGATACGGGCCCATACCGGTGAATGGTCCAATATGCGCCTAACAGGATGATGTGCCTCGCAAATTTGACCCACCATGTCGCCTGGGGAGAGTACATGATCTACCCTAGAAAGGCTATTGTGGGCGTCTGAGTGGAATGTGAATTGTATCTTGTTGGTTTAATAGGTGAGTCACGCGTCCACCAATCCCATAGCCCCCAGGAATTCATAGAAGTGCGACCGTGTGGATTATGTCCCCCGAGGGGGGGTGGCAGTCAAGCCGTACCGACACAACAGCATTGGAATCCCTTCCTATCAGGAGTCATCCCTTCGGGACAGTTAGTAATAAGCCTCCTAGATCCTTAAATGCTAGTGTGTGGATCCCCGGAGGGACATACGTTATCACTATGGTAAGTGCCTGGCCCTACCAGCTCACCAACGCTGCAGCGTATCTACCATGTGTGTCTACCCAGGTCCGGTCAATGGATATGGGGAAGGCCTTTCTCATCTGGATCCCTTCTGCTCTAGATCCGGTAGAAAATCCAGAGTGTATGACTAGTTTGTATCCCCATTGGTTAATTGTATTGTCAATTAAATGTTCCCTTTGTAATAAAACCCCATCGGGAGAATGTCATTTTATAAATTGGAGTACAATCCTTCGTTTGAGCTAGTCTTCCAGGCCATTGACGCTCCACGATAATAATCTAAGTCCTTTTTCTACTAGTGGACCCATTGTGGCAAAAACAGATTTGCCCCAGCATTTTTAATCCCCCTGCGATCCCCAGGTGCCCCAACCTGAGAGCTGGTGTTACATGGGAACAGATAAGGGCATGAGGGTTTTTCGCGTCAATCACTGTGTGACTTCTCTCTTCTAAACTAACTTTCACTGTTCTGTCATCTAAACCATGATCTAAACTTGAAAACAACCAACTTCCTCCCTCCCTGCGTCCCTGCAATCAGGGCTTAAAACTATTTGGAGTGCCTGTCGCCTTGTCCCCAAACTAATCTACGAGATGTAAGGGGTGGACTGTCAGTTCCTTCACCAGCCACCATTTGTACACTTTAATACATACGTTCCAGCACAACTACTTTAAACATTAAAGGATAATGTCACTTAGCCGGTCTCCAGCCTCTTCATTTAGTGTTCAGATGGAGTTGGTTTGCCGCTGATTATATGTTGAGTCTGAGGTTGCCTCAGCTACCCTATTCCTCAAGATTCCTCAAGATTAATTGACGATACTTATCGTTCTCCTGAGCCGTTTGTTTTTTGGGAGGTTTCTCCCTGAACTGCTTGGAATGGTTTCCCTTTACCTGTCTCCATCCTTCCAGCCATTCTTGCGCTGAGATGGGTATCATAGAACCAGGTCTTTCCTTCTGCCTTAATTCTCAATTTTGCTGGAAATATGTGCATATTTCAGTCCCTTATCTCCAAGCACTTTTTTTTCCTGGACATTTACTGTGAAAACAGAAAGGTTATCACATTGTTTTTGTATGTGACCGGTGGAGCACTACGGGCTGTTTGCAATACGTCTCGGTCTCTAAAATTAAAGAGTGAACAATGGTCTCGCGGGTGCCCCTGGTTTCAGCCTGCCACCAAGTATCCTGTGGACTCTTTCAACTGAAAATAAATTGGAGAGGCCCCTCAGTTCTAGATAATCAGTGATTAGTCCTTTGACAAAGCGGTCGTATGTAGGCCCCTCCGCTCGTTCAGAGACCCCTAGGATCTTAACATTATTGCGACTTGACCTGCCCTCATAATCATCTAGTTTACGCTCCATGATTCTGCTGGTGACCTCCAAGTGTTTGATTTGCTATTACATTGGTTTTGTATCTTGGTGGAGGTCAGAGGTGACCATTTCTATAGATTTGACTTTTCACTCATCTTCTGCAGGTCAGCTCTGATGAGTATTACTTCTGTCGCGATTGAATCCACTCTGTGTTCGAGCAACGTTCACTCCCCATTGATTGCGTCCATGATGTCTTTCAGGATAGGATCCCCCCCTTCTGAACTCGTTCCCGTCGTCATGTCCGCATTGACTGCCGCCTCTGTGTCGGTAGTTTTGTGCATTGTGTATCTGTCCAGTTTAGTTTGGTGGGTGCCTTTATTACCCCTAACCCTGGACATCCTTACTGGTTTAAAAGCAATCGGAGGGGCGTCCCTGCTAGCCAGCTCCTAGTTCCCCTTAATACTTCCTGCAGCCTGCCTGCAGGGCATGAGGTCCACTCTCCCCACTCAGCCTGTCGGGTTTTTTTGGGGGGCAGGGGTCGGCCTTTAATGATGTTCAGAGGGACCCCTTGGCCACCCATAGCCGAATCCTCGTGTTCGTCCGGTATCCGATGTCAGGCCCCCAGGCACCGTCTGTCATTTTGCAGGCAATAAGGTCTTAATGGGTCATATTTGAGCTTCCATCATATCCAGAGTCACTCCAAACCGCAACTTTTGAGTGCCAGGCCTTACTTTAAGATCTATTTGTTATATCTGGGGGAGGGGGTCCCCCGTGGGCGCGTAAAAGCTCCCAACCTCTGCTGGTTCTAACAACACTCCCCTCAACCCCCCCCCCCGCCACTGATCTCCAGTCGTAAATGTATGCCGGTAACTCTTTGGTACAGGATGCACCTCAAAATATTGATTGTATCGTATTGCGTCAGGCCCCTCACTTAGAGATACTTTCTTGGCTGGTGCGGATTCATGCTCACAGAACCCAGTCCTGCGGTCTGCCCTGCCGATAAGCAGCAGAGGTCAAAATGGCTGCTCTCAGCCTCCTCCCCCGATGCACGGCGCCAGCACCCAATCTCCTCTTGGTACGTGCCCCACCAGTCCTAGCTCCCTTACCTCAGGGATTCAGCGAGGGCGCCATAAGCGATGTATTTGGCAGAGCCAGAACCCACCCGCAGCCCATGGAGGACGACTCCTGTTTCTGACGAGTTGCGACCCGGCCCTCCAATTGAGTCCTCGGCATTGGATTAACCACAGGCCGCACATCGCCCCCCTAGCTGCTATTCGCACAGCAGAAGAGCATGTCTGCTTGCAAAGTTCTCCGACGACAACTCCAAGACGATACAGCCCTGTGCTGGTTCGTGTTTCGGATTACTGGTCGGTTTAATTGGTGGTGGAGGCTAGAGAGTCACAGAGCCTCTCCAGCTTGGGTCCATCTTCATCTAGGCTTAGCCACGCCTCCCACTGAGCTACATTTTTAAGTACGGAAAGAGATCGAAGTTTAGAAATGGTTAATTAATGTGTTTTCAAATTGCATATTCAGTTATATTAAGTTTTGGCAAATAATACACTTAATAGCCTTAATTTTAAACACCCAAGTAAAGTCACCATCTTAGTCTTTATTCAATTACATATACCCTTAGAGCTTGAATGTTGACCTGCAACATCCAGTTTATTTTGAAACTTCTGTTTGTATTTACTTTGAGCTTTTTCCCAAGAGTGAATCAATTCACTGACATCGTAAGTGGCTTGATCAGATGTACTAGGCCTTTAAACTAGCCATCATACTTTGATAATCCTGTGTGTGTCCAATGCAATACAACTCTCTGACTAGCTATAGATATGTCTACCCTGGCCATGCAGAGGATTGATGGTAGGTTGAGCTCGAAGTATCTCGAGGAGCAGTCTAGAGCCTGTAGTAGCACATCAGACTCTTGGGCTTCAGATCGAGTTTCCATGGTCAGCTCTGAGAATGCGGAAATTGCAGTGAGTATAACTATGCCCAATGGCATACCTCTCACTCCCATTTATGCCTTGGGGTGGTACCTTAATGGAAACAGTTTTGTGTAGAAAGAGTCATCGTGGAGTGGTGTGGCTCACTGGTTAGAGGCGGCAGACCTGAAAGCAGAGAATGGCCGGAGACCAGGGTTCAATTCCAGACGCGGCAGGGTCGTGGACCAGGGTCAAAACGGACTCAATAATTCTCGCCTCGGTGCGTACTCTAACCAGGGAACACACTCGGCAACTCTGGGCATTAAGCTTGCCTCATCTCTACAACCGCCCCCCACAGACGCCGGGGATACCTGGTTTCACCTTGGAGATACCCAGAAAGCATCTCACAGGGAAAACCAGGACGGGTTCTCCAGCGGTCTTCAGCACCAGGATACTCCATGGAGTCGCAGTGCGCTTTACAAGTAGACCCACATTTACATTCACATTTACATTTACATAATGTGTGACTATGTCGTTGGAGTAGTCTTGGGTTTGATACTGTGATCTTTACCACCTGGGATGTCGCTGGGAGCCCCTAAAATTATGCTGCATGCATTTCAACTGGACACTTAAAAAATACTGTGTGTTGTGTCAGTGGCCCTTTCCAGAAATCTCGCTCTTCGTAACTCACCCACCCTCCTATGCACCTAAACTTCACACTGATGTGTCCCGTATCCCCCAGTCTAGTTTTGTTGTTTGAGGCAAAGTTCATGGTTTTGTTGAGAGAGTAGTAACCGTCCCTACCCAGTGGCCACCTCCCCAGGGGAGTATGACCCCCCACACAGACCAAGAAGACTTCTGTGATTTCAGTTTCAACATGAGGAGGATTCAGATTAGTGTATACCCTACTAGTACTATTCAACTGTACAGCAGGAGGCAATGGCATTGCAACTCTCAGACTATACGGTCTGGTCATGATGCCCCATTTATGGTGTGTTGGGCGTCTTCAGTCTAACTCCGTCAACACAGAAAACCCAAAGTGATCGGCTAATGCTCATGGAACTGACGAGTTTGGGGAGAGCTCTTAAGTGTGTGTGCTATAGCGGAACGGTAACTGCGGGATGACAGAATCCGGGGACTGTGGGACTGAATTAGATCGGAGGCTGGAGGAAGCCACAGAGATAACCAGTCTGGTCTTACTTTGCATGTCATAAGTTGTCTACCATGAACATGGTCCTGGGTACCAGATTCATCATTATAATGCTGAAGACATCCCCTTTTAACATTGCAATCGGATGTTTTTAATTAACATTTTGCGTCTTATCGATCATTGAAGGGTCAGCGAGCCGCCGATCTCTCTCTCCAAAAGCGCCAATAGGGGTAGCAGTTTTATAGTAGAGTAATGTAGTGTCCCTGCAGGCCCGACCCAGAAGGTACTATGCTTTATCTGGTTACCACAGAACGTCGAGGTCTCCCTCAGTCCATACCAACTTTGTTACGAGGAGAATAGTTTATTTGACTCTGTCAATTAGAAGATAATATCTCAGTGATTTACCTTTTAGGTACAAGGCCCTTTTTGACTGTGGGAGCCGATATTTAAAGAGCCAGGGCAAAGGGTACAGGGAACAATGGACATCTGTGCCTGGTCCCCTACAGTGTATGGAGCAGCCCCCTGTTGGAATCTGGGCTTCGCTATGGGAGTACAGCCTGTTAACAGCATGCCGCACACACGTCACATTGGGTCCTTAACTTACTGAGCCACCTTGTCAGCATAATATGAGGAACAGAAAGTTCAATGTGAAGCAACAAACGGAGGTATAATGGCTTCAAGCTACAAGTCTCAGCCCACTGCAATCAGGAAAGAGGGTAACTACAGAGCTCAGTAAGTGTGCCAACCTACTGGCTAGAGCCCTGGCTGCTACAGAGTCGCATTGAAACATTTACATACCCTTTTAATACTTGTTTTTTTCTGATTCTGATTATTTTTTCTTACCTGCAAATATGATCTTAATTGTTCCTGACACAGGAAAGTTAATCTGACCTACATGAACCCTAAACTGAGTTTGTGCAAATGAGAACTGAATGCTGCAGAGACAGGACATTGAAAACCGATTTATTATAGAAAATCCAAAGATGTAACAATGTAATGACTTGCCCATCTTATAAAAATAAAACCAGAGAAATATGTGTTCTCTGCTGCACTTTATAGTTGAGAATCTAAAAGGTAATGCTATATTTAGGACTGCAGGCGACCCCAGGAGTAGTCCAGGAGGGGCACAGTACCCTAACTGTACATGACAAATAATGGGTTTATTTCTCCATCTCTCATCATTGTATGACAATTATTAGGCTACCTCACTCAGTCAGCAAATCTAATGAAGAAAAAAGCAACACAAAGAGAGGAGAGAAGGATGCTGCATGACCATGAAAGGAGAGATGGGCCGCCTGGACAGTACTCTAACTGGTTTCCAGTCAACCAATAGGGTGAATGTGTTCTGCTGACTCGGCATCCAGGGCAGAAACGTTGCACGGTTCCGGTTATGTTGTTTATATTTCTTTAATGCATGCTGCCTGTGTTCTCTTGCATTCTCTGTGCTTCGCGTTCATAGAATATGGAACGCGAAGCTAGAGCAGGTAGCAGATCCTTAATGAACATCTTGCTGTAATTGACAAAATTCCTTATATGATTGATTTTGATGATTTTTTTGAATAGTAATTCTTCATCTGAGAATTCTCATTCTGGTTTGGAAATGCTAGATAAATCTGTTTCCATTTCTCCTGAAGTTCAAAATCATGTTATTTCTAATTCACATTTCGGTGTTGAAGATCCTTGTACTTCTAATGTTACAACTTCTTCTGATGTTATTCATCATGATGAAACCAACATGTTGTCTAAGAAACCTAAGCGAGAACAAAGGCCACCGGTTTGGCTTGCAGATTATATCTCTGAGAATTTTCCTTTATAGTTATTTAGTAGGTTTAGGAAATGTGAATATGTTTTCTATCTATTTATTTATTTATTTTAATTTATTTAAAAAAATTTTTTTTTAAAGATTTTAAAAGATTGTACAATTTTTCTTTGTATTCCAAAGGGGATGTGTTATGTTGTTTATATTTCTTTAATGCATGCTACCTGTGTTCTGTTGCACGCTCTGTGCTTCGCGTTCATAGAATATAGAACGCAAAGCTAGAGCGGTTGGCAGATCCTTAATGAACATCTTGCTGTCCGGTAGGGCAGATTGTATCTGCTTGCTTTTATAATAATAAATACTTTATTATTACTTAAAACATATCTTGACTTCAATGCTACAGTTCCAGAATATGGAACAGTATGACAATGCGAGCATCCTCAAGAACATAGAGACTAATACATAAGAAAGATGCATATGAAACATACTTAACACATGCATGCCAACCTCTTGCATTTAGCGATAAATCCAAGCTTAATAAATGTATCCACATAATTTCAATGTATTCAGAATAAAATCCCACGAAGCTGAGCGCCATTCGCACCAGCTACATATTGTAAAGGTCTCCCATAGTTCCCTTTCAATCCTAAACCTCTGCAATGGCTGCTCTGCCTGCACACCCTCAGGATAGGGTGAGCACTAACCAGGACTGAGGTCACAGACAGACAATGGGACCCCTGCTTCCCCTACCTGAGTGACATCTGGTGAAGAGCCTTTGCCTTTAGAGGACGAACAACTTCCATCCAGCTGCTCCGTGCAGTCCACCGTCCACTAGAGCAAAGGAAAAGAAAAGGTTCCTGAAAATAGGGTCCATTGGGGGAGGTGCAAGAGTGCAGCACACAACTTATATAATAAGAAAAACAGGTGCATAGTTATCAGCGGTCACGCCTGCTGTGCAAAACACCGCGAGACAGAAATGCTGCTTTCACTGGCATTTCATGTCATAGCAATTACAGTACAACAGATTCATTGGTTCAATTGTGATTACAACTTTGAGAAGTGAACATGCCAAGATAGATAGATAGAGTGTGTGAATGAGAGAGTGAGAGTGAGAGAGTGAGAGAGAGAGATATATATATATATATATAGAATGAGCTCCCTGAAGCCATGTAGGAGTACTTCCAAAGCGCTAACACAGCTCTCCATAAAATACAGGGACAATGGCTGTTGGTGATGCAAGGTTGTGGCAGTGGGAGGGATACCTGTATGTCTGGTATTTAGTAAAAACATTCACAACAAATGAACATAATTTTTATTTTAGGAGACTGCTCAATTTCTTCACAACAAAGATCTCTCCATTGATTTTTAGAAATCAACATTGTAATAATTCATTATTTTAACATTCTTTAGGTCAACGTATTACTCTTAATTTCTATACCTTTAAAAACAGAATACAATTCCTCCTAGAGTACCTACAACATTCCACTTTTTAGCTATCCTTAGTTCATATATGTACTTTAGTCATACTCTAAATATCCTGCTTAACTAATTACCCGAAACGTTGCAGACAGCAGCTGAAGTGAGTGGCAAACCAGTTTTGAACATTTTGTGAAGATTCTTCAAAATGCATCAAAGTTATTAGCAAAACACAAATTATTTTTCCTATGGAAACTAGGTCCCAACTACCTACTGGTTATTGTCGGTAAGTAATGTACACACTCACTGAAAAAACAAAGGTTAAAGTAACCTTCTAATTAGATGTTGAAAGGAAACCAACTTTTTTATAAACAAAAATCCACTGATATTCGCCATTTATATTACCGTGAACTAACTATAACTTGTGCCCTCGCCATCCATCGTTCATGACCTCACATATTACACCACTCATGGCAAATGAATGGCATCCTTGATGAGATCACCAATAACATCCTAAATAGTGTCAACCAACCTATTGCTCCTCTAATTCCTCTAAAGCCCTGTAATGTTTCGCTAATGTTTCGCTCTAGTCTTTCTAGAACTCTTCTCTTTGCCTGTTCTTTCCCTTGTCATTTTAGTTCTATTTAGAATGTATTTTGAATTGACTTTACACAGTTGACTATTTGGCTTGCTGTTGAGCTGCTGCACAGCACCTGTTATGAATAAACCTACATTTCAACTACCTTGATTCCGGCTTCTTCACTACAAAAAACGTGGCGACGAGGATGGGATGGGATATGCTATCCACGCGTGCATTCAAGTATCAAGATTTCTACTCGACAAAAACCACAAGTGAAGTACTTTCCAAGACTCGTTCATTTCTCTTTTGAACTTCGCTACCTTTTCAAGATTTCAGCGTTGTGGGCTTTGATTGAGCAAGGTACTGTGTCATTTTTACTTACTTCAAAGCGGCTGCAGCTTTCCTTTCAGCGCAAGTGATTTGACGTATGCGTATACGTGCGACTACATTTTCGCACAGTGAACGCAATTAGCGTTATCTACGTAATCTACTTACGTTACCTGCGTTATCAGCGTACTGTTTGACGTTTGCAATCCTACCAACGCTATCTACGCTTCTACGACAATAGCGTATTGTCTATTACAAGCGTGTGTGGAACGCGACGCTTTTGTTACTGAAACGCATCACAACGTCAATGCCATCTTAATACTGGAACGCAACGTTGAACTCGTGAAACGCATCGTCAAGCTCCATTTTAAGGATCAATTTTTTTTTCATTTGAAAACATCGCAAATACGCAAGTCAGACATTGACATTCTTGTATTTAGTCAACACGTACTTGAACGGAGATCGAACCCAATAAAAACGTGTCACTTTCATTTACTTTGTGAACTGCATCACCAAGGAACGAAGACCTTTTCTTCACCGAGGAACGAAGATTTGTCCTTTTTCATCAACTCACTTGAATTTTTCACGCGATCTACAACACGGTATCAAAACATTTTGTCACCTTGCATTCTAAATTTCTTTTCCACAGGGAAAGCATCTAATATTACTCTTGTTCGTTTTAATAACTTTATTCCTTTTTACTTTTGTTGCTCATATTACTAACTGATATTGTCAAGGAACTCATCTCCTACACAAAATGTTAATTGGATAAACTGCTGTTCACAGTTATTTTTAACTTTGCTCATTTCTTCAAGCAAAATGAGTTTACAGGCAGTCTCTCTTCCATCACCTTTTCTTGATCTTCCTGGGGAACCTCCTATTAATTGGAAGAAGTGGTTTGATGCGTTTACTACTTATTTAGGAGCCATTGGTGCATCGAGATACAGAGCAGAAAGGAAAAAGTATCTCCTCTTGAATAGTCTTGGGTTTGAAGGTCGCTCAATCTTTAAACATTTACCTCCGTTGGTACTTCCTCCAGGAGAGGAGGATTTGGATGACTATAATCAAACTGTAAGATTATTAGAATAACGTTTTGATATTAAACCCAGTTTGGTTGTTGTCAGACACAAATTCTACAAACGTGAACAGAAGCAAGGAGAAAAGGTTGAGGATTTCATTTCCGCACTGAGAGTACTTAGTGCAGAGTGTGAATTTGAAAATTTCAGAGATCAAATGATTAGGGATCAATACATTTGCAAATGTTTAGATAAAAGTATACAACAAAAATTGCTTTCTTTAGGTAATCCTTCACTTGAAGAAACTGTACGTGTTGCTAAAAGTATTGAATTTTCAAAACTTTCTGTCAAAGAGCTTGATGGCAAATCCTCTACGTCATTTTGTAAAGAAGAAACTGTTAATGTTGTTAAAGTTGTAGATAATAAGGCAAATGCTCCAGGTCGTACTGACAACAAATTCTTTAAACAAACTAATATTTGTTTCAAATGTGGAAACTTTCCTCATTCCAGGTCTGGACGTCCTTGCCCAGCTAGAAATGTCACCTGTAGATTGTGTGGGAGGTTAGGTCATTTTTCTAAAGTGTGCCAAAGTGCAAAAAGAAATGCTTCTCTACCTCAGCCCAACAAACAGTGGAACAATAACTATAACCCTACTTCTGTTGCCTTTGTTTCTGACTGCAACCAAGATGACACCAATATCCAAGACGATTTAAGAGATATGGTTGCTGTTGTTGGCGTCAGTGTTGATGATCCTGAATGTGAATGTGTGGATCCGTACACTGATATTGGCATTGGTGATAAAGTAGTTTGCCTGTTAGTAGACTCAGGTGCCAGGATAACCATGCTTACTCAAGAACTTTCTGAAGAGGTGTGGGGTGATCGCAAACTTTTTCCTCCTGACAGGTCTCCTCTTAATTATGAGGGTAGAAGGATTGAACTCAAGGGTTATTTTGAGGATTCTATTGAATTCAGAGGGAGGAAAATTTTTGGCAAAGTCTATGTTTCAATCAAAGGGTTAAACATCCTTGGTTGTTTCCATCAAGGTTTGTTTAAGATGGTTCTCCGTCCTGGCACTAAAGATCCCATCTCCATCTCCGTTGTTCAAACTGACGACCAGTCCTCCACAAGTAATAATCTCACTGTTCCAAGTGATGATTTCATCAACACATTAGTTAAGGATTTTCCCACCGTTTTTAGCAATAATTTGGGAGAAGTGAAAGGGTTTAAGCACACTATTCGTGTCAAGGACAATACCATCCCTATTAAACATAAACTGAGGAATGTCCCGTTCAGTGTGAGAGAACAACTTGAGACGGAGCTGTTTGGCCTTTGCAGTAAAGGGATAATTGAACCCATTGAGTCCTCCTTATGGCTTTCTCCCTTAGTGGTCGCTAAAAAAAAGAATGGGGAACTTCGTGTCTGTGTTGATTTACGCAGTTTAAATAAGAACATCTGGGTAGATTCTTTTCCCCTCCCTAAAATTCCTGACATGTTGTCACTTATTGACGGTTCCAAGTGGTTTAGCAAATTAGATTTGGCATCTGCGTACCACCAGGTGGTTCTAGATCCTGCTTCCAGACACTTCACTGCCTTTGTATCCCCTGTAGGTTCCTTTCAGTACTGCCGTATGCCTTTTGGGCTAGCCTCTGCGGCAGCAGTCTTCCAGAGGATCATGACCAATATTTTGAAAGGTATCAGTGGAGTTGTCGTTTTCCAGGATGACGTGCTTATTCATGGAATTCTGAAAACAGGAGAGAGTTTTCCCAAAGGGACCCAGAAAGGACTGGGAAATAGTAACAGTAAAAAAAGGGGGGATTCCTTTCTGTGGTTATTATATAATTCTCGTACAGTAGATCCAACCAATAGTACCAGACACCTGTCGTGAAACAGTTTTTAACTTGTAGATGTTTTACAATATCCTCAAAATTATATATACATATAAACAAAAAGTTGTATCAAAAGTCATATTTATTAAAAAAGGAAGACACAAGTGTAAATGCTAGAGAATTCATACAATATCATCATAAGTACATACATATACTTTTCTTCCAAATTTTACAATATAAAAACATAAGAAAACATGATAAAAGAACACTGTTGTCGACGCGTTTCGGTGCTTAGTCGGATAAGACACCTTCTTCAGGACTAATGATTAAAACTTCATAAATCTAAAAGAAACATATTTGACATAAATTAATACAAAGTATTTGAGGATTTGTTTTTTTCACACAGAAATATATTTGTCTCACTACGTACAGGGTCATGGCTATTAGTGGTCAAAATATCTTACTTTTCAAGCTTTTTAATTTGCTGTACCAGTCTTGATCCTGGAGCGAAAATTTCCTTTAGTATGTGTATTCTCCTCTGTTTGTTCAATCTAGAGGATCTAGGGTAACAATAATATTCGGTGTTACATACGGCTCTTTGTGTGGTATATATAGTGTTAATTTACATGCAGCAATGCTTACTTAGTAACGATGTGGGATACCAGGAATATAGATGGACATTCCTCAAAGCGCCTACTTTCTGTATAGGTCGGCTTGGGTCATTCGGGAGCCTTCTTACAAGTAAATTGCTTGTTTTAGGCAGACTTCACATCTATAAATAAAGAGCAATAACAAAGTATGTTGCTATGTTGAGTATATAGTGAGTCTGTGTCTGCTTTAGTCTCATGCTATACAGCCCATGTTGTAATCAGGCACATATATGTAAAAGGGTTGCTACAAATCAGTTTGGTCCGAATTTGCAAAGCATTAAATTTGACCTAGAACTCCTTTTGTGCAAAAACATGGTTTCATCAGGTTATTTGGAAATCTAGAAACAGCCATAATCTTAATAAACAGTGGGGGGCAGAGAGTTGAGTATAGCTTGGTACAAAACACAGGAGTGTAACTCAGTGTTGGTAGGCAACGTCTTACCTAGGTTGAGAATTCTGCACATAATCTGCCTGGTCTCCCCGGTCTCCAGAGTCAGTATGGAGCGCGGGCGCGTGTTCAATGTAGTGCTGCTTGGGCTCTGTTGGAGCAATGTTAACACAACATTAGATTGTGTTATCAGTTTTTGTGAGCATACCACCCGACCGGGTTTAATAAAGGCGGTGTTATGCTGTGTTACTTGGGCTCTCTTGGGACAATATTAACACATCGTTGTCGTGATTGAGGGTTTTTATGAGTCAGTATGGACGGCCGTGAATCCATTCGGCAATCAATAAAGCCCTGGATTCACGGCAAAAACAGATACACGTTCTGATTGGTTGATACGATCGCACCAAAGACGTTTCCGTGACAACGGAGCGGCATCTAAACAAAGTCCTCCGTTTATCTCGAGGCAGCAATACCGGCCTTGTAAAAACTACTAAAATGGCGCGGAACACGTCCGTGACCTAACGAGACACAGGTGTAATTCATCACCTTGTTTGCTACGATACTCGCGGATATAAATTCTGCCCCCGTGCTCCACCGTCCATACTGACTCTGGAGACCGGGGAGACCAGGCAGACCGCGCGCACAAGATTATACCGAGGTGAGACATGACTTGACCATATGGAAACGAATACTCACGCCAGCAACCTAGCTAAAAGGGACTTCTGACCCCCTCCCCAACCTTTCTTTAAAAATTATGTTTTTAAATTATGTGGCTGCATTTAAGCGGAGCACCATTTTACTAATTATGTTAGACTGATGTGCTCATAAAAACCCTCAATCACGACAACGATGTGTTAATATTGTCCCAAGAGAGCCCAAGTAACACAGCATAACACCGCCTTTATTAAACCCGGTCGGGTGGTATGCTCACAAAAACTGATAACACAATCTAATGTTGTGTTAACATTGCTCCAACAGAGCCCAAGCAGCACTACATTGAACACGCGCCCGCGCTCCATACTGACTCTGGAGACCGGGGAGACCAGGCAGATTATGTGCAGAATTCTCAACCTAGGTAAGACGTTGCCTACCAACACTGAGTTACACTCCTGTGTTTTGTACCAAGCTATACTCAACTCTCTGCCCCCCACTGTTTATTAAGATTATGGCTGTTTCTAGATTTCCAAATAACCTGATGAAACCATGTTTTTGCACAAAAGGAGTTCTAGGTCAAATTTAATGCTTTGCAAATTCGGACCAAACTGATTTGTAGCAACCCTTTTACAGATATGTGCCTGATTACAACATGGGCTGTATAGCATGAGACTAAAGCAGACACAGACTCACTATATACTCAACATAGCAACATACTTTGTTATTGCTCTTCATTTATAGATGTGAAGTCTGCCTAAAACAAGCAATTTACTTGTAAGAAGGCTCCCGAATGACCCAAACCGACCTATACAGAAAGTAGGCGCTTTGAGGAATGTCCATCTATATTCCTGGTATCCCACATCGTTACTAAGTAAGCATTGCTGCATGTAAATTAACACTATATATACCACACAAAGAGCCGTATGTAACACCGAATATTATTGTTACCCTAGATCCTCTAGATTGAACAAACAGAGGAGAATACACATACTAAAGGAAATTTTCGCTCCAGGATCAAGACTGGTACAGCAAATTAAAAAGCTTGAAAAGTAAGATATTTTGACCACTAATAGCCATGACCCTGTACGTAGTGAGACAAATATATTTCTGTGTGAAAAAAACAAATCCTCAAATACTTTGTATTAATTTATGTCAAATATGTTTCTTTTAGATTTATGAAGTTTTAATCATTAGTCCTGAAGAAGGTGTCTTATCCGACTAAGCACCGAAACGCGTCGACAACAGTGTTCTTTTATCATGTTTTCTTATGTTTTTATATTGTAAAATTTGGAAGAAAAGTATATGTATGTACTTATGATGATATTGTATGAATTCTCTAGCATTTACACTTGTGTCTTCCTTTTTTAATAAATATGACTTTTGATACAACTTTTTGTTTATATGTATATATAATTTTGAGGATATTGTAAAACATCTACAAGTTAAAAACTGTTTCACGACAGGTGTCTGGTACTATTGGTTGGATCTACTGTACGAGAATTATATAATAACCACAGAAAGGAATCCCCCCTTATTCATGGAATCACTTGTGATGCTCATGACGAAATTTTGAAGAAGGTCTTAAAAGCTTTGGGCAATGCTGGTGTTGTTTTGAAGAAAGAGAAATGTGTTTTCAGGGCACGGAAGGTAGAGTATCTTGGTCATGTGTTGTCTGAGGACGGTGTGGAACCTAGGCCTGGCCTAGTCAAAGCAATAGTCGATAGCCCTGCACCCAAGGACAAAAGTGGTTTAAAGTCATTCATTGGACTTTGTGAGTTTTATGCCAGGTTCATACCTGACTATGCCTCTAGGGTACAACCTTTGTCCAACATGCTTAAAAGAGAAGTTCCTTTTTTGTGGGATGCCAGTTGTGAAAGAGTATTTGCCTGGATCAAACAAGAATTGGTCAGTTCTAAAGTTTTGAAACCTTTCAATCCCAATGCTATGTGTACCATCACCGTAGATGCTAGTGGGTTTGGTTTGGGGGCCGTTCTCACTCAGGAAGTTGGTGGTGTAGAGCAGACCCTGGGTTATGCTTCAAGAGTTCTCCGTGGAGCTGAGTCCAATTTTGCGGTGATTGAAAAGGAACTCTTAGCCTGCTGGTGGGCAATAAGAAAATTTAATCCTTACATCTGGGGTAAGCATTTCCGTTTGAGGACCGATCACAGTCCTTTAATTTCTATCCTGACTGGTGTCCGTATCAAGGAACACTCCCCTAGAATTGCAAGACTTTCTACTAAACTACTCCAATATGACTTTGAGGTTAGCTATATACCTGGTAGCAAAAACACTAGAGCGGATTATTTTTCAAGGAATCCCATTGATGTTGACTGTGAAGGAGATTGGGAGGAGGATTACGATGAGGAGGATTGTTTTGTTGCTTTTGTTGGTATGGATGATATGCGTTCCATCAGTGAGGCAGAATGGAGGGAGCATTTGTCTAATGACATCCTTCTCAATGAGGTAGTTAGATATGTCAAAGTTGGGTGGCCCAGAGAGAAGAATGTTCATTTTTCTCTTCAAACTTTTGTTAAAGTTTCTGAGGAACTCACTATTGAGGGAGGTTTACTCATGCGTGGCGATAGACTCATTCCTCCTAGTGACCTCAGAATAAGGATTGTTGAAGGTGCACATGAGGGTCATCTGGGTAAGACATTAACTAAGAGAAGGGTTAGAGAACACTACTGGTGGCCCAAAATGGATCAAGAAATTGATACTGTTGTTGAGGAATGTGTTGTTTGTTCAAGTGCCGAGAAATGTTTGAAGATACGTTCTCCTCCTTTGCAACCCATTTCTTTTCCTGACAGGCCTTGGGAAAAAGTAGGTATTGTTTTAGTGGGTCCTTTCTATTTACTTCCTTCTTCTTCCAGGTTCGCTATAGTTGCTGTTGACTATTACTCAAAGTGGCCAGAGGTCTGTTTTGTTAGTGAGGCCAATTCCAAGAATGTGATGGATTTTCTGAAGGACCTGTTTTTACGTGAAGGTTTTCCTTCCTCCATTGTAAGTGATAACGGTTCCCAATTTATCAGTCAGGAGTTTAACTCTTTTGTGTGCCAAAGTGGTATTGACCATTTGAGGAGTGCTCTTTATCACCCTCAAACGAACGGTCTTGTTGAGCGTATGAACAGGGTCCTCAACAATTGCATTCAGTGGGCTATTGCCCAGCACTGTCATGTACCCAACGCGGTTAGATCTATGTTGTGGTTCTATCGCACCACACCCCATTCCTCTACCAAAGTGTCACCCTTTGAGTTGTTGCGTGGGAGAAAACCATGTTCCAAAGTTTGTCCTGGGTGGATGTCACGTTGGGTTAAGCTGAACTCCCTTGACAATCTGGATGAGGTTGCTAGGTCTAACGTGATGTATGCCCAGTCTAAGCAGAAAAATGATTTTGACTCTAGGAAGAAAGTTATTTCTCAACCATTCAAGGTGGGTGAGAAAATTCGTGTAAAATTACCTGTTCACACCACTAAAGGTAGTCCTAAGTTTTCTGAACCTTTTGTCATTGACAAAGTTTGTGGTAATTCTGTGAGAGTGAATATGAAGCATTGGTGGAATGCTGCCAGAGTTGTCAAAGTGGGTGAACCCATTGTAAATCACCTTTCTTCTGAAGGTAGTTCTGTTTTGCCTTCTACTTCTCTTGTTCCTGTTGAACCTCGCAGGAGTGTTCGTACTCGTTTTGTTCCCGCAAGATATCGTTGATGCTTCTCTTTCCTTGTTTTGTTCTTTCCTTCCTTCACTTTCTCTTTTCCTGTTTTCCCTTCTTGTTGCTCGCTTCTTTTTCAGTTTCTCTTTACTTCCTTTCTCTGTTTTGTAGGAGAGAGGATGATGTAATGTTTCGCTAATGTTTCGCTCTAGTCTTTCTAGAACTCTTCTCTTTGCCTGTTCTTTCCCTTGTCCTTTTAGTTCTATTTAGAATGTATTTTGAATTGACTTTACACAGTTGACTATCTGGCTTGCTGTTGAGCTACTGCGCAGCACCTGTTATGAATAAACCTACATTTCAACTACCTTGATTCCGGCTTCTTCACTACAAGCCCCTAGATCCGAGGCTCCCAACCTGAGGTCCAGGAACCTCTGGGGGTCTGTGAAGACTCCTCATGGAGTCAGCGACTACTTAGAAAATTAAATAATATTAACAGATTAATAAATTGTTTAGAAATAAAGAAGCCATAATTAGGTTGTTTATGTGCATTCCCCCTCACTCTGTGCCCTCATCTCCTAAGTAATATGTTGCGCTGTCAATGCTCCTGCTGCTTGCCCTGCTTGGTCAGCTTGCTGCCTCTGACCCCTCCCACTGATGTCCGTTGTCCGTGTGCATGCCCCTGCCTCCTCACTGTTGTGCATCTTCTCGCTGGTGCTGGATGCTGTCTCTAGGCAACTGTGGCTTCCACTTCTAGAATCTGGGTTATGGAGCTTGTAGGCAGTTGCTGGGAAGCACAGACGGACCAGGGGTCATTACATGTATGCTTAATAAAATCTTTTTCATATTAAGCCACTGTGTCTTGGCCTTTCCGAAACTCATGAATGCCCTCCATGATCCGTTGGGCTGCCTCTACCCCTGCCACCTGCTGTGCCCGGTTGGATTACTGCCCCTGCCCCATCCCCCTGTTTTGTCTGTGTTCATGCCCACGCTCCCTCCTTCCGGCCCCTGTGGTCCATTGTGCTGCTGCTGCATTGCCGCCTGCCCTGCTTGGTGAGCCTGCTGCCCTTCTGCGCCTCCCCCTGCCTTCTGTTGTACATGTGAATGCATCTACTCCTCTCTCCTTCCCTTTGCAGTCCACTGTGCTGCAACTGTCTCTGACATCTGCCTGGCCAGGTCAGCTTGCTGCCCCGCCCCCTTCCCTCTGTTGTCATTAACATTTAATTTATATTGTGACTAAAATCTATTACCACCATTTACATGTGCTCCTTTTAGTGATCTTCAAAACCTGCTATTCACTACAACGCATTTGAATGGACGCAGAGTCCTGTAATGGCTGGCACAAAATGTTGTCCATGTTGTGGCCAGTCAATCAAGGGGAGGTGGATGTCCCTTCGGGTCACGGTGTGCTCACCCTGCCCCCTTATAGATATATATTTTTTAATTCAGGTTTAAGATGCAGGGACAATGTCTCAGATCTGGACGCCAACAGAGTACAGCTATTCTTTTAACCGCTTCATGACCACTCTGAGCACCTCTTTAAATACAGCTTTCTCAAAACAGCTGAACGGATTTTACCTCAAATAACAAAAAGCATGCTTTCTGAACAACGTTTTTACTTTCTGCCAAATATGGTGTAATTCTGTGTGCCCGTTTTTTCTGTATTGCTTACCAAAATTTCCTATGGGATTGACCCCCCCTTTCTCTTGCCCCTACTTGACAGATCACCCAGAAACTTTCCAGGAAGCAGCTGAAATGGATGAACTTATTGTTTTGAAAGTGTTGTGAAGATTCGTTACATAGCACCAAAGTTCTTAGTGAAACAAATATGTTCTTCCTATAGACATTCTAACCTAACTTCAAGTATACAGTGGCGACCGCCACTGTGTAGTTATAGTTCGATCAGAGATTCCATAGGAAAGGCACATTTTGTTCATTATAGAACAGACCCTGCAGTCACCTGCCTATGTACACGTCGTAGACTGTGTGCAGTGAAGTAAAGAAGGTATGAGGGCCTTATGCCTCTAAATTAGATGTATCTTAGGAAGTGATCTCCCCAGCCCTGTGGAAGGCCACTGACCCCCTGGGTACTAAGATCGGCTAAAACATTTTGGCAATAGATAGTGGGTATGCGGAACAGGCATTTCAGAGACATCTCATGATCGCTCTTTTAACCGTAGCTACTATACCCACAAACAAAAAAGATATGTTTTGGGTTTTACCCGGATTTATTTTGAGCTTATCTTGATCCCTTCAATTGTCCAGTTCACACTTATAATGTGCTTACATTCCAGAATGGGAGAAGGACACTAATGTTGAAGCATGCCACAAAAGTGTAGAGAGGTGTCCTTATCCATTATCATTTGCTACGTATAATACACCTGGGACCCAATAACAGCGCTCCACTAGCCGTTTCATCTTTTTTGATATATAATTGCTGACATCACTGATGACATCTCAATATCGTCATCAATGGCACTGCTATTCACAACACTCAAACCCGTTCAACATTTAAAACACAAAAGTTGTTAGTAATAGGCCTTTAGGCATACACAGAAAAGAGTTACAATGCGTACAACTCTGTGTGCATAGAACGGATATAGTTAGTACAAGCCCTGGAGGCAGGTGGGGTTTTTCATGCTCAAAATTATATGGTATACCATTAACAAACCCATAAAGATTAGGGTGCAAATGGTACTCCATGTTAAACAAGACAAAGGCTGAGTGCACCTTACGATTGATGTGATTTGATGGTATGATTATGTAAATATTTCAGAACGTATGCTTCAATAATCAATCAATGATCAATGCTTTAAACATGTATCGGCTGACTTTATTTCCATTATCTATACTAATTCACACATTCAAACATAAAACACAATAGCAACCTGACTGTAATCCTCTTCCATCATCAAAATATTTCTCCCCGTCAGAGGCTTATGCTAATACAAGTAAATACATGTTGTATCTCACTGTAAAAATCACTATTAACTTTTAGTATTCCTGAAATATTGACAGCACTTCCAATCAAAATCAATCACTAGATCATACAAAGGTATGCCTTGATTGCATATACAGGATTCCAACAGACTAGTAATACAGCTATTAGTTTTGCATGTACCACACAAGAGAGTGTTTTCCTCTACAACATAAAACTAGTGTTCCTACAAATCTATATAGGATCTGCACATTTAGACTACATAAAATAAGGGATTGGTGTCCAGACTGATTTCAGACACCCCCAAATGGTATATTAGTCTGTAGACCAGCTAGCTCATAGTGACATTAAGCCCCACAACCTTACCAAGGAGCGAATAGTTTCTGGCAACTATCAAACATGACCACCCTAACCCCGCGGGGATTGTGGAAACAGTACAGTACTTTTCACTCAGCCACTCGTGCACCCTCAGTCTCAGAGAGATATACAGAATAAACGGTGGGGACGTTTTCAACAAGTATTTATTAAACCAGCTTCATTCTAGTATGAAATACATGTGCTGCAAAAACCATTAGACAGAAGCAGATGCATACGGTTATAAGCACCAATAGAGTAAATAAAAGGTAGGATTCTACCACGGAGCTAAAATATTGAATATATGTACGCATATAGATACGTGGCAGTAATCACGAGTACTCCTAAGATGCAAACCCTAACTAGATGTGCCTAAGTGTACCTAGCCTGTATGTAGGTGTAAAGCCAAGGATCCCTCTAGAAAAGAACCAACCCCATTACCATGTGGGAGAGAACGAAGGGTCCAGTCATGTATCGAATGGGACACCCTGCAAGGGATGTCAGACCACTGCATGCTGGAGTGTCTGCAGACAGCGACTTCAGCGTCTCGTGTCAGAGAGTACGTTTTTTTCCCTCTGGTTTGCCCAGCAAAAATGTGGGACTTTTATACCCAAAAGATACCCTCAGGGCTTCTACCTAGATGTGTCATGGTACTGTGGGTCTGTCCGCCAAGCATGACAATTGTGGTGACTTTTGTACAGAGTTATTATGCAGAAGATGGTAATCTTACTGTGATAAGAATCCTCATGCATAATAATAAATGAGGCTAGTTTTGAAGAAAACCCCACTACATTGATTAGGCACCTAACCAGGTAAAAGGTCAGCACCAGAGCCGTTAGGTAGAGCAAGGTAGGACAAATGTAGGTAAAAGGTTGGGCAACAACCTAGGCCTATAGAGGGGTACATTGGGGCTCATAACACTTTCAAGGGCACAAGCATCAAGCATTTATGTCTTCGCAAAATGGCTGATTTGCATAATCGGCCCAATTGCAAACGCAAAAAATGCTTTTCAGATGCAGCAAACCCTATTTTGCAATTCAGTAACCTATTACCGAATAGCAAAATGGGTTCGCGACTCGCTATTAGGAAGGGGTGTATTTTTGGCGTCCCTTCATAATACTGAATAGCATCAGTATGTAGGAATGTTTTGTGACCGAAATGTCATTAATTAAATCACGTATTTAGACAAAGAACATCGATGTCACATGCTTACATATATGCATTTTCGAGAATTAACTTGAAGTGTACGACATGTTACATGAACATGTATGCCAAGAACAACTGGCTACTCTATCTGAAACTCTGTTTCCTTAAATCTAAGATAATCATGAAACCATACCCTAAATATATAGAGGATTAAATGTACTTTGCATTATCTGTTAGAAGATGTGTTTACGGTGTCACCTTTATTAGAGGCGGTGGGTTTTATCCACAATTCAGTGAAGTAACTATGCAGTTGCTTTTATGCAGGACACTACCACTGGAAAGAGGTTTAACTCCAGAGGAAGTGGTTTTCCCAAATTAATTTAAAAAGAAAACATGAGCTCGTGGGACACGTAATAACCATGATAATTTATTTTCGCATGAGAAATAGACACATTAATAATTCACTCCAGTTAATTACATAAACTGGTAAAACCATGGTCATCATATTTTAGTAGATTTAGAATACAAACTCTAAAAAGTAACATCATAGAGAGAGATCAGCCAAAAGCCTATCTGTGGGATACCATGTCTATTGGAAACAGCACACCTTCCAAAAGAAGATGAAAGAACATATCCCCAAATCAAATTATTTTGTTTCCTTTCTTCTACATCTTTGTTTACCACTTCTGTATTACTGTCTCATGAGACGGCACCAGTTGTCTATCTGAGAGAGGCACAAGTTACTTACCTTCGGTAACGATATATCTGTAAGAAACAGTAGTTCGTATTTATTTATTTATTTATTTATAGTGTTTTTTATAGCGCGAACAAGACCCGTGGGTATCAGAGCGCTTAACATAGATGATTACAGATTGACATTATAATAACAATTATAACAGTTATAGCAGCAAACAGATATGAAGGTAGAAGGTGATATGCTATCTAAGGTGATTAGATAAATATATTCATAACGCCTGTGCAATTAGCATTTAGAGGTGCATAGAGTTTCGCTTGTGTCATAGTCATACAGTCAGCTCGGTGAGGTAGGGTTCCATATTATTATCAGTACAATTACCTGAGTAAATTAGTAATAAGAGTTGAATAGGTTTAGCTAGTAGCAAGGATCAAAAGATAAACAAAGTAAGGTAGAGGTAATATCTTTTGGGTGTGAGATAAAGTGTTGAGATCACATAAATATGAGGTAGCAGTAAAGTGTACAGCCGAGGCTTGAGCTGTACTCAGTCAATTGTCTTATTGATCTTCAGCTTATTCATGATGAGTCTGATCCTGTTTTGGCGTAAATGTTCATACTAATGGTCTGTAGGCATCTCTATGTAGGGTATTTACTCATCATGTGGCTTTTCAGTTCCCGTTTAAATGTTACAGTATTTTTAATCTTCCTGATGTTACGAGGGAGTGAGTTCCAGACTCTGGGGGCGGCTCCGGAGAATGCTCGGTCATAGGTCTTTTTCTTCCGGAAGAAGGCCGGCTGCAATAGCAACTCTTTAGCGGTTCTAGTTGGTCTGTTACCTCCTGATAGCTTAATTTTCTTGGCTAGATATCTAGGCGTGTTGTAGTGGACCGCTTTGTGGGTGATACAGGCTATCTTCATTTTAATTCTAGCTTCGTAAGGTAACCAGTTTAGTGCCTTCAGGTGAGGAGATATGTGATCGAATTTCCTCGTTCCCGTGATGAGTCTTGCCGCTGCGTTGAGACAGGCTTTTAGTGGTGCAGTGGATGTTTTCGGTAGGCCGGCTAACGTGGTGCAGCCATATTCGATCCTCGAGATAACTAGCGATTGGATGGCAAGTTTTAGATCCGCTTCTGAGATAAAGGATTTCAGTTTTCTTAGATAGTTCAAGTGGAAACGGGCACTCTTCGCCATAGAGTTAATGTGTTCTTTCATGTCGAGGTTCTCGTAGCAGTACCCTTGCGCATCGGTAGGCGTCGTCTGCCGCTCCGTGTCCGTCGTCTGCGTCGTCGTCGTTGGCGTCGGGATGACGTCGCTGGAGTACTTCGATGCCGCCCTCGCGCGCTCATGTCAGTTCTTATACACAGCTTTTCCGCGCCAGAATCGCAGAGCCATGATAAAAACCAACACTGGTGCCATGAAACTAGGGCCCTAAAAGGGGATGGCCTTAACCCTAGATATCGGTTCGCAGAGTGGGGAGGATGGGTGGGGCGGTAAGCAATCTAATACTAACTACTGTTTCTTACAGATACATCGTTACCGAAAGAAGGTAACTTGTGCATCTGAAAGAAACAGGTTAGTATTAGATTCCTTACCTTAGAATAGATATTCCAGCAATACCAACCCCGGTGGTGGGTCTGCGAACCAATGATCACACCAGAAAGTCCTGGAGAACGGAACGGCCAAAGAAGCCATATCTCCGGACTTGGCTATCCAGGCAGTAGTGTCTTGCGAACGTGTGCAGCGAGGCACACGTAGCTGCCTGACAGATGTCCTGCAAGGGGACTCCCCGACCCAGGGCAGTAGTAGCCGCCGTGGCCCGAGTGGAATGGGTCCTCAGCCCAACAGGAGGCTCCATTTTAGCCAAAGAATAACATGCCTTTATGCACAAGACGACCCAACGAGAGATGGTTCGTTTATGCACCGTCCGGCCTTTCTTAGCTCCCAGGTACCCAACAAAAAGTTGGTCATCCACCCGGAACTGGCGTGTGCAATCCAGATAGAATGAGAATGCACGTTTTGGGTCCAGACGGTGGAGCCTCTCTCCCTCTTTCAAGGGATGCGGAGGCGGAAAGAAGGTGGGCAAGGTGATGGACTGCCCGATGTGGCAGGCTGTGACTACCTTGGGCAGGAAAGAGGGTCACGTCCGCAAGACAACTTTGTCCGAATGGACAGAAAGGAAAGGAGGTTTAGAGGAAAGAGCCTGGAGCTCACTCACTCTCCTGGCAGAGGTGATGGCAACCAGGAATGCAGTCTTGAGAGTAAGGAGATGAAGAGGACAGTTATGAAGTGGCTCGAAAGGAGCGCACATCAGATATGTCAGACAAGGTTCAAGTCCCCCTGAGGCATCACGAAAGGAACAGGAGGAAACATATGAGTGATGCCCTTCAAAAACCTATTTACAACTGGGGACTTGAACAAAGAGGGCTGATCAGGGAGCCTTAAGAAGGCGGAAATGGCAGAGAGGTAGCCCTTTAGAGTGCCCAGAGCAGAGCCCTGCTGGGCAAGAGAAAGAAGAAAGAGGAGAAGCTCTGAAAGAGGGGCAGAAAGGGGATCCACAGCCTTTGCTGTGCACCATGCCACAAATTTGTTCCACCTGCAGGCATATACCGATTCTGTGGAGGGAAGCCTGGCTGCCAGAATCACATTACAGACTTCAGGAGGCAAGTCAAATGGCCTCAACTGCCGCCGCTCAATCTCCACGTATGTAAGTGGAGACTGGACAGGTTCGGGCGGAGGACCGTCCCCTGCTGCTGCGACAGAAGGTCCTCCTGAAGAGGCAGACAAATCGGGGGATCGACAGACATGCTGAGTAGCTCAGTATCTTTGTGCCCAGTCCGGAGCCACAAGGATGACTTGGGCCCAGTCGCGTCTGATCTTATTCAACACTCTTGGAAGAAGTGGTATAGGCGGTAAGGCGTACAACAGACCGCAGCTCCACTTGCGACGAAAAGCGTCTCCGAGCGAGTGCCGCCTTGGAAATTCCAACGCTCAAAACTGATGACATTGCGCGTTCTCTTCTATGGCAAATATATCTAACCAAGGCTCTACCCACTGCTGAAAGAGGCCTTGCGCCACGTCAGAGTTCATTCACCATTCGTGATCCATCATGCACCGATGGCTGAGTTCGTCCGCCCTCGCGTTCAGGGAACCTGCCAGGTGTTGAACCACCAGGGTCACGCCCTGATGTTCCAGCCACTGCCAGAGGTGCAGAGCCTCCTGGCATAGGGACTATGACCCCCACCCCGCCCTGTTTGTTGCAGTACCACATGGCGGTGGGGTTGTTCATGAACACCTGACTACACTCCCTCCGACAGAGGGGAGGAATGCTTTCAGTGCAAGCCGGATCGCCAGCAGGTCCAGAAGGTTGATGTGGGGCCGGGACTCCGCCGGAGACCAGAGGCCTCTGATCTCCGCCTCTCCTATGTGCCCCCCCCCAGCCCTGGAGGGACGCGTCCGTCACAACTACGTGCTCCGGTTGGGGTAGGGAGAGGGATCTGCCGCTAACCCAATTGCGGTCCGTGAGCCACCACTGCAACTGTCTTGCAGTGCCCTCCGAGATCAAGACATGGTCGGACAAGTTGCCCTGATGCTGGGCCCACTGAAACTTTAGGTCCCACTGCAGAGCCCGCATCCGCCACCTGGCGTGATGCACCAGAAGGATGCAGGAGGCCATCAGCTCCAGAAGCCGCAGCGTCAACCTGACCGAGACTCTGGATAACGGCTGAAAGATAAGATCGTAATCAGAGCCTGAATAGCCCGAACCCGCTGTTTGGGAGGATAAATCAGAAACTGTGCCGAGTCTAGAACCGCTCCGATGATGAGGAGCTTCTGAGAGGGACACAGGTGCGACTTCTGCACATTGATGGAGAACCCCAGCAGGTGCAGGAGGTCGGCCGTAGTCTGGAGGTGGCTGACGACTGTTTGGGGTGAGCCCGCCTTCAACAACCAGTTGTCGAGGTAGGGGAAGACTGAAACCCCTAACCTGCCCAGATGAGCTGCGACCACCGCCATCACTTTCATGAACACCCGTGGGGCGCTGGTAAGGCCGAAGGGGAGCACGGTAAACTGAAAGTGCTCGTGGCCTACCATGAACCGCAGGTAGCGCCGATGGGCCGGCAGGACGGGGATGTGAAAATAAGCGTCCTGCAAGTCCAACGCTACCATCCAGTCTCCCGGGTCCTGAGCCAGTGTCAGCATCTTGAACTTCTCCTTCCAGAGGAAGCCGTTGACATTCCGCAGGTCCAAGATAGGGCGTAGGCCCCCTTTGCCCCTCTTGGGAACCAGAAAGTAGTAGGCATAACAACCACAACCTACTTCTGGTCCAGGAACGCGCTCGATGGCCCCCTTGGCCAAGAGGGCCGTAACTTCCTCTTGCAGAAGATTCAAGTGATCCCCCGACACGTGATGGTACTGCGGTGGCATGGCTGGAGGGGTCGCCCCGAAGGGGAGGGAGTAGCCCCTTCGGACGATTTGCAGCACCCACCTGTCCGAAGTGATGATACGCCAGTGAAGGAGGTGATGGCGAACCCTGCCCCCCACTGGCATCATATGGGCCTGAAAGCTCGGACAAGGAGGGCTTTGAGGCAGATGCTGCGGGGGTGGATGTGGACTGGCTCGCCGTTGTTCCCGGGCACCGCCACGGCAGTTACCACGTCCGCCACCACGTTGGATGTTAGTCTGCGGCCCGTGGCTGGCAGGACGTGTGGGGGCGCCCCTTCTTTGGTCACGAAAGGAGCGAAAGGCCTCAGGTTGCTGGCGCGGGCCGACAGACCCAAGGACTTGGCCGTAGCCCTAAAGTCCTTAAAGAGCTCAAGCGCACTGTGCCTTGTCGCCAAAGAGGTGATGGCCATCAAACGGCATGTCCATAAGGGTGTTTTGGACATCAGCCGAAAAGTTGGTGGACCTCAGCCAGGCGTGGCGACGAATCGCCACCGTTGTTGCCATCGCTCTGCCTAGCGAGTCCGTTGTATCCAGCCCACATCGGATGGAATACCGTGCCGCATCTCGACCCTCCACAAGGGCTTGGGCAAGTTTAGTCCGGGCATCCTCCAGACATTGTGGCAGCAAGTCGGCGACCGTGTCCCACAGAGGGTGGGAATAACGGCCCAAGAGGCACGCGGTGTTAACTGACCGCAACCCTAAACTCAGTGAGGAGAACATCTTCTTACCATACTGTTCGTACCTCTTGGATGCCTAGTTGGGGGAGCCATCGGGAATGCAGTCTGGGAATTAGAGGCCTGTATGACCAGGCTCTCGGGGGCGGGGTGGGTGTACAGGAAGCAAGGGTCGCCCGGAGCGGGGCAGTGGTGTCTGGCGACGTTCCTATCTACAGGGGGACCTGTAGCAGGCCTGGACCAAGTGCCCAGAAGAACGTCAGACAAGGCCTCATTAAACGGCAACAGAGGCTCCGAAGAGCTTGCTTGCGGTTTAAGGACCTCAGTGAGGAGTTTAGTCCTCAGGGCCGCGACGGGGAGCTCAAGAGCCAAGGCCTTGGCCGCCCGCATCAACACCACACTATAGGCAGCCCCTTCCTCCATAGCCGCGGTAGGAGCGGAGACAAAACCAGTGTCCGGCGAAGTGTCCAGACCACTGGCATCCACTAGCTCACCTGCCCAGTCCTGATAAGACTGGCACTCACGTGCCAGAGCGTCCTCCGACCCCTCCCAATCCGCCTCACCACCCATCTCCTGATACTCGGGGTCAAGGGATTTAGCCGGGTCATAGAAGCAAAAGTCTCCCATTGGCATCAAAAGCGGCGTCGAGCGGCGCCTCTCCGGCGCCGGATCGAGGGAGAAGACCGGGGGCGATGTCATCCTGGGACGACGCCGGGGGAGAGACCCTGGGGGCCGGCGAGGTCGTAAGGTCGACCGGAGACGACCCGGATCCGGATCCAGCGGGGCACTGCGGCGTCGGGACCGAAGTCGCTGACGGCACCGGGGCTGAAGCACCCGGCCCGCTTGGGCTCCCAGTCGGGGCCGTTTGGCCAGAAGGCGCCGCAGAACCTGACGGAGGAGTGAGCAACCTCATGGCGCTGAGGAAGGCATCGACCTCCTCCGGCGTTGCATTGGGCCCAGGGACCGGCGGGTTTGGAGCAGGCAGCGACGCCTGCGGCTCCGGCGGAGCCGCGTGGGCAGTGTCGCCCCAACCCCCGGCCACGTCGCGTGAGCGTTGGGGGGAGTCAGAAGAGTGATGTCGCCTCTTCGACTTCTTGTGCCTCTTACCTGAGGACTTGGAGCCCGAGGAGTGGTGTCGACTCCCGGAGCTGTGATGACTCCGGCCCCGCGACCGGTCCCTCGACCTCCTTCCGGACCGGGACCTCGAACGGCGCAGGGCCGACGGTAGGAGCTCGAGGCACTTGCGGGACCGCTCCCGCCTACCCTTCAGCGTCAAGGCCCGGCAGTCGGGGCACGACTTGTCATCTTCGTCGGGCCCCAGGCAATGTAGACACCGGCGATGGGGGTCGGTAACCTACGTCAGTCGGCAGCAGTCAACGCAGGGTTTGAACCCGGGCATCCCTACCGGCACCGTCTGAGTCGTTAGACTTCAAAAAGTTATCAAAAAGGATTGAAAAAGTTTTGTCAAAAAATGACTAAGGGTACCACTTTTTCTGGATCGGCGCTTGCTGGCGCGGAAAAAAGAAGAACTGACGTCAGCGCGCGAGTGCGGTGTCTAAGTACTCCGGCGACGTCATACCGGCGCCAACGACGCCGACGACGGAAGCGGAGCCGCAGACGACGCCTACCGACTCGCAAGGGTACTGCTACGCAAAACTTTCCGGAACCAGTCTGACGCCTGGGGATATTCTAAGGTAAGGAATCTAATACTAACCTGTTTCTTTCAGATCACTGCATACAATACTCCACAGAGCTAATCCTTACGATTTTTGAAAGCTGAGGGTTTTAGGTTCAATGTGTCTAATCTGCGCTGTCCCTTTCACTGGCACTTCCCTGGCCTGCCTTACCAGAGCCAATGTCTAGATGGCTGCGAGTGGGTTGTTGGAAGCGGGTACATGAGAGAGGGGGAGGTGTGGGAGGAGCGGTTATAGAGAGCACAGATGCCAGGTGAATGGTAGACTATCCAAGGGGGTTGATTTGTGGTTGAAGGGTCTAAGTTGATTTGATTTGTCCACTTATAAAGCGCGCGAATGCCCGAAGGCGTCTTGGCGCTATGACAGACCGCTGACTATCGAGACCGGCAGCTAGAGCTATGCAGAAAACAGCCAAGTTTTGACTGCCTTTCTAAAGGATCCCAACGATGGACTGTTTTTTATGACGAGAGGCAACCAATTCCAGGTTCGTGCTGCGTGCACCATGAAGCTTCTTCCACCCCAACTGGCTCGTCTAAATTTTGGGACCGTGATGAGTTTCAGTTGGATGGATCTGAGAAGTCTGGTCGGTTCGTATTGTTTTAGGTGGGACTTCAGGAATTGTGATCCTGTTCCCTGAAGTGCATTGTATGCCAGGCATAGTGATTTGAATTGCACCCTGTTTGCAATTGGAAGCCAGAGTAAGGTTCTTAGTTTATGGCTGATTGGCTCGAATTTAGGCATGCCGAGCACCAGCCTGGCTGCTGCGTTCTGCAGGCGTTGTAGTTTGGCTAGGATTTTTGTCCTAGCCCCAGCGTACAAGTCATTCCCGTAGTCGAGTCTTGACAAGGCTAAAGCTGTCACCACTGTCTTGCGAGAGTCCTCTGGTAGCTAAGGCAGTATTTTTTTTATCATCTTTAAGATGAACCAGATTGTTGAGGCCAGTTTGCTGGCTTGGGCGTCAAATGAAAGATGAGTCTGGACATCTGCCCAGATTATTGGGCCACCATGCAGGGGACCAGATATTTGTATCGCCCCCTAGTATCATCACCTCGCTCTTGTCTCCATTAAGCTTTAGGCAGTTCTTTTTCATCCACTGGCTGACCTGTAGCATACATAGTTGAAATGTTTCTGCCGTCTCCTTCACATCCTTGCTGATGGACACCACGATTTGGGGGTCGTAGGCGTATGATATTGGAGTAAAGCCCCAGTCCCTTATAATGTCTGCTAGAGGGGCCACATACAAGTTAAAAAGGGTGGGCTCAGAGAAGACCCCTGCTGGACCCCACATGGTAAGCTAAATGGTTTAGACTTAGTATCTCCTAATTCCACGGAGAAGGTTCTGTTACCTAGGTAGGAAGCAAGGAGGGTACATGCGGAATCATGAACTTTAGTTTAGAAGTGGCAGTAGATTCAGCAACAGGTCACACATGTTGCATGATGTATAAGCAGTGCGTGGTTATTCCCGTTTATTACGCTTTACCTGAATTGAATTTGCCAGGGTATAAACCTTTTTATTTGGGGCAAAGGATCTGCAAAAAGTGCTTTGCAAAAATGTCCTAGAACACGATGCCTTGTGCTGGTCAAAGTCATAACAAGCATTTATATTTAGGTGGGACACAAAGATGTAGATATGCATTTTTTGTTGCCAGAACCAAATTGTTTTACTTTTTAATTAGATATGTGAAGCAATAGCCATAGCCAATCATGTTTTCTTAATTTAGACCTCTACAATATTTAATTACAGTCCAAATGTTGTCTTTTTGCGACAATATTAGCACACAGTGTCAACATTCAGGATGAAGTGTGAAGGTTTACTGTTGATTAGACAAAATTATGGAACTGTTACACCAAACTCAAAGCTATGGATTTTGTACATGAACTTGGCAAATGTGGCTTTTAAGTCTTTCAAAAAATAATGTACTCAAAGGCAAAAATAGAAAATTCACTAATAAAGCATGTCCCAACGCACAGTCACAGGAAACCTAAAAACAGAATTTCCACACACGTCAGTCAGGTCCAGTGAATCATTTATAAGGTGGTTACTGGATCTTTTTGTTGGAAAAAAAAAGCAATTGGAAGTTATGTGATAAATATAAAGATAGCAAGCCAAAAGCCAAACCGGGATTACTAAAAAGAAATGGGGTCATTTCAATGAATCTTTGTGAAATCTGAAAGTAAAGACAACAATTACCAGCAAATGCAATTCCATTTCAACTGTTATAGTCATCTTGCAAACAGAAGCCATCACTTTATCCTTTGTGTGAATCCCTACTTTTACAGCCAAATTTTATACCATGGTTATCTCATATATTACACAAAAGAGTTTGTAACGCAAATCCACTTTGCTTCAGTTACAAGATGGGCGGGTTCACTCACTGTACCAATATCATGGCCGCCTTTCACCAACCTGGGAGACGTTGGATTGGGTTTTGTCATTTTCCTCATCGCCTTCCAGCTTGTCAATCAACAGTCCCTGGACTTGATACTCCAGAACGTAGCTGTCAATGAACCGCTCCAGCTCTTCAATTTCCTGAGAGCGGCTACTCCCAGCCTCAGACGATGCAGACGCCACCGAAGAGTTCTCCATTACTCCAGGGTATCAATGGACCAACGGGGCCTGCAAAATAACAACACAGTCCGTCAGCGTTCACTGTTTGTACTCGGAACAAAAAACATTTATCTACTGTAACATACAATATTAAAGCGTTTTAAAAGCTTAAAACTCAACATATTACCTATCATAACCACTTATTTACAACTTTTTTCAGTGGTATGTAATGCACACTTGGCCAGAGGGTATTAGACCACTTTACAAGAGAAATACACTAGTCACACATTTTTTAGGCACAGAGAGATTAAGTTATTTGCCCAGAACTTGAAGGTTGAACTGCATAACATCGCTGCGCTGGCGCTTGGCAGCGAGTAAGGACTGCTACAAGCGTTATGTTTTATCTTTGTTTTAGCCTGCATTTTAAAATTGTGTAATATCACTTGTACTCTGCTCGCTCACTCCCCGGTCCACCGCAGCGACCAGTGCTGTTTGTTGTGGAGGGAGGCAAGTGGTACCACTTCCTGGTTGCTCCATTCTAGGCGGCCATCTTAGGTGGGTTGACGCGCTAGTCTCCCACTCCGCCCTTACTACTTAAGGGTTAGACTCATTCGCGCTCGAGGTTGAACTGCATAACATCGCTGCGCTGGTGCTTGGCAGCGAGTAAGGACTGCTACAAGGGTTATGTTTTATCTTTGTTTTAGCCTGCATTTTAAAATTGTGTAATATCACTTGTACTCTGCTCGCTCACTCCCCGGTCCACCGCAGCAACCAGTGCTGTTTGTTGTGGAGGGAGGCAAGCGGTACCACTTCCTGGTTGCTCCATTCTAGGCGGCCATCTTAGGTGGGTTGACGCGCTAGTCTCCCACTCCGCCCTTACTACTTAAGGGTTAGACTCATTCGCGCTCGAGGTTGAACTGCATAACATCGCTGCGCTGGTGCTTGGCAGCGAGTAAGGACTGCTACAAGCGTTATGTTTTATCTTTGTTTTAGCCTGCATTTTAAAATTGTGTAATATCACTTGTACTCTGCTCGCTCACTCCCCGGTCCACCGCAGCAACCAGTGCTGTTTGTTGTGGAGGGAGGCAAGCGGTACCACTTCCTGGTTGCTCCATTCTAGGCGGCCATCTTAGGTGGGTTGACGCGCTAGTCTCCCACTCCGCCTAATCTATTTAGCCCCGCACCTTCCCGCGCAGCGGTGACGCGCAGCGGTAGCGCCGTAGACGCGCCAAAGAGGCGCCTAAGAGAAGCCAGTCTGCGCCAGTCCGCGTCCAGACACTTCCTGCTTGCTGGCGGCCAGGCTCTTTCACAATGGTAGGGTCCCCAATTTCCTATGACTCCTCATCGCTTCTCGCCCTACGTCCTTGCCCCAATCTGTTATGTCGCACACGTTCCTCTCATCCCTTACTGAGTACCTCTGCAAAAGCTGTAATTGGAGCCCATCTCACACCTGCCCTTCACCCCCTGGTCAAGAATGGAGAATGTTCCTCCTTAACTGTAGGTCCTTATGCAAACATTATACCAAACTGCACTTACTGATTGAAGAGCTCAAACCTGAGGCTCTCTTCCTAACTGAAACGTGGCTTCACACAGATAACGATCCAACTACTGTATGGGCCACCCCACAAGGATACACGCTTAAAAAGACTGGATCGCCAGACCGGGAGAGGCGGTGGATTGGCCATCATTTATCGAGACAGCTATAAATGCCGTATTACCCCCACCACCTCACCAACTTGAGAGCTTCCATTTTTCACTAGAATTCTCCCCCACTACCACCTTTTCTGGCATCCTATCCTATCGCTCACCTGGTGCTCTTAACAATTTTATTACTAAAATAACAGACCTTGCTGCAAGTCTCGTGTTGTCCTCGCCCAATGTCACTCTGTTGGGGGATCTTAACCTACATCTAGATGATCCTCACGACACTACAGCTAATAATCTTCGCTCCAACTTACAAGCCTTGGATCTACATCAAAAGGGCTTTCACGTAACCCATAATAGGGGTCATCTTCTTGACCACATCTATAGCAATATAGGCGCTCTTGTGGTGGATCCCCCTACACCACTACCCTGGACCGACCACTTTTTGATACCTTTCACGTGGCGCACAAACCCCCCTCCCTCGATTCTCCATCCTGCTAGACATCGAGGTAGGAAGTGGTCCTCAATCCCCCTCCCTGCATGGGAGGACGCCCTTGCTAGAGACCCACCTAGGAAGGTAACGAATCCCAACACAGCCACCAATAATTTCGATGGCTGGATCTCTAGCACACTCGATCTGGTCCTCCCCATACAATCTAGTAACTCCATAAAAGACCCAAAGCAGCCCCATGGTACACACCTGCCCTTAAGACCATGAAATTAGCTTGCCGGAAAATCGAGAGAGCCTGGAGACAGGACTACTCCCAACTCAGGAAAACTGAATATAGAGCTGCCATTAAGCTCTACAAACAGGAGATAAAGGTGGCACAAGCTTCTTTTTACAGTGGCAAAATTAACGCAGCCGCTAATGCCCCAAGGGAAATTTTTAAAATTGTCAAATCCCTTATTTCACCCCCTGCTGAGTGTCCCTCTGCCGAGGGCGCCCAAAATCGTTGTAACGACTTGGCCGTTTTCTTTTCCCAAAAAATCGAGGCCATATACTCCTCCTTCAGGGACGCTGACAATGATACGGAACCCCTCGTATCTACAACCTCCGATTCCTCTGTCCTTTGTACGCTTGATACAATCCCACTTTTGGGCATTCCTGCCTTGGATAAACTCATCCCGAAAATCACCTCTGGTTCCCCCAACGATCCAGCACCCCCCCAGACCCTCACTAAGGTCACGGACATTATTCGCCCGGTCATATTGGACGTTCTCAACACATCCATCACCTCTAAATCCGTACCACCTTCATGGAAGTGCGCGATGGTGAGGGCTCTGTTGAAGAAGCCCAACCTTGACCAGAACAACTTGGCGAACTATCGTCCTATTTCCTTACTCCCCTGGCTTAGCAAACTGCTAGAGAGGCACTTAAATAACACCTTGATGAACTATCTGGAGTCTAATAGTCTTCTGCAGGCCTCTCAGACAGGGTTCCGTCCTCTGCATGGGACTGAAACCGCTCTCTTAGCGGTGACGGAAGAGGCAAGTGCAGTGTTGGACCGGGGTGGAAAAGTCGCCATCATCCTTTTAGATCTCAGCGCCGCGTTCGACACGGTGAACCATGTCACGCTATTACAACGACTGGCGGACATGGGCGTGTCGGGCGCAGCCCTGGAATGGCTGACATCCTTCCTGGCTGACCGTTTCTTCCAGGTCTTTGAGGGCGAGGCGGTGTCTCCTAAACACCCACTCAGGTGTGGGGTCCCTCAGGGCTCCTCCCTGAGCCCTACCCTGTTTAATGCCTACATGGAACCCCTAGACAGGATAGTCCATCCCTTCGGTGTGCGTATCGTCACCTACGCGGACGATACCCAACTGGTGGTCTCTCTAGACCACTCTGAGGTACCGTCCCACACCTTAGGCCCCTGTCTGGAGGCTGTTGCCACATGGATGCAATCTTCCTGCTTAAAACTTAACGGGGAGAAGACAGACGTCATCCTATTGGGGAATCCTTCTCCCTCTGTTCTTGCATCCATCTGGCCACCATGTTTGGGCCTGGCCCCCGTCCCCAAGTCCCAAATAAAAAGCCTCTGGATCTGGTTCGATAAAGCTTTGGACTTTTCAGTCCAAGCCACAAAGACCGCCACCACCTGCTTTGGGCTTATGAGGATGTTGCGGAAGGTGCTCCCTCTGCTCCCATTCCAGGCAAGGAGGATCCTGGTCCAGGCCCTTATACTCTCCCGCCTGGACTACGGGAATGCCCTCTACATGGGAGCCCCGACCTTTGCCACCCAGAAGCTCCAAGTCACACAAAATAGTGCGGCCCGCCTACTCTATAACCTCCCTCGCTGGCAGTCAGCGAGGAATGCCCTAAGGGAGCTTCACTGGCTCCCTATAGTGGCAAGAGTACAATTTAAGGCTATGTGTATCCTACACAAAGCCTTTCATCGCACAGGTCCCGCCATTCTGCATCCCTTGGCTACTCCCTACGTCCTGTCCCGTTCCCTCCGCTCCTGCACCCTCCGGCTGGCCACTTCCGCCAGAGTCAGGAAAGCTCGATGGGGAGGACGCTCTTTCTCCCATACTGCGGCCAAACTCTGGAACACCCTCCCTCTATCCCTTCGAGGCAACAGTAACCACCTGTCCTTCAGGAAAGCCTTGAAAACACACTTGTACGCCAAATTCTGCTGACCTGCCCTGAGCCCGCGTTATGCAAATTCAGTCACAAGCGCTACGAGGCCTCCGGGTAGTTTAGCGCTATACAAGTGCAATTTTCATTTCATTTCATCACAGGTTAAAGAGCCAAGGATGGGATTCAAAGCTGGTTCCCCACTTCCAAAGTCCGCCGCTCAAGCCGATAGCCCACATCTCCTCCCATTGTTATGATTTATTAAGGAGTTTAGGACCAAGCTGAGCTCTTGGAGTTAGAATTATGACAATTAAGTTCATGCCATCCTGAAAAGTTCAAACGTGATCATTAAATCGTTTACCACTGGGAAGTTGCTCAACCTCAAAGTTTAATTTCAGAATGCTTCAACATCTAGAAAAGTGCCTATGATGTGGAGTAAACATTTTCTGCAGCATATAGTTTTTAGTAAATGACCCTTAACACTCAAGTTTTGGCTGAAGTTCAAAACGCCATTAGGATTACTTTACATTTCATAGAAAAACTGATGGGAGCAAAGACATGTCTGCTTTTCTGTTGGACAATACTTTCACTTTGATTTTACAGGTGTACATCCACCCAAGTCCACCCACGTCATTTGAATGCTGAATGGTCTTATGTTTTTGTTCCTATTCCTTTAAGTGTTAGGTCAATCGTTTGTTGTCAGAGTACAGATTCTCTCATTCCGTTTGGTTATACCAAAAAGATTCCCCCTAAAGTCCACTTTGAGAATCCCGGTTTGTGATCAGAGATCTATTCTTCGCAGTGGATGGGGTGGATGCTACTATCTTCTTGCATTTTTTCTAAATAATATAATGGAGCTTTAAGTATGTTACATCTTGCTTATGTCTTGCATGCAACTAAGCTTCAATAAATCAGACTTATTTATACTTACTGGATTCAAGAACTTTATTTACTACAAAGTACCTTCCAGGTAAGAAGCCATATAAGTGACTGCGTGTTCTTGGGGGCTATCATTCACTTTAAAAAGTGTTTCAATGTGGGCATAGTGATTACGCTTGATTGGGCCAACTGATGGGCCTGAGAACACCCCCAACAATGCTGCACATAACCACAGGGTGTGTTATTCTAGCTTCTCACGTTTCCACTAAGAATAAGGTTAAAAACAGTAGCATGCAACGGAGCAGTTTACTGCAGTGTTATATCACAACCAGGTTACTTTCCAAAAAGCTACAAACAGACGTTTATATCCCATGGTATGGATGACAGTGGTAAACAGCAGTGAAAGTGAAAGGTGCATGCAAATAATATATACAAAGCCCTGCACTCCATTAAGCAGGAGAAGGAAGCAGCTGTTGTGCAACATGAATCAGTTTCTTTGCATGAGTGGTTTCGTGGTCAAAGGACATGCAATCCTTAGTGGTGAACTGGCAGAGATCAACACATTAAACGGACTGATGCAACAAACCACAAACGTGGTGGAGTTTACAGAATGAGAAAAACAAAAGCCATCCCAAGGCTAATTCAGTATAAATGATGGATCTCATAGTAGACAAACGTTTAGCATTGTATTTCACGAAGCATACTACAATGTTCAAAACAGTCAAGAGTCAAATCAAGTGGATGATGTGCTTTAATTTTATTTCAGCACACTATGAACAAGGGGTTGTTAATTCTATACAGTAATAGAAACATTTCAAAGACCCTGACATTTCTTGCAGCGGGAGATCACTCCCCGCTTCCTAATGGGGATGTAAACCACTAGATACAGACCTATGATAAAGCATCTCACAAAATAAAGCACAGGCAACCAAGGGGTTGCAAACTGGCTGGTATGTGGTGAAATTTCACGGAGGTTTGAAAATCTCTATATGGACACACCATGCCTTAAATGTGGCGGGAACCACGAACAAATGCAAGGCATTCTAAACAATTTCAAGCTCATTCACTGGTGCACAGCTTACCAGAGAGACGTCAAAATGAGTTGTTGTCTCTAACAATTATTAAGCAATTATACACAATTACACACATCATCTTTTAGCAGTGGAAGGTGGATCTCCGAAATCAGATGAACAAAATATGTTGTCTCTCTTTCCCTCTGCTCCACTCCACCACCTCTTCTGGACCTATTGTACACTAGGAAGTTCTCACCGCCTTTCTGCAAAATCTGGCTCAGTGTCCAAACGGTCTGTGTTTTGACGATTTGTTGAGCTCAATTGGAAGACACAATTAGTTATTGGACAAGATTTTTCTACACGAGGTCTGCATTATCTATGATGAGACTCACATGATGCGGATCTGGATTTTTGAGTATACTCTTACTGGAAGAGATTGAGGCTTTCCTGCAGAGCCAAATATTAGTACTCTGCTGTGACATGTCAACGACCTACCTGCACACAAAAAGTGATGCTAGATCTTTTAAATTTCCTTTCACTCCACAATCATATCTCTGAATTTGGGACGATCGGTGGTCATTCAATGTGCGGTTGTCTTCACTGACCAATGCCTACAAATGGTATGCTGCAAGACAGGCCCCAATGGCCACACACCACCTCCTTTTCTGGGAAGAGGTCAGTTTGACATTCCCTCAAGTTCCCCAGCTTCTGGAGCAGCCAGCATCAGGATCGCCAACGTGTGCAAGTAGGAAACGTAGAGGGAACAAAACTCTTCCTTAGGAGCCGCTACTGGCGCTGCAGAATGCCGGTGTGACGAAAATAAAAGATGCCTGGTCTTGATTTCACCTAAGCCTTTTTCATCCACCACCCTTGACTTACTGTTTATCTCATTCAAGCAAGGTTCTTTTTCAAACCTGCTTTCTCCCTTTGACACAGTTTTCCTATTTTCTCCCTTTGTCACAGTTTTCCTATTTTCCCCCTTTGTCACAGTTTTCCTATCCTCGTCTTACTCATTCTATGTCCCTTTACTGCCTTTCTCTCTTGTTCTGGGTTAAAGTCTGATGACAAATAAGATCTGGTCCCCAGAAAGTGTCGGTGCTGCACCAACTGCATCCAATGACACAAATTAACCACCTCTTGCCACCATTTTCAGAGAAAACTGCTAGTCATTGTTCACGTTTTAGGATAATGAAAGAGCCCCGAGACAGAGCTTGAATAATATTTTGTGCAAAAATATGCTATATGCTTTATACTGGAAATTGTAACTCGACTTGAATTCATTGCACCTCTGCAATTCAGCTTCCCACAGCCTGCAACACTCAACCAATACCTGGTGGAATGCCGGGGGACAACCGGGAAGGTTGTCCCGCCTGGGGCACGTTAACGACAGCCTGGCTTGCTGACCCCTATGTAGGCGTGGAGAACATCTGGCCATCACCAGCTCTGGGATCCCTCCAGGCCCAAGATCACCACCTTCAGCAACACCCTGAAGGCGGGGCTAAAAGCAAAAACCCCAGCAATGGCGAGAAGATCATGCTGTGCAAATATGGAATATACATTTGTACAACCCTAATCGCTTCAACTTTTCTTAAAATGTAACCTATAGTGATATGCAGCTTGTATATATGTAACTAACCACTGGTACATGTAGTAACCTTATGTACTTACTACCATTCGTATGTGAATCTAGAGTTTATCTGTCTGTATCTTTTTGTGTAATTCATGTACTCCGAAGTCCTTATGTAATGTAACTGGTTCTATTGTAAAGCGGTCCCACAGCTTCGGGTAAAGTTTGAGCTACATAAAAAACCTTAAGTAAATGAAATAAATAAATCAAATTAGCATTATCATTTAGGAATAGTTTAGACAGCTTTAAAGTACCTATGGCAGGATTTCTTCTTGTATCCAATGCCAAAGAGTAGAAAAATACCTGATTTTGCCTTTTTATTTTACATGCCTGGATATAAAAATGCAGCTCTGTAAAACACCGTCTCTTGCCTTATGCATATAGAGCTCCTTGCTCTTACAACACATTTTAGGGACATTCTACACGTTTTCTCAAATGTGTTCTAGACCGAGGAGGGGGCACCGCCATATGACTCATGGTGGAGTCGGCCTTCTTTGCTATTGGAAATGAAGGTGCACAAAGACCAAACGGCCTTTATTGATGAAGACACATCCTAACACTAGATGTGCATGCCTCCAAGAAACACACATTACGTCAAATCATTTTGCCAACAATCCTTCGCATGTGCTATTAAATATCTGGCAGCACCACTCATCTGATTATTCTATTTAACAGTAGCAAGCATTTGCAAAGACAATAGATCAGGCTTGCATTTTGAATGATGATTAACCTATTTAAAAAGAGTGATGGGCTGAAAACCAAAGCAAAACAGTATTGCACAGTGTATAAAATGCATCTATGGCTAAGGAATTCACAGTGAGGTGATTCAGAATACTTTTAAAATGTAAATTAGTTCTTCATTCATAGCAAAGCAAGCGCTCATGAGGAGGCGAACGATCCATCAAACAGCCACTAGGAAATAGGAAAGCAAGCACTTTATAGGAGAGGACATGAAACAGACCATATAATATGAGAGGCGCACTCATCTTTAACAAAACTGGTAACACTGAAGCCACACCCAAACAAAATGACAGAATGAAGCAGTGAACCGATCCACAGGGCAAGCAATTACCTGTTGAATTACATAACTAGTGGGCACAGAACTACAGTCATACTGGTTAACACGTCTGTTCACTGCAAAATCTTTTAAGCGGCCGCTAAAAAAAACCTGTTATTCGTCCAGTCGTTTTACACACCTGATACAATACAGTATTGAAAGGGTTTTTTATATAAAAAGTTTTGCTTGAATCGACACATACACATCTTATTAACTAGGTTTATACATTTTTAGATTGAGCACTGCTAAGGTATGCCTGCATTTTAAATTGACTAATGCTGGTTGCCATCTTGGTTTGTGAAACGCCGAGCATTTTATTTCTTGGTGAAGCTGGATTTCTAGTTATTGAAAGCAATGTTCTTTTGCTTTCTTTCCCAAGTGAAAGGTTTCCTTTTCTTTGCGATAATCATGGGATGTTTAAATGAGTAGAGCATTCACGAAGCCACCTGCAAACTAGACTGGCCCCTGTATCTCATCTTGCTACAGATAATGTTAGTACAATACAGCTTTTTTTCTGCGCCTTTTATAAACACCCTGAGAAGCTATGGAGCACACAGGTGCCCTCATCGCCGCCACCGATGATATCAGGACCCTGCTGGACAACAGCGAGACCGCAGCACTCATCCTCCTAGACCTCTCTGCCGCCTTCGACACCGTCTGCCACCGAACACTACGCGCACGCCTCCACGCCACAGAAATCCGAGACAAGGCTCTGGATTGGACCACCTCCTTCCTCTCCGGCAGAACCCAGAGCGTCAGCCTCCCCCTATTCTGTTCCAAAGCCTCAGAGAACATCTGCAGCGTACCCCAGGGATCCTCCCTCAGCCCGACGCTGTTCAACATTTACTTGGCCCGCTCGCACACGTAGCCCGACAGCACGACCTCAACATAATCTCCTACGCCGACGACACTCAGCTGATCCTCTCCTTCACCAACGACCCCATCACCGCCAAAGCCAACCTCCATGAAGGCCGTTGCAGACTGGATGAAGACCAGCCGACTGGATGAAGACCAGCCGACTGGATGAAGACCAGCCGTCTGAAGCTGAACTCTGACAAGACGGAGGTCCTCATCCTCGGCTCCAACCCTTCAGCCTGGGATGACTCCTGGTGGCCGACGGCACTGGGGCAGCCCCGACACCCACCGACCACGCACGCAACCTGGGAATCATCATCGACTCAACGCTCTCAATAACAAGCAAGTCAACGCCATCTCCTCCTCCAAAGCTCTCCGCTTGCTCCGCAAGATCTACAGATGGATCCCGACAGATACAAGACAGTCAGTCACCCAGGCCCTCGTCAGAAGCAGACTAGACTACGGAAACACCCTCTACACAGGAGCCGACCAAGCTCATCAAACGATTACAATGCATCCAAAATGCCTCGGCACGACTGATCCTCGACGTACCACGCCACGGCCATATCACCCCCCACCTGAGAAACCTGCACTGGCTCCTAGTCAACAAGAGGATATCCTTCAAGCTCCTCGCACACAAGGCACTCCACAAGACCGGCCTAGCCTACCTCAACAGACGGCTCTCCTTCTACATCCCCAACCGCCAGCTACACTCCGCCGACCTCTCACTCGCCACTGTCCCGTGCATCCGAAGAACCACCACCAGTGGGAGATCCTTCTCCCACCTCGCCGCAAAGACATGGAACACCCTCCCACTGAGACTACGACCCAAGAGCTGCTGACCTTCAGGAGGATACTCAAGACCTGGCTGTTAGATCAGTAGCACCCCCTCCTCCCCACGCCTTGAGACCCTCACGGGTATGTAGTGTGCGTTACAAATGATTGATTGATTGATTGAATTGTATTATTTTGGTTAAACCTGACTGGACTCTCTTAAGGAGAGAAGTGATTTGCCGGTTTCTTTCCCTTAGAGGCGAACTTATAGCATGTCCCCATTTTAAAAAGGGAAAGTGGGAGTTTTCAAAATAATAAATGATCTGGCGAATGTATTTCCCCCACTGACTACTACTGAAACTGAGAAAATTTCAGGCAGGAGAGAGCCAAAATAAAGCCATGTTTGGCTTCAAAAATCCGAAACCTCTTGCATAGATCAGTGGCATATATTATTTTGCTTGGTTCTCTCATTTATATGACTTTGATCTGATATTGTTGATGCATTCATACTTTAACTATTCATTGATACCGGGTTGATGTTTGCCTTATGTAATCCATTAACCTTTAATCTATACTATTATTATAAAGAGAGAACTTGCACCTTTTGGCCAGGTAAACTCGGGAACCACAGCGCCAATCTACACACCCGATACATCAATGAAAATGTCAGGGTGTGTAGATGGACATAGGCTATATAAATAAAATAAAAAAGTAAATTAAAAAAATTAAGTTTGTAAACAAAGTAGTCCCCTGAAAGTAGCGCCGGCCGGGACCTAGAGCTGGCCGTGACGCGACGTGCGTGATGACGACCTGTTGGAGCGGCAAACATGGAGCGTCGGTGAAGTGAGGAGCGCGGGCGCGTCATGGCGAAAAGGAGCGGAGCGGCAGCTGAGGTAAGTAAACCTTGAAATCAGGGCGGGAGGGAGTCGAAGCGGGAGGGGAGCGGGTGTGTACAGAGGGGAAGGCGGGAGGAGTGGGGGCCGGAGGGAGTCAGGACGGGAGGGGGTCGGGCGGGAGCGGATTTTCCGGCCCCAGCCCCTTTCTGCCCCAGGCAACGCTGGGGAAACCTGAGTTCCCTTCAACAGGAACCCATAAGGCCCTTGATTTCATCGACAGCTTCCAGATTATTGTTTTACGCCTCATCTTTTGTGTGTACGTTTTATTCACATGGTGTGCACAGGCTTCAAAAAGGTAGCCGTCATCCAGAAGGCTGGGGTGTGTAGTTGTCGGAGCGCTAGCAAACTCACTCCAAACAATGTTTTTTGTACTGCATGAATGTCAATATAATTATTACAAATAAAACATGTAGCAGAATTCTCAATGGTTGCCTTGCATGTGTAGAGGAGCAGAGCCGCAGCTGACGTAAGTAAACCTTGAAATCAGGGCGGGAGGGAGTCGGAGCGGGAGGGAGTCGGGCCGGGAGGGGAGCGGGTGTGTACAGAGGGGCAGGCGGGAGGAGTGGGGGCGGGAGGGAGTCGGGACGGGAGGGGGTCGGGAGCGGGTGTATGCCCCCAGCCCTTTTCTGCCCCAGGCAACGCTGGGGCGGGCTGCTAGTAATTCTTAAAGTTTTGAAAATTATTCTGTGCGTTCCTTGTTCCTGTGCGAGCCTAATTTGCTTCAGTTTATTGAATTATTGACTTATTGAACAGCCTCAGTTGTGAAATTCGATTAAACAAACTTTTGTGGGCCCTGAAATATGCACAAGTAAAGTGCTAACAGTTTAAATATGGGCGCCCTTTAATAAACGAAGGCACTGCACTACTTCAAAGGTGACCGAGTGACTGCTTCCGGGTTGGCGGGGTTGCCTACAGGAATGCAAATGGCTCTCAAGTGCTCAACATGACTCCACAGGACAAAGCGGCCTGAACCGTGCACCTGGGGCTGCATTCTTTGGATTTCTTCCCGAGATGATGAGGGGGTAACTAAAAGGTAATACATACTTTAAGCTCTGTTACCACGCACGTGGCATCTTAAACTGTTTACAACTGGGGCCTGTAGTAGGATGACCAGATTTTAAAAAACAAAAACCCGGGGCATTTTGCAAAAACAGAATAAGGATTATCATTTCACATCAGTCGAGGGTGACAGAACGGCAGCGCCGATTAACAAACACAGACGAGGAGGCACTAAGGACGTGAAATGCAATTTTTAAGCCCAATACCTTACTTGTAAATGTAATTGCTTTTTGATAAGAGTTGCTTGCTAGTCCATCTTTGGAATATATAAAAAAGGTGCCTCCCACTGTTTTCAGCCGGATCATGACCAGCCACATTTGCGGAAATCTGCGATGGAAACCCGGGAGTGTCCCGGAAAGTCCGGGATGCATGGTCACCCTAGCCTGTAGCAAAAGTTCCGTACCATACTTATTTAGCCCGTAACATCACAGCAAATCACAGTTATTTTTAAGGTGCTCGAACCTTAAGTTACAGTCATCCAGTCCTTACTGAATTACTAATGAAATTAACCCCGCACTCTGTTTGTAAATGCATTAATTAGTAAAGAAATCCAGTCCAGTTCTTTAAAGGTAAAGTATATAAATCCACATCCGAGGTTATAAAAAATACGTTATTGCTTTCATAATTATATTCATTCAATTGGCGGGTGAGTGGCGGCAACTCCAATCTCCCGCGGCACGTTTTATAACTATTAGCAGCACGTGCTCTGGTGCGGCCAGCAATCCACGCGCCAAGGAAACACAAGTTCACCGACTCCTTGCACGTTTCTCATGACCCACTGACCGCGCAGATCATTTCCTACCGGTAACTGGCGGCGTCGACTCACCTTTAGTGTTAACTGTCGGCCTTTCATATATAATGTGATCTATGTCACCGGTATTTCAGCCGGTCAGTGGTCAATGCCGCCTGTAATATTTTCATTTGTTTTGCAAAATGTTTACTCAAATAGATCTGTTACAAATGTACAAATTCAAAATATGGTTCTGGTGTCGATCGCACGAGCAGAGGGTGTGGCTTAACGACTACGGCGGCCGGTCTTAAAGCTGGGGAAGCAGGTTCGAGTCTGGCGGGAGGCTCAAGCATCCTGTGATCCTGGGCAAATAGCTTAATCTCCCTTTGACTAAAAAAAAATATCGTGTCCATCTGTAATGCAACTGGTTCTCATGCAAAGCGCTGTGGCCCCTTCAGGTGTTGTTCACGCTATATAAAACTGCAAAATAAAAACCACTCTAATTTACTGCTGTAAAAAATTAAATAGCACCTTACAGTTGATAAATTTAGACGATGCCTTTAATCTTTACGCGGTACAACCAATACACCTAATTAGCTTAAAAAAACGCGTACCCCAGAGATACATAAACAATCTGCGATCATGAAACTGGAAAATAGTTCACAGATAGCTGCCGCGTGTATCATCTGGTACTGTCAACATGGCTCGGCTCCAGATAGCATAATCAGGGCTGACGAGTGGCCTCGTCACACCGGTTTGAAAGTGGATTACCGCGGGCTGGATGAGGCAACGAGAAAAAAACATACAATGAAAGCACCAGCGAGTAACAGGCAAGAATGAACCTGGCACCGCAGTGTGTCGCCGCAGAAACACGTTATTAAACATGATAACCGAGTCCCACGGCTCAATGGAAAAAAAACGGGGCAGAAAATCCGCGTCCAATCGATGTCGTGTCTGCTTCCAAGAAAAAAAGAAATTACATTATTGGCCGCTTATGTGGTGTAAATTAAAAATCGAACTACTTGTTGGTGCTTAAATAATTGGTGTTATATGTGTACAGAAACGAATGGAAGTTTTCGCTCGGTGCTGCACGAGTGGTGTTTATATAGCACAGGACATACCCTGGAGGGCAGCGGAGCACTATATATAGGAAGAGGGGGCATACTGTACATACCACTTAGAGCAGCATTACATAATCACGTGAGCTAGTTTACATACACACAAGGCGGACATAAAGGAACTAGCGTGTGGAAAGGCACAAAGCAAGCTCTTGGAAGGGGCAGTGTAGAAAGGCACAATGCACTGCTCTTGGAAGGAGGAAAGGTACACTGCACAGCTCTTGGAAGGGCAGTGTAGAAAGGCACATTGTACCGCTCTTGGAAGGGGCCAGTACAGAAAGGCACATTGTACCGCTCTTGGAAGGGGCCAGTACAGAAAGGCATATTGTACTGCTCTTGGAAGGGGGCAGTGTAGAAAAGCATAGTGCACATACCTTGGGAGGGGGCAGTATAGAAAGGCACTTTGCACAGATCTTTGAAGGGGCCAGTGTAGAAGGGCACACTGCACAGATCTTGGAAGGGGCCAGTGTAGAAGGGCACACTGCACAGATCTTGGAAGGGGCCAGTGTAGAAAGACACACTGCACAGATCTTGGAAGGGGGCAGTGTAGATGGGCACACTGCACAGATTATGGTAGGGGGAAGTGTAGAAAGGCGCACTGCACAGATATTGGAAGGGGCCAATGCAGAAGGGAGCAACCTTTGACCCAGTCCTCAGGCAGGTCACCTTCCAGCCGCCGCACGGTCCTCCTGTGACGCCTGCCCCCGCTGACTTTGCTGCTTCGCCGCTGCCTGTGACTCTTGCGTGAGTCCATTGCCCTTCTGATTTAGTTTTCCTGTCCGCACTTGTTTGCCACTTTTCTTTTGTACTGTTTATCCCCACTGTTGTGCCCTCTGTGCGCCCCTGCCCCGGTTTTGCTTTCTGTATCCTTTCCCGCCGCTGCGTCCCTGAGGCCCCGCCCCCGCTGTCCCATTCGCCCGCCCCGCTCCCGCCTCCTAGCTGCTCCTCCCTCCCACAGCCCCTCATATGGAGGCCGCGCAGCGGGCGCGCCAAAGGCAAGCCCGTCTGCGCCTGGACCGCGCCCAGGGCCAGAACCCCTGGCCCTCGCCGGAGCAAGGGCATCCGACTGAGATACGAAACCACCACCCTCAACTAACTCAGCACCGGACGACCACCCGCCTGCTACAGAGCCAACCCCAAGCGAACCGACAGACCCTTCACCTGCCAAGCCTGCAAATTTACCCGCCTCCCAACCTACACCCCGCCCGTCAAACCCAGCAACAACAACAACAACAACCACCTCAAATGCATCCTCCTTAACACTCGCTCCGTCCACAAACACGCCATCGAAATCTGGGACCTCCTCGACACAACAGCACCGGACGTCGCCTTCCTCACGGAAACCTGGATGAATGCCTCCTCGGCCCCAGACATCGCCATAGCCATCCCGGACGGCTACAAGATCACCCGGAAGGACCGCGTCAACCAAACCGGAGGAGGAATCGCCATAGTCTACAGGAACACCATCAGCGTCACGACCAACGCCGAAGACACACTCTCCACCGCTGAACATCTACACTTCCAGATCCGCACCGACCTCAAAACCACACTCAGAGGAACCCTCGTCTACAGACCCCTGGGCCCGTGCACACAAAATTCAGCAAAACCATCGCAGACTTCGTCAGCTCGCATGCACTAACCTCACCAGAATACATCCTCCTAGGGGACCTGAACTTCCACCTGGAGAACAACAACAGCAACACTACCACCCTGCTCGACAACCTCACCAACCTCAGACTCAAGCAACTGGTGAACACCCCAACCCACTACGCCGGCCACACGCTGGACCCCATCTTCTCTGCCAGCAACCACGTCTCCTTCAGCCACTCCACCGGACTACACTGGACCGACCACAGCTAAATCCATTTCACCTACAAGAAGACTACAACACACCACCGCACGCTACAGATCCCCCGCAGATGGTGGAGCAAAGTCATCACAGACCAACTTACCACATCTCTGAGCCAGAACCCACCAGCCGACACCTCCGACACCAACTACGCAGCTCACAATCTCGCACAGTGGATCACCAACTGCGCCGACAACCTCGCTCCTCTGAAGAACCCCCCAGGCAAGACCAGCAACAGAATAACTACATGGTTCACCGACGCCTTCAAAGACTCAAAGAAATCATGCTGCACGCTCGAAAAAACCTGGCGCCACGAACGGACAGCAGAAAACATGACAGCCCTCTAGAATGCCACTCGCGAACACCACCAGCTGATCCGCACCACCAAAAGGACATCGTTCTAAGAGCAGCTGGACAACAACAGCCACAACAGCAAGGAACTCTTCAGCATCGTAAAAGAGCTCTCCAACCCCAACGCCAGCAAAAACGACATAACACCATCACAAGACCTCTGCAACTCCCTCGCCACATTCTTCTACCGCAAGATCGCAGATATACACAACAACTTTGACGCCCATATGCCGCCTCCAGTCACCAAACCAACGGCCCCCACCGCCACCCTAAGCGACTGGTCCCCCCCATCAGCACAGAAGACACCACCCACGTCATGAACACCATCCACTCCGGCTCTCCCTCTGAACCATGCCCCCACCACATCTACAACAAAGCAGACGCCATAATCGCATCCCACCTCCAGAACGTCATAAACAACTCCTTTGCTTCAGCCACCTTTCCAGAGAGCTGGAAGCACGCAGAGATCAACGCCCTTCTGAAAAAACGCACAGCTGACTCTTAAGACCTCAAGAACTTCGGGCCCATCTCTCTTCTTCCCTTCCCGGCTAATGTCATCGAGAAGACCGTCAATAAACAGCTGACTGCCTTCCCCGAGGCAAACAACTCGCTCGACCCATCCCAATCCGGATTGAGCCAACCACAGCACCGAGACAGCCCTCATCGCAGCCACGACGACATAAGGACCCTGATGGACAACAGGGAGACAACCGCCCTCATCCTCCTAGACCTCTCAGCCACCTTTGATAAGTCAGCCACCACACCCTAAAAACCCGCCTCTACAACACTGGGATCCAAGGAAAATCGCTGGACTGGATCACCTCGTTCCTCTCTAACAGAACCCAGAACCCAGAGAGTCCGCCTCCCGCCGTTCCGCTCCACGGCCACCAAGATCATCTGCGGCGTACCCCAAGGCTCCTCCCTCAGCCCAATCCTCTTCAATATCTACATGAGCCCCCACGCCGCCATCGTACGCAGACGACACCCAGCTGATACTCTTCCTCACCAAAGACCCAACCACCGCCAAAACCAACCTCCAGGAAGGAATGAAGGATGTCGCAGAATGGGTGAAGCTCAGTCGGCTGAAACTGAACTCAGACAAACCGCAGGTCCTCTTCCTCGGACAATCCCCATCTGCCTGGGACGACTCCTGGTGTCCCACAGCGTTGGGCACCGCACTGTCACCCACGGACCACGCACGCAACCTGGGATTCATCCTGGACTCCTCGCTCATGATGACCAAGCAAGTCAACGCCATCTCATCCTCCTGCTTCAACACCCTGCGCATGCTCCGAAAGATCTTCTGGTGGATCCCCACAGAAACCAGAGACGGTCACGCAGGCCCTCGTCACCAGCCGACTGGAGTAAGGGGAACGCCTTTTACACAGGAACCACAGCAAAACTTCAGAAATGACTTTAGCGCATCCAGAACGCCTCCGCACGACTCATCCTCAACATCCCTCCCCACAGCCACATATCGGCCCACCTGAGAAACCTGCACTGGCTCCCGGTCAGCAAGAGGATCACGTTCAGGCTCCTCACCCATGCACACAAAGCACTCGGCTCCACTCGGCTCCACTCCACTCGGCTCCACTCGGCTCCGCTCCACTCGGCTCCACTCGGCTCCACTCGGCTCCACTCGGCTCCACTCGGCTCCACTCGGCTCCACTCGGCTCCACTCGGCTCCACTCGGCTCCACTCGGCTCCACTCGGCTCCACTCGGCTCCACTCCACTCGGCTCCACTCGGCTCCACTCCACTCGGCTCCACTCGGCTCCACTCCACTCGGCTCCACTCGGCTCCACTCGGCTCCACTCCACTCGGCTCCACTCCACTCGGCTCCACTCCACTCGGCTCCACTCCACTCGGCTCCACTCCACTCGGCTCCACTCCACTCGGCTCCACTCCACTCGGCTCCACTCCACTCGGCTCCACTCCACTCGGCTCCACTCCACTCGGCTCCACTCCACTCGGCTCCACTCCACTCGGCTCCACTCCACTCGGCTCCACTCCACTCGGCTCCACTCCACTCGGCTCCACTCCACTCGGCTCCACTCCACTCCACTCCACTCCACTCCACTCCACTCCACTCCACTCCACTCCCCCTCGGATCCGCAGAGCCACCACCGGAGGAGACATGGAACTCCCTCCCCGGACACCTACGAGTGACCCAGGACCATCTCACCTTCAGGAAACACCTCAAGACCTGGCTATTCAAGCAGTAGTGGCCCCCCTTCCCTTCAGGGCCTCGAGACCCTCATGGGTGAGTAGCGCACTCTATAAATGTATTGATTGATTGATTGAAGGGCACATAATACAGATCTTGGAAGAAGAAAGTGATGATGAGCACATTGCACAAATCTTGGAAGGAGGTGGTGTACAAGGGATGGTCATTGCAAGTGGGGCTCTGGGCCCCCTGTTCTGCCGAATCAGTCATACCTACCCTCCCCCAGAGAAAGAAGAAACTCATCTTGTGCCATCTTGCATTTGCTGAGGAGGTTTCATTTGGAGCCTGGCTGTGTAGATCGCTTATACATTGGCTGAAAGCTCCCCCACCTTCTGTGCAAGGGTTTCAAGCTCACCATGGGATTGGTCCTCTTCACTGCATGGCCGCGTGATGAGGCATAAAACTGTCACGAGGTGGCACCATGTGGGTTGGCAGACCTGAACATACGGTCTAAAAAATAGGTTTTTGTAGAGCAACATGAATATCTAAAGTGGTAGAGAAAGACTTGGATCCCAGGAGCTTTGTTCCAGGAAGGGGGTGTAAAGAGAGAATGCCAGTCCTCTCTTTACACACCGGTCTGATTTCTCGCCTTGTCAGCATAGTGTGCATGTGTGGTACAGGCAATCCGCAATGGATGTAGTCGGACTGCCTAGCCTCTCATTACAGGTTGTGCTGGAATACCAACGCAGTAATGAGGCACTCTGAATTACCAATAATTCCGGGTACATGGATTAGATTGTTGAAGGAGTCTTGGCCAAGGTAAATAAGAATTACTGAAGGAATCGGTGCTTGTGCAACAATTTCCACAAGTTTTCCCACATTCCAGCCACTCCGCCGATGTGTCCATGGAATATCTGAAGGTGCTTTTTTTACTGCTTGTCATCCCAATCCAGGAGGAAGCTCCTACTTCCTCTTAAGCAGGCCTTCCTCTAAAATTGTAAAGAGGCTCCAAGTGTTGCTGATTTTGAAGAGCACTGTAGTATAAACTGAACTGGGGCAGGCATGGGTGAGGGGAAAAGCAGCGTTTACCATATATATTTCATAGAAAAAAAATAAAGGTTACAGGGACGTTCTAGTTTGGCTCAGATTTCACTCATACAAAACCACTGAAATTCAGTAGTTATGTTATGTTATGTTATGTTACTGGGTGTTTTGTAGAGCGCTCAGCTGCTCAAAGAGCGTCCCGGCGCTATAGATCCTCTTCACAAACTACCAGCAACCAACAAGACAGCCAAACGGTACTAGAAATCCAAGGAACAACTTACAGAACAAAGAGATACGTTTTAAGTCCTTTTCTAAAGGCGGACAAATTAGGGCACGTTCGCAGCATCAGGGGCGGAGTGTTCCAAAGATGGGGGGCAAGGTAGCTAAAAGAGCGACCTCCACAGCGAACACGTCTCACTACCGGTACCATGGCATAGGCCTGGGCAGCAGACCTCAAGGGTCTAGATGGAAGATAGAAATTGACCCTTCTCTGCAAATAGCCAGCGCCGAGATTGTGAAGCGCCTTAAAAGCTGTAGTTAAGGTCTTAAATGAGATGCGCTTGCGAATCGGCAGCCAGTGCAGAGTGGCAAGGAGATTGCCCGCCCTGGCTCTTCTGGTAAGGCCAAAGATTGCCCTGGCTGCTGAATTTTGGACTATCTGCAGACGGGTCAGCAGATATTCAGGAAGACCCAAGTAAAGGATGTTGGCATAGTCTAGGCGAGAGCCTATCAGGGCCTGCACCGTTATCTTCTTGTGTTCCAAAGATAGGTACGGCAGAAACTTTCTCAACATCCTTAAGATGGCGAAGCACTTCCCTGTCAGGCCAGCTACCTGGGCTTTGAAGGAGAGGGTGTTATCGACCAGCATGCCCAGATTCTTTGCTGTAACAGAATCGCTGGCCGGGGGGAACATGGCCAAAGGCCACCAAAGCTTCCATCTCGGGTCGGCAGGACAGCCGAAAAACAATATCTCGGATTTGTCCGAGTTGCATTTGAGGCCGCTTTTCCCGAACCAATCAAACACAAACTCCAGGCACTTCCGGATGGCCGCCCGTCGAAGTCACAGCCCCTGTCACACGTGAACAGGAGCTGTGTGTCATCCGCATAGGATACGATCTGGGCCCCTAGCTCCTCCACACGTGCCGCCAATGGTGTCATGAAGATGTTAAAAAGGGAGGGGCTGAGTATGGAGCCCTGCGGAACCCCCACCTCGAGCTGCGGCATAGGGGCGGAGAAAGGGGGGGCCCAGATCGTTTGTCTGCGGTCGGCCAAGAAAGATTGAAACCATTCGAACACCGTTCCCCTTAGGCCAATCTCCCAGAGTCTTGTAAGGAGAAGGTCGTGGGGGACGGTGTCGAAGGCCGCCGACAGATCTAGCATGATGAGCAAGGCCTTTCCACCCCTGTCCAGAGTTTCCTTCACAGCCTCGGTCACCTCGAGTAGTGCAGTTTCAGTACTCAGGTTAGATCTGAACCCCGACTGTGACTGATGTAATAAGGAATTAACCTCTAGATAGTTGGTTAAGGTGGTGTGTACATGCTTTTCCGCTAATTTGGCCAAAGCGGGCAGCAACGAGATTGGCCTATAGTTGGAATGCAATTTGGCATCTACATTTGGTTTTTTTAACAGGGGAAGGACTAGGGCCTGTTTCCAAGTTGAGGGGACTTTGCCCGTGCTCAGGGATAAGTTGATAATAGGGTTGATGATAGGGTTGAGAGCAGGTGCCAGAGTCGCAAGATACTTGGCAGGGCAAGGGTCAGATGGAGAGCCAGATTTCAAGTTGGATAAGAGGTCAAGCGAGGCCTGAAGCTCTAAGGCCTCGCTTATAGTTATAGTTATAGTTACCCGAGCCACTATAAATTACGCCCCCGCAATGCACTGCTTATGACCTCACATATTAGACTACTTATGACATGGTCAAGGACATGACTGATGACATCTCAAATGACAACACTGATGACATCATCCACAAAACCACTCAGACACACACACACACACACACCCCCATGCAACCTCTCGGACACCCACGCAACCTCTCTGGCACCCACACAACCACTTGCATACCCATTCACAGACCCACAAAACCACTTACATACCCATTCACACATCCATACAACTACTTACTTACCCCCTCACTCACCCATACACACTCACAAAGACATCGCTCTCCAATAGAGTCACTCATCAGCAACTCCTTTAACCAAACACCCTAACACTCAGCGATACAGCCACTCACTCACTCATAGTCACTGATACATGTAGAAAACACTCACAATCATTGGATGATGTCATCAGTAATGTCATCTGTGATGTCACTCACCATGTCATGAGGTATGTAATATGTGAGGTCCAGTGCATTGCGGGCCGTAAGTTTCAGTTAGCTCAGTTAACTAGAACTGCTGAACTTCAATTTTTTCCACGCGTGAAATCTGAGCCTTACTATAACATCCCTGTAACCTCTGTTTTTTTCAGTGAATTTCTAGGTTTTCCTCATTTCTATTGCCTAACTACAACGTCCCTGTAACCTTTGATTTTTTTCAGTAAATTATCACAAGTTTTTAATATTATTTCCTAACTATAATGTCCCTGTAATGTTCAGTTAAGTTTTTTTAGTAAATTTCAAAGATATTTAAAATGTTATTTCCTAACTGTAACCTTTGAGAGTGTTTGTGAGTGGCCCTCAAGGTCTGAGAGTGTGTGCGAGTGGCCCTCAAGGTCGAGAGTGTGTGCGAGTGGCCCTCAAGGTCTGAGAGTGTGTGCGAGTGGCCCTCAAGGTCTGAGAGTGTGTGCGAGTGGCCCTCAAGGTCTGAGAGTGTGTGCGAGTGGCCCTCAAGGTCTGAGAGTGTGTGCGAGTGGCCCTCAAGGTCTGAGAGTGTGTGCGAGTGGCCCTCAAGGTCTGAGAGTGTGTGCGAGTGGCCCTCAAGGTCTGAGAGTGTGTGCGAGTGGCTCTCAAGGTCTGAGAGTGTGTACGAGTGGCTCTCAAGGTCTGAGAGTGTGTGCGAGTGGCTCTCAAGGTCTGAGAGTGTGTGCGAGTGGCTCTCAAGGTCTGAGAGTGTGTGCGAGTGGCTCTCAAGGTCTGAGAGTGTGTGCGAGTGGCTCTCAAGGTCTGAGAGTGGGTGCGCAATGGCCTCAGTGGGGCTGCGAGTGGGTGCGCAATTGCCTCAGTGGGGCTGCGAGTGGGTGCGCAATTGCCTCAGTGGGGCTGCGAGTTGGTGCGCAATTGCCTCAGTGGGGCTGCGAGTGGGTGCGCAATTGCCTCAGTGGGGCTGCGAGTGGGTGCGCAATTGCCTCAGTGGGGCTGCGAGTGGGTGCGCAATTGCCTCAGTGGGGCTGCGAGTGGGTGCGCAATTGCCTCAGTGGGGCTGCGAGTGGGTGCGCAATTGCCTCAGTGGGGCTGCGAGGGGCTGTGTGGGAGGCGCGAGGGGCTGTGTGGGAGGCGCGAGGGGCTGTGTGGGAGGCGCGAGGGGCTGTGTGGGAGGCGCGAGGGGCTGTGTGGGAGGCGCGAGGGGCTGTGTGGGTCTGAGAGTGGGTGCGCAATTGCCTCGGTGAGTCTGAGAGTGGGTGCACAATTGCCTCGGTGGGTCTGAGAGTGGGGGGGCAATTGCCTCAGTGGGTCTGAGAGTGGGGGGGCAATTGCCTCAGTGGGTCTGAGAGTGGGGGGGCAATTGCCTCAGTGGGTCTGAGAGTGGGGGGAGGGGCAATTGCCTCAGTGGGTCTGAGAGTGGGGGGGCAATTGCCTCAGTGGGTGCGTGAGCGGCTGCGCGTGAGTGTGTGAGCGGCTGCACGTGGGTGCGTGAGCGGCTGCGCATGGGTGCGCGAGGGGGTGCGCGAGGGGGTGCGCGAGGGGGTGCGCGAGGGGGTGCGCGAGGGGGTGCGCGAGGGGCTGTGTGGGAGGCGCGAGTGGCTGTGTGGGAGGCGCGAGTGGCTGTGTGGGAGGCGCGAGTGGCTGTGTGGGAGGCGCGAGTGGCTGTGTGGGAGGCGCGAGTGGCTGTGTGAATGGCTGCGTGGGCCTGTGAGTCGGTGAGTGGGTGCATAAGTGTCTGTGTGGGTCTCTGAGTGGGTGCATGAGTGAGTGGGTGCATGAGTGGGTCCGTTAGTGTTTGAGTTGGTCTATAAGAATTGGTTTATCACGCTGCTGCTTTCAGAACTGCTGCCCGTGATTTTTAAACGCCGTTGGAGTACTAGTCTCTTTGAAAAAATTGACCTTAAATGTTTAGGAGGATTTATGTTATGCTACCGAAGTTAGTTTAAACATTTATTTTCCTGAGAGTGCACCCGATATAGCGGGTGGTGATTTGCTGACACTGCTCTTTTGTACGATCTGATCCGCATTGCCTGCACATGAAATTTGGAAATTCACTACTCACCATTTGGGTGAGACTCGCGTTGCCTCGACTCCTGACCGCCATCTTGAGTGTGGGACTAGGTGCTCCGAGACGCTCCCAAGACGCCATCTTAGGTAGCGTTTTAGTGTTGGAGGGCTGCCTGCCAATTACGATTTAAGGACCAGGATGCAAGCGGGCACGCCAGAGGCAAGCCCGTCTGCGCCCATCCGCGCCAGGACGGCCCAGGGGCCGGGACCTCTGGGCGATCCTATATCTATTCTGCGGCTACCCTCCTGGCTTTAAGAACTGGGACTGAAGCACTAGATGAGATTACATCAGCTAGGCTACAGGTAGAATCCCTTTTGCGGAGAAAGTGCGAACCTTCGCCAAAAAGTGGGCTTCCTCTCATACAATCCAGGGGCTAAAAGTGGCTTTGTTAAACACACGTTCCCTACAAAAACATAATTTGGAAGTGTTTTCTCTCTTTCTGGATGGCGACATTGATATCCTTGCCCTCACTGAGACTTGGCTGGGAGCCTCATCTACCCCGAATGTTCTGGCAGCATTGCCACTAGAGTATGATGCAATGTGGTATAACCGCCCAAAGGAGGGTGGAGGGTAGAGGGGGGGTGGGGGGCAGGGAGTCACAATAATTTGTAAGAAAACTCTTATGGCGACACAGGTGGTCGCTGAAAACTGTGAGAGCGCTGAGCTATTGGGTATAAAAATGTAATTGAAAACCTACTGTATTATGACGGGGGTAGTGTACCGTCCACCTAAGAGCTCCCCAGACTTTAATGAGATCTTTCTGGAGTTCTTAACTGATTTGGGATCCAGATACAAGTCTCTGTTGGTGGTAGGGGACTTCAATTATCATTGGGATAAGGTACCCAGAGACCCCATAGCGGCAGGGTTTGACATAAACTTAACCTAGCTTAATTTGCGACTAGTGGTTGGTCCAACACATATTAAGGGCCACACTCTGGACTTGATTTGGTCATCTATACCTCAAGCACAGATAACTCATGTTAGCCCCTGCATATGGTCAGACCACTTCTTGATCAGGTGCTGGGTGCCGTGTAACATCCCACCAGCAACAGCTGATCCACTTTGGAGAAAGGTTCGAGCCTGAAAGAAGGTGGAAGCTGAGGCTCTGATTTCCACACTTCTCTCCCTTCCAACGTTAGAGAGGGGCGAGGGAAACTTAGACTCAGACATCACAACCCTGGTGGCCTGGTTCCGAGCCACCCTGGACACTGATCCCTGAGCGAATGTAGAGGACCAGAGAAAAAGGGAAGGGAGCCCCTCGGTTCGATGCCTCACTAAGAGGAAAAAAACAAGTTCTCCGGCAAGCGGAGCAGAGGTAGAGAATCAATTATAGCCAGGTAGAGTCTGTAATGTATAAAGCACTTTTATCAGAATACAAGGCTGACATATTGTTGAGATGGGCAACATTTTACGAAGACAGTATTGGACGTGCAGGAAACAAGCAAAGGTAGATTTTTTCTATTCTTAGGGAATTAACGCAGATGGATAGGAAAGCCCCAGTAAATGACCGCCCAGACTGCGACACCTTCCAGAGTTTCTTTCTCCAAAAAGTACGAGATATCATTAGGGACATTACAAAAAGCTCATTCTACTCTCTTAGCTGCCCCCATCTCCCGGGAGTTGACCTGTAACTTGAATAGTTTCCCATGTTTGGATGCAGGAAGTCTGTCAGCTATCGCCTGCCAAATTAAATCAGGGTCAAGTATGGATCCGTGCCCTCCTAGAATATTTCAAATGGCCTTGCCTGGTCTGGAAAGACACCTGCTGAGCCTATTAAACAGGTTCCTAGAGTCGGGATACCTTCCAGCAAATTTGAAGGAAGCCAGGGTCATCCCCCTCCTGAAGAAAGCAGGAGCAGACATCAAGGCTCTAAAGAACTACAGGCCTATTTCCCAACTCCAATTTTTAGGAAAGATGCTGGAAAAACAAGTTCTGACCACGCTGGCGGGCTACTTGGAGGAAAATGGGTTATTTCACCCAAGCCAGGCAGGCTTCCGACCACAGCATAGCACAGAATTGGTCATGGCCACGGTTGCTGACGATCTGAGAATCAGGGCAGACAATAAACAGCCATGTGCCCTGATTCTATTGGATTTGTCAGCAGCATTTGATACTGTCAGCCATACTATCTTGCTTGACTGCATCGCGAAGCTGGGAATAACAGGACAAGCTTTCGAGTGGCTTAAGTCCTTTCTTACTGGCCGAACCCAAAGAGTGCAGCTGGGAGACCAACTATCCGAGGCCAGTGCTGTGACCTGGGGTGTCCCCCAGTAGTCTGCACTATCTCCCCTGTTATTTAACATCTATTTACAACCCCTTATGGAGTAGCTAACGCATAGAAATTGCCAAGTTTTCAACTACGCGATGACACCCAACTGCTGGTTCAGTTGGAGAATTCCAGGGAGGCACAGGATTCGGTAAAGAACTTGCTTAGATTCACAGTAAATTGGATGACCAGCAACCTCCTGAAAGTCAACGCTGAGAAAACGGAGGTGCTGGTTATTACCAATCAAGAAAATCCTTGGTGTGAGCTGTTCTGGCCTCCAGAATTTGGGACTATCCCAACTCCCGGAACAGTGGTAAAAAGTCTAGGCCTGAAGATTGATGCAGATCCATCTATGGCCCCCCAAGTCTCGGCGGTGGTAGGTTCCTGTGTGGGAGTGCTCAGGCAACTTCGGAAGCTAGTACCCATTTTGTCCACCTCTACATTGCAATCCATAGTGTCCGCCACGGTCATCTCTCGGCTGGACTATGGAAATGCTCTGTACCTAGGCCTCCCGCAGAAACTCCTGAGGAAACTACAGGTGGTGCAGAACGATGCAGCCAAGTTAATTTTTTCTCTGCCAAGGAGATCTCATATGACCCCCCTTCTTCTGAAGCTGCACTGGCTGCCCATTAAACTTAGAGTACAGTTTAAATGTCTTTGTATGGCCCATAAAGCCATTTTTGGAAAGGCTCCTAATTATATCAAAGAGCGCTTGAGGAAGTACATCTCGGGTAGAGCTCTGTGCTCTGGCAAAGCCTGCACATTAATTCAACCTAGATTTAAGCTGAAATCTAAAGGTGACAGAACTCTATCGGTACTCCTTCCGCAAATCTGGAACGAGCTAACTGCAACTTTGCAGGGAGACTCAACATTACTTTCTTTTAGAAAGAATTTAAAGACCTACTTGTTTAAAAAGATAACATCAACACCCTAACGGGATGGTGGTTATGTACTTTTTTCTGTGAAAGCGCTTAGAGACGAGTGGTGATTTGTGCTATACAAAAACATTGTAACATAACATAACGTAAGTGGGTGCATAAGTCCGAGTCCGTCTGTGAGTGGGTCTGCGTGGGAGTGAATATTTTTAAAAAATGGTGCGATATTCGCAATTTCTTCAGGACTTTACACAGGCCGCAGGGAGCATCGCAACACATTTACGAATATCACATGAGTGGGGAAAAACACGTTGTTTGACGTTTTGAGCGCATAAGGTGTCACTATGTATGCTAAAAGCTTTCATAGTAAAGACAATGTGTGGTAAAGGACATGTGGTAAAGGTATGTGTGGTGAAGGCATGAGTTGTAATGACATACAACTGGGTTTGGAACGGGAGCGTGCGGCATGAATTGTCAAGAAGTACAGTGACAGATGCCTTCTGCCCTATGATAAGGCTTGAGGCTGGGTGCTAGGGTGGAATGGCGAAGACTGTTGAGCAGGACATTACACAACAGTTGATATAGGAGAGAACAGGGTTTGAATGGTAGAGCAGAAAACGTTCACTAGCAGAAAAGATGTAATTTTCAAAGCCAGCTCAGCTTTAGCGCTTTGTTGGAGGATAGGTTGTTGTCAATGGTAGCAGACAAATACTGAATGGATTTAAAATCATTTGCCATCTAACAGTTTCAGAGAAGGCCCTTTTATGAACTCCTCAGAAATAAAGTGGATTGAGATGTAAAGCTATTGTGAATTTTTCTATGGTGAAACTTCATCTACCAAGGCCAATCCATTGTCACTGGCACTTGGAAAATCTCTGACATTGGAAAGATCTTTTTCTTAGGTGATGGCAGATATTTATTGGAAAGCTGTGTACAGAACAAGCGGACAATATAATTAGGGCACACAATTTGATGGTATTTTTTGTTGTTGACATTTCAGTCAGCAACTATCCATATTTATTTTTTCTTAATTTTATCTTTAACTATCCATATTTATTCTGGTCTTTGTGAAAAAATGAAGCGAAATAAGTATACTTCCAGATTTATTTAACCGATAAATATGAACTCATGCTTGAATGCCTACAGTGCTTGAACACCCGCTGAAGTTAAATCGATGAACTTATATGAAAATATGCACATTTCAGTATTAGCCTTGTTTATATCTACTGCTGTTAAAGCCTCTTTACTAAAATCCCTTAATTTTTCAACCCCCTTTCCCATCAACCCACACAGCTACTGGCTTGGCAGTCATGGGAGACAGATTTTAGAATTACTCAAAAACAACCCAATTTCCGTTTTTATCCATATTTAAAAATAAATACTGACATGTGAGAAAGTGGCTCTATATATACTGGACCAGAATAAGGTACAGTTTGTATAGAGTCCATAAACCCCAGAGGTATAACAGAGGTTAAAGCCAGGTGTGACCTTACTCTCTAAAGTGGTAGCTTGGTTGAGCAGTAAGGCAGTACCAGAGGACAGTGTAAAGCATTTGTTGTACCCACTCAGTCAGCAAAAGGTTTCACACACTCAAAGACTGAACTCCAGGCCAATATTTCTATATGGAGAGGTGTGGCTCACTGTGGAGAGGTGTGGCTCACTGGTTAGAGGCGACAGACCTGTAAGCAGAGAACGGCCCGAGACCAGGGCTCAATTCCCGACGCGGCAGGGTCGTGGACCAGAGGTCAACGGACTCGATAATTCTCGCCTCAGTGCCTACTCTAACCAGGGAACACACTCGGTAACTCTGGGCATTAAGCTTGCCTCATCTCTACAACGGCCCCCCACAGACGCCGGAGATGCCTGGTTTCACCCTGGAGATACCCAGAAAGGGACCATCTCACAGGGAAAACCAGGATGGGTTCCCCAGCGGTCTACAGCGCAAGGACACTCTGGTAGAGTAACAGTGCGCTTTACAAGAATCCCACATTTACATATAATAAGATATAGTTGTTTTATTTCTAGAACCAATCAGGCATCAAAAATATACTGTTCTTAATATGAGCGGTCTCAGATGAGTACTTTGCAGAAAGGTAAGTGTTAGACGGGACCTGGAGGGTCGGCCGAGGACAGGGGGAGAGGTCTCCGGGGAGAGCCGTCTCCAGCGATCGTACAGACAAGTAACTTCCCCCCCACAGATGGACACCACACAAAGATAAGGTTTAACGTTCTTTATAAGCAAATCTTGAAGTACGGTAGTATGGTACAAGGAGGTCTGGACACAGGGGTCCCCTCGGTTCTTAGTCTCTTGGAAGAAAAAGGGGGTAGCGGGACAGTCTTGTTACCAACTGGTAGTGGATGAAATGATGGTAGCTCTCAATCCTCGAGCTCGGCGTTCTAGGAGGTCGGGCCGCGGCAGCGCCAGCAGGTCCCGAGGAGATCGTAGATGGTAACGGGCCGCGGCAGCGCCAGCAGGTCCCGACGAGGATGAAGGTTGCAGAAGGCCGCGGCAGCGCCAGCAGGCAGGACGACAGTTCGCAAGGCAGGGCTGCAGTAGCGCCAACAGTCCGTCAAGGATGAGCTCTTCTAGGTGTCTCTCGACTCCAGGATACAACTGCCTTCCTGCTATGGAGCTGCCCCAGTTATAGGTCTGGCGCCTTTTGATGTCCGGACCCTCGCACTTGGAGGTCGGGAGGTCCGGGATGAGGGAGTCCAGACACCCAGCAGAGGGGTGGAGCCAGAGCCCGTGGAGGCTGGGGGCGATTGGCACCTGGCGGGGGAGAGCCATCGGCACTTCTTTCTCCCATTGACCTGCCAAGTGGTCCGTTCACCTCCTGGGTGGATGGTGGTGCCGGGATGTCGGGGCCTGGCCAGGCCCAGGGTTAGGGTCGAGCTGAGGCCATGCGGCCTCGTGGTGCAGTGTCCAAGATGGCGGCCGGGCAATGGTGTTGACAGTGGCCCAGGCCAGTGATACAGAGATTTCCGGGAGCAGGAGTCCCGTAGGGGACGGTTTGCGGGTGGCTTCTGTGGGTAGCACCTGGAGAGCCGGTGTCCGGGCCCTGCCATGCGGGGAGGGAGCGAGCCCTTCATGTGGCCTGTCCAACAGTAAGAAACTTTGTAAAGACAATCGGTACAGGGGTTGCAGTAGGCAACACAATTCTACACACAATTTAGCATTGAGCTCAATGGATTCCCTTATATAAACACAGGTGATTACTTTGTAGTTTACTTTGGTAATTCCAGAACTGGCTCCTAGGTTCAGTCCTGGGGTCTAAGCTGGAAAGAGTGTAGCAAAAACGTTTTAAGTATTGTGGTGATTTTTAAGGAATAAAAAGCCATTTTAAAAGTTCACACAAAGTTTTCAACAGAAATCTGGCAATGTTATCCAATGGGAAAAAATTCAGGTTGCAGGTAAAGTACGATCTTGTTACTTTTCTAATCCAGTACTGGTCTCCTGGGGCCAGCACTGGGGTCTCAACTCAAAACAGGTAAGTAATTATGTTTCAGTATTTCGTATGATTTATAAAGAATATTTCTAGTTTTCAAAAGTAGGCCATTAGAAGAAATTTCATGGAAAAGCAGACAATGGATTCCTATGGTGAAAATACAAGTTACTAGTAAACCGGTTAGGGATTACTTTTGCGTTTCAGCACTGGGCTACAAGGTACAATACTGGCACCTCTCCTGATCACAGGTGAGTATTTCGGAATTCGGATGATTTTATATGAATATTTCAAGTTTTCAAAAGTAGACACAAGATTTTTTGAGTCAAACTAGTCAATGTTATTAAATGGCAGGTAAGTTAGTTATCAGTTTCCTGGGGAGTACTCGACTGGTGAAGTTGTGGTTCTGGACATAGACTCAGGGGTTCCCCAGGGTCAGGTAGGTACAGTTGGTTCACCCTCAGCGGCACAGGGGCGGCCGGTTGCAGACGTAGTTAAGCCAAATTTTATCCGATGAGGGACGAGGGACCTCCGGTTGGTGGCTGCTGGCTAGCAGGCCACACGGCTGTGTGAACTGGGCTCCTGGTCACTTGCTCAGGACAAAAGGGGGAAGCAGGATAGCACAAAGGTGGCACAGCCAGCGGTACTCGGGCGGCTGGGTGCAGGGTGCTTTTGATCCGTCGGGCGCTCAATGTTATCCAATTGAAAAGGTCAAATGGGAACAAAGGCTGCAGGCTCGGGGGAGGAGACTCTACAGGGGCGACCAGCACATCGAGAGGTAAGTTGGGATCTTGGAGCACAGGTAGGTACCCCAAAGGGAGGCACAGGGGGCTGTAGGGCGCCGGGTGCAGGGGTGTCTTTGGGTGTCGGAAAAGCTTACCCTCGGCTGGTCGCGGTTGGGGTGGCCCCTGGTTCAGAGTCTGCAGGCGTCGTCTGGTTCGTCGAGGAGGGTCTTTGGGCACTGGATTTCGGGTCCCAGTTGCCGGGGGGGGGGGGGGGACATCCTCGTGGTCTTGGATTACTCGGGCACAGACCGGCGGGTGCAGAGTGGGCTGGTCCGGAGCTTCCTGGATGGCACCAGGGGGGGTTGTTGCAGCAGAGCCTCTGCTGATGGGAGTCTCAGTCTTTAAGAGGGTCAAGGTAGGCAGGTCCTCTGGGTGTCCCAAGGTTGCTGTCCGCAGGAGTCACCGGGATTTAGGCAGGAGCAGGTTTCAAGATCGACAGGCCGGTAGGGCTGGGGCCAAGTCAGTTCTTGTCGTCAGCAGCTGCGCGGCGGGTCTTCTTCTTGATCTTCTTTCTTCTTTTGGTATCGGGATCTGAGGAAGGAAGGTTCAGGGACCCCCTAAATACTGAATTTAGGGGTTTTACAGGTAGAGCAAGGGCAGGGACCAATAGGAACCTGTCTTGGGGTGGGTACACCCCCTAGCCTGCTCCTCTCCTGTGGGAGGGGGGCAGGAGCCTAGCTGGGATTGGGCAGGGCTCGTCATCTTCAAGATGGCCGGAGCCCGGGGTCGTGCTTCACTTCGTCTCCCCCACCTGAGGGGTGGGGTTGGCACAGGCCTGGCACACCCTCCTTCCTGATGTAGTTTTTTCCGCCAGTCTTCCCGCCAGAACTGGTGAGGGCCAGTTGTTGGGTACAGCAAATGGTCGGGAGAAGCTCACAGAGGCGGCATGCCTTTGAAGCTTCCGCCTGCCCATCCTGGGGGAGGAGACCTAGCACCTCGCCCAGGATGTGCATTGTTGCAGGCCCAGGAGAGCGGGGGGCTCTCCACCCAGGGGTCCAGCAACATGTCTGCTGTGTGGCAGCCTCTGCACCCACTCAACCCAGACGTGGATTGTAGGTTAGGTTTTCAGAGGGCATCTCTTAGATGCCTTCGGGTGCACTTTACATTAAATCTCAAACTGGCATCAGTGCGGGTTTAATGTGCTGAGAAGTTTGATACCAAACTTGTCAGTCTTCAGTGTAGCCATTATGGTGCTGTGGAGTTCGTAATGACAACCTCCCAGCACCATATACTCTTAATGGCATCACTGCACTTTCAGTGCCCAGGAATGGCCCTGGGTACTGTAGAGGTACAGTGCTCATGCACCTGTGCCCACACCTCTGGCATAGAGCACCCAGCTAGAGGGGTGATTGAAGTATGCAAGGGCAGTGGGTTCAGTGGGCATGGCACTCCGGGTTGTGTGCCATTTCGACTCTTGGTTTAGCTCTGTACCTAGACACTCAGCCTGCAAAGGCAGTGTGTGGGTGTCAGGGTACAGGACCCCTGAGGGTGGCACAATAAGTGCTGCAACCCTCAGGGTTCTTCTCTGGTCACCAGCCCTGGGTACCTAGGATACCATTTACTAAGGGCTGACAGGTGGCCAGAGATGCCAATTGGTTTTTAGTTTCAACACAGCTTTTAGGGAAGGAACAGATGCTCTGGGTACCTGGTTGGCAGGGAGGGACCCAGGGCACACTCAGTCAAAGCACATCAGCAGTTCAGAAAAAAGTGGGGGCATACCAGTGCAAGAAAGATAGTACTTTCTCACATGACACGAGAAAAAAAACAAATTCTGTCTGCATTTATGAGTAAAAACGGAAAACAGGGAGCTCTGAATATAATGTACTACTGACTTGCCTCTATGTTAAAACCTAATAAAATGCCATAAAAAAAAATAGAACAGTGGCTGCTGCCAAGGGAAGTTAAAGAACCCAGTGAGTGACAATAACAAACACATGCAGCAGCATTAAACGTTTGCTAGTACCAGTGGAAGTAGTGGTGTGCTGCAAGAAAGACACTACTGTATTCACAATCTAGGGAAAGAGGTCCCATCCTTAACCAGTCTCGTGCTCCAGAGAACAGCATTTCAGTATTACATTTAATGGATGGAGCTGTTCACTTATCCCGCAAACCTCACTGGTGCCTGGTCCATGACTGGGATTGCCAAAAAAGCATGAACTGATTTCCGTCAGTTTCAGAAAGGGCTAAAACTGTGCTCTCAGCAGCCTTGATGTAGGGACTTGCTGCTGGAAGCAAAATACTTCTGACAGCGGGTCAACATCAACCATAATAAGATAGTCTTTGATGCGGACATTCAAACCCCGCCCATCCCCCCCCCCCGGTGATGAGGACAGATTCTTCCTATAAAAGTCTTTAAAAAAATACTCAAAGTCAGTTCCTCCAGGGACTGGTCTTCAGAAGGTTTCAAGCGGGCTCAGATATCAACTGTACCTGCATCTCTGTAAATATCCTGTTATCATAGGTAAGTTGGAGAACCCATATCTCTCGTCTTCCCCGCTGGCAGAAATTAATTTTATCTTATTGTGCTTTTGTAAACCTTTTGTTTTTAATTCTAAGTTATCTATGCAACTAATGCTCGCGAGTCTTCCTATTAAGTCCCTAGTCCGAGTCTCCTTGATTGATTATATTTCTCTATCTGGACTACACTCCTACCCCATGTTCCTCTGTATACCACACTGCTGTCCAACAGAGTCTGACATTCACCATATAAAACTGCTAAAACAATTAAAATAAAAAAAATTAGCTGTCTTTCATGTGCTAACGTACTGAAAGAGAATTTGTGCTCAACCGCATGAGTTCCCACATTAAAGTTAGCCATATTTGCTGTAGCTAAGATTGTTTACACAACATTTATTTTTCATCTTCAAATGTAGTATACAACATAAGGCATATATACAAAAACGTGTTTTTTTGTTTCACAATTAAAACCTTTAACAAAGCAAAATACAATTAATGAAAACATGAATTCAATAAAACATTTTCCCTGCAGATATGGTACGGCAGATAAACCTTAGAACATCTAAATATTATTTTAGTCATTAACTTTCCCAAGATTACTTTTCCAAACATAATTTCCTAAAATTAATCTTAAAACAAGCACATAAAAGCTACTCAAGTGGGTCTAGCTCTATACAATTTACACCGGTTTTCCCTTGCGCCTTCTAACTTCCCAGCGGCCCAGGAAAGTAAAACCAGGTAAATGATTAAGTTTAAAAGGTCCAGTATTAATTTCGGTCCTTCCCATCTGAGTTTGCAAATGAAGACAGATGAAAATCGAGATCATTTGTTAATGTCTGTGGTGAACCTTTTACCAGTGGTAGCAATACATATTTAGAAGCTAATCGATAAACCTCAGCTCTTTAGCCCAGGTCCACAAACTGGAAATTAGGTCCCACTTGCTGATGTAGGGACATTCTATTTCAGGAAGTATCAAACTTGCCAGTGTTTGCGAGGATAATGCCCCAGACTTAATAACCTTTCTTCAGTGCTGTTCGAGGGGCAACTCAACCTGAATCAAAGAAAGTCATTCTTGCTTTAAGGAGACCAATCTGCTTTTTCCAAAACTGGGACTTTCCATTGCCATCTATACTAGAGAGCTGAAAGCCAACCCTTGGATTACTTTAATGCAACAAGCTTTAATCAAGGGAAATAGGAGCTGACCAGCCTATTTTTAATCAACTGATTTACAGCCCTAGTCGGCATGTTCCCCCTTAGCGACTTTTCCCCCAAGTAGACTTTCAATCTAGTTTGTTATTCATGGCGGTGCACTAAATCTACTACTTGCCCATTAATGAACCAGATGTGAGGGTTCTTCAGTTCGCCAATCTCCATTATTTTAGCTTCAGTTTAATTGATAAGCTATATTAGAAATAGAGTATGTTTTGTGGACTTTGAGTAAGCATCTAGGCAATCACATTTAGAGCTAATAAAACTGCTGTCCACAAAATGCAGACTTGATGTATGCGCGACAGTCAACTGGGGAGAGGAGGGAGATTCTAGCCTTGACCAAGGAGTCAGCCAAGCCAAAGATATATTTGAATAATATAGATAATAAGCATCCTTGGTTTATGCTGGTCTTAGTACATGCTTTCCTGATGTAGCATCCTTTCAACGTGCTGAGTCTAAACCATGTTTTACTATAAAGGATAACAATTCATTTCAATGAGCAGCCCAAAAGCCTCCTGCCTCTTTAGGGTCTGGCTTGACAGCACAGATGTCACCAGGCAATTATGTGTGAATCACCAGGAGAAGGACTTTGGCTCCGCCCACATGCTGGAAGCCAGCAGTTCATGTTTTGGTCGGGCAAAAGTTGTGCGCTTTCATAACAATGTGCTCTCCTCTACACAGCTGTGATCATTTTGTTTGTTTACTGCCTGAGCTTGAACTTTCAGCGGGTACACACATTCTAGTGACTTAGTGTAACGCTATTAATGCTATTATTAGATAATTCATGGTGTTTTCGTCTGGCAGCAGCACAGATTGAAGAAGGGCAGTCATTAACCTACAAAGATATTTAGAACTTGCTTGACAGTGCAACTGCCACCTGACCTTTTACCGTACACCAGTATTATTCTACGGTTCTTTGCTTCCACAAACAATGGGTTTTCTGTCTGTATTTATTTTTAAAAGTGGAAAAATACAGAAAATTATGCTTCTTGTGGGTGACTCTCCATGCTGTCTTTCGTGCTTTCCAGGACAACAGCTGCACAGATAGATAACATGGGAAATTGAAAAAAACAGGTTCAGATTTCTCTAAATACAGTTATATTTTAAGATATATGTGTATTATTATGGTGATATTTACATGTGGGTGTAATGTTTCGCTATATCTGGCTGCTTAATTTGCTAAAATGCAATAGATCGCAAAGTAGGAGTTCATGTTTATCAGTTAAATAAATGCAGAAATTTACTATTTTACGACTCCATTTATTCTCAAAACACAAAATAAATATCAATAAATATCAATAAGATGCCCCAAAAATAAATATGGATAGATACAGACAGAAATGTTAAAAAACATAAATACCATAAATACAGGAGCCCTATTTTATTTCCAACCACATTTGGGCCTGCTTACAAGTAAAATATTAGTTGTACAGAAATAAAGCACTTCTGAATTCTTAAGAGTTTTCAGCAGGGAATCCTGGCACAATGTGTATGGGGAACAAGTGCCAGAGAGGATGGGAAAACGTCTGGTAATCAATGCGAAAACTATCGAGTCACACGTTTACTTCCAATACCACTGATAACACCACAGAACAGTGTGGTAATACCACATTTCAAAACTAGCATAGCACAAGAAGTCAAAAATTGTGTGTGTAGCATTACAACAATGGTCTTTCTGCTATACGTGTAGCGAGGGCCTTATTTACGGGGCGGTCGCTTCAACCAAAGAGTTGCTTTCAATGGAAGAGCCAACCTCTACCAATAGCCAAGGGGTCCCTGGTCATTGTCTGCTCCAGTTGCAACCATTCTCCAAAAACACAAGTTGGTTTGTTTTGTAATAACAGATTTCACAGCGCTACAGTTTTTAAGCTGCTCCATTTGCCAGTGTGGCATCTTATGACCTGCATCTCACGTCAGATGCTAGCAGCGAGCGCTAAACTCACTAGGCCATTCTGTCCACCATTATACCTTCTATTGTACATCCTGTAGTTGTTTTCCTCGCGTCATTGCTCGATCTTACATTACAGCTTGAAGCATTGAACACCCAAAGGGGTGCAACATCACCCAGCACTTCAGAAGCCTTTTATTGAGGGTCAAATACTCCACAATCAGTGCACAAGAAGAGATGCAAGTATACACATTTAAAATAAAGAATATTTAATATTCCAAGAAACTGCTGTGGCACTCTAAGTGGCCATTACCGGCTGTTCTTATCCAAGTGTGCTTCCCTCCGCTTTGAAAACGTACCTCTTCAAGGGACACCATATACCCCTTCTGTAAGGAACCAAGCTTATGGCCTCAACCGGAAATGCACCCTCTTACTCCTGCCCTTTAACTTCTTATTTACTTGATTCTATCCCTTTCCACAGATGACCTAAAACAAAGGTTTTCTTAACCGCTGCCTCAAATGAACAAAACTCTTAATTTGCGAGATAGCAGGACAAACGTATAATTTCATTTACATAGAGAAGTTTCCATTTACAATAGTAACAACTTCAAACTCCTTAATGTCGCTCTTTTTGAATTTCTATAATGTCGTTTTGTAAAGATTTTGCTGTGGTAATCTCACTATACATACGACTTCTTTCTTTCTTTCCCTCCCTTTGTACTGTCACTGGTAAAGTGAATGTATTCTAAATTCGTAGGGCACAATCATTCGGTCGCACTGTGGAATCGGGACTTTAAAATCGGTCAGTTATGAAATGCCCATAATCAGTTGGCTTGATCACCCACCAATTAAAAGCAAAGGAATAGCCAGGTATTCAAACATTTCCTCGATCTAACAAGATCAGGTTCATCCCTAATTAAGTGTGGAAGAAGGTTCCATCTTTGGGCGGCCACCTCGGAAAAGGGAGGACCGCCAACAGTCTTGAACCAAGGTTAGGGATGACCAGACTAAAGTGGGAGGTGATCTCAGGGTACAAGATGGAAGGGACTACCTGAAACAGGCACTAAGAGGGGATCTATCGGGGAATAGATGGCTTTATGGACCATGCAGGGAGGTTTAGGTAAAATTCTGTCCTTCACCGGTAGCCAATTCAATACAGCCAAGATGGGAGAAATGCGAGAGCTGCCATCAGCACCACAGGCAAAAATGTGGGTGCAAATTTTACGATCCATTGCAGCTTTCATTAATGATGTGAGGCACCAGCTTGAAATTCTGAATTTAACTGTTTTTCAACCCATAAATTAACGATAAAGCGCTCTGTGGTTTTGCAGAGTGGACAAGCGTTCGACAGCAAAGGGTGTAAAACCCCGCGGCACCCGGAGCTGCAGGGACGGGGACCAGCCTCCAGCGGAGCCCAGACGGACCCCGACAAAGACTTGGGAGGCATCGCGTGCAACACCCACGGCGATTCCACCAGACTAAACTGCTAAGCGGCGGCTATAATTAACGCCTCAATTAATTCTGGCCACAATGTAGTAATTGGCAATGGCGGTGCAAGTGTAAGAAACACCATGATTTACTCAGCGTTGGGCAGATGGTCTCGCGGCAGTCAAGCTTCAGTGTTGTGTGCGAAAAGAGTAAAGACCCAGCGCGCGGCACCCTTCTGATGAAAACAACGCGGCTGAGCTGGCAAACAAGGCTGAGGCAACTAGTACGTGCGTTACACCGCAGGTACCGGGCAGATCTGTCCAGGGGCGCCCTGACCTCCCGCTTTAACAGCGACCGCAGGGGCGGGGCTCGGATGGCTTCTTCTGCCTGCCACTCAGGAGATAAAACCGCATAATTAAGGATAAAGAGAGATGGGCGGACAGAAAAGGGAAAGAAGGATGAACGATTACCAGGAAGGATGGGTGCAAGGAAGCGTGGCTGGGTGAAAGAATGAGTGAAAGGGTGGATTGGATAAAGGATGCATGGATGAAAGGATGCCTGAATGGATGAAAGGATGCCTGAATGGATGAAAGGATGCCTGAATGGATGGATGGATGTAAGGATGCCTGAATGGATGGATGTAAGGATGCCTGAATGGATGGATGAAAGGATGCCTGAATGGATGGATGAAAGGATGCTTGAATAGGTGAAAGCATGCTTTAGTGAATGGATGAAAGAATCCTTAAATGGATGAAAGAATCCTTAAATGGATGAAAGGATACTTGGATGGATGGATGAAAGGATACTTGGATGGATGGATGAAAGGATACTTGGATGGATGGATGAAAGGATACTTGGATGAAAGGATACTTGGATGAAAGGATACTTGGATGAAAGGATGCTTGGATGGATGGATGCTTGGATGGATGGATGAAAGGATGCTTGGATGGATGGATGAAAGGATGCTTGGATGGATGGATGAAAGGATGCTTGGATGCTTGGATGAAAGGATACTTGAGTAGGTGAAAGCATGCTTTAGTGAATGGATGAAAGGATGCTTGGATGAATGGATGAAAGGATGCATGGATGGATGAAAGGATGCTTGGATGGATGAAAGGATGCTTGGATGGATGAAAGGATGCTTGGATGGATGGATGGATGAAAGGATGGATGGATGGAAGGATGCTTGGATGCGTGGGTGGGTGAAAAGATGCGTGGGTGGGTCCGTGAAAGGGAGGGCGGGTCCGTGAACGGGTGGGTGGATCTGTGAAAAGTGGGTCTGTGAACGGGTGGGCAAAAGTATGCATGGGTGGGGGGTGGGGCTTTGTGCTTTTTTTTTAAATATTATGTTGCCTCCAACTGGTACTCCAGGACCAGATATTGTGCGGCTTCCACACTAGCTCAGCATCCTGTTTTTCATCTGCCAAAGTGCAGCGCCCTTCAGTCATGGGTATACATAGTCTTTCATTCGATCAGGCTGTTTCTGTGATGCAAGAGTGATTGTGATGTGTTTGCCATTGACGTGTTGTGGTTATTAACTCAAGCTTGTGTTTCGATCTGTTTGACTTCTCCCCGTACCATGATTCTTGCACAATAATAGACTATTGTGTGGGAAACCAGAAAAACCGCCATGATAAAACACCAGGTAAATAAGAACATTTTATAACATAGGGTGAAGTACATCAGTTGGACGATTTCATATTAGCCACAGAAAAGCTATTTAATTAAAAAACACATTTAAGATAGGAAGTCACATTCATACAGAGAATGCTCTGAGCCACTGATTGTGACAGACAGCTGTTCACACGGCCCTACGGGTGTGATGGCTCCAGACTGGAGGAAGGCCACATAACAGTCCTACTTACTGGTCACCATGATGAAAATAACCACAGGGAGACAAAAAAGAAATAGCTTCCATATTGCACACTAACAACTGAGTGCAAGGCTCAATAAAACGCAGGAATTACTTGGTTTTTAAATTTGCAACACATTTTCTTTAACACTTGGCTAGGGGTCCCAACTCGGGCAACATATTCCCCACAATGATGTGTGCCAAAAGGAATAACTGCTTAACTCGATCTGAGCTAAACATTGCACTTTCTAAACTGGAAATCGACTTGTCTAGCTCTATTACATATGGGACTACCCACTGTAATGATTACTACTGGTAGTTTCATAACACTAGCATGGTCTCTGCAACCCGGCATGCTAAGGCGGCCAAGACCAGGGCATCATCCATTTGGACCTCAATGATCTACCTAAAAAACCTCTGTTGCCAAGGTAATCATTCCATCATTATGTGTCTCTCAAACACCACTACGTACACCATTCCCACTCTCACACCAAGACCCCTGGGTACATACCTGCACATCTAACATCAAGAACCACATGCACATACCACTCACTGGAATACAAAGAAGGAGAAGTGTGGCTCAATGGTTAGAGCGGCAGACCCTGATGCAGAGATCTAGCCCGGGACCAGGGTTCAATTCCCCGCCTCGGCGGGTCTTGGGCTCAAATTTCCACGGACCTGATAATTCTCGCCTCGGTGCCTATTCCAATCATGGAGCCCCACTCTGCAACTCTGGGCAATAGCTTGCTTAATCTCCACAACGGCCCCCACAATGCTAAGGATGCCTGGCCTCCACCTTGGGGGTGCCCAGGAGTGGACGCCTCACAGGGAAAGCCAGGATGGGTTCCACAGCGGTATTCGAACAAGCGCCTTGAGACCCTTGCAGGTGAGTAGTGCGCTATACAAGTATCAATTTACATTTTTACAAAACACCACCCAATATAACACCCATGTTCAACTCCAGCTCATTAACACCCTTAGCAAGAAGCTGCCCCCCAAACATCGCCAACATCAAGCATTACAACCGCACACCTCATCACCTCTGCCTTCATCCAGCACTCCCATCCCACTTTCCTCTAAGACGTTAATCTGCCAAGCAACAAATACACTAAAGCCATGAAGGAAGCCCGAGACCTTCTACTCAACACCCTAGAAATAAAGCACCACAGCACAAACATCACAAACCCAATTCACACCAAAGGAAACCCACTGTACTCCATCCTCTGTACATTTCCCAACATTCACCAACACCCGCCCCTACTTCCGAACTGACCATCTTGCCAACCCCATTGCCATCATATTCCGCCATAGAGGGGATAACAAAAAGTAGAAAGTTACCTTCTAATCCTTGAAGAACACCCACATCGAAGCACTCATAGAAGTACTAATCAACCTACCCAGACACTCCCAGGCATCATCAGATGTTAACACACTTTTACAAATCTATCACATAACTTTGAAAAACCATGTAGAATGATAGGCTTGGAAGTGCAAGTTTTATGAGGAGCATAAGCCGGCAGCACCATGCCACACCCAAGAACTTGCCAAAACAAGCATGCCATATAAAAACAGGAGAGGAAATGGAGAAGCTCAAATGCCTGAAGATCCTTATCTTTCTAAAAGCACTCCACTACAAAAGTCATTCCATCATCAAGACAGCTAATGCCACTTACCACAAGACCACCATCAATAGAAGCAAATCTCTCTATGTTGGTCAAATTGTGCACCAACACCATCCCAGAACTTGCTATCCCATAGGACGACAGATGCAATGCTATCAACCTCTACTCCAACATGCCAACATTTGAAGAGAAAAAAAAGAGTAAACATTTTTTTTTTTTTTTTTTTTAAATGATCGGCAGGATTTCTTTTCCACATTGCTTTGTAGTAACGCTGGGATACTTTCAAGCTAAATACATTCAATTTTGAGATTTAAAAATAGGAAGTCTTCAGTCTGAACCGACTGTTGGCAAGTAGGGGAGAGGATGTGGCCTTACGACTAGAGTGGTTGACCTCGAAGCTGGGGAATCGCGTTCGAGTCTCGGAATGGACACTCAACATCCTGCGAGTCTGGTGAAATCACTTAATCTCCCAGGGCCTAACAAAATGAATGTGTCCATCTGTAACGCAACTGGTGCTCATGTAAAGCGCTCAGATACCTTCTGGTCGTGTTTGCGCTATATAAAACTCCCCAAAACAACAAACTATGGCAACTTCAAAGACATTTTCAAAAAACAACAAAAACAAACCAGACCTAACAAAACCAACAACCTCCCACCCCAAAAAAACCAACAAAGCCAGAACGAACATCACCGATTCATAATGGTCATTCACACCATCACCAATACCCAGCGCCACACCATTAACTAATCATCCCTCACCTCTATCTCAATATACTAAACTCACGCAAAGTCATCTCTTACAAAGAGCATGTGCTTCCTTCCTCCATCATCAAGGCTCTGCAAGGAATAGCCCACTCACCCCTGGTCCACAACGTCAATGCCCCGCTAACCTAGGACACCTTTCCGCACAGCCTCAAGCCTGGATAGATCCTTCCTCTGCTGAAAAAGACTACATTGGCTTCAGTTGGCATTGCCAACTTGCCCCTAGAACACCAGCCATTGTTGGAAAAAAAAGAATCGAGGAGACAGTTGCCACCAAGTTGCAGGATCAAATCAGCAAGACAAATGTACTTTAAGACAAATCAATCAGGGTCCAGACCACACTGCAGCACTGAAACCGCCAGACTCCAAATACTCCCTGATGCCCTCTTCCTCAATGACACAAACTTACCTTGCCTGCTGCGTAATGCCTTCACTACTTTCCACAACATCGAACATCCAGCATTGATCCACACCCTTAAAACTCACATGGCCTTTGCTGGCACAACCCTACAATGGTTCACATCCTAACACACAAACAGACAACACCTGATTCAGATGGGAACTAACAGACCCCTCAGTTTTCCCGCTCATCCGGGGAGTTCCCCAAGGCTCAATCATATCATTTTCAGCTTTTATGTGGAAGTCTTTAAAGCTATCCTTGCAGACAGCAACCTCAAGATCCACCAGAATGCCGAAGACACCAAACTCCATCTCAAAATTTCCATAATAACGGACATACAGAACCTCAAAGCTCATCCAAACCTGGGTGCTAATAAACAACCTGAGGCTAAATCCCACAGAGACCAAATTCCTGTTCTTCAACAGAGTCAAACATTCTTTTATTCAATGATGTCGCTCTAAGTTAAAGCTAGCAGGATTCACACCCAATTTTCAAAACACGCCAAATCCCTCTGGTTCACACTGGACTGATACTCTTAGCCAAAGAGCACATTGCCAAGAACACCAACGTAGCCTGTTTCCAACTGTCTCTCCTCACAAAAGTGAAACCTTTTCTCTCAGAAGACTTCAGAATGACAGTTCAAGCTCTAGACCTCTTCCAGATGGAGGCAACTCCCTCCTAAGTGGCATCCCAGAGACCACCCTCCCTCCCTCTTTTGAAAGGCATCCTACATAAAGCACAGATGAGGAGCTTTAACACAGACAGAAGATACAAAGCACTGCAGAAAAGAAAAAAACAAGCATTCTTGGTCCGATTCTCCCGAATCTGGGACAACATCTCCTCCAATATCAGAACAGCACCAGCACTTCAACAATTCAAGAAGAAAATGAAAACTCACCTCTTTAAGGTACACTATCTCAGGCTGCACTCCCACACCTATCACTAGCTCCTCCTGCTGTCCCCTTCCCCTTATGTATCACGAAAGGGGCTTGTGCCCTGTGCAGACTCGCCCCCACAGCTAGTTCTGTGTTTTAGAAATTCCAAACCATACATATATACATCCTATCAACAATAGCATGCATCATCATCATCATCATGGAATGAATCTCATGAAAATAAATTCTGCGCCCAACTGCATCTGCCAGTAAAAAAAAAACCACAATGCAGGGATTTACAATGCCCGAAGAAATTATTCAGATGTGAAGAGGTGGACATGTTGCACAATCTTGAGACCAGGCTGGGTGATGAGGCCCAAACCACACCAGCCACCCATCTCTGGAAATTATTAATAGTTCAGAACCTTGGATTTAAACATTTTCATCTTCAGCACTTCAATGAAATGGTAACAAAAACAAAATATCTCTGCACAGGCAACGCGGTTCACTCTGTAATAAGGGACAACATGTAATCTAAAGGCATCTGGATTTAACCCTAGAAACAAGGCACAACAATCCGTGGGGACACTGAAACTAATTTATACATGCGCATACTGGCCAAGACTTGCATGAATGTCTGGAAAAGTGTATCGTTTTGTATTGCAATATTTATATAGCACTTAATACTCTTATGTGGAGTGCTATAGAGCTTCTCCACATAAGTAGCACGTGACACTGTGTAAGGAGTGTGGTTGGGTGTGTGTTTTTTTTGTTTTGATCCTATAAGTGAAGTGTTTCCATGACATCCATGATGACCACGAGGTGCGGTTATCGAGTTATGGGACGCAGTGCTCAGCAGTAGGATGGATGACAATATGTGAGAGAGGCACTCAGTTTATGGTTTTCAGTAAGCTGGCAGATTTGAACAGCTCTGCATGTTCCTGTATGGCATTTCTTATGATCATAGTGTAAGGTGCTGTTAAGTGCATTGGGATGTCCATGCTGAAGCATAAGTTGGAACAAGAGAGATTTGCTAGGATGGACTATGGTAATATCACTGGGAGATGTCAAGAAGAGGTCATAGTATGTGGCAGGTGGGGACCTGCTGTGGTGGACTAAATTTCAATGCTCTGTGGGCCAGCAGCATGT